>NW_026712865.1:0-729491 GCF_030625045.1 Achroia grisella | reverse complement strand
CTTTGTGTGGAGACACATCATCTCTCCATAGAAGTCGACTCTCTGCGGGGTTGCCATGTGTCCTAAAACAATATTTAAAAATATCCCAAATTTTCTCCGATGAGCAAAACTCCCCTATCTCTGCCGCCATCTTGGATTTCTAAAATTTCATAATTTTCCCTAGAGGCCGAGTCCTTCGGCCTATCCGACGCCACACAGTGTGTTGAGCTAGCACACTCGTAGGTACCCTATCAATGACAGTTTTTGAAGCTAGACCCCAATTTCAAAATTTGTCCCCTGATGTATGGGTGTTGCCAGCAAATTCTGACAAAATTCCACCTAAAACCCTTCAGGGGGACGATTTTTGGTAGACCAACAAGACTTTTTCATTTAAAATGTTGAAAAAAATTTTTCCCACTTAATGGGACTTTTCTCCAAATTTAACCCAAAATCGGGGAAAATTTTTAGCCCTGGCAAATCTTCTTACTGAGACTTACCCAAGTCCGTAGGTGGCGTTTAGCTTCGGGATTGCCATGAGCAGCAAAAACGCGATTGAAAATATCCCAAAATTTTTCCAAAAACTAAATCTCCCATAGCTTGGCCGCCATCTTGGATTTCTGAAATTTCATAATTTTCCCTAGAGGCCGGTCTTTCAGCCTCCCAATGCCCTACAATAGGGATCGGTAGTATCCCCGCAAGTACCCTAGGAATTTCAGTTTTTGGAGAGACACCCCAATTTCTATTTTGGTCAAACCATGTATGGGTGTTGCCAGCAAATTCCAACAAAACCCACCTAAAACCCTTTAGGGGATGTTTCTCGATAGGCCTTGATGCTTCTTTTGTCAAAAATGCCGAAAAAATTTCTTCCCACTTTTTGGGACATTTCTCCCAAATTACCCCAAATTCGGAAATTATTTTTATCGCTGGCAATACTTCTTACCGAGACCCATCATCGCCCCATAGAAGCCGACTCGCTGCGGGGTTGCCCTGTAGCTAAAAAATGACTTTTGAAAATAATCCGGATTTTTAGGACCAAATTCACACGCCCCCAACTCGGCGGCCATCTTGGATTTTCGAAATTTCATAATTTTCCCTAGAGGCCGGGTCCTTCGACTTTCCTATGCCCCACAACCGGTGTCGCCAGCACCCTCGCAACTACCCTGGGAATTTCAGTTTTTGAAACCCTCGAAAAATTACAATTTTCATTTTCATTTTCACGCCGCCATCTTGGATTTTATTTTTTTTTTTAACGAAATATTTGCGGCCCGCTACGAACTGCCAAATCACTCTTTGAACGAAATCGATCCGACGGAAATTGGCAAAGTTCAGCCGCCATCTTGGTCCGCCATCTTGGATTTTCCCAACTTTCGGAATTTTCTCGTGGTCACCCTAGCGTGAGGAACACTTCCCCCATACATCGTCACGACCCCCGGCACTCCTTCTGGGAGAACAACTATGTCAATCAGTGAGTCACCGTAATGCAGCTTTATATATTATAGACTAGAGGGTGCGTGTGTGCGCGGGCCTCAAGAGGCCCGCGAGGCGTTGTCGTTGATTTTTTTGTGCAGACGGTTTTCTTTTCGAATAGACTTGGTTGGCAAGTAGAGTTGTCTGTTTTGATACGATTAGGTGACTTCCTATTGTAACAGTGAATTTTTGTTTCACGTGTACCATCCTGTGGCGAAACTTTGTATTGTAATGGTCACAATACAAAACCTAACCTAACCTACCGTTCTGTATACTATATTAGTCTAGGGTCAAAGTTTTTAATGTAGAGATCATAATACGAAACCTAACCTAACCTACCTTTTTGTTTACTATATTATTCTGTGGCTTTAATTTTTATTGCAATGGTCACAATACAAAACCTCACATTACCTACCTTTCTGTATTAGTATACAGAAATGTATGCTTAGTGTTGCCACCTAATTTTACAAAAAAATCGCATGAAACTATTAAGATGAGATTTATTATAGATCCCCGTCACTCTTATGTTAGAATGTCGAAACAAAAAATTCCCACATTTTGGGTTTGCAAAATTACCTAAAAATCGGGGAAAATTTGTAGCCTAGATAATATTTCAAACCGAAATCTACCATGGCTCAATAAAGGCCGACTCGCTGCAGGGAAGCCAGGTACCCCAAAATGTATTCCTAAATTTATCATCAGAGATAAAATACTCGAACTCGGCCGCCATCTTGGATTTTTCCTTTTTGAATACTTTTAACTTATCCACTTTGGCGATTGAAACATTTTGTCCATACATTGTACAGAGCTAAGGTGACTCCTAGTAGTTCCTTAGTACTGTTTACTATGAAAATTAGTTAATACTTCGCACCGAGAGTTTCCATTCCTCAATACAAGTCAATTCGTTGCAGGGATGATGCCACAGAACTGAATTTTAAAAAGTTCTTAAAATTGTCATCATAGATAAAGTATCCTAATTCGGCCGCCATCTTGGATTTTTTATTTTTAAATACTTTTAACATATACACTGGTGATAGAAACATTTCATCCATATATTGTACAGAGCCCAGGTTACATACACCTAAGAGTTCCTTAGTACGGTTTACTATGAAAATCGATGTATGGTGTTGCCAGGAGATTTTGACAAAAACCACCTAGGGCCCTTTGAGGGATAATTTTGGACCAATGCTTATCACTGTTTTGTTCAAATTGACGAAAAAAAATTCCACGTTTTTTTACTTTTCTTCGAAATTACCCCAAAATCGGGAAAATTTTTTGGACCAGGTAATATTTCCCACCGAGAATTTCCATTGCTCTATAGAAGTCAACTCGCTGCAACGTTTAGTGGTACCCCAAAATTGAATTTTTAAAAGTCCCTAAAAATGTCAACATAAATTAAGTACCCTAACTCGGCCGCCATCTTAGATTTTTACTTTTTAATACTTTTGACGTATTCACCCTAGTGACAGAAACATTTCGTTCATACATTGTATAGAGCCTCAGTGACTCCTTCTAGTACTATTCTCTAAGAAAACTGATGTAAGGTGTTGCCAGATAATTCTGACAAAAACCACCTAAAATCAATAGGGGGATTGTTTTTGACAGATTTTCATCATTCTTTTGTTTGAAATGTCCGAAAATTATTGTCCCACTTTTTAGGACTTATCTCAAAAATTACCCTAAAATTGGGGAAAATTTTTATACCAGGTAATACTTTGTATTGAGACACATCATCTCTCCATAGAAGTCGACTGGCTGTGGGGTTGGCAAGTGTCCTAAAACTACATTTAAAAATATCCCAAATTTTCTCCGAAAAGCAAAACTCCCCTATCTCTGCCGCCATTTTGGATTTTTACTTCTTAATACTTTTGACGTATTCACCTTAGTAACAGAAACATTTCGTCCATACATTATGTAGAGCCTCGGTGACTTCTTCTTGTACTATTCCCTAAGAAAACTGATCTGAGGTGTTGCCAGATAATTTTGACAAAAACCACCAAAAATCCTTAAGGGGATGACTTTTGACAGATTTTCATCATTCTTTAGTTTGAAATGTCGAAAAAAAATTTTTCCACTTTTTAGGACCTGTCTCAAAAAATACCCCAAAATCGGGGAAAATTTTCATACCAGGTAATACTTTGTGTCAATAGACATCATCTCTCCGTAGAAGTCGACTCGCTGCGGTGTTGCCATGTGTCCTAAAACAACATTTAAAAATGTCCCAAATTTTATCCGAAAAGCAAAACTCCCCTATCTGTGCCGCCATCTTGGATTTCTAAAATTTCATAATTTTCACTAGATGCCGGGTCCTTCGGCTATCCGACGCCGCACAGTGCGTTGACCTAGCACACTCGTAGGTACCCTATCAATTTCAGTTTTTAAAGCTAGACCTCAATTTCAATATTTGTCCCATGATGTATGGGTGTTGCCAGCGAATTCTGACAAAATTCCCCTAAAACCCTTCAGGGGACGATTTTTGGTAGACCAACAAGACTTTTTCATTTGAAATGTCGAAAAAAATTTTTCTCACTTTATGGGACTTTTCTCCAAATTTAACCCAAAATCGGGGAAAATTTTTAGCCCTGGCAAATCTTCTTACTGAGACTTACCCATGTCAGTAGGTGGCGTTTAGCTACGGGGTTGCCATGAGCAGCAAAAACGCGATTGAAAATATCCCAAAATTTTTCCAAAAACTAAATCTCCCATAGCTTGGCCGCCATCTTGGATTTCTGAAATTTCATAATTTTCCCTAGAGGCCGGGTTTTTCAGCCTCCCAATGGCCTACAATAGGGATCGGTAGTATCCCCGCAAGTACCCTAGGAATTTCAGTTTTTGGAGAGACACCCCAATTTCTATTTTGGTCAAACCATGTATGGGTGTTGCCAGCAAATTCCAACAAAACACATCTAAAACCCTTTAGGGGATGTTTCTCGATAGGCCTTGATGCCTCTTTTGTCAAAAATGTCGAAAAAATTTTTCCCACTTTTTTGGACCATTTCTCCCAAATTACCCCAAATTCGGGAATTCTTTTTAGCGCTGGCAATACTTCTTACCGAGACCCATCATCGCCCCATAGAAGCCGACTCGCTGCGGGGTTGCCCTGTACCTAAAAAATGACTTTGAAAATAATCCGGATTTTTAGGACCAATTTCACACGCCCCCAACTCGGCGGCCATCTTGGATTTTCCAAATTTCATAATTTTCCCTAGAGGTCGGGTCCTTCGAGTTTCCTATGTCCCACAACCGGAGTCACCAGCACCCCCGCAACTACCCTGGGAATTTCGGTTTTTGAAACTGTAGAAAATTTTCAACCAGTTTTTGGCAATTTTTTCGCCGCCATCTTGGATTTTAATTTTTTGTTTTTACGCCATATTCTGGGTCCCGCCGAGACGTGCCAAATCACTCTTTGAACGGAATCGATCCGAGCGAAACTGTAAAAGTTAGCCGCCATCTTTGTCCGCCATCTTGGATTTTCCCAAATTTCGGAATTTTCTCGTGGTCACCCTAGCCAAAGGAACATTTCCCCCATACATCGTCTCGACCCCCGGACGCTCCTTCTGGGAGAACAACTATGTCAATCAGTGAGTGAGTCACCGTAATGCAGCTTTATATATTATAGACTAGCTTTTAGCTCGCGGCTTCGCCCGCGTGAATATGGGATATATAGGTTATCGCGCGTTTAAAGATCCGTGTACAGTATTGGGACGTTATATATAAACCTTCCTCTTGAGTCTATCTATTCTGTCTATTAAATAACAACGAATCAAAATCTGCGTAGTTTTTTAAGATCAAAACATACATAGATCTATTACATGTGTAGATGATATTTTAACCGGAAATTGAAGCCGTTAAAATGGTATTGGCAGATCAGTTGGAATCATCGGTATTCTTGGTATATAAGCTGGTTGCCCAGCTAACGTACCGGTTATAATGGTCTACAATTAAATTGTCTTTCAATTCTTTAGTAAGCAATATATCCAATGGGACGCCATTGCACATGTTCGGCGGGCTTAAATTTCATGACTGGATCATGCTTTTGAGAAATTCCTTCCTCAAGTTTGAGCATTTAGTGTGGGAAATCACTATCTGTGCTTCCATAAAAATGAGCTCTCAAATTTGTCAGTAGTTTTAAACTTTCAATTAAAGTCCATAAGGGAGACGATGTTAATGACACAGAGAGTCTTTCAGAAATCTCCAGCAAAAGTATAAAAGTAATCCCGCCAATGAGAGCAGAGGTGTTTCTAAGGTCTTTTAAGGTTCTGTCCAAAATCTCTATAGCTCATGGTGATTTCATTACATATAATCAATGAGGCGTCTTATAATAATTTATAAAAAGGTTTGACATTAACAATTAATTATTTATCAAGAATCAAGAATCGGCCAACCAAGAACGAGAAGCTGCAATATCAGCCAATATCATGCGGCGACGTCAATGATGCAGGAACAGCAATGATAGCAGTTGAAGCTTTTTTTACAACTTAGAATGGTAAACAAGCTGACGGCTCTCCTGATGGAAAGGGGTAACCGTCGCCTATATACATGAGCAGTACCTGCCATGTTCATATCAGCACATTGTTTCCCTCATGCGTTGCCATTCCTGAAAACTCGGGTGTTATTTCCCTGTACCTTGTAAATTCACTACCATATATATACACAGGTAGTCTATATAGATAGATAGATATACATATACACAGATAGTATGCCCTGAGAAAGGTCATAGACTACTTTATAGTGCGAAAAAAGTATTGTAAGGGATTAAAAGCGGAGATGAAAGGTTGTATAAAAGTATCGTCATTGTTTAATTGAAACAAAGAAACTTTTTTAAGTTATAATCTAAATATATTTCCTTATTTGGTCAATTTCATTATACCACGCTGACGAAGTCGCGGACACACCTAATATACATATAAGGATGGGACCTTTAAATCAAAACAAAGCCTTGAAAACACAACTATTATATATAAATAAAATAATTATTTGCTAAGTATAATATTTAGAACAAGTGAATATGGCAATAATGTATCCGACTCTTATAATAAACTAGAGGGTGCGTGTGTGCGCGGGCCTCAAGAGGCCCGCGAGGCGTTGTCGTTGATTTTTTTTGTGCAGACGGTTTTCTTTTCGAATAGACTTGGTTGGCAAGTAGAGTTGTCTGTTTTGATACGATTAGGTGACTTCCTATTGTAACAGTGAATTTTTGTTTCACGTGTACTATCCTGTGGCGAAACTTTGTATTGTAATGGTCACAATACAAAACCTAACCTAACCTACCTTTCTGTATACTATATTAGTCTAGGGTCAAAGTTTTTAATGTAGAGATCATAATACGAAACCTAACCTAACCTACCTTTTTGTTTACTATATTATTCTGTGGCTTTAATTTTTATTGCAATGGTCACAATACAAAACCTCACATTACCTACCTTTCTGTATTAGTATACAGAAATGTATGCTTAGTGTTGCCACCTAATTTTACAAAAAAATCGCATGAAACTATTAAGATGAGATTTATTATAGATCCCCGTCACTCTTATGTTAGAATGTCGAAACAAAAAATTCCCACATTTTGGGTTTGCAAAATTACCTAAAAATCGGGGAAAATTTGTAGCCTAGATAATATTTCAAACCGAAATCTACCATGGCTCAATAAAGGCCGACTCGCTGCAGGGAAGCCAGGTACCCCAAAATGTATTCCTAAATTTATCATCAGAGATAAAATACTCGAACTCGGCCGCCATCTTGGATTTTTCCTTTTTGAATACTTTTAACTTATCCACTTTGGCGATTGAAACATTTTGTCCATACATTGTACAGAGCTAAGGTGACTCCTAGTAGTTCCTTAGTACTGTTTACTATGAAAATTAGTTAATACTTCGCACCGAGAGTTTCCATTCCTCAATACAAGTCAATTCGTTGCAGGGATGATGCCACAGAACTGAATTTTAAAAAGTTCTTAAAATTGTCATCATAGATAAAGTATCCTAATTCGGCCGCCATCTTGGATTTTTTATTTTTAAATACTTTTAACATATACACTGGTGATAGAAACATTTCATCCATATATTGTACAGAGCCCAGGTTACATACACCTAAGAGTTCCTTAGTACGGTTTACTATGAAAATCGATGTATGGTGTTGCCAGGAGATTTTGACAAAAACCACCTAGGGCCCTTTGAGGGATAATTTTGGACCAATGCTTATCACTGTTTTGTTCAAATTGACGAAAAAAAATTCCACGTTTTTTTACTTTTCTTCGAAATTACCCCAAAATCGGGAAAATTTTTTGGACCAGGTAATATTTCCCACCGAGAATTTCCATTGCTCTATAGAAGTCAACTCGCTGCAACGTTTAGTGGTACCCCAAAATTGAATTTTTAAAAGTCCCTAAAAATGTCAACATAAATTAAGTACCCTAACTCGGCCGCCATCTTAGATTTTTACTTTTTAATACTTTTGACGTATTCACCCTAGTGACAGAAACATTTCGTTCATACATTGTATAGAGCCTCAGTGACTCCTTCTAGTACTATTCTCTAAGAAAACTGATGTAAGGTGTTGCCAGATAATTCTGACAAAAACCACCTAAAATCAATAGGGGGATTGTTTTTGACAGATTTTCATCATTCTTTTGTTTGAAATGTCCGAAAATTATTGTCCCACTTTTTAGGACTTATCTCAAAAATTACCCTAAAATTGGGGAAAATTTTTATACCAGGTAATACTTTGTATTGAGACACATCATCTCTCCATAGAAGTCGACTGGCTGTGGGGTTGGCAAGTGTCCTAAAACTACATTTAAAAATATCCCAAATTTTCTCCGAAAAGCAAAACTCCCCTATCTCTGCCGCCATTTTGGATTTTTACTTCTTAATACTTTTGACGTATTCACCTTAGTAACAGAAACATTTCGTCCATACATTATGTAGAGCCTCGGTGACTTCTTCTTGTACTATTCCCTAAGAAAACTGATCTGAGGTGTTGCCAGATAATTTTGACAAAAACCACCAAAAATCCTTAAGGGGATGACTTTTGACAGATTTTCATCATTCTTTAGTTTGAAATGTCGAAAAAAAATTTTTCCACTTTTTAGGACCTGTCTCAAAAAATACCCCAAAATCGGGGAAAATTTTCATACCAGGTAATACTTTGTGTCAATAGACATCATCTCTCCGTAGAAGTCGACTCGCTGCGGTGTTGCCATGTGTCCTAAAACAACATTTAAAAATGTCCCAAATTTTATCCGAAAAGCAAAACTCCCCTATCTGTGCCGCCATCTTGGATTTCTAAAATTTCATAATTTTCACTAGATGCCGGGTCCTTCGGCTATCCGACGCCGCACAGTGCGTTGACCTAGCACACTCGTAGGTACCCTATCAATTTCAGTTTTTAAAGCTAGACCTCAATTTCAATATTTGTCCCATGATGTATGGGTGTTGCCAGCGAATTCTGACAAAATTCCCCTAAAACCCTTCAGGGGACGATTTTTGGTAGACCAACAAGACTTTTTCATTTGAAATGTCGAAAAAATTTTTCTCACTTTATGGGACTTTTCTCCAAATTTAACCCAAAATCGGGGAAAATTTTTAGCCCTGGCAAATCTTCTTACTGAGACTTACCCATGTCAGTAGGTGGCGTTTAGCTACGGGGTTGCCATGAGCAGCAAAAACGCGATTGAAAATATCCCAAAATTTTTCCAAAAACTAAATCTCCCATAGCTTGGCCGCCATCTTGGATTTCTGAAATTTCATAATTTTCCCTAGAGGCCGGGTTTTTCAGCCTCCCAATGGCCTACAATAGGGATCGGTAGTATCCCCGCAAGTACCCTAGGAATTTCAGTTTTTGGAGAGACACCCCAATTTCTATTTTGGTCAAACCATGTATGGGTGTTGCCAGCAAATTCCAACAAAACACATCTAAAACCCTTTAGGGATGTTTCTCGATAGGCCTTGATGCCTCTTTTGTCAAAAATGTCGAAAAAAATTTTTCCCACTTTTTGGACCATTTCTCCCAAATTACCCCAAATTCGGGAATTCTTTTTAGCGCTGGCAATACTTCTTACCGAGACCCATCATCGCCCCATAGAAGCCGACTCGCTGCGGGGTTGCCCTGTACCTAAAAAATGACTTTGAAAATAATCCGGATTTTTAGGACCAATTTCACACGCCCCCAACTCGGCGGCCATCTTGGATTTTCCAAATTTCATAATTTTCCCTAGAGGTCGGGTCCTTCGAGTTTCCTATGTCCCACAACCGGAGTCACCAGCACCCCCGCAACTACCCTGGGAATTTCGGTTTTTGAAACTGTAGAAAATTTTCAACCAGTTTTTGGCAATTTTTTCGCCGCCATCTTGGATTTTAATTTTTTGTTTTTACGCCATATTCTGGGTCCCGCCGAGACGTGCCAAATCACTCTTTGAACGGAATCGATCCGAGCGAAACTGTAAAAGTTAGCCGCCATCTTTGTCCGCCATCTTGGATTTTCCCAAATTTCGGAATTTTCTCGTGGTCACCCTAGCCAAAGGAACATTTCCCCCATACATCGTCTCGACCCCCGGACGCTCCTTCTGGGAGAACAACTATGTCAATCAGTGAGTGAGTCACCGTAATGCAGCTTTATATATTATAGATTACAGGTGAATAGAGAATGTACTTTGAAAATGCATATTAACTGCTCGGCCAATTTTTTATTTTAATTTAATGATTTACTAATGAACTGAAATAGACCAAATATCTAATTTGTGTAAAAAGTCTTTTGCAGGTCTCAATCTCATCTATTTCAGCCGCCAAGCAGTTTGCTTATTAAGCTGTTACAGTTGTAGGGTGAGATAATGCAGGGAATTTAAAGCTTACATCTTACTAACATCACTCCGGAATGACAAAGCATGAGTCATTGCTGTTAAAAAGATAAAAAAAAATGTGCTGGTGCCGAAGGGCCGGTTATGGTATACATAGATGACGGTTACCGCTTATCATCAGGTTTTACATCAGCTTGTTCGCTATTCCAATTCCAAATGAAAGAAAAAAATCCGTTCATAATTTAATGATAACACCTGATAGTAAAAACACAGATAACATAATATTACATAATGCACTAGTTTCTACACTTACAACAGTGATTAATCTATATATGTCTTTAGACAGCTATATTGATTTGTAGAACTTCATCAAAAATGTATCCTTTGGTATAGACAACAAATAAGATATGCTATAGACAATACGTCCAAGAGCGCTGTATGTCGGTTTGGACAAAAATCAAAACTTTAAAGCTATTTAAAGATGCTAGCATTGATTGTTTACGCATTCATAGGGTAGGTGTAGTATCAGTGGGTGGCCCTCTTAGAACACAGATGCATTCTGTTTTTACTGTATTATGTTAAGTACACAGCTCGTTGATGGTTGGTATTTTTTAAAGAATGAATATGGAATAGTGCATTCTTCTGCAATAACGGTGTACAATGGCATCAAAGAGGACGACGACAAGCATGAAATCGGATCCGTTAGCCCATCATACCGAATTTACTATGATGGGAGAACCTCATGGAAATCGATCTAATTGGGTATGTGCTATCAATGGTGACAACTTGTCCCCATGACCAACCATCCTCTCACTTCGGGATCGGAATGACATTAGTAGTTCAGTCTTGATAATCCGGGCATGATCCCAATGCTAGCAATGTACTATATTAATATATTTTTTTGATGAATCATCATCATTATTATCATCGTCGCAGCCCGGAAGACGTCCACTACTGGACATAGGCCTCCCCCAAAGATTTCCACAACAATCGGTCTTGCGCTGGTGAATATTACCGAGGAATATGAAACAAGAATCCTGAATACCCATGGATTGGGGGAAGGAGGAGATTGTCAGTAATATAGAATAATATCCCCATTGCTAATAATGTATCATGTCAATTGACCTCCACGCGGTCCTGGAAGCCATCGTGGTAAATTGCTATTTGCCAAGATGGGCTAACTGACCTCACTTCATTCTGATTTTATCATCCTCCACTGGTACCCCATCAGCGTAAATCGTTGCCGCATTATTCCATTATCATCCATGGATAGCTTGGTACTTTCAAGTATATTTGCATGAATACGACCGTGGCTTATCTACCGTTGTTAGTCAGATTTTGCCAGTTCGTCATCGGTGTTTACCGTCACCGGTGAATTTCTTAGAATTAGGTAATATTAGAATTAAAACTTTTATTTTATTTTAAACTTTTATCAGAATTAAAAATTTACAATTTTTTTAAGCCAGTTGCCAGCTTACAGTGTTTGGGTGTTAGGCTTAATATAAGTTTCTGTCCCACGACGCATTTGTTTCTTATTTAATACTAGCTGTTACTGTCAGCTCCTTATTAGCTATCTGCGAGTGTAAGTCTCGTCAAAATCAGTACAGCTGTTTCAGAGATTAACAAGAACAAACTGACAGACATACACATTTATTTAAATTTAATTATTTGGTGTAAGTTCCGTATATTTTCATATGCCTTTTGTTAAAAGTTATTAATTTGAAATTACAAACAGACACTTCAATTTATTTGTTAAGATTGGAATATACTTAACCAAGACTTTGTTGACTTTACTTTGGATGGATACAACAACATGGTTTGGTATTAGTAATTATTACTGAATTTGGCACCCCTATTGACCATTCTACAGTTCTACTATAGACTTGTAACAGAATGATATCAGACATGTCTGACTGTACCAAAATAATATTTATAAATCGATAATAGGCAAGACTGACTGATCAACACCATGTCCAACTATAGCTAACTGAAAATATTAATTTTAAACATATATACTTTAAATAACAATATCCTATGTATAGATATAATAAATAGTAATTTATTGTAATTATTTCTTGAAATTTCCACGAACATAAGTCTACTGGTTCATGCAGATAAAGCCGCAATTCATATTATCATCATGAATTTTGGATTTAGATAGATATAAAATAAATAAAGAAATCCGAGTGCGGTACGATATGAGCACAGGGGTGACGCATAGCGCGTGCGCTATGTAGGGGCTGGCGCAGTCGCCATGCGCCCGTCCTCAAAACAACATGGCGAGTTGCGTCCCTCAAGGACACATTTGACAGCCCCGCGGAATATATCGCCAGCTGTGTTTAAGATACGAAGCGTCCAAAATTTCAAATAATAAATAAAACGGACTACATTTTTATTCGTGAATTGTGTGTACTGGTGCCGTGCGTTAGAAGTGTGTGTTTACTTATTGGAACACCGGCGCCCCTTACGCCCCGATTGTTTCCAAAAGGTATGTACAAAACAATAATAAACCTTTTGTGTGGGTCTACTCTTATGCGATCGTAAAATATTTTTTTATGATATGATTTAGACATCTTAGTAATGAAATATGTGTAGTGACTTATTTTATAATATGTGATTTATTTATATTGAAGTGAATATCTGTGGACCTACCTGTATTTACAATTACAACACTAGATAACACCTTCGACGTTGTCTGCATGAAAATTGTTTGCCGTCAAATATCTACAATTCATTCTTAGGGCATCAAAGTTTTATTCAAATTGGTCTAGCTACCTAGGTACCTACTTCATGTAAATATTTTTTACTTTATAAATATTTACGACAACAACATTTCTGATTTTCATCCAGACAACCATAAAAGAGGTAAGTATGTTACACCTTTTTTGTAAAATACAAAAAAACTTTGAATCTATTCTCATAGGCCCCAGTTATGCCCTAACTAGTATAAACGTTCATGTAAGTTACTACTTAATCGATTTTGATATATTGAGAAATGGGACCCTGGAGATGTTGATTTTGATACTCCCTAATGATTGACCCAATGAATATTTTAGATACGGTGAGGATAGCTTTTGAGAAAAAATCTGCGGACCATGCTAATATTATAAATGTAAAAGTACTTAAGTTTGTCTGGTTGATACCATTTCATGATTAAACGGCTGAACGTGAAGATAGATATCCCGCGGATTACAAGTACATAAACTATATCTTATCTTAAAACAAGAAAACGAAATGGCGGAATACTGTTAGACTCATAAAAATACATATGGATGTGATTGCATATGTATTAGGTCACCATAACCACAACAATAGCTAGATCTATCTATTTTTTTTCTACAGCTATGAAATTTCATGAACAATTTTGGTTTGAAGTTAAGAAGGAATTAGAATTATTCGCGAGTAGTGTTTATCAGTTTATATTCAAATTAATTGCATACTGTGATGTTTCAATTATTTACCTTCAACACATATCTATTAATATTAATGAATCCATTTATAATGCGTATACATTTACAGTAGGAAAACTATTATTTCCTCATCATTCTAATACAAGCGCTGTACATATATGTATAATATATAGATTTTTTATTTCAGGATTGGTAGTTGACTTTTTGTAAAATATATTTTTATATTATTAGAATGAGAAGCAAGCTGATCTTTCTAATAAATATGGACAATACGTTAACATCTGACCCTTATTACCACTCACGCACTTCCATTTCAGAGGACTAAGATCTCATCCCTCTTATTCAATAATTTCACTATCTTATATCACCTTTTTACCGAAATATAGCTTACAAAATAAACTATTTGGCAGCTGAAATTGATAGAGTATATAACGGTACACAAACAGACGACTTTTTACAAATTCTATCTCGCAATGTTATAATGATTAAATATTTAAGTTATGTACTACAGCCTGGAATGTATTGTTTTGTTAACATCTTTATAAAAGCTACTGAATTATTTGCTGATTTTATTATGACCATTAATTGTAATGTTGGTAAAAAACGCATTGTATGTCTTTAACAATGGATGCATTAAACAATCGTATTATTGAAAAGTTAATTGTTCCAACCGGCTTACTTTACGTATAAGTATGTATATTATATAAAGTTTGAGTTATAATTTTGCGTATAAGTAGACATTAATCACTCATATCTACGTATTTGGGTCTACAAATGCAAAAAAACGTGTCCAATCAGCATACATCGTGTTAATTATTGCTAATTTGCTATTACATACTTTTTAACTTGAAAAACTTGTCAGCAATGAAGCAATATTATTACATGAACACTTTAATTACTAACTTATATAAAAAATATTATTAATTTAATCTTTTTATATTTTATCACTTATTAGCTAACCGTCCTGGCTTCGCATGTGTGTACATGTTTTATACATATAAACCTCACTCTTATATAGTCCTCTCCTCCTATATATAGTCTCATTCTATAAGCATTCTCTATAAATTGCTAAAAACTGCATTAAAATCCGTTGCGTATTTTATAAGATCTAAGCGAACAGACAGCGAAAGCGCATTTAACACTATATAAAGACCAAATATAAAATTTGAAACAGTTGAGAATAGATATTATTTTAATATTAACCACGGCGAACATGACAACGAGATTGAAAAATCCATGTAGTTATTTACATAATTTTTAGTTAAATATTAGTATTATATCTATATTTTAGCTCACAGTACGAATTAATTTAGTATTCCAGTGCACAAAGTAACAGTCCCATACACGTGTTCCATTTAATAAACTACTGTTATAATTAACCTTGAACTACATTTGTGCTAATTGACCTATGAAGACGGTGTCATAAATAGGTCCAAACAGTACCTATCTCGTTTAATAATCGTATCTAATGCATATGCAGATTAATTTATTTAATATGCTGATACCAAAAATTGCAAATATTATCATATATATATATATATATATATATATATATACATATATTAATTAATTTAATCAAACAGGTAAACAATACAATATATGACGTATTAATGTAATTAATTGATAATTTCAATAGTCAAAACAATTTGTGCAACCATTAAATTATTTCTGGGTATTATGTTATTTTTGTATATCATAGTTGTGTGAAACGAGCGATATATCCAGATATATTTCAGGGGTGTCACGTGTGAGTTGGTAAATTTGCGTTTTTAAATACCCCATGTTGTAGTCATTAGAAAATCAACAGCAGGAAGGTCATTCCACAACCAGGTCATTCCGTCGGTAAACGGACCATTCAGTAAGGCATTACTCCTCAAAACGCACTGTACGTGACAAATTAAGATTCCATGATGTAAAGATAAATTCTCAATCAATAGCGAATGATGCGATGCCAGGTGTTTATGAGATAATCTCGTGTGAACTCATGTGATTCAACAAGATAAGGAAACTGTTCTCTGAGGTTCCCTTTCCAAGGACTATTATTAGAATTGGATCAGTGCCAGATCACTATAGTCCTTGCATAAGTCTAGCTTAAAATAATAATTTTCGTAGTAGTTTTTTAGTGCATTTGCTACAAGCAAGTGTTTTGAACTTGGAGAATGTAAAATTTGCAAACTAAAATAATATGTTCTATTTTTCTCTATAGCCAGAATATAAAATTGACACAATTAATAGGTACCACCTCATCGTTGGTCAGAATCAGTTCATTCGTCCGTTGCATTCGTTTTGCTTTTACAACCAAAAACATCATTGCAATGGTCACATTGAACAATTAATAGGTTCAATGCAGAATATTTCAAATGATCAGGCGATGAATGTCGTTAGTTTATCATCATGTCCTTGCTATCTGTCCCTGAACTTCAACATTTCGGTCGCGCTCCCCCACAATATTAAATGCCTACCTACTTTATCGAGGCACGGGCCGGTTTGCGAGGTCTTTGAACTTCCAAATTCCCTTCAGATGTATAAGAGTCGGCTATATTTAGAACTGCAAACTGTGATGGGAACGGAACGCGTGTTCTGCTTAAAATCTAGAAATTAATGTTTGACTATTACCAACTTCGTGATAGATGGTCTTTATTTCATCATCATCATCATCATAAAATTGTTACACATTTGAGATTTTTTTCTAAATGTGAACTTCAGTTTTACTCGCAGTCTACCCGTAGTTACAGAGATTAATGGTACACACAAACAAACATTACAATACTACCACAATGTTTGTAACATTGTGATACGAGAATTGTATACATTATTATGTATAAGCTATGCCCGCGGTTTCACCCGTGTGACATTTATAGCCTACGTGTTATTTTGATGTATAAACTATATTATTGTAAGCGTTCATTAAAATTATTCAGTGGTTTTTGGTTGAAAGAGTATCAAACATCCATCCATTCATCCACAATTCAAACTTCCAAATTTATAATATTAGTATGATGATCACAGCAATAAATGTATGAATCAACCAAATCTTCAAGAGAAATTCACTAGCAGCAGTGCCCGCTGTGTTCCAATACGTAATCGCTATGTATTTACTTGGAATTCTTGGATCTTGATCGTCGACTGCGAGACGAGTTTTTTACCTGAGTATGGTTCTTGCGTATTGTATCCAATGATTTATTATTGGTTCGTCTGGACGTCTAGCAATGTCAATTGGATTTATTCCTTTTTCATCCCTACTCGTTTAATATGCAAACAACTTTTTATTTTAATAAAAATATATGAAGTATTAAGTAGGTTTTTGTTTATTTTATGTTACGGGATAGTAATCAAGCTCAGAAATCCAAATCGAAATGAGATAAGAGAGAGAGATTATAGGGTATAATACCTCAGTTATCAGGATGCGGAGGCATTATTCCATCTCTTCGCATTTTGAAGTATAACACGAAGAATCAGGAAAGGAAGGTAGGTAGGTGGCTAACATTTTTCCATATTTGTTTGTCATCTATTAAAAAAAAGAGTTCCCACTACTACCGTTCTATCGTGATATCACTTCCATAGCATAATTACCATATTGTACTATTGACAGCCTCGGTGGTCTAGCTGTTTAGTATACCGCTTCACTTCCAGTGGTCGTGGGTTCGAATCATCGCACGATGCGACGGGTGCTTTCTGTTTTTATAGAAATAGGAAAATACTTTTCAAAATACATATATAAGGTATTTTAAAAGTGTTTTATTATTTCTATCAGTTATCTGGTACTCATAACACAAGCTCTGCTTAGCTTGGAACTAGGTGACGTTGTGTGAATGGTTTTGGTTTATTAGCTAGATTATAGCTGCTACCCGCGACTTTCTTCAGCATGAATTTTTTTTTATTGATATATAAAATTTGTATATTAAAAGCAGTTTAAGTTACTGTTTATACAGTAGCATTAGCTATGTACGTGTAAAATTCTCGTCAAAGTCGGTACAGTAATTTCAGAGATTAGCAAGAACAAACATACAGTTTTATTGATGTAAGTACCCTATACTTTTATATGAATTATTGATCCTGATATATTATATTTTGTTTATGTAACATCCCCCAATGTTCATGCCGTATCATGTTTCAATAAAAACTTGTAATAGGAGTAGCTACTCTTATGTATTTACATATCTAGGTACGTGAGTACGTGGCAGTCTCTTGTTTCATTATCAACTTAATTATGATCCCTAATAGGTGTATCTGTTTGTTTGTTTATGTTTTTAGCCGACTCAAAAACGAGGAGCTATATCAAGTACTTTTTAAAACATTAGTTTTTAACTAATTTTGATGTTTATTTTTCTCTATCGTGTAAGTTGAAACCTGATCTTGTGTGAAATAATTAATTAATTCGTGCTATTATATACCTAGGTTGAAGTTATTAAAGTTACTAACGAGAGCAATCACTTACGATTATCAATCTACTGGATTTTTTATACTAAGTTGTATTATAAATATTCAAAATAATGACGTTGCCATTAAGTGTAATCCAAGTGTATGTACTTGGAATATAAAAGAAGATATATCTATATAGATATATCTTCTATATAAAGATACGATAACGATATTATTTTATAAATACTATCCTATCTACCTAATTAAAAACGAATTTATTTATATGTTTTTTAGAGTAAATACTTTTTGCGTTTTACAATTAAGTATACGATCTACCTAAATATTTTTTAGCGTATCATAATGATATGTTTTTTTAGAAAAAAAAACTTTTTGCGTCGTTCAAAAAGGTTCAATTAGTTTGTAAAAGCTCATTGATTTAAAATAATTATACATACTAAATTTTAATATTATTTCTGACTCATAAGTTTGCAGTGTACATAAAGTACGAAATATATGTATGTTATCATAATATTGAGTAGGTATACTATTGTTCTCGTGACTTCGTACGCTTATTTCTAATAATTGCAGATTAACTTTTTTATTTGTTAACTGTTTCAAATGACTAATAATAATACAAAATATTTATTCCTTCGCGTTTAGTACATATTATTTATATAGCTTACTAGGAGTGCATATAAACCTTCCTCTACAATCACTCTATCTATTAAAAAAACCGCTTCAAAATCCGTTGCGTAGTTTTAAAGATTTAAGCATACATAGGGACGGATAGACAGCGACCGCGACTTTGTTTTATACTATGTAGTGATACGAGTTTTGGGATGAATAAAATTATAGAAAATAAATTACTAATTAAAATACCAAACATAATAAAAGAACTGATTGTTACGGGAATCTTATTGCAATATCTATCTACATTTACACCAGGTATCCTACGCGTTAGTCAGCACTCAGTTCTAAGTTAGGGTTAGGGTTAGTCAGAGAGAACTGAGTGCTAGATGCTTTTGTTCTTAAACACAGTTCTTGCCTTATAACTCGCCTGTTACATGCACGCCGCTTCTAAAGATTCCGCGCTCTCCCATCAGCCAACACGCAATCAATCCGATTATAATAAGCTTAGTCTGGGCTTTGAGGGTTCTTAATTGATCCCTATAACATAAACACAAGAATAACTAATTGTTTTTTTTATAATATATTATTTACAGACACGGTTCATTCTTAATGTTCATTTCATAAACGATCCGTTTATGATTTTATTATTTGTGATTATGTATGACAGGATGTCACCAAACAGCTGGCATCATTTTTTGTACGATTTCCGTATTATCATTATCAATTAGCGCCGTATAATATTCACATCAGCACGCCTATTTCCGTTACTATTTTCGCTTAATTTTTGCATATAAATTACATTATATGTACGAGTATTGAATGATGATTCAATCTATACTCGTATGATACTGTAGTAATACTATTCAATAATTCATATAAGTAGTAATCACATACTACAATCAATACATACGAGTGGTACATATTTACATATAGCTGAAAAACATTGAACACAATTCTTCGGCAATTAGGTAAATCTCCAATGAATAAATGAAGATTCTTTATTTTTTTAAGTAATAAGCACTTAGGCGGCACGCTATGCAAATACTAATTTAGGAAAAAACGAATAGGTATAACTGTCATATTAATACATGTTATTTTTTTGTTTTGTACTAAGGAAATGTATTGTATGAAATCGAAAACAATAGCCTTAAAGGGTTATATGAGGTAGATGTATGATTGTATGGTATCGTAACGGCAGCTGCAAACGATCGCTCCACGCCACTGTTTACATCTCAGCGCTGCAGCTGTTGAATTGTATAGCCCTCTACATAAACTAGGAGGAGCGTATATTATGGACCTAATTGCGTCGCAATAAGAGTCAGGTATAGTTTTATGTGATAAGACTCTACTTGTTAAAAACAAATTGTACAGAAGGACAATACTAGAAGGTAAACTGTAAAGGCTAGTCTACGTGGCTATCTCAGTCTCACCTACATATGTATAGTATTGCTGCCATCAAGCATTTTGTAAGTTGTGTTTCGATTGTAGTGCACCCTACATTAGACAGTGAAATTACAAGGTATGAGGCATCTTAGTCCTCCAGAATGGCAATATATGAGTAGTATCATTGTCACATATTAACGTGATGTCCTTATAGTGCTGTTCATGTATATAGACGACGGTTATAGTTTAACGACGAAGTTTAGCTATGAGATTGTTTGCCATTCCAATTTTAAAAAAAAGATATTTATTTGTATATGTATGCTTGTGGTTCTGTGCAATTTGCAAACATGTTACCTCTCTGATTTGTATACTCTGCGCGTTATACTCGTAGCATGGCGCCGGTAAGAGGCATGCAAATTTGTCAAACATTACGTCATTTAAAAAGGTTTATTATATTCAACAAAACAATGAACTGTGGGAAAATATTATTAGATTTAAATTGACGTTAACACTCCCCTTAATACAATTCTTTCCGTGAATAGTGAACGTTACTTGTTACCTGCACAATGCTACAAGGGACACCAAGTATAAAGATTATGATGCTCCATATGATGATATGTTGCTCTTTCGTTTTGTCATATATGCACGGGTACTGCAGTTGTTTTTGTTTTCAGGATTTATTTTCAAGGTCAAGTTTAAAACAAAAAATATTTTAGTTGTTATAAAAATAGTGCAAGTGTCTATTTTTAATAATATTTATATATAATATTTTATACTTAATAATATTTGTATACAGCTGTCATAATAAGATAATATACACCATATAATATTACACCACAGTTAATGAAATTAAAAAAATCTGTTACATCGGTTAAAATCAGTGTAAAAAATCTCATTTAGTCATATCTACAAATGGGAAATCGTCATTTCAGCAATTAGGTCAAAAATTCAGAAAGTAGAACATTTTTATCTTTATCTTCACAAGACTATACGCAATCATACAAAAATGTTGGTGATGAGTCGGAGCAGACTCATGCCCTGTTTACACTTACCATATCCATTCAAATAAATGTAGTCAACGCTTCTAAGAATACGTGAGTTTGAACTAATTATGTTGTAGTACGTGCTATATCGGAGGGAGTTACAGGAAGCCCGTGCTGCCATGTGGATTTAGAATGCACGTGTGACCAGTTGCATATAAATTTCACACTTAATCCTTATGTGGCAATAGTTATAATTGCATGACTCACAAATAAGTTAACCAATATTTGTTCAACTACACAAACATTTGTTGAAGTAAAATGTAATTTATAATCCTAATATTAAAAGATAGTGAAAGTCTATTTTTGTGTTGTTATCGACCGATAAATGCCTGGAAAATGAGGGCGGCGTTTGTATCGGTCTGGGTGTTTTCTATGTATAATATGTATGTATTTGCGAAAAAAATATATCTATGTATGTGTATTAGTTGTCTAGTGCCCTTAGCTCTAGCTGGCTTGGGTCTAGATGGGGCTGTGTGAATTGTCCTGAGATTATCATTATTATTAGTGTATAGGAATTCAATATGGCAGGGTCAAATCTACCTCTGTCTCTAGGATTAACTGCTGACTAAACTTCTTCACTGGAGAATCGATCAGTAAATTAAATAAACACACAAATTTTTTTTGGTGCCAGTGAATTTTCAACTTTTGGTGTTTATACGGGCTAGTCAACCACACCGCAGTAAATGAACTGCAGATTAAAATATTGTGCGAGGGTAAGACGCGTTAAATTCGCTTGGCACAGATGGCCAAGCGAATTTAACGCGTCTTACCCTCGCCTCGTGCGTGAGTCACAAGAAACGGTGCGAGTTTGTTTTTGTTATAGCCGGAAACGGCAGCGCAGACGGACGTCCGACAAACCCGTTCCATCCAGTCTCATTCTCATGATCTCGGTATAAAGCAGGGTTGCCAACCATAAAACACTTAACTTAGTATGAAGAAATTAAAAATCTGATAAAATCTCCAATATTGGCTTAAGTTGGCACTCTAACCTGTACAAAGTGTGTCAAAGCGTTTTGATGGATTTATCAAACAAAATCTTGTACAAACTTATACAAGGTTTAAAATTGAAATTTATGCGGATCAGCGTAGGTACGGTTGACATCCCTACATTAGTAAATAAATACTAGTAGTATAAGGGAAAGGGTAGAATATAGATAGACATTGAATAGTGACGGGTGTCTATTTAAGACAATTGTTTTATTTCTTTTTTACATATTTTCGAACTATTTGCTGTGAGCAATAATAATTATTTTAATAATTACCATAATTGTGAATCTTTAAAGAGTTTAAAAACCAGGGAATTCTTAAAATACCTAAATCTGCAAATCCATGCCAGCATTTATAGTTTATTTTCCATAAAATTTTTAATCCTTGATCACATTAAATAAACGGACCATGTGACTCTGCTGCGAGTCATCGTGAAAGTAAATAGAAGCACAAATAATGTCTATTTAAATAAACTTCATGTAAGCATATTTTAATAGTATTTTATTTCAGCCAAGAAGAAACAAGAATAAGCAAGAAACTGGCCTGTTGCTCTTTTAAACAAATGTTAAAAATGTTGACTTATTTTACACAAAGTTTTAAGTATGTAACTGTAAAATTTGATTAGAGGGTTTTAGTTTTAAAAGTTTATTACTGCGATAAACCTATAGATTGTATGTAAGATTTGATCGATATTGCAAAATTAATACTCGATGTGGAGAAAATCTTTGCGTATCCGCATTGCCTCTCAGTGACCCCCATACGAGGGGCACGTACTACGCGACCGGCCTTCGAACTTGTTTTGTAGTTTGTTCATACGTCTCGTCTCGTGGTCTGTGTATACCTTCACTAGTGAAGTTACTATGTCGATATCGATAGACCAGAGGGGAGCTGTTTTTTTATATATAAACAATTTATTCGTAGTAATTATTGCGTTTCATTTTTTTATATTATTCGAAAAGGATCTGGAAGATAATTAATTTAGATCATCTAGATTAGATTTGCAAAAATATGACTAAGATAATTAATAATAAATATCTTTGTCATATTTCTGCTAATATAAAATTATATCAACACTGTATAATGAGACTCTCTATCTAGCCGTGTTTTGGTCGTGTATGTAAAATATCACATTTTCTGTATTTCTTAAATTTATATAAGATAACTACACTGGTGTATTACCTAAATTTGTCTAATATACGGCATATTAGACAAAAGGTGCCCACGTGAATGCCGTTAATTACGTGCCATATTTTGTAATTATATTCTTGATGAAAACAAAGATAATAAATGTTATCTTTTGTACTTTGGTGTTTTGTCTTCTTGTGCTTCTGTATTATACTCGATATATTCGACAACTGTCTAACGGAATATACAATAAGAATAATTACAGAACAAAGTCGGTCGAGCGTTAAAATATTCACCGATAAGCTTATTACTAAAAGTATTTCAAGAGAGAGAGAATTGTGTTTTGGTAGATAGAAAGATAGATACTTTATTTATAACGTTTAGTAAATAAAAGACATAAACAATATATTAAAGAGTTTTTTAATGAAGTAAATGCAAATTCTTATAAGCGCTTTAATGATATATTTTTTCTATCACTTACATTGAACTGAGATTAGATTGTTATATAATCTAATAACTTTATGTGACAATCCAAGATCTTTGAAATAAACTATTATTTATTGTACTAAAAACTGCAGATTTGAACATATTTTTTAATTTTATTGACCAAAATATTATGTGAGTATAGATATTTGCAATTTACTAAAATACAGGGCATTATGCACTTGAAATATTATTTATTGTGGACGTCAAAAAGTAATAATGACACAGTTTCATGAACGATAACATTTTCGACAAGTGCCAATCTTATCTCAAATCAATACTTGGTACCATTTGTGTAGTCATTGTTAAATTTATCGATATCTACAAACATAACATTGATTATTCACAACACTCGGTAATGTACTTGCATTGAAGAAACGTGGTGGTCGGTACGAGGATATGTCGATTGTCATTCTACGGACACAGGTTTTGGACTCCTTTCTCTGAAGGTTCGATTACTTGCTTTTAGTGATTTTCATAAATAGTATAGTGATGGAGAAATTTATTAAAACTTGCGTGCGTTATCTGCATTGCTACTCGGAAATTGAAAATGTCTTTGATTGCTTAATTATTTAAAAAGAGAAATTCTGTTAAATTTATCACTGGTACTTTGGTATTTAATAACTTCAAAAAGGTTTACAGTCCTATAATGTTTGTTATGGATTGACGTTATACCATGAAGTGTTGAATGTACTAATGTATGTGTTTTAAAACGCATTGACTTATTGGTCAAGTTGTACTGTCTGAACTTAATATCTATTTTTTTGGATAAATCATTACATATATTTGATGTTATCATTCTATATCTGTTCTCTTTCTATTTTGACGATCTCGGTGGTCTACGGGCCAGCACACCGCTTTACATCCGATGGTTGCGGGTTCGATTCCTCGCACGGCACAAACATTTGTATTCATGAGTATGATTGTTTGTATCGGTCTGAGTATTTTCTATGTATAATATGTATGTATTTACGAAAAAAAAAAATTATCTATGTATTTGTATTAGTTATCTAGTACCCATAACACAAGCTTTAGCTAGCTTAACTTGGGTCTAGATGGCGTTGTGTGAATTGTCCTGGTATTATTATTATTATTATTGTCAGTTTTGATTTATTTTTCCGTTATCTTTTAATAGTGACGATTAAAAATACGCCATTGTTTCACTTTATGCAGTCTAGTTACTAATCGTAATTATCCACATAATGAATAAATTGTATAAGGCATACAAAAAAAATTTGTTACTATTATCTAAATAAGAGCGACTTTTCAGATCGGTCCACAAATTCGAGTTGACAAAAGAATCATGTAATCTTATCATGTTTTGAATTGGAAGTGAAACAATAGCCGATTGAATATTATCATTATTGATTTATTCCAAGGTCATTGCAACACCCACGATGCATTCGTATAGTAAGATTGTTAAGTAATAGGTGACAGCGGAGGCATACATATTAAATCGGCATTTATGTACTACTGCTACTAGGAGTCATTAAGTTGAAATATAAAAATCAAATAATCCTGTCTGCTCTCTAAATAAACGATTTTATAAAATTACAAATATAGGTTAAAAAAATTGTACCTACTTTGCCGCAATTATGCTATATTTTTTATTTTTACCTAAATAAAGTTTAAGCAATAAAAAAAGCAATGTATATTGTAACTAAATGTTCCTATAAAGGAATATATTCACGACTAGTTCGTTCCGTTTGCGGGTTAATAAACCGCCATATTGTGTCCCACTACTCTTGAAATCGGAAATGATAACAATTAATTTTTGTTTTATAAATTAAAGTTACGATACTTATATAAGAAAAGGCCTGCAAGATAATGTAAACATTAGATGTAATACGTAGTTTGCTTAAAGCTGTTAGTTACCCTTTCATTTTACTTGTAATCTATAAACTTGGACCAAGCCACAGATATCCGAATTTCATATTACAAATCAGTAACAAGTTTCGATTCACATTCTGTGTTACTACAGGTGTACATTGACGAAATTTGTATTGTTTTAATTTAATAATCTTCAATACTGTTGAAAGATGCTATAATAAAGCAATTAAGTGAATACCGGAGGCCTCATCTCACTTAGTTTAGCTGCCGAGCAGTTTGCTTTGTAAAATGTGTTTCGGTTGTAGAGTGCATATTAGACAATGAAATTATTATAGGATAAGAAGCAGGATAATATTCAACAATTATGTACAATAAATAATACGACGAGGTAGATTAATAAGCCGTCTGCGCTTTATACCTAATTCAGCCGTCAAGCAGTTAGCTTTGTAAGCTGTATTTAGGTTGAAAGGTGAGATAGGTGATAGGTCGTGAAATTACAGAATAAAGAGCATGACATCTTAGTCCTTTGAAATCGCAATGCATGAATGGTACCACAGGTGTTACCAGATGATAAAGTGATGTCCGTAGTGTTGTTCACACATGTACTATAGACGATGGTTACCAGTAACCATCTGGTGCATCGTTAGTTTGTATGCCATTCAATTAGATAAAAATATAACTAATATAGTGTATATTTGATTAATATTTCTGTAGTAATGTAATACCTACTTGAGATTGTAATGTTTGTTCTGTAGTCGTGGTCAAATAGTTACCTACTTGAAGTGTATGACAAATTCATTATAGGCTTTGTAATCGTAGATTACACTTGTTGAATTGTTGAACAATTGGCCGTCTGAAACAAAGTTGAAATTTGAACTGAAACCATAATTTATTTTTAGGGTTTTATTTTACCATTAATTATCTGTTATTTTACAATTTACAACTTTATGATTGATGTTCGTATGCAATTCTTTTCATAAATTAAAAATGTTTTTGCTCACGTTTCGAAGACATTCCTAGTTTCATAATTTGAATCGAAATTTCAATTTTGTATGGTTCGGTCGGGAACCGTAATATTTATTAATTTGTGAGACAACCCTGTATTATGGTTTCATAACTTTTGTAGTCCTACTGGAAACAAAGCTGTGATGGGACGTGATGACATGATGATATGGACATGGATATGAACGACATCGATGTTACAGATTCTCTAACACATCTTCATGAACTTCATTGCCTTCAGGACGAAACAACAACGCAGGCATTGCCTGTACAGGCAAGTACACGCAACAACAATTGCTTGAAAATAAAACGCTTATAAGATTAGAAAATTCACTTTGTAGTTAATCATTTAAATTCGATTTCCTTTTAGGCTTTTTTGAGTCAAAACTTGTAAATATTAGTCGTTTAGTAATCTTGGTAATATATTTTTGTATATTAGGCGTGACTTTTCTACATAATGGTCAACATAATTATACTGTGCCTTAATTCTTGATTGTGAATTGTCCAGGTTTGTTATTATATTATTTTTAATTAACTTCAATATGGATTAATTAATTCTTAATTCTTGATTGTGAATTGTCCAGGATTATTATTATATTATTTTTAATAGAATAAAGGAGGAGGTTCTTATTTCGTTTGTGTACATATTTTTGTGTTATATATCAGAATATTTTATTATATGAACCAATTTTGAAAATTCTCATGTGATGAAAATACGGATAATAATCAATATTTAACTGTATTTATATATATATACATACAGTTAATTGCAAATGAAAAGTAGTAGGCTTCCACACATTTTCAATTACGAAATTCTATATAGGTACATAAAGCCACCCTTCACACTAATAATATAAAAGCTGAAGTGTCTATCTGTTTTTTCCCTTTTCGTGACTAAATGCCTAAACAGATCCTAATAAAATTTGACTTGACGATATATCGTATAACGAAGACGAACATTAACTAAAAAAGAAACGATTATTTGTCTGCAATCTAAAAAAATAAACATATTCGTAGCTAGTAGTCATAGTCATATACAGCTAGTTCCCAATAAAATAGAAAATGAATGGAAGTAAAGCTTACAAGCTTTATGCCGTCTATTTCCTAGTTTGTCTTAATGCATCGATGTGTTGAGAATGTTTCTACTTTTTCGTATACTATATAAAATCCTATAAGACCAATAAAAGAAGTATTATAAATGTTGAAGATGTTTATTACCCACTCAATCCTTACCAAAATTATAGTGATGTATTTAGTGGTAGCGTATATGACACAATGTAGCAAAAAAAAAAACAATATAATAAAAAAAAATATATGTCAAAATTGTATATAAAAATATATGGTTTAAAAAAAAAAAAAAAAAAAAAAAAAAAAAAAAAAAAAAAAAAAAAAAAAAAAAAAAAAAAAAAAAAAAATAAGAGGTCTGTCGCCAACATGGCACGCCCCGGTGCAGAGCACCAATCTACAGTGGCGACTGTGCGCAGTTTTCTTGGGTGCCCTGCTCTAGGAGTAAGGGCAACACTTTGCGCACTGGTCTTTTCAAGATTCCCATGCTTCCCCGGATCTCCACCACCCTGACCACTCCGTCAGGACCGGTGAATATCTTAGAAATACGGCCTTTGGGCCAGGTTCCTCGCGGAAGATTTGGATCCGCTACCAGAACTGGATCTCCCACTTTGAATTTGGCTTGCGTCGATCCGGCCTTTCGTGGAATCAACGTGGGTAGGTATTCATGAAGCCATCTAGCCCAAAACAGCTCCGCTAACCGCAGTACCTTCCTGTGGTCTAAGCGACGGCAAAGATCTGCATCGGTGCGGGGACGGACCAATTCGGTTGATGGTGTGCCCAATAAAAAAAAAATGGAAGGGTGTGAGAGCCTGTAGTGTCTCCGGCTCTACTGGTACGTGTGTCAGCGGGCGAGAATTGACTACTGCTTCCGCTTCCAGAAGTAGGGTACTCAATACTTCCTCTCTTGGAGCTTGTTCTTTCAGGGTTACGGAAAGCGCAGACTTTATTGATCGCACTAAGCGTTCCCACGCACCTCCCATTGATGGTGCCGCTGGACAAATGAAGACCCACTCTATTTTATGGTTGGCCGCGAAGTCGAAAACGTCTGTGAGTTGATTGGCTGCGCCGACAAAAGCCGTGCCGTTATCTGAGATGATTCTCGCTGGACATCCTCTACGGGCAATAAATCTTCTTAGGGCCATGATAGCAGCATCTGCGGAAAGGCTTCCTACGATCTCCAAATGAACGGCTCTGATGGTAAGGCATGTGAATAGAGCTACCCAGCGTTTTTCTCGTCTGCGCCCAACGGCAACTTCGACTGGGCCGAAGTAATCAAGACCGCAGAAAGAAAACGCGCGCTGATGATGGGATAACCTGTCTTCAGGAAGATCACCAAATTGAGGCGTAGATGGGAGAAGCTTTCTAATCCTACAGAAACTGCATTGTTTGGCAACAGACCTGACACTTGGGCGTAAAGCTATTATATAAAATTTGCCGCGCAGGAAGTTAACGACGGTCTCGATATTACCATGACCAAATTTCCGATGATAGTGATCGAGAAGGAGTTTTACAATTGGATGTCGACCGTCTAAAACAATAGGGTTAATGTCCTGCGCGGGAGCATCTAATACAGCACGAATTCTTCCATTTAAACGGATTAAACCGTCTTCTCCCAACATCAACACAAGACCTCTAAGCCTCCCTTGATTAGTTGGGGGAAGACCCGCGGTAAGACTCAAGAATTCGTGTTTAAATGATTCCAATTGAGTATATAAAAATAGGTGCCTCTCGGCCTCCAAGATTTCTGCGGCCGAAAGAGGTTTCAAAACTTTGAAAGAGACCTTGGAGGCAGCACTCTTTAATTTTGAATTTGGAGGTTTTTTCAAAAGCGACCGAAATATTTTAGCACAATGATGTGCACGAGCGGTTGCTCTAACCAACCGAACCCAACGACCGAAATGATCGTGATTCGCTACGACCGGAGATGGCATTTCCGGATGTTCGGTTAGCAAAAATGTTAACGCGTGTTCGGGTTTTAGTTCCTCAATTACTAGTGGAGCAATGACCGCAGGCTCGCGAGGCCATTCGTCTGGTGGAGACAAAAGAAAATCTGGGCCAGTATACCATTGAGAGGAAGAGGAAAGAGAGTATAGACCGCGTGTAGCATCATCTGCTACATTTAAGGCCGATGGAACATAACGCCAATTGGCAACGTTTGTAGTCTCTAATATTTCTCCTGCACGGTGAGCAACAAACGGCTTAAACGTGCGGGCATCGCTACGCAACCACTTTAAAACCGTTAGGGAATCCGTCCAGAAGAAACTTTTTCTTTCGGGGGTGGTATACTTTGAAGTAAACTCTGGATAATGCTAATTTATAACTGTTTGGAATTGAGATGATATCAGGTGGCCAGAGAAAATCAGTGGTTTCATTTAAAATAGCCAAAGCCCGCTCATCGTTTACGCTGTGGAAGTTCTTTTTTGTAATGCCAATCGAATCGAGATGACAATGTTCTTTTATTAAAGATTCTAAATCGGAAACCGAGCTATGATAGATAAACTCCGCGGATTTACCCGGAAGCCTACCGAACATTGTCCATCCTAGAACGGTTTGGACAGCCACAGGTTGGTTACGAGAACCGCGTCGAATGCCATGCGGTAATGACAAATGCCAATTGTCAATACCAATTATTAAGAGAGGCTTGGCTTTCTCGTAAGACAGTTCTTTTACCAAATCCTGAAGATGAGAGAACTTTGCAACATCTACAGTATGAATTGTTTGGCATGCTACATCCAAATTAGGTATTGAGCGAACTCGTTCTAAATTAAAGGTTTCGACAGAGTGCTTGCCTTCGATGTTAATATCAATGTAGGTTACTACAGAATCTTTCGCCAAGCCGCCCACACAATTAACTTGAATAGTGTCTTTCGGCCCTTGTGCACCGATTGTGTCGGCTACTATTTGGTCAATCAGAGTAACTGTAGACCCGTCATCCAATAAAGCATAAATATCCATCTCACCCTTTGGTCCAGTTACAGTTACCGGCAGCACTTTAAGAAGTGAGCGCGAAAGAGAGGGCGTCTCGCATGGTATCGCACTGCTGTCGTGAGCGTGGGCCACAATTACTGGTGCGACTTCACTCTCCGAACTTACTTCACGTTCGCCAGTTGTTGTTGAACTGTAATGAATAGAATTTGTTAAGTGTTTGTGAAGTAACTCATGATGGTAATATCCACCTTTGCAATTTATTACCCTGCAGTTACCTTTCCAATCCCATCTATCATCAATATTACGGCTGGCAACGGCATTTATGAATGCATAATCAACCCATTTCTCACGTATCAGTGGAGTTAATTTAAGTAGCACACTATGCAACAACTCTGGAGAGGCGAGGTACTCCACAGAACCCAACATCTTTATGGTGTGGACACAGTTGCGTACCACACAAGCTAACTGGTGGAGTTCCTTGCCACCGTCAGATGCCGACAGCTTGGACATGGCCTTAACTTCTGATACTAAGTGACGAATCAGAAGCTCAGGTTGACCAAACTGCTCCTGCAGAGCCTCCATGATTTCCTCTGGGTCTTGCGACAAGGCCAGGAGGAAAATGACAGCATCACGGGCGGCTCCTCGGAGTGCATTATTTAATCGACCTATATTTTCCGTCGCCGAAAACATATTTTTGGAATTTAGATATGAACTTCTAAATGTTAACCAATGAGTGGGTGACGTGCCGGAAAATATAGGCAAGCTAACTACCGTACCTGGGTTAATTTTTCCACTGCTACAACGGGCGAGGTCACTTATGACTTCAGCCAACTTCAGGAAGTCACTGGGTTGGTTTTGTAAAGTGGTAGGTACATGTGAGCGGTCATTTTTATTTTGGTTACAAATAAATTCGTTTTGTGTACCTAACGTGTGTGTCTGTGTACAAGGATTATGAACGTGAGAGGGCGGCTTAGATTGAAACGCGCCAGCTTCATTTGTAGCTCCCAGTGTCGCAGTAATGCCTGGCTGAGGCACACCGTAGCTGTAGTTTTGGGTGGAGGTTACGCCGTGGGCACTTGATGCTGCCACTGCGTACGGTGCGGGCGCAGAAGGAAGCGCGTGCTCGCGCGTCGCAAATAATATATTTGCAACGCCTGGCGAGGCGGCGCGCTTGCGGCCGCATCGTAATGATGCTTCCGGTACTTCCAATGACGGTTGGACAGATGCGATGTGGGGCGCGTGCTCGCGCGCCGCGGCACCGGCACTGATGCCAGTGACACAGACGCCAGGCGAGACCACACGCTCGCAGTCTGTGGCCAGCATTGGGCAGGAAACACCAGGCACTTGTGGCGCAGGTGTGTGCTGGGACGGCATAATCTGTCTCTCAGACAAAGATGCGTTAGTATGAGATACCCAATTTTCTACTCTAGAGCTTCTAAACGACTGTGAGTGCAAGCTGGCAGCTTCATCAATAGCCGCTAATTCAGCCTCTAATTCTAAGTTAGCTACCATACGGTCCCGATCGGCGGCGGCTCGCTTGCGCTCGGCGGCAGCGCACTCCCGTTCTGCGGCGGCACGCTCTCGCTCAGCGGCGGCGCGGTCTCGGTCGGCCTCAAGTTCGGCTAAGCGACGTGCATGTAGTGCTTTTGCCGCAAGACGTTGAGCTCGGAGTGAGGTCGATGAGTGATGGGAGCCGCGATGTGAACCGTGGGGATTAATAACACGTGAAGCGCTAGCGGATACCTCTGAAGGAGGGATATCTAGATCCGTTGGGGCGCTTTGTGCCGCTGCCATACCTCTTGTCAACACCATTTGTTGAAATATTCGGAAATAAATTATATAAATTTTTGTTGTATATAAAATATTTAATATTAGCTGGTAATTACACCGGTAGAAGGACCAATATTGCGGCTGGTAACGGCAGTGAAATAGAGTAATATAAATAAAAAAAATTACTTACCAAAATTATAGTGATGTATTTAGTGGTAGCGTATATGACACAATGTAGCAAAAAAACAATATAATAAAAAATATATGTCAAAATTGTATATAAAAATATATGGTTTAAAAATAGAAATATCTATAAAAAGAGGTCTGTCGCCAACAGATGCATTAAAGAAATATAGATAGTTTACAGTGGTGGGTTTTTACTTGTGTGGGGCGGAATTTCATCTGAGTGTCACACAGTACTGGATGAAATCCTTAATGAACACTTTGGTCAATTTGAGTGAGGATACTATTTTTTTTTTTTTTTATGCATGACAATATCCGACCTAATACCAATTTGTTTATTTATGACTGGTGACCAACACGAAGCCACGCAATCAGCTAGTTTGCTAGTGTACGTGTATGTTTGTTTTACTGATAGCCGAACGTACCCCTTGATGCAACTTTACGTTCTCCTGGGGGTACGCGTACCACTAATTGTGAAATACCGATTGTTACCGATTGTAGGGATATTATATTGTCTATTAAACACTGTAACGATGTCATCGTTCGATCGATCGTACTAAGTATGTTGATTGTTCCATATAAAATTGTAATTAAGTCCACACATTGTAGTCATTTAAGTAGTCGTTTATTTTGTAATAAGCTTTAGAGCAGTGTTTTTTTTTTTAAATGTATCTTAAATTTGGCTTTAAAAAAAAAAAGTTTTTATTTTTTGGGGAGTGAAACCACAACCATTATAATCATTTATTTGTCATCTTACCCTATATATCCAATCATATTTGCAAACAATAACATAAAGTAATTAAATCTCTATAAACTTATCCCTATCAAATCTACTATTCTTAAGGTGTTACCATGTAACAATTGTACTATTTATAAATTTGCTATATCTAATCGAACTTATTTCTACAAACTATGACTATATATAATCTTTAAGCGGTGGTCCGGAACAGATACCTGTTTCTTTAAAGCGTTCTCTAAGAGATTCGCGACACGGTAAATTATATATTGAACGAATTGGTCTTTTTTGTAATATAAAAATTGATTCTACATCAGCCGCTCTTCCCCACAATATAATACCATACGACATTATACTATGGAAGTAACTAAAATACACTAGTTTCGCTGTTGCAGTATCAGTCAACTGTCTAATTTTTCTGATAGCAAAAGCAGCCGAGCTTAGTCTTTTGGCTAGTGTGAATATATGTGGACCCCACTGCAATTTATTATCTATAACAATACCAAGAAACGAAGTCTCATCAACAAAGTCCAAAACATGATGATTCATACTAACAGTTATCGTTACTTGTTTTACATTTGGTAAAGAGAATTTGAGAGAGAGCTTGAATTCGCTATTCAGAGGTTGAATTCGCTATGATTTGTAGCGCTTTTGGACGCTACTTATATACGATTTTTGGCTACTAGCCAGCGGACCCTTGGCCGCCCTATTCTCCTCACCCCTTTATACAATTTTTATTATATTTTATCGATCTTACATTTTACTCTTATAACATGTACATCAAAGGATAATATCATCTTCAATTTACATTTCTATTATGATGTGTGCGCTGCGCGACGTGCGGTTTAGGAATAATTCGCGATTTCGCGGATTGCGCCTTTTATATGACCTCGCTCCCCTTCCCCCTCATATATATATAGCGCGGGTGAGCGAGGTCGCGCGTCAGTCGAACGAACGCTGCCGCGCAACGCACATTACAATCACTATTACATATCTACAAATAATGATACTATAAAAGATCCCTTTTATAGTTTATGCCTATGTATTTTGGGATCTATTTTTTTATACTATATTCTATTCTGTTTCTATTTGCCGACCTATTTATTTTTTGGGGAGTGAAACCACAACCATGATAATCATTTATTTGTCATCTTATCCTATATATCCAAGCATTTTTGTAAATAATAACAAAGTACTTAAATCTCTATAAACTTATCCCTATCAAATCTACTATTTTTAAGGTGTTACTATGTAACAATTGTACTATTTATAAATTTGCTATATCTAATCGAACTTATTTCTACAAACTATGACTATATATAATCTTTAAGCGGTGGTCCGGAACAAAAATCCTTTGTATTTCTTTTCACTTTGAAAATAAGTGATGTGTCATCAGCAAACAATACTATGTCAAGTATGTTTTGAAACTGGTATGGTAAGTCATTTATGTAAACAAGAAAAAGAAATGGGCCAAGTATAGAACCCTGGGGTACACCCATTTTTATAAGTGACGCCTTGGACTTGCTTCCTTTAATATCTACCACTTGAATTCTATCGCGCAAATATGATCCAATGAGTTCTGAGGACTTTTCTCTAATTCCATAATATTCTAGTTTGCGTAATAATATCCTATGGTCAACGCAATCAAACGTTTTAGAGAGATCACAGAAGACACCAATGGCATCCTGTGAATCTTCCCAGGCACCGAAAATACTTTGTATTAAGTTAATGCCTGCATCAGTAGTAGACCGTCCACTCATAAATCCGAATTGCTGTTTATGAAATAAATCATGTGTATTAAAATGAGCTAACATTTGTGTAAGTAGTATCTTTTCAAAAATCTTACTAAATACTGGTAAAATTGAGATAGGTCTAAAATTTGATATATTGTCTTTGTTACCAGATTTAAATAGCGGTAGCGGATTATTTTACTCACTTTCATTAGATCTGGAAAAATACCTTGATCAATGCTCATATTAAATATTTCAGTTAAATGAATGAAGCAACTTCACTTATTACAGTTTTCATGACTCTAACTGACATACCCCAGATATCCTCAGTTCCTTTTAGATTGAGAGCGTTGAACGTTTTTATCACACAGGAGCAACTGATATGATGAAAAGTAAAGTCATGAACGCAAGGATTTATGGTATTTTTTAATAATGTTTCAGCTAAACTAGGTGATGAGTTTAAATTTTCCGTAGCTTTGAGAGGCATTGTTGAAAAGAAATTATCAAAAGTTTGAGCAACTAGTTCATTATTATCAATAATAACGCCATTTTCTGCTTTTAACTCATATTCTGACTGGCGCGACTTAATGTTACCTGTTTCTGTATTTATTATATTCCAGGTAGTTTTTATTTTATTTTTAGAAAACTTAATTTTATTCTTTAAATGAGCGGCCTTAGCGGCCTTACATACTTTTTTGAATAATTTTGAATTTTTTTTTTTTTTGACATATTCATAGAATATAGGATCACGCAAAATGATCTAATATCATATAATTGATACATATTTTCCCTACTTATATTGATACCTAATGTTGACCATTCAGCGTACTTAGAATTATTGACTTTAAGATTCTTTACTGTAAAATTTTTATCAAAATGATTTTTTATTATATGGAAAAAACGATTATATGATATATTTGGATCAATATTATCAAATATCAAAAACGGTAAACTTCCATTTAATCTGTTTTTAAAATTCTGTAATTTAAATGCTGTTGTTGGTCTGTAGAACTTATACATAATCTCGTTTTTTTTTTTTCATTACATGCGAATGTTGCTATTTGTCCACAATGGTCTGACGGCAATCTATTTATAATCGATTTATTTAAAATACTAAAATTACAATATATATTATCAATACATGTTGCCGTAGTGGATGTAATCCTAGTAGGTTCAAAGAAAATATGATCCAGATCAAAACTTTTAAAAAGGTTTCTAATTTTATTACTTATAGGACTATCAACAAGAAGATCTATATTGAAATCCCCACATACCAAAATAAATTTGTTACTTTTGAATGCTAACTTCAGTACATCTTCCATGGTAGACTCAAATTTTTCATAGTCTGAGTTAGGAGGCCTATACACACATATAATTATGTGTTTCTCTAGTTCTACACATGATAATTCTATAATGCATTCATTTGAAAGTGCTACAATATCTTTACGTTCTTTCCCTTTAATGTTATTTTTTAATAGAATAATTGAACCACCTCTAATTGAAATTTGCCGAGTAAATGTACTCAATATTTCATAATTTGGTAACTGAAATACCATGTTGGACTGTTTCAACCAATGTTCTGTGAGGCATACAATGTCAATATTAAATTTACTTATAAATAATTCTATCTCTAATTCTTTGCCAAGAAAGCCTTGAATATTTTGATGTACTAAATTTAGTTGTGATGGCTTTCTCTTTGTCTGTAATTTAAGTTTAAAGATTCTTGCACAGAAACAAAACTACTAAAAACTGTGCAGTCAGGATAAGTACCCGTTATACTACTTCTAACAGGATTATGTATATTATAAGCTAACAAAGTAGCTATATGTCTTTTATCAAAATGTGACAAATACAAAGTATTTTTAGTCAATGTAAATTTTTTTACAAATTTATTTGTATCAAAACAATGTATGTTGTCATTATAACAGCTCATGTTATATATATGAGTGTTAAGTTTAAAGATATAATTATTTCTATTCTTTGATAATGATTTTGAGTATGGAAATGTACATATTACAAATTTTTTAATTCTCATATTTGAGACAGATTCAAATAAGTTCATCAAATCAAATACTTAGATATTTTGTTCTTTGTAAATACATACATAATATACATAGAAAACACCCAGACCAAACAATCATACTCATGAATACAAATGTTTGCACCCTGCGAGGAATCGAACCCGCGACCTTTGGAAGCAAAGCGGCATGCTGAACCGCTAGACCACCGAGGTCGTCGATTTAATTATTAAGTAAGGCTTAATAATTCCAAAATTAAAATGTATAGTGTAATTATTCATTAATTATATTTCAGTGAAATCTTCTGTGACCACCTGTGAGTGTTATGATAAACACCGGAGTAACAATATTAATTGTTAAGTGATAACATTGACTATCTCTATATGGTTTTTTTTTATAACACTGGACAAACGAGCATGTGGCTCACCTTATGGTAAGTGATTACCGCCGCCCGATGAGCACCCGCAACAATTACCCTAATTGCAAGTACGTTGTCGGCCTTGCCCAAAAAAAAAAAAAAAGACGTTGATTACCAACGTTGTTTGCCGTCAAATGGAAGTAGCTGGCATTGTGAGATGAGAACAGTATTCCATATGCGGCTTATAACTTGTGTCTTCGTGGGGTTGAATTGAACACAATTTTCCTGACCCCAAACCGAAACTTGATGGAGTGAAGTTTCGATTTCAGACACAAGTTTGTTCCGATACTCTATAACTTTTGCCTGCGACATATTAGCATGGCCGCTGTACAAGGCATCTCCGGTACTGTCATCCGCATAGCAATGAATGTTGTTGACTTGTAACATATCATTGATATGCAGAAGAAACAGAGTCGGAGATAGCACACAGCCTTGTGGAACACCAGCATTCACAGAGTGTGGGTCGGAGCAAGCACCATCGATAACGATCTTAATGCTCCGATCAGCGAGAAAGCTGGTGACCCATTTGCATAACTTCGCAGGCAACCTGAAGGATGGTAGCTTTGAAAGAAGAGCTTTGTGCTAAACCCGATCAAAGGCCTTGGCAATATCCAGACTAACAGATAGGGCCTCCCCCTTACTCTCAATAGCCTCTGCCCATCGATGTGTCAAATACACTAGAAGATCATCAGCTGACCGACCCTGGCGAAAGCCATACTGACGATCAGAAATCAACTGGTTCACTTCTAGGTATCGTAGGAGTTGACGGTTGACAATCGACTCCATGGTCTTTGAGAATAAGGAGGTGATGGTTATGGGCCTATAGTTAGCTGGATCTGAGCGATCTCCCTTCTTAGGGATCGGATGAACCAAAGCCGTCTTCCAAAGTTTCGGGTCTACACCTGTAGATTAGCAGTACCGGAAAAGACGCGTTAGTAGTTAGTAAATTTTACCTCTGGCATAAAAGTCTCACACCGCGAGATGACCGGCAGTGATTGCTCCCTATCGTCCAGTGTCGAGTTGGATGCATAAAGAGACCCAAGGAGATCGGCCTTCTCAGAAATTTACCTGAGCAGCTTTGGCAAGAGATCAAAAAAAAAAAAAAGCCCGTGATCCAGATGGAAGGCTGTTACCAATTCTGCTGATGTACTCCGACTTTGCTGTAGCTATAACTCTTTTGAAGGACCTGGTAGCGGAGTTATACTTCCTTTTATGGGCACTGGCATCTGGATCACTCGACTTCACAGCTGCAATCCAGGCACGGAAGCATTCCTGTTCCGGACAACAGGACTGAGATCTACCACCGACAGGTACCTGGGAATTTGGAATATACATCTCCATTCCCTGAAGTACTACATCGGTGACAGGTTCAGCTATTATATCAGGATCGTCCAGTGTGAAGCAAACTCGTCCATGAGTAAGATGCAAAAAAAAAAAAAAAGGTATATGGTCAACAACATCAGGAATTCGCGTAGGCGAGGATACCAGTTGCGTCAAACCATACGCCAAAGCAAAGCCATGAACAGATCTCCCCGCATAGTCGGTGGTACGTGAACCGAGCCATTCAGCGTGATGGGCGTTGAAGTCACCTAGAATCACGACCTCAGCGGAGGGAATCTGTTGGAGCAAAAAAAAAAAAAAATCTGTAGCAATTTGGACGTGTTGTCAATGAGTCGGTCAGTTTCGGTGTTACCGCTATGGGACCTGTATAAGCATGCATAGATGCGGGGGTGGTCATCGCAATCTACACGCAACCATAAAATGGACAGGTCAATACCTTCAAGTGTACCAAGACGGTGACAGCAAGTATTCTCTCTGACATAAGCGCACTGGTTACTGGTGCCACCCTGGGGTAAAAATCTCTTATATTCCGGTGCCATGGTATGTAAGAAAAGGGTGGGTAGGGGAATGCATACCTAGGGATGGACAGACAGCGACAGGGACTTTGTTTTATAATATGTGATTCAAATATTAGATTGCGTATTTTGTTAATCTCATAATTTATCTAGATAATTAAATATTTTGTGGTGTAAATATAATATCTGGTGAATATTCAAATATTATATATCTTTATCTAAATATATATAACTCAAAGGTGACTGACTGACATAGTGATCTATCAACGCACAGCCCAAACCACTGGACGGATCGTGCCAAATTTCATCCGCTAAGAAAGGATTTTGATAAATTCCACCCCTAAGTGGAAAAAATAGGGGATGAAAGTTTATATAAATCTTTTTAGATTTTCGACTGATTGAACTGAAATTAAAGATTGGAGCTACTATAATGAAGACGTTCGCTTAAATAGGACTTTGATAAATTCAACCCCCATGGGGATAAAATAAGGGATGATGCAGGCTGTAAATGTATTAGTTTGAACCTATCAGTACCTATTGGAACGAATAAATTAAGACGAACATAATAATTTTTAGTTCTTTAGGCTACTTTTAATTTAGAAAAATAAAGTTATATTCCACGCGGACGAAGTCGTGGGAGTAGCTAGTTTCTTCTATATAATCATCATAAATCGACATTACAACACCAACAAGATTTCTATAGACCTAAAGTAGTTACTCGAATTTGACGTGGGAATGCCAAGTTCTCTGACCAGCATGGTGCGCATATAGATGGGCGCAGGGGCGGGCCTTAGGGTACATGGTCACAGCCGTACTAAACTGTGGGTGACCGGACAGCTTGTTAGCTAGGTTAAATATAATATTTTCGGATGTCCCCCCGGGTTTTGTTCTCTTTTGACACTCGATTTACATCTGTGATCTGTACAGGTTATGTAGGGAATAGGATACGAGTATTACAATAATATTTATTTTATTGAGCTAGCATTCATAGTTTCCGAGATTTGTAGGTTTCTTTAGGTGACCCGTATTGATTGCTCTCGAGTGTATTTGTAACAATTAATTCACCATAAACTAAAGAAGAAACAAGTGAATAAAATTATGAGTTTTAAGACTTCAATTGAAATATGATGTCACATAATGTAAGACTACCCCTGGGTAGTGAGTGGAGATCCTGATCTCCACTCACAAATCGCATCACTTGACTTGACATGACTCGTACGGTCACGAAGTATACCGCAGTAAACGGATGTTGACAAATCTTCAGAGTGGAGAAGATAAGAAAAAAAGAAAAAGTAAAATAAGTATTTTAGATGTGTGTGATTTGTGGTGTTTTTGTTTCGGTAACAACAGTGTCGGACGTACCCTGGTAGATGAACTAATGTGTGGCTGAACACTTTTGTAGTAATCGAATAAAAGACCGACAGATTTACTGATTGTATTATTAATGTTACAAACGCAGGAAATACAAAATACTATTTCGAGTAGGTACGTAAACCTTACGTGGGTTAAATTGTAAGGATGTTGTAATTTAAGCCTGAGACATATAGTCTATATTCGTAGGTCTTCTTTTATCTGGATCACATTCAGCACAGCCGTCACATTGCTGAAGTGCATGTACTGCGGGGCGATATAATACTATGTTGTCGGTTGAGAGTAGTTGAGACGATCTATATTACAGATGATAGTAGACTGACAATATGTACATGGAAATATTGATCTTATATACTAAATGACAATAGGAAAATGTAAGGTGGGTGACACAGTTTAGACACGGCAGTGCTTACTACACAATGTTGAGTTCGTCTTACTAGACATTATTAAATGCAATTATTATATAGATGTATCTAGGTAACTGTGTCCCAGAGCATGCTGTTGCTCAGTGTGGTGCGGGCACGGTGGCCGCTGATTCACCGGGGCGGTGGCTTGCTGCTTCCACTGAAATCTATTGGTGTCATTGGCTACTAAAACTTCTAGTTTTATAACAGTTATTGGCGTGTGACTCTTGTCCTCTCACTGCTTCCGTGAATGTCCAGGATGGCGACTGTAACTCCTCGAGGATTACAAAGGGATACTCTTTATTGTTCGATACAAAGTCTGTTCTGTTCTGAATTTTATAAACTTCTTGTACGATAAAGAAAATGTGTCTAAATGTATAAATGGATGCGTCGTGAGATGTTACCTGTAAAGTGATGGAATGGCTGCGCTCGTCAATTATAAAGAAATAATTTGTCTGCCCTTAATTATTTTAACTGAAAAAAAAAAATGTAAGTCGAATTTCATACACTGAAAAAAAAAAAAAAAACGCCTAAACCGAGTCATCCCTCTGACTCGGTTTTAGGCTTTTTTTTTTTGTGTTGGAAGTAATACACACATATAGATTTTTTTATTTATTTCTGGTTTCTCTGTCTGTTTGTCTGTTTATACAGGCTAATCTCCGAAGTGGTTGGACTGATTTAAATGAAATTTTGAATGGAGGTAGCTTACATCACAGGTCAACTTTGAATTATGAAAAATTCAAGAGATCGTGGGATAGTTTAAAATTTATACTAAGTTATACAAGCTTAGTACACACCCTACTTAACTAAAGTGATTAGGACAAATAGTGATAACGAGCCGTTATATGTTAATTTCGGTCCACTATTCTCAGACATAATACATACATAGGTACATATTTCGATACATACTAAATTTACATACCTGTGAAAATTTCAACCGCACATTCTGGCTTTTCCAAGTCAAGTATAAAAAAAAAAAATTAGGTATGATTACTGTAATAATAAAAAATAAAATAAATACCTTTAAATTTAGTATTATTTAGTTTAAACATGACAACCAAAGGTTTTAGGGACTGAAACTGTATTCAAATAAAAAATCAATAGATGGCGCTATTTGTTAATTTAATGAACTTATAATGTTTTTTTAACACGCCGAACTCACCCTAAAGAAGACTTGGTTACATCTATGGGTGATGATTCTCTCTCTCTCAGTATGGTTTGCTAGCGCCAATAATAGAATAATGTGATCCATCCCCATTATAATATTCACATAATTACGAGTTCAAGGCAAAATAGGTCTTGCTGTGGCGTCGTCTGGGATAGCGGCCACTTTGTTACCTGGTGACAAAACTGCTCATATTATGTTCAAGATTCCCATAGATTTGGACATGAGTGTACACCCAGTGTGTACACTCATGTCCAACAAATAGTGATAAGGCGACGGTTGTACGCGATTGCTGTTTAATAATTAGTGCCGAGTGCACTGTGGCATCTCGAAAAATATTACAGGCGGTTCATAGAACCCTCAGAAATATTCACAGAACAGTAATCATGCGATTTTGTGGGGATATTACTGTAAATTTTTTTTTAAACAAACGTTGACAATAATATCATGATGAATAAAGGCCAATGAAATGTAAGCACTCTTAATAGACCTCAATCCTTTGTCATCACAGAGTGTGACAGGTTTGATGAGTCATCACACAGATGCACACCAACAGTGGACAAGAGGGCGCGGGCAGCAGGAAACACAAATGCACTTGAACTTTCTGATTTAGTGCTAAAATTTGGCGAAGGAACGCATTCGGAAGAAGTAGGGCAAATGTTTTATCTGATACTAAAATTATAAATGAAAAAATAACTCTATCTGTCTGTCTCGCTTTCGCGCCATAACTACTGAACCGATTTAAATGAAATTTTTACACCATGATAGTGTAGACCCTGAGAAAGGACATAGGCTACTTTTGAATGCGAAAAAAGGATATGGAAAGTTGTATAATAATAATATAATAATAATTAATAATAATAATCTCAGGACAATTCACACAGCGCCATCTAGACCCCATTTAAGCTAAAGCTTGTGTTGTAGCTACTAGATAACAAATACAAATACATATATATTTTTCGTAAATACATATATATTATACATACGATACAAACAGTCATACTCATGAATACAAATGTTTGTGCCGTGCGAGGAATCGAACCCGTGACTATCGGAAGTACGGCGGTGTGCTAGACCACTAGACCACCTAGGCTGTCAGGTAAATGGAAGTATAGTCATTTATAAAGTTAGTTAGTTAGAAGCTTAAAACTTATTTTTAGGCTGTTAATTAAATTTAAGAAAATATGACATTCAAAGTTTGTAAAAATGTTACGGTTTTAAGCGGCTTAAGTTAAATTAGGGATGAAAGTTGGCATGGAATTTCCTCATTTGAAGCTGGCACTATGACAGTTTTTTCCTTGATATTTTGGTTTAGATTATTAGATATTTTTCCTTTATTTAATCTAGGTCACTATTCCACGCGGACGAACTCGTAACTAAAGGGTAAAAGTGCCTGTTAATTAGTATAATATATAATGTGAGACGTGTGGGACGTGTGAGACGTGTGAGACGTGTGAGACGTGTGAGACGTGTGAGTGTGTGAGTGTGCGTGTCTGTATCAGTCGGTCTCGGCCGCATTCAATTACTTCCGCGCTATTAGCGGCCAGTCTAATTGTAAGCGCATCGGGCGACCGGTGGCCAGTGATTCCAATCTATTTTTCGATCAGTGTCGATGCAATTAACGTGCGAGAGTGGGATGATGCTCTTAAATGGTAGTAGCGGGCGCATATAGACGCGGGGCGACGACTCTCCTTGTAGGGGCTGATGCAGGTGCCAAGTGGCAGCGGTGCCGCGCGCTGTTATATAGCGCGCCGAGCGCCAGTCGCCGCCACTACCGCCGCACCCGCTGCCCACTACGCGCCGTGAGCATCCCTTCATACTGAACTAGCACCAATAGTAGAGGTGACGACGTGTTAAACATACGGCTTTGTGTTTCAGGTGTCGTCTGTATCGTATCGAGTGCCGTGTGCGAGTGCTGTGTGTAGTCAGTGACCATGTGCGACGACGATGCGGGTGCGCTTGTCGTGGACAACGGCTCCGGCATGTGCAAGGCCGGCTTCGCGGGCGACGACGCGCCCCGCGCCGTGTTCCCCTCCATCGTAGGCCGTCCCCGCCACCAAGGCGTCATGGTGGGCATGGGTCAGAAAGACTCTTATGTCGGAGACGAAGCACAAAGTAAGAGAGGTATCTTGACATTAAAGTACCCCATCGAGCATGGTATCATCACCAACTGGGACGATATGGAAAAAATTTGGCATCACACCTTCTACAATGAGCTTCGCGTCGCCCCTGAAGAACATCCCATATTACTGACAGAAGCGCCACTGAACCCCAAAGCGAACAGGGAAAAAATGACGCAAATAATGTTCGAAACTTTCAACTGCCCGGCCATGTACGTCGCGATTCAAGCGGTGCTCTCACTGTACGCCTCCGGTCGTACTACTGGTATTGTGTTGGATTCAGGAGATGGTGTTTCTCATACTGTGCCTATTTACGAAGGTTACGCGTTGCCTCATGCTATACTACGATTGGACTTGGCCGGCCGAGATCTTACCGATTATCTTATGAAAATTCTCACCGAGAGAGGATATTCGTTCACCACTACCGCAGAGAGAGAAATCGTCCGGGACATCAAGGAGAAGTTGTGTTACGTCGCCCTGGACTTCGAGCAGGAGATGCAGACTGCGGCCGCCTCCACCTCACTGGAGAAGTCGTACGAGCTGCCCGACGGTCAGGTGATCACAATCGGCAACGAAAGATTCAGATGTCCCGAAGCTCTATTCCAGCCTTCGTTCTTGGGCATGGAGTCGTGTGGCATTCACGAGACCGTCTACAACTCGATTATGAAGTGCGACGTGGACATCCGTAAGGATCTATATGCCAACACTGTCCTGTCGGGTGGCACCACCATGTACCCCGGTATCGCTGATAGGATGCAAAAGGAGATCACGGCCCTCGCGCCCTCCACCATTAAAATCAAAATTATTGCTCCTCCTGAGAGGAAGTACTCGGTATGGATCGGCGGGTCTATCCTGGCGTCGCTGTCCACTTTCCAGCAGATGTGGATTTCCAAACAGGAATATGACGAGTCGGGCCCTGGCATCGTGCACCGCAAGTGCTTCTAGACGTCGGTGACCAGGTCGGCACCGGCTCCAGCGTGGTCGGTCTCCAGCGTGGGAGCGGCCGCCGGCGCCCTAGCCAGCTCGCCTTATTTTCATTTTTATGCAAATTTTGTACTTTCATTTATCAAAATGTATTTATTTTATACTTTTTGTTAGAGACTGCGCGCTCTTGCGTTACCGTGTAAGTGAAGTACTTTAAGGTTATCTCGTGTAATTATAATTTTGTTATTCATTATGTCATTTTATTGTTACAATTGTTGACACATGGCAGCTCGCATATTACGGAATGCACTATTAGCTGTATGCATTTACAAATTAAAATGGCAGGAAACTGTTTCTTAATGCATAACTATGGTAACATATCAACCTACATATATCACAAGTACAAGTTGTTAGCTGTAATACCAGTACAAATCAGTACAACTCCCTTATTTACATACAAATATATAATTAGGAGTATAATGTGCCCAATGAGAGGCGGTACCGGGCATTATAAATCAGTGTTTGAAATAAGGAAATAAAACTTCAGTCCCTTTCAGAAAAACTCCAATGCTCGGTAGTGTTAGTTGAGTGGTTTTAATAAATATGATATTTAAATAATTAAACCGTACAGGTAGTTAGGTGGTGATGAAATGACAATAAATTCAATATTTGTAACAATATGATCAATCGTTCTTTATAATAATACTAGCTACTCGCCCTGGCTTCGCCCGGGTGTACATGTATTATACATATAAACCTACCTCTTGAATCACTCTATCTATTAAAACCGCATCAAAATCCGTTGCGTAGTTTTAAAGATTTTAGCATATAATGGTGATTTAATAGACCTGCATGCGGAATTAATATTAAAAAAAAATATATATATATATATATGGTTTCGTATGAATATTAAAACATTCACAATAGAACTTTTTGACGAGCTCATTTGGAACAGCTTCAATACTAAGTACCCAGGTGGTACATATAGGTGCTGTAGTGTGTGTGTGTCGGGTAACAGTAGCGGTGTCCGTACATGGCGAGGGTGGCGGGATCGATCGGCGAATATAAATAAACACAAGTGCCGATTGACCGATTGTGTTTAATTTAATGCCGATGCAAATGCCAACGTTGCTGTGCAGTACTGTGCACCTACTAACAACAATGTATCACTACCGGCATGCGGCAGCCGGCCTCACCTCACCTCACCTCACCTCACCTCACCTCGTACGTGCTGCGGCGCCGCATACCACATACACACGCTGCCACGCCGCACAGTGGGAACTTTGACTCATTTTCATCTCATAAATCTATAACTTCTGTATTAATAAAGATATGTACATGATTTTTTTTTCTGATAATCTTAAATATATATACTTTTAAATAATGTATGCTTTGTGAGTAAAAAAATATTTTTAATAGTTATAAATAATTTAGGAATACAAAAAATATAGAATTTGTAGACTTACATTTATGTCCTAAGAAGTTTATACAGAAATAAGTAAAAGTATCAGCGTAAAAAACCAAAATTCTTATAAAGGTAGCTTACAAGTCACTCAAGAGCTCCTTTTCTTCATCAAAAAGTACTAAATATTTTTAATTGGAAGGTTTTCTTAAACTTGTTATGTATGGGTCAGAGGTGTATAAAAATGCGTGTAGAACATCTTTGTTAGAGGCTACCCTCGAACATTGTCTTGCATGATGAAGCCTGAACTGTTATAAACAGTTCAGGCTTCATTCGTCTTTGTTCCGTGACTCTTGAGCATCTTCTGAAAGTTGCCCAAAAGGCAAGACAGAAAAGTAACGTATCACACGTTCACATTTCATTTCATAACATAAAACAGTTTTATTAATTCCTCATATATACTAGTAATTTCTGATGTACAATGATAATTTTGGAAAAATCTTGTGGCTGTATTGCCGTCATTAGTGTTGCCACTAACTTGCTTCGGTTTATCTATATTTAATCCAAGTTCTTCTCTGAACCTTCTTTGTACATAAGCCTTCTTTTGCTTTTTTAAATCTTTATTTTCTGTTGTTGTGGCAGACCATTTTTATTGATTTGTATATTGATTGTAAGATAAATGTAAAATAAGTTCCACGAATGCAAAGTTGAAAGGCCATACTCGTATTGATAGGAAGTTTCATCGACAGGTTTATTTTGTAGTTTTTCTAAATTGTTCATCTCTGTGGGTTTTGCACTGCAAATGGTACATACATTTGATTTCTGCTTTAACGTTAGTAATTTCTATACATTACAATAAAAATAAAATAAAATACAATTTTGGCGGATAGTACGATTCTTTAGCTTCACAAATCAACCTGTATGATGGAAACAATAAGTAATTCTTTGCTATCAAACAACTCCTCATATTTTCGTACTGTGCCTTGTACAGATCCAATTTTATGAAAATGCTAAGAGCTTAATGTTTTGAATATGCTGTTATATGTGCCGGTTCATTAAGATTGCTCAATTCATTCTAGTTTTCTGCCGGCAATGCTCGTAAAATATCAATGACGAAACCCTTAAACCCTGTACATATGAGTTCAGTATGAAGTCCACAGGTATCAAGCAAGCCTTGTTTGTCCGTTTCTTTGTCCGAACTGTCTTCGTACGTTTTAGAATATCTTCCTCTTTTCTCTATCGAAGTAGGAGGTTCAGGTTCGCATGTAGTTTTTTCTAGATTTACAGTGAAAATACCATCCTATCTATAGTGTTCACTTATTTGTTATTTATGTCTTCTTGTATGTAAGTTGTTATCGACGTAATATCGGCTCGTTAGCCATAGCTCCACGTCTTTACTCCGCGGCGCTTGCGCAGGGAATCCCTTCCCTCTTGCGCACGGCGGTTCGTGTACGCTCGGCTCGAGACGATAGATAATAAACTGCTAGTGTTTCCACATACACTACATCTCTCTCCTTTTTAAGTTTATTTTCTTTTCAAGCATGAATCAATCCACTCTATTAGGTATTTGTTCCTTGGAGGCATGTGTGCTACGTTACAAAGATGGTGGACTCATTTTGACACTATACTGCCACACATAAGCCGAATGCCTCTAGTGCGATTGGCCTTTCCATCGTAACCAGCAACGTGATTTTTCCTCCTCTTTTGAATATAAATTACATTTATATATTAACTCCAATTTACTCTGTGTTTCACATACTTCACCTTTCTTCTTTTATATTTGTTTTCATATAATCGTTATTCCACTTTGTTATTGTGTAATATTATGTAAGATTAGTATAAAGCACTTCTGAAAAAATGTTGTATGTTTATGACCAGAATATCTCTATCATAGTAGTCACTACTTTATATTTTGTAGGTTTAAGGTAAATACTTATATTTTTTTTTCCATTCTATCTGTCTCATGCAATGTGTTATTTACATGTAGTATTTTTCTTTATCATGTACATTTGAAAACTGATTATCTAAAACATAGTCTGGAATTTCTTCAAAACTATTTATTATTGTCATTCCATAAAATATTGATGGGTCCTGTGGTGGTATACCAGAATACTATTATTATATCAAGAGTTGCATCAACAATTGCAAACGACTTTCCACTATATTCTGTCTACACGTCTGATATCAGTCCATGTAGTATTAATTGGGTATAACTATAACCATTCTTCATCGTACCAAAATTATCTCTCTTATCACCTGCATTAATTCAGTGCTAAAATATTAGGAAAGGTTGTCAGACTAGTCTTTGAGCGTTCGACATATACCACATATATCACCACAGCGACTCTACGTACTCCAGCAATCGTCAATTACATTAGTTATAGAAATTATATTTTCGACCAGAATTAATTTGTGTCCTATGACTTTTGATTTATTATATTTTACTGAATCCGCTCCATTTCACTCCGATAATTAATATGCATTAAAACTGGCAATTTTTATTACTTATATTCAACCGCAATTTAATGCAACATTCTATCAATTTACCTTTAATGAATAGGACACCATTCATCAATACACAATACAATGCTTGATTACCCCGCCAAAGACAATTTAACACAAACTGGACGTTAATACGCAATTTAATGCTTAACGACCCAGCCAACGCAATTTAATGCAACCTGTCCGCCAATACGCAATTTAATGCTTGACGGCACAGTCCAACGCAATTTAATGCAATCTGTCCATCAGTTCGCAATTTAATGCCTGATGGCCCAGCCAACGCAATTTAATGCAACCTGTCCGCCAATACGCAATTTAATGCTTGACGGCACAGTCAAACGCAATTTAATGCAATCTGTCCATCAGTTCGCAATTTAATGCCTGATGGCCCAGCCAACGCAATTTAATGCAATCTGTCCATCAGTTCGCAATTTAATGCCTGATGGCCCAGCCAACGCAATTTAATGCAATCTGTCCATCAGTTCGCAATTTAATGCCTGATGGCCCAGCCAACGCAATTTAATGCAATCTGTCCATCAGTTCGCAATTTAATGCCTGATGGCCCAGCCAACGCAATTTAATGCAATCTGTCCATCAGTTCGCAATTTAATGCCTGATGGCCCAGCCAACGCAATTTAATGCAATCTGTCCATCAGTTCGCAATTTAATGCCTGATGGCCCAGCCAACGCAATTTAATGCAACCTGTCCGTCAATACGCAATTTAATGCTTGACGGCCCAGTCTACCTTACCTCTGTAGCTCCTTTTTTAGAATATCAATGCCATTGTCACCGTCATTATAACTCCATTGAACTTCTTAATTCATCCTCTTTAAGTATTGGTTATTAGTATTATGCTCATTGTTTTTCTTCCTTTGCTAATTTCTTTAAGGTCATCTGAGCCAATAGTCACTTTATAAGCAAATCATGAACTCCTGCAAAACACCAAATTTTATAATTATAGCATAATTAAACGCCACTCTTATCCATTTAATTTTCACAATATATACATTTATGACTACTAATATTAAACATATTTCAGATTTATTTACTCCACAAGAATGTCCAGTAAATAATTCTAATCTAAAGTATAGGAATACTAATAGTATCCTCAGAACTATTTATTTTTTCCAATAATGTATCGTTAGTAATTGTTACTATCATGCATCATGGTTTACATTATTATCTAGTAATAATAATAATAATAATTGTGCAGTCATAATATAACGCACGTCCTTCACAATAATATACCTCGTATATAACGACTTCCTTGATTTAAGTAATTCTTTGTAATCCCTTGAATTTTCCATAAGAATCGATGTAAAATATACCTTTACATTGCGACATTATTATTATTATTTTTTTAATTTGGAAAAACACCTCTTTCTAAGGAATTTTCTTAACCCAAAACCTTTATATAATGTTCCCACCAATGGTATGACTCTAACTCTACTTATCTCTTATCTCATAAAATGTGATTCATGTCAGGACATGTTTCGACGTACTTTTGTTCGTAGAACAATAATTGTTGTTCGATGGAAAGTAATGTAAAGTTTTGTAAACACTGCTGCTCGTCACTATTGTTAAAGATTCAAGTTGAAATGGCTTAGACAGGTTTTTTTACCTTTTTATAACGAAGTTTAGACCAACGTACCTTCAACATAATAAATCTCAGTTCAACTAATAACTTGATATACTACATATTTTTTTTTTTTGATTTGTTTTATCGAGGTTGCACTGTAGTACGTATGTAAAAGTTAAAACACGCTAATTTGTCTAAGCTACCCTGCAATGCGGCCAAAGTATTTAGAGAGCGACCAACACCAGTACTATGACGATAAACAAATACATGTATATATTTTACAACTACTACAATGAAGCAGGTATCTTTTCCTATTAGCTATCTCAAAACTCAAAACCACATTAATACACTTATTTCGCGTATCGCGACACTACACAACTCCAGCCGCAACTGGATTAACTGTCAATTAAAAATGACTCCCCATCGCTCCAACATCCCCGTCACATTCATATAAAACAGCTGTCAGCGCTGTCTGCATGTGGTCACTAAACAAATTCTAACTCCATTCCACAGCTACTAAATGCGGTACATTAATGCAATTATGGCTATTATTCCTATTATTTATTCAAGCTTCTTTAAATAAAGAATATTCATATGCTATTCCATGTTCCCGAAACTTCAAAGAATATAAAAACATTTTTTTTTTTTCCACTCTAATAACCCCTTCACTCATCCGCATAATGCATTAGGCGAGTAGGTACAATAATTCAGAACTTAATAGTAGTTCTATTTCATGTAACCATTATTGTGCAATTTCTAAGTTACTGGTATTTTTAAATTAGAGAGAATCTTAAATATGATTCCATAAAGACATACTCACCACCACTGTACTATACTATAGCTTATTATTAAAAGTTAATCACTGTCATTGCTGTAAAAATAATAGAATAATTCTATATACATAATTAGGTATCCTTTTTCTCGTTACAGTGTTACTGACTATAGAAACCACACACCGCATACAGAAACAGCACTCCTGTGCCTTACATCCGACCATAACTAGCGACACACTAGTCGGCATCTCAACCTCTTGACTACGTTGTTTTTTTGTTTTTCTTCAACAAATTCATTAGACACTAAATTCACCAAACCAAAAGATTGCCTTCTAGGTCGCAAGTGTAGATGCGCGCTTCATTTTAACACAAAGCACAAATTGTTAAAAATATGCCAGACAAGTAAATAGGCACCTTGCACTACACAACATGTATAGTAGACCCCAACATAATATAACAAACTAATAATTAATCTACATTTAAAACTTTCCTATGCAAAACAATTGCAATTCCCACCGGCATCCATTGGAATGCTCACTAATAATTATTATTTATAAATTATATAATCCAAAAGCCAAATCCAATCCAAATAAAAACATTTTAACCACACTACTTCGCGGCTCTGCTCGAATACCAGAATAAAATAGTCTGCAGGTATTCCGAACAACTCATCTGCATCGAAATGTATGGGACATTGTTACCCATACTTCAACACTTGCAATCAATTAAGGCAAATATAAATATTGTCCACCAAGCACTGCTCAAACCGTGTGTGTCACCCCACCTTAGATTTTACTATTGTTGTTTTGTATATAATACCCAACATCAGTACTACATATAATGCAGGTACAATTGCCAGCTCACCATCATTTGTAATAATATCGTATCACCCGACAACATCGTAATATTATCCCGTACAAAATGTAATATTAGATTATCATGTGATCATTACAGTTAGAAAGAGGAACTTTAGACCACTTCCATTTGCAGCAATACTCTAAAAGAAAATAGTGACATTTGAACACTAGTCACCACCTCTGTATAAATACAATAAGGCGGCCCTATTGCCAAAAGTAATTAAAGTGCATCGACACCTAGAAAAGATAAAGCAAAACAAACGTGTCGTCCGCACAGTGCTCTATTATACTTCATACCCACAGGTCTATTGCATCACGTAATATGATGTCCCACTAAACATCTCACCGTCACCGTCCCCTCATGAAACGAACATGCAGCGGCAACTACAATCATTACCGATTTTTTATTTCAACACGGAAATACGGAACGGGGAATGGGATTGTTAAAATAATCCCACTGCTAACAATGTATCACGCCAGAGGGACCTCCACGCGGCTCCCCCCAGAAACCATCGCGACAAATTAACACGAACCCACCACGACGGGCCAACCGATCCTATCCCCCCCGCTCATTCCACCATACTCCATCAGTGCCACGCCAGCGCAGGTAGTACACCATTATCATACATTAAAAATAATAAATCACGGATATACGTAAACATATTACTACAATGATTATTAATACGACTATTCCTACCAGCTAGAGACACTATAGGTATAGCAAGTACAATTTATAATTAGGTATCTACTTACTTGGCGCAAATCGATCGTAAACCGATGTTACCCAGCTATTGTTTTTTCTGTATAGGTCTATATAATTCGCTCCCCGTGCGGCCCCACCATAATCCTTCTAAATTTGTAATTACTCCGTACCCGTAGGTATATGTATATCTTATTAAATGATTTTGTACTTATCTTTATTTATATCCATTTTGCCTCGTCGCCACATATAGTGTTCACTTATTTGTTATTTATGTCTTCTTGTATGTAAGTTGTTATCGACGTAATATCGGCTCGTTAGCCATAGCTCCACGTCTTTACTCCGCGGCGCTTGCGCAGGGAATCCCTTCCCTCTTGCGCACGGCGGTTCGTGTACGCTCGGCTCGAGACGATAGATAATAAACTGCTAGTGTTTCCACATACACTACACTATCAATTGCTATTTTATTTAAAAACTGTTCTTTCTTTCGACCATATTTCGTATAGCGGTGACGAAAATGAGTTATGAAGGACTTCTGAATACTTGCGATAATTTTTGCTATATTCGCATCTGAAGATTCGGTAAAATTATTTCGTAGTTTGAGATAGAATCAACATAATTTGTATCACTTTAAATCAATAAGACACTTAAGTCGCGTCTGGTACACGAGAATTCACTCATTGGGGTGAGATGAGTAATTAACAATTATTTAGTAATAACAAATGCTTATGAAGAACTGTAATATTTCATATGCAAATACATACACTATTTTATACTTAATAATGGTCATATACGTGTGCAAAATTACTTGATAAAAAATATTTATCATTATGCGCTATAGAATAGGTTTGTATGGGAATGGGAACTATTTACTGTGTGAAATAATTGATAAAAGTAAGGCAAAAGATAAAATATATAGTAATAATTGAGCAAAAAGTATTTTTTTGAATATTCAGACAGAGATTCTTAAATAAAGAAAAAAATCTTAATATACGTACTCAGAAAAAACAAATCTCACCATGATATTATACTCGATTTAAATATTTTACGCAGTGAAACTGCAAAAAAAAATGTTATGCCATCAAATTACATTATATTTCCTAATAAATAAAACCAAATTTAGAACTTCGGCAAGCTTCGGCAACTGTCAAATCTCCAAGTGAAAGTCTGAGAAAAGAAAATAGTACATATAACGATATATGGATTTTTAGTTAAATAATATTCGACTAAACTAAATATATTTTTATTTTATAGTAAAGTACACATTCTAAGCATTCTAAAATGGTATCACACTATATGACTTGATATTATTTTGATACTATAAACTTATACCAAACAAATTTAAGTTACAAAATTATTTTTGCATTTTTTTCATTCCTTGACTTTAGAGGCTTTATTCTATGAAGTATGAATAGTCAGAGATTTGAATCATATTTATAATGATAGAGTAACTCTTTGGCTACAATTTGAGGTATTATACAAGCATATCCACGGAGTTTTAGAAAAAGTATTTATGAGATGGCTTTCTTAGGCGAGTTCCCACTGTGCGCCGCGCCGCGCTTACGAACATACAGCCTGACATCTCTTTATTGGTATTGGTTGCGGGCGTAGATACAGATGTTCCTAGTAATTAACTGGTACATTATTAAGACGACCACATTTGTCTAGCGGTTTAGCACGCCGCCATACTTCCGATGGTCGCGGGTTCGACTTCTCGCTGTGTACAGACATTTGTATTCATGAGTATAATTGTTTGTATCGGTGTGGCTGTTTAATGTCCTGAGTTATTATTATTATATTTTACTGTACTTGTTATATTCTGGTCATAATTACTTATTTTATCGCACTTGTGTTTGAGTGTATGCAATTATGTGTTGAAACAGAATGAAACTATAGTTTGGTCGAGCACGGAGGTAGTCTGAAAAAGTCAGCACGTGTAGGATGCAGATTAGGCAGTGAGACTGCAGGACAAGAAGCATTATGTCTAATGCTGTAATGTTATGCAACGTATGAGTGGTATCACGGATGTCACATGATAACGTGATGTCCGCTGTGCTGTTCATGTAGTCTGTATATAGTCAGTCGGCTACAGTGGTTTCAGCTACCATCAGGCGGGCCGTAGCATGTCGACTTGTTTGGCGTTCTACTTACAAAAACAAAATGTTGTGACTTAAATCATTCAGTCAGTCTAATAGGAGGTGAAAGAGTAATAAAACAACGTTGTCGTGGTATCAGTTTTATAATAATAATTTACAAAATTATGTACAATATATGTTTGTATGTGTTCCTCCTCGTGTGCTGCTCTCCTCCTCGGTGCACACACGACACAACACAACACAACACAACACATGCCCACTTACTACTACCCCCCACTTGTACCGTCTGGAGGGTCACACATGGAGTGGTGACGACATATAAAATACATTGTAACTATGTATATATTTACACCCGACCACACTTGACTTGGTTATAACTTATATGCCACACGCAGCGTGGGGAGGCCTCCAGCAAGGTGGACCGACGATCTGGTCAAGATCGCTGGAAGGCGATGGATGCGAGAAGCGCTGGACCGATCGTCGTGGAGGTCTTTGGGGGAGGCCTTTGTCCAGCAGTGGACAACATTTCACTTATAAGGACTGGGATACCTACAGTACACATCACTGAGATGGACTTACTAAAGTTGTTTGCGATGGCAGTGTTCTGTCATCAGGCAGTTTGCTTGCTACAGGGTACGAGGATACGACACCTGTTCATGGTATTTCCAAACCTATACCTTCAAGAAAAGTGCTTATGCCTTATTAAAGGCCGGCAACGCACTTGCAATTCCCTTTCCCCAGTTGTTGCGTGCTCGTGGGCGGCGGTAATCACTTACCATCAGGTGAGCCGCAAGCTCGCTTGTCACGCTATATATAACAAAATGTATACGTACGACCACCCACTGCACAACATGGCAGTCCACCGTCGCGCCCCCCACACTTACTTATTACTTATTGTGAGTTTCACTTTGTTGTGAGTTGTGGATTTGAAATATGTAAAATACAGTCTTACATTCACATTTAGTATTGAAAACTAACATCGCAACAGTTACAACAGTTCGGAGAGACCACTAATACTTACACACGTAACTATTTCCTTTATGACCCGGTGTCCGGATATATGTACTAACAATATCAATTAAGAGACGTGTGAAATCTGAATAAGCTATATTGATATTGAACAGAAATAAAATGTGAATGAATGTTTAAAGGTCACATTCAGGATTTGTGAGGTGTTCAATGAAGTTCACCTTCCATCGGGGAGTGGTTACAAATTTAATTACGAGTCACTATGTACTCGTACAAATAGTTATATTAATAAAATGTATCGTACAGAAAACAATGTATAATAAAGAATCATAGAGGGCAGTGACGATATGTAGTGGTGTACTCCGTCCAACGGAACTTATATATATACATATATAAGGAGTAAACAAACGGGCGTCACTGACCCGTCTGTGGATGACCAAACTCAGCACGAATCAAACACTGTAATGAGTGTACGTTATACTATATGTTGTTAAATGAATACTCATTCATTTAATACTCTCGAGAGTCGAATAAATGTGTCACCATTGTCATTGTTTATGTCATACTGTTGACGGTGAACTATTTATTTACTTTTTATGCGTGCTCTATTGGAACAGAGTATGGCGTCGTACACGAGTACATGAGTGGCAGCTAACGAGTAACATTTAAGTACACGGGGTGAGCTCGGTGACCGCTACACCTAATTCTTACTACGGCTACTAGTACCTACGTCCCGCGGCGGGGGTGGCGACGAGACACACTATCACACAAGTCGTTCGAACACACAACAATGTTTAATTTTTAACAAATTCAATAGAAAGTCATTAGCACTACTACACACAGCGAAGACGGTCAGGTCAGTACGCGGTTCATAAATTCGTTAAACTATCAGCACTAGTCGTGTGGCGCATCAGGTGTGGTTCCGGCTGTTGTAGGCGGGGGCGGCGGGGGGCGAGGCGGGGGGCGAGGCGGCGGCGCCCAGCAGCAGCGTGTGCGGCGGCGCGTCGTCGTCGCTGTCGGCGCACTCGAAGCGGATGTGGCGGCCGTCCCCGCGCCGCCCGCCCCCCCCGCCGCCGCCGCCGCGACCACCGCCTCCGCCTCCGCCTCCGCCTCCGCGTCCGCGTCCCGCCCGCCGCCCGCCGCCAGTCACACCTTGTCCTCGCCCGCGCCCGGCGCCGCCGACCGCACGAACTGCAACACGCGCATCTGTCACTCGGGCTCGTCGCGAGCCCCGCCCGCCGGCCTCCTCGCGGCGTACTCACCGAGACGGTCGTGTTGGTGGTGGAGTTGGCGCGCGGCCGGAACGTCAGCACCCGCCACCGCCGGCGCAGCTGCGCGAGCACCTCGCCGTTGCAGAAGCAGTACAGGACGGCGACGACGAGGCCCTGCAGCGACGTGGTGAGCGCGGACGCGAACTCGTACAGGAGCCACCAGCGGGCGGTATGCGCCGGCCGGAACGGCGTCAGCAGGTACTGCAGGCCCAGCAGCGGCGCCAGCAGGCACGTGGCCCGCAGCGCGTGCAGCGCCGTCGCGGAGGGCCGCGCCGCGCCGCCCGCGCCGCCGCCCACGCCGCCGCCGGCGCGCAGCTTGGTGCACAGCACGCGGACGATGTTGCACAGGAAGCCGAGGTTGAGCAGCACCGCGACGCACACGAGCACGGCCAGCTCGGGCCGCGGCGCGCCCTCGTCCATCCAGCAGAGGCGCTCGTCGGCGGCGAGGCGGCGCGCGGCGTGCACGGCCGCCGACGGCACCGGCAGCAGCCAGCCCGCCGCCAGCAGCGCGCGCACCAGCCGCCGCTCCGACACGAACGCGCTCACCAGCACCGTGTGCAGGTACAGCCCCTCGCACAGCATCCACGTGTAGTTGGTCAGCAGCGCGTACTGCAGCAGCGCGTTGAGCGCGCGGCACCAGGCCGGCGACGCGGCCAGCGTGTCGGGCGCGCGCACCACCAGCCCGTACCACGCCAGCCACATGGCGTTGTTCAGCGCGAACGACGCGAACAAGTTCATGTGCACGGTGATGCGCGCGCACCGCAGGCTCCTGCACACCACACCCGCACACATGAAACAAAATAGACATTTTATCATATTAGTTATAAAATGGAATTGATTTAATTTTGGAAACGTAAATCAAAATACTAAATATTGGTTGGAGTAATGTGTGAGAATTACACTTAAAAATCAGTTCCTAAGGTAAGTCAAGGTCACATGGGTACCAAAACCGATATGTGTATATTATTACAGCTAGTAATAGTCGATACAGCCCTTACTACAATTAATAAATTAATAAATATCAAAGAAACTTCATTCAACTGAACTCCTCGAGATATGTTAACCATTAAGTTTCTATACGCTTTATGCTTATAACCACAAATTCAGAATTATTAGTTTTGCTATATTGCTGGTTGTTATGCTCAGCGGGCCCGCGAAGAGTTATGCAGTAGTGAATGTAATGGAAGGTATCTTACTTGAAGTATGTGAGGATGCCCAGCGAGAGGAGCAGCGCCACCAGCGACACGCTGTAGCCGGCCTCGTACACGGCGATGATGTCGCTCACGTCCTGTCTCCACGTAACGTAAGTTAGTACGATTATAACACCACACCACTGACAACTGAACAAAACGACGCGACAGACAACTACGTTAGCAGACAAATACAGATAAGAAATTAACGGCTGCTGTCGTCAACCAACAGTATATTACATTTTCGTACATTATTCTACCTAAATTTGTTCGTGATCTGTAATCACAAACGCCGCGCGTACATCATTAATACGGCTTTGAACAAATTAAAAAAATTCACCAAAAATCAATCATTTATCAAAATCTGTTAGTTTCAAGCAATGAACATTGTTCTGGGAGCCGGATATGAACCCGCGACCAATTCATGGTCGTCACCTATACACGTGGCACAGACGGTGTCAGTGAGAACAAGTAATGTGTGTACGCACATCTTCGGGCTTGATGCAGGTGGTGTAATTGGACCAGGAGCGGTTGGTCTTCGGGTGCTTCCACCAGGTGCCGTCCTCGGTGCATTCTTTGTACGCGAACACTGTCAACCATCAAGTAATTCAATCATTACGTTTGGACGAGCCGCGTTATGTATGGTGGACATCGGCGCAGATGGCGTACTAACATTCAGGACTGAAGCCGATGACGAAGTCTGGGCAGTGGGCGTAGGCGGTGGTGTTGGCGGCGGTGTGGGGCCAGCACAGCCACGTGTCGAAGGTGCCCTCGCAGTAGGCGCCGGCGGGCGGCTCGCTGCCGTTGTTGAGGGCGGCGCACGCGGCCCCGTCCCGCGCGATCCGCTCCGGGTCCTCCATGGCGGCGCCCCGGCACCACTCGTGCGCTCCGCTTACACCGCCCTTCTCAGCACATCTTCCTACTCGTAGCCTGTAAATGAGATACAGAATAATGTTCATAACTTCATTTAAAACTAGAGTTTAGTGGTAAAAGGTTTAACATAGAATTTGGTCCTGTATGTACAAATGGAATACAGACATCACATCTTTGTAAAAATCCAAAGAATGAAGCAATGTAGAGGAAAGATGTTGTTCGTAGAGACGAAACACAACGTGACATATCTACATTCGCATTTTCCAATTAACAAAAAGTAATAATAAATAATGATCTTATATAGTCAATGATGATAGATACAAGAGTGATTATTGGTTGTTGACGATAATATTTTCGCAGCACTGTAGTGTACTGCTAAGTTACCAATAAATTACCTTAATGCGCAATACTACGTCCACTCTGCACAGCATGAACGAACTTAAAGGTTGTCCCATACCATATAAATGTGTTCACTCTCCTATATAGATTTATTATATAAATTTAAGATTTGGTAAAACTGACGAGAAACAAATAAAATACACAAATACATATACAACAAGTGGAAAAGCAATATAAAACGTCGTTGGTGGGCAGATAACTAGATAGTCCGTGATGCTCAGGCCAGGTACAGAAACACTACTTTAATAATATTTGCTTTGTATGTATGTTAATGCTCCAACTTCAATAGTCATGTTATAAGGACGTAACGTAAGGCTCTTTCATTATAGATGTTCATCGACGTAATAGACAAGGCAAATCCTATTTGGATTCGCATAATGGAGCGTTCTCAGATCGTCAGTGATCCCGTCGGTCAGGTCAACATACTGTTAAACACTAAGTTGTAGCGCGAACTCTTCATTATTTATTATTCATTGTGTTGGAGTATTATTGTCTGGAGAGAAACGAACAGAAATACACCTCGATAATATTATACATATATAGTATTGTAATCATCTATACATATAAATAAAATTGAAGTTTCTGTTTGTAATATATATTGAAATAATCGTTTATTACTACATGCATATTAATATAAATATGGTACATACACCAAAATAACATTTTTTACTATTTATGTCTGTCTGTCTGTATGTTCTGGCTAATCTCTGAAACTGCTAGACCGATTTTGACAGGACTTTTTTTGGCAGGTAGCTGTAATAAGGAGTAATTCAGGCTACTTTTATTTTAGAGAAATAAAATAAAATTCCACGTGGACGAAATCGCGGCTGCAGCTAGTGTAGTATAAAATTGTCATAGAATTTTGAATGAAATAAAATATATAGAGTATTGTATATTTAATTTAATTTCCAAGACATAAAATAGCGGCACGCGATCAAATTAAAAAAGAATCGTTTGAGGATAAGTAATAGGATGGGAGCGTGCAGGAGGAGGTGTGTACGAGCGGTGTACCAGGCGCGCCGTGCGTCGCGTCGCGTCGCTGGTGGCTCGGTGCGGCGGCGGCGGCGGCGGCCGCAGCGCCCGGGGCCTCGAGTTCATTTCCCTAATGCGGCTCGCTTATTAAATCTCTCGCTGTTCATTATTCGCCTTAAATGTAAATATTTAATCCCGCAGTTGGTGCTCCCATTCGACGGATAGCGATGTTATAATTTATTGTTTTATATCACCCTGTATATAACTATCAGATTATCAGATTGTGTACTGACTACTGAGGCAGCTGGCCGACTTTATTATATTATATATACAACTAACAGACCCGGCCACGGCATAAAATAATACTGCGATTATAAATTGAGATGTAAGCTATCCGATCTTTCAAGTCAGATTAAATTCCACACAATGTGCAAATCAAATATGCAATCGGTTCAGTAGTTTAGGAGTCCATCGCGGACAAACAACGTGACACGTAATTTTTATAAACATATACAGTATCCGCGTCCTCACGACCGGTGCTAGTTGACCATTGACCGGAATAAATATTCTAAATCCTTAGAACGATTTGATCACAACCGGTTTACAGAGATAGACTTCGTGAGTACCCTGCGTAAGTAGCCCCGTCTCACCTATTTCTAGTACCTTCTAGTAGGTCCCTTTAGATTATTTGACTGCTCCGTTATTTTATAAAGTTGGTAACTAACAAAATAATTCACTAGAAAATGAGATAGTGATATAAAATTTACATGCAGAAGATGCCGAAAGTGGCCTATATGATGTTTTTATTTGAATACTGATTGTAAGAAATACAACATCCTCCGGGGAAGCTCACCGCCTGCTACTTATCACGCTACGAACAAACCTAAACCAAACAAACACCGGACATTTACATAGCTAACAAGCAACAAGTACAGTTGACATCGGCCGACTGCTACGAAACAAATAACGAGTGCCGTGCGCCGCGCCGGAGTGGCCGAGGATTCAGTGGCGGCCGCTATATAGTAATAAATATAGATTATTTTTAATTAATGAGTTGAATACGTACAATACATACATACAATTGTGACAAGTAAAGGTGTCCCCTCCAGGAGAACTCTTCGACTGCAACAAATCGGGATCGGTGCGTGTGGTTTAAATCAAATCGAATCAAAACATATTTATTCATGTAGGTCTATTACAGACTCTTATGATATGTCAAATATACCGTCAGTACGGAATGATATGGAGTCAAGTCAATTACAAAAATATAAAGTTATTTTTAAACTCAATTAACGAGAATATACATTAGTGATCACCGGCAAATGCAATTGTATTTTTGAAGGACATTTTCAAAAGGAATTATTATGAATGCCCAAATAATTTGTTAATTGTTGTTTGTTCTAGGTTTCAGTTACTGAAAGTAATGAGTCACTGGTATGGTAGCTACGTCGTATGTTTATGACGTACGTACTGAGCGGCCGGTGTCGGCGCCGGCGCCGCTGCTATGGCGACGTAGTGGATACTGCGGTAGTACTGAACTAATAAATAAATGTGTTTGACGGCCACGACGCCGCACATATGGCGCGCACATCACTCTGTTATTACATTATTATGTTTATATCACAGTGATCACAGCAGATAACATAAAGTTCATATTGAATGGACTCAGGACAGGCCGTATATGAACACAATTATCTACCTCACATATACCCAGGTAATGCTGCGGATGTTTACACGCTTCGGTATATTACTACTATGTACATACAATTCTCGTGTCACAATGACTCTGAAACGGCTGGGCCGATTTTTATGAAATATGTGTCATTAAAAAATACATACAACCCTAAATTTTCACCCTTCTACCATCAACTCCTATATTTTTTTAGCGATTTTAATTTAGCCGGCTAGCTACTACTATAAATAACAACAGAAAAATATCCTACTAGTTAACAATTCCCTTCAGTAAATTCTGTTTAATTTATTCAATGTACATATTATTTTACCAAAATTGGCTTCTATATCTAATTTATCGTGAAATTGTGACATCTTTTCTCGTGAGATAATTAGATTATTGTTAATTTTTCGCGTTGGCTGCCGCCCCCGCCGCCCCCGCCCCCCGCCGCTGTACAGGTGACTGATAATACAATTAGTGCGTTCATTAAGAAGCTCTGCTCTTAAAAGTGTCGCCGCCATACATCTACTTCGTACGAATTCATCTACTAACGAAATTCATCACTGTCCGCTCGAATATAATTACATTATAAGCATTCTCTTTGTTGTGACAGCGCAACAATACAATGTCTCAATTGTCTGAAATACCACGAGCAGAAGCAGAAGCAGAAGCAGAAACAATACACCAGATATACAAGAGAAACAAATAAAATTGATGGGCGGGCGGCTTCAGGACAGAGAGTAGTAATACCGCGTGCGAGCGCTCGCAGCGTGACAATGTCCGTCACGTCGTCAACTATGTCATAAACTCGTCACGGCGCGGCGCGGCGCGGCGCGGCGGCGGACCGTTACTTTTATGAGCTACGCGTATATATGACGGGTCATTGGAGCAACCGGGGAGGGACGCGGGACTGTAGGGTCGCAGGGTCGCGTGTAGTACCTCTTAACTCTTGTACGTCCACAATAAATGTTCCAATATTGTTTTGAGGTTGACCCGCGCGGATGGGGTCGTTTTTCTTACCAATTTCAGCCGCCAGTTTACTTTGGTGGGGTAATGACAACGCGTAAGTGGTATCACCAGCGTCACGTGATCACAACGATGTCCGCAGTGCTGTTAATGTATATAAGCGACATCACTTAGTGACTCGTCAGCATTTTTGCAAATTAAAATCAAAATAGCGGCCAGTATAATGATCAAGTTTGTTAACAAATCTTGGAGCACCACGATTTGTACTCTTTTTATAACTGAACTAGGTACGTTTTAATAAACCAACTCGTATATGGCTTTATGGAAATTATTTTATACTTTTGCAATGCTGGCTGTGTACTATGTACGGTAGACAGTTCAGAATGGAGATATTAAAATGACTGAGGGTTAAATAAATAATTTGAAGTTTGCGTTACTCGCTAACAAAATACTGCAAGTTATGTATTAATGTTGCATTAAGGGTAAAGTGTTTGATGCAAGTCTACATGGAAAAACTAATTTAATAATATTTAAAATAGATAAAGTGAAAATTATAATAAATAAATCATATTGGAGTTCTGTTAGCTTATGCTTCAAGTTGATAATAAGTGTCACTGTGTAAGTACATGACGTGGTACTTTTTTGTTATATAGTTGAGGCACGAGTTATATAGTGGTGGCAGCTGCAGTGTAGCGGGCATATGATTATGAGTATATAGTGAGTATGAGTAGTACGGGGAGTGAGTGAGTATGAAGTATGAACACAACACAACAATGACAACGACAACTGTGGCGGCCGAGCATGTCGCCCGCCACAGTTATCCTTTGAGCTCGCAACAAAGAGAGCGAACACTTTAAATATTTCCCTAAAAATGTTCAAAGTAAACTCATTACTGTCGCAGCCACCTCGTGACCCCGCCGCGGGGAAGACGATGGGAGGGGGGGGGGGGGGGGGGGCGAGCAGTACTGACGGCCGTCCAGGTGAGTGAACCAATTACATTGGTAATTAATTCGTCGATATTCATTATGAGCAGGAAGTGAGTGTGCCCCCGGTGACGTCACGTCCGCGCCGCGCCGGACCAGGCCGCCGACGTTGCGCAGCCAATGAGTACATACCTAATGTGAGCAGACGTCCCGTTTTGAATGGGACAGTCCCTTTTTATAAATACGAGTCCCGGTGTCCCCGAAATGAACTCTGGGACGCAAAATCGTCTCGTTTTCGGTAACCGTGGAAATTTTAAGTAGACGAGCCGGCTGTTGGTGGTTGGCAATTAAGGTGAGTATAAAAAAAACGTCACATGTATGACTAAGCAAAATATTTAATTATATTTATCAGGTATATTTTTAATTCTTAACTTTTAAGCTATTTTTTTGAATATATAATCCCATCAAAAACATAAGTGTGAAATGATAGCCGAGTTTAATATTATGATATATGCCTTGATTGTTAACTTCTACGACAAAAGAGGTGAGATCTAAATGGGTGCCAAGTTCAATGGTCTGTCCTGAAATGTATTTATAACAATATATAATATCATTTCTTCTTATAACTTAGGATAATATACTATAGCCTAAGTTCTAACTTGGCCAGTTCTGGTCAGTTCTTTAAACGCGAGCGCCGTCTCAATGTTGTTAACATTGAGACGGCGCTCGCGCTTATGAGGGCGGCTGCCATTCGCTCGGACAGGTTCGCGTCAACGTTTTATCGCACCGCTCCCACACGGCGCCCTATACCGAAATGCCTATTATTTAATAATTATTTATAAAAATAATGATCTTACACTATCGATGTGCGCTAAACATTGAAACAATAATTAATACCAAATCTCAGTTAATAACATAATAAATACGAAATTCGACTATACTCCTAGTTATAAGTACGAGTATATTTTAGACAGAATCTAAATTATAGCAACTAGTGTTTACCGCTCAATGCAATATTTGAAGTTTGCTAGTTATCGACACTGATGTGAAGGGGTTAACGTAAATTGGTAAAGATCGACGTTTTCATACAATATTACTTTCCGTCCAGTACAAGATGAGCTATTTTTGCCAGGGATCAATGTTCATTGCTGGCTATCGACGTTTTCATAGAATTTTAGTATTCGTCCAATATAAGTTGAAATAGAATCAATTAAAGTGAAAAATTATAATAAAATGATAACAATTTACCAATTTTCATTTTTTCCTTTATGTTCACCTAATTACCTATCTGCATGCCAAATTTGAACTTCCTAGGTCATCTGGAAGTGGGTTATAATTTTGATCTATAGTTGATCAGTGATAAAAATGACGATATTTGGACGTTAAAATCTAAATAACCGTTTAAGATATATTTATGAAATTTGGAACACATATTTATCTCACAAGTCTCAATATATGAACCAAATTTGACAGGTTTATGTGAAAGAGTTTTTGAGTTATGAGGGGGTCAAAAGTGGCTCCAAATGGTTCGTGTAAATATACACACGGTGCTACTCGCCAGTTGTCTTACTTGAAACTCGGCTTGACACGCTACCGCGTGTCTAGATTAAAATGAAAAAGAGTTTTTTGCATTGATCGCTATCTGATAATTTACTTAAATAAATTGATGTACAACTTCGGTACATCAGTTTATATAAGTAAATTATCAGATTCACCAACCCCTATTTTTTAATAATGATATTAATTTATATAGCAAAACAATGTTTGCCGGGTCAGCTAGTATAATATATAAAAGGTATAGTATATACTTGCCTGGCGTGTAGTTACTGGTGTGTGTGTAGGTACACTGACGCCGCTCTACTCGTTTATTTGCTTTGGACGTCTGAAACAAAACAGTGGCAACATTATTACATGTTGATAGGCGAACATATAAATCACAATTCATAAACAGCGCGCTATTAAAACTTAAGCCGTATATCAGCGCGGGCGGCGCGGCGGGCGGCCCCAACAAGTGTGACGTCACGCGGCGGGCTCTCCTTCATCTCAGATCACACAGTGTGCTGAAGGGATTTTATGCCGTTCATAATACTACACGCGCTTACGGGAAATATAAATCATAAGTTGCGGCGTGTGCGGCACTTTGATCATATACTCAGGTAAATGAAACGAGTGCACTGCGTGTACACTTCACCCTGGGGCTGGTGGGCTAATTATCTTCTTCTTCGATCGCAGCGACTGTCGTCTGTAACGTTGTGAACATGACGTCATCTGTCAGTAATGAGATTCCACGCTGTCAACTAGCATCGCAACGTAAACAGAACAAGAAATATCTACTACATATGTGGTATTTTAAATGATTTTATATTGCATGACAACTTTAACAGAATAGATCTCTTATAGTGTTTCGTGATGAGCCCACGGGTGTGATGTGATGATACCGTCATTAATATTGAGAGAGTAGTCAATAAAGTTTTAGATAAATAAATTAGTATTATAGAACGTTATGATGGGTTTTTATATAATAAACAAATAAATAAATAATCTCAGGACAATTCACACAGTACCATCTAGTCCTAAGTTAAGCTAGCTAAAGCTTGTGTTATGGGTACTAGACAACTGATACAAATACATAGATAACACCCAAACCGATACAAACAATCACACTCATGAATACATATGTTTGTGCCGCGGCCGTGCGAGGAATCGAACCCGCGACCATCGGAAGTAAGGCGGTGTGCTAAACCGCTAGACCACCGAGGCTGCCATATGTACAATAATAGAGAGCTTTCTTATATCTTTATAATTTTAATTATTAGAAAATATACAATGCAGAGCTTACACAGACTCGTGGTGTGACGCGCCATTGACCAAAGCAGAGAGGGAGGCACAGAGCACACAAACATAATGCTATAATTCTACCACAGATAACACTTTTACATGACAGTTCGTAACAAAGAATAATTGGAAATAATAACTTGTAACATACAAACGAACAATTGTCAACAATTAAGTCGTATTAAGAATGTTTTAATTAAAATAACAGAGTATGATAACTATTGCAGATATCCCATACATTACTAAGTGGCTGTGGGTGGTGCTGCCTCATTAAAAGATTTTGACTTTAGCTTTGATTTTTACACGGACCAATTTTTCTAAGGTTGACAATGGAATAGTGCATCCTGCGCTAACGGTTTACGCTGGCGGGGCACCAGTAAAGGATGATAAGATGAGCATGAGGTCAGGTCAGTTAGCCCATCGTGACAAATTCACCAGGAATTTATCACGACAGTTTCCAGGGGGAACCGCGTGGAGGTCAACCTGACATGGTACATTGCTAGCAATGGGGTCATGAGTCCGCATCAACAATTCCCTTCCCCCTACATGGACCAGTTACCTACATGAATCCCTGAACAGTCAGTCAACACAAATGGTGAGAATACATTTTATTAAAATGAACACGGGTGCGTGGGCGGCCGTGACCACCTGAACGGTAACAAAACGTAAGGAGTTTTGTGTGTAATGTGTATACACCGCGGCAAACATACGTAAACACCAAACTGCAAACAGTAGCTGTATGTATGTAGTAGCCACAACGCACAACAACACGTGCACGGGGTAAATATTCTCACTGTACACAATAATAGTTAATAATTTTTTTATCGGACTACTCTAATACTGTTGGCCTTTACAGCTTCACCAGACGATAGGGGGCGAGTGCAGATGGCACTCCAAACCAGAGGAAGGACTTATGGAGCGGCTGAAGGACAACTAATTAATAAATATTTCAAAATTTAATTTAATTGTGTCGTATTTATTCGCTTCATTTTTATTAATTACATAGAATTTATATAATATTTATTACCTACTTATTAATATTTGTATCCAGGAAACGCTCATTTGTAAATGGCGAGCTGTTGTATGGTGGATGACATCTGCCTCTCACTCTACTACATCATGACCATAACCGTTCAGACAGGAGCGTGCCGAATGAGAAGAAATATCAAATTATTGTATAACATATTTTAACAAATAAATTAAAAATGAAATACAAATACATTAGTATTAGGAATATACCAATAAACATAAAAAATATTTTGGTAAGTAATTATATGTCTTTATTAATTTTAAGAATTGTTACGATTACTTTGTAATCCCCCATTACTGACATGTTTAAAAACAGAAACCCTCAAAAAATGTAGATTAAAAAAATTTGCATGTACTGGGTTCCAAACTGGTGACCTAAGTGGCGGAGCCCCGGCGCGTTCACCAAGCGACTGATGGCGGCCGCGCCGCGCCGTGTCCGGGGTACGATCATCTCCGAAGCAGGCGAGTCGCCACCGAGTCGGTGCCGGCGCGGCGGAGCGGCGGAGCGACGGAGCGACGCTAACGGAAATTGACTTGCTTCCTTACACTTTTTCAAACAAAACACTTTTTAAAACATTTCCTTAGATTTTATATACAAATAGGATTGTAGAAGAATGGGTTATAAATGCAATTAATTAATATTTAAACCGGAAATCAAGTGGAAAATATTAAATAATAAATAGAGCATCATCGCACAACATTCGAGTCTGAATTACTAATTTAATGACCCAATGATGAGTGATGAGTTTAAGACAAAAGGTGATTGCATTGAGTAATGCGTGTACAATTATAGATCTACTGTAGTGACGTGGGTACGACTGGATGTGCACACAATACGAAACTATGGTAATGTGTGTCTGTTTATTTAAAGGGTTTATTGTGTAATATACATTAACTAGCTACTCGCCCCGACTTCGCACGGATGTACATGTATTATATATACAAACCTTCTTCTAGAATCACTCTATCTATTAAAAAAACCGCTTCAAAATCCGTCGCGTAGTTTTAAAGATTTAAGCATACATAGGGAAAATATAATAATCAGATATTAATCACTATTACATAGTATAAAACAAAGTCGCTGTCGCTGTCCGTCCCTATGTATGCTTAGATCTTTAAAACTACGCAACGGATTTTGAAGCGGTTTTTTTAATAGATAGAGTGATTATCTATTAAAAAACCGCTTCAAATGATGATAGAATATCTATTAATATTCTAGAAGAAGATTTATATATATATAATACATGTACACCCGGGCCAAGCCGGGACGAGTAGAGTGGTAATATTGGGATGTTTGTTACGCTTTCACACAGAAACTACTGAACCTATCATTATGAATTTTGTACACAATGTTCTTGAAGGTATTAGAACTTACATAGGATATTTTTTATTAAAAAAAAACAAATATTTTTTTAATGGATTCAATGCGAGCGAATTCGCGGGTAAAATGTAGTAAATTATAAATAACCATCAGCTGCTGTACACATCAGACTCTGATTACACAACCAATGAATAACACCTACATACGTGCGGTTACTAATATGGTGAGTAGTAATAGTAATGAAGCATTTTTATGATCAACTAGCTTTAGCTCGCGGCTTCGCTAGCTTTAATTAGGGGTGAAATTCGTCAAAATCCTTTCTTAGGAGATGCCTACATCATAGTAGCTTTATGCATGCAAAGTCTCAGCCCGATCGGTTTAAAATTGACAAAGTTTCATACAAACTATCATACCCTATTTTATCCCCTTGGGGGTAGAATTAATCAAAATCCTTTCTTAGCGGATGCCTACGTCATAACATCTACCTGCATGCCAAATTTCAGCCCGATCCGTCCAGTGGTTTGGGCTGTGCGTTGATAGATCACCATGTCACTCACCTTTGAGTTATATATACTTAGATTGAAAATATATCAAATTATTCTCCTGTTCTCCTACCAGCCTGTGTTCCCGAGATTTCGTCCGCGTATCACTCATTAACCAGAATATAAAACCTATTTCCTGCTTAACTCTATACAGACCAAATAATTTATAGGAAACTTCATGTTTTGTTAAGGCCTGGAAGCATAGTAGACAAGTAAAACTGAATTTTCGAATTTAAAATATGTTATTACGTTAGGGCTACCAACCGTCCTGTTTTCCCGGCACACATCCCAGTTTTTCAAGTGTCCTACGAAGTCCTGAATAGTTATTTGTCAGCGTCCTGGGTTTTTAAAATACTCGAGCCTCTTAATTACTGATTGTCAACAGTATAATTGTATCAAATAATTTTTATTAATAACCTGATTATATTAATTACTTGAATTTTACTACATTTTAATATAACTATTGCAACACTATCACTGCGTTCTGTTTATAAACTGGATACTCCTGGTTTTCTGAACTTTCGTTTAGTTTTTTTTTTAATTTGGTCTTGGCAACCCTATATTACATGCGATACTGCTACGACCGCGAATACAGTTATGATAGTGTTAGTAGAGGCTTTATTATTTTTATTACCTACAAATAGTACACAAGAAAACTAATAAATAAGGAGAAACTTGTAATGAGTGGTGTTTATTCCATCACCATCCATCACCTCGACCGCCCACTTACTTCATAGTGAGGTTTATCGATCAAATATAAAATTGTTTGTAATTGTCTAGTAATGAACACGTTCCAACACGCCGCTAGTTGCATGACTGATGACTGATGACTGACGTGACCTTCATTTGCATTACATATTCTTTAATTTATATCACGAGGCGCCAAAATCGATATGACTATAGCCTCGGTTGCTACTCGCGTTCTAAGTGTTAGCAATCTTCCTATTAAAATGGTAATTACCACTCGATATTCGAGCTCCTGGAGGTGTCCTTAGACTAAAACATATATGCGTTAGGCAGTACTTACCCTCCAGTTCAATCTAGTTTTCAAGCAGTGATGCTGTAAAGCGCAGACAGGGCCAACAACATTAGAATAGTTCTAAAAAAAGGATCACAACGTGTATGTTGCTTTGTAAATTCCTAAATCGAAAAAATATGAATGATTGATACTCAATGAATGTGTGGAACTAGGAGAGATATTCAAATGCAACATACTGTGTTCACATCTAGATGTTAATTTATCTATATTTGTAGTAATTACAATTAGGCAAAAACTATCATGTGGATAGCTTAATATTTGTAATACAGTATGATGTGCGTCACTGACTCGTGTCTACACCTGGATCGTCGTAATAATATCTAGTTAAGTCTCGCTGACTAACAATTAGGACGAGACGCGATTCTCATCATACACTGTTTACATGCAGCCAGTCGACCGGATCATGTGCGCTATATGTACACTACACTAAGGAGCAACCATATTTGCTGCTGCAACTGTGAACGGGATAATGATGCCACTAGGTATACGTCGGTCGTCCCGGTGATGATCTTTAATAAAATATTACTGAAGCGGAGCTGTCTAACGTGTCTGATGAGTGAGAGGTGCTGAGGGTTTTAATAACGAAAATACGGACATAAAAATTATCGACTAATACGACAGCAATACATAATAGAATGTAACAAAGAAGAATATGTCAAATAATATTATTATAAAATTTTAAAATAGTATAATAACATATCAAGGAGTTCGCTACAATTACCTTGTATAAATCTAAAAATAACACACGCATATAAATAACAATATATGTATAATATACAGCTAAACTACACATAATAATATAACTATTAGTATTAACAAATGTATATATAAACTAAACAAACAAAACACTTCCAAAACATCCAACATTCTCTGTCAAAGCGAGCGGAACCCGAAAGCGCAAACGCAGATGCTAAAAGACTTACAAAAATATGTTCAAGAAAAAAAATATTAGACCGTAAGTTAGAAAATAGTCAAGGTGATCAAGTTCCAAAACTTTTAAACTTCTAAGATGGTTAAGAAAGTTGTGTTGTGAAGCAATTTAAACTGGGTGGAAACGACTGATTTTTTTTTCCATGTTTGCGAGGGTGGTGCTGCTCAATCCACAGTAATCCACACACTCGGATATCACTAAGCTTCATAATACAACTTTCTTACCCATCTTAGAAGTTTTAGACCGGGAGGAAATTATTGACGAAAAAAACCTCTAGCTTGCTATATATACTACATATACTACTACTCTACTAGATATATTAATTGAGTATAAGTTCAATTCATATTTATGATCTAAGAGCGAATCAGACATAAAGTAATCAGCCAAATATTCATAAAGCCACATACTGAAACTGAAGTCAACTACAAGATCCGACAGCTTGTCATATATAAAATCAAGTCAAATTTATTTGTCATAAACATAGGTTTACATTGGTTGTTATTGTAATATAATGTCCCATTATGATTTGCCTCATTAGGCATGCATGCAACATTTATAAATATATACAGATTATTTTATTATGAAAACAATTGTCATCAGAGTAATTACAAATACATATTATTTTATTTATTTATTAAAAGAAAACCAAGGCTGACTATACTTAAATAGAATCAATATAAACGTCATACTAAACCACTGACAGGCTTTCACAAATAACGACATACGTACATACAACGTATAAAGGAACAACACAATGACATTATATATTACATTATTATTAATTTAAAAACTCATTTTCCCTAAAAGAGTTTTTAAAAACATTTGTCGAGTGATCAAATATTTAATTTGTATATCAATCGTAGTAGTAACCAATTATTTAATACATATGCATGTTGTATGATCGGATTTGTTGGTGAAGACGATTTCTGGCCTAATTTGTAAACAGAAACATAAAATAATGTTTCTCTAGGTTGCTATCGTACAGACCCGTTCAGATGTACCATCGCAATTCTCTCGATAGATGAACGCTAATACTGAATACACAATGACGTTAGTGGAGATGAGGTTAACACGATAACAAGTTATAATTTATAGGTTAAAGGCGACCGTATTGTTAGATGCAGTCTAAACATACAGATGGATGCATGTTTTGCGTATTGTGTATTGTATGGTAAGTCACTGAATATGTTGACGGCCTCGATGGTTTAGCGGTTTACCACACTGCCTTACGATGTCGCGGGTTCGATTCCTCGCACGGCTGCGGCACAAACATACGTATTCATGAGTGTGATTGTTTGTATCGGTTTGGGTGTTATCTATGTATAATATGTTTGTATTTACGAAAACAAATTATATCTATGTATATATATCAGTTATCTAGTACCCATAACACAAGCTCTAGCTAGCTTAACTCGGGTCTAGATGGCGCTGTGTGAATTGTCCTGAGATTGTTATTATTATTATGTATGAGTGTGCAGCGGTGACCTACTTCTGCCGATAATCTCAAAGGACTCAATTACGGAATGGAATAAAATCTGTAGAGGCGAGATGTACGCAGCTGCTCCTTACAACTTGTTGTTGCATCTGATGGCAATTCAATATGTATCGAGTGTAATTGGAATCGCAACCAGAGGGGAAGGTTCATCCGGAGTGCGAGGTGGCAGACGGACGCACATGTGTCGTGAATTGTGCTGACAATCAATGAATACACTAGTCATGACACACGGCGGGCTTCGTAAAAAATATCTGTGTCTAATAATAGCTAGTGTGATGTTACAATTTCTGTAACACACAGGAGCATATTGAGAAGTGTTTACTTACAACAAACAGACTAAAACAATTCACACAACTTTTTAATACTGGTATCAGTAAACGTTATTTTTGGAATACTTCAGTATTATAACAAACATTACACAAGTAATTATATTCGCTTGAGAATTGTTTCTTGGAAATAAAATATGCCACAGGGTATAAATATGTTAATATTAATAAAGAAATTATACATTTACACTATACACTAGCTGTACACGCGACTTCGTCCGCGTGGAATTTAACTTTATTTTTCTAGAATAAAGGTAGCCTAAGTTACTCCTTATTACATCAGCCACCTGCCAAAGCCATTTCAGAGATTATCCGGAACAAACAGACAGACAAAAATTGTAAAAAATGTTATTTTGGTGTATGTAATGTATTTATATTCATATGCACGTAGTAAAAAACTTTTATTTCAATATTACAAACAGACACTCCAATTTTATTCATATGTATCGATATATATTCTATTGGCCGTTGTAGTATGTGACCACGGACCGAGTAAGTGTAGTTTATTACAATTAGTTCCAAGTAAAAATGGTGAGTGATTATTGGATTTGTCCCCAAACGGCACATTAGAGCAACTCGAGCAGCGACGCACCACCTCCGCCGCAAATTAGATTTACACGGACACGGCGCGGCGCGGCGGCGGCGCGGCGTCGTTTGTATCACTCACGGGCTGCGAGTCAGTCAGCTGAATTATTGTTTTGCGCATCAAATATACTGTGGGTGTTTTATTTAGCAAAATAGTCAGAAAATCAACGCAATATTAGGAGCGCTTGCTGTTAATAATATTATATTTATTTTAAGTCCGTCCGTCGAGCAGGTGTGAGGTTATAAAGTAGTTTGTAACATATTTTACTTGATTACAACTGTACTGTGTGGCTGCAGCATGGTGACAGTTGACGGGTGACAGTTACTAATATTACATTTAACAATTGCTACATTCAAGTTAATACAGTTAATAACGATCTGATGAGCCTGTGGTAGGCCATGCCGCTCTCGTATCGGTTTATGCAGCTACGAAAAGAACTGTTCACGGACCATCGCCATAAATCGTGTATAAGAGACGCGTAGGCCATTGTAATATATTACGGATGTGGTACAGCTGTAATACTAAGTCATAATTTGTAGATCGCGGTGTTGCGGGTAAATGATACGATGTTGTTGGTAGAGACTAGTTGGTAGAGTTTAGTTTTAATTATTTATGACATTTATATTAAATTATCATTTACACAATTTGACCCACTCAAGACATCCTGTGTCACGCTGTACTGGGTTGACTGGATGAGATCTCTTTTAGAGATAACTCCTCTTTTATTAATTAGTTAGTTCTAATTAATATATCTAAAAAATGTATTTAAGTGCATTAAAGAATATATATTTATAATCGACTGATAATATGTATATAGAAATATTGATGTTATATACTAAATGACAATAGGAAAATATAAGGTGGGGTGACACAGTTTAGACACGGTAGTGCTTAGTACACAATATTGAGTTTGTCTTACTAGACATTATTAAATGCAATTATTATATTGATATATCTAGGTAACTGTGTCCCATATCCTAATTCTCTCTCCTTTCCTTTAATACGTTAAAACTATACGCAAACACAATGCTCAATATGGTGATAAAAATATTCCTAAACATGGTTAAATTTCGTTATAGTTTACTAAACATAGTACGGTTGCGAAAAGCGAGTACGGAAAAAAATTCATGACCTTCCGTGGCCCACCTACTTACTATGTTGAAGTTAGATGGGACCCTGAGGGTCGTCCAACGTAATTATTTTTATTGTTGTACAAGACTAGGCAAAGTTTACTTTTATTATAATTTTTTTTTATTGTGCAATCACTAATTTGAAGCTTATGTTTACTACACTATACCATGTGCGCTGTAGCATGGTGCGGGTGACAGTTTCATTAGCGTTTCGTTTCACTCTTAAAAGTTATGGGATACAGTTACCTAGGAATAATAATTGCATTTAATAATGTCTAGTAAGACAAATCCAATATTGTGTACTAAGCACTGCCGTGTCTAAACTGTGTCACCCCACCTTACATTTTCCTATTGTCATTTAGTATATAACATCAATATTTCAATGTACATATTGTCAGTCTACTATCATCTGTAATATAGATCGTCTCAATCGCCAACATGGTACCATTACCCGCAACAAGAATTCTTGTATGTAGAAGTAAAGATATTGCAAAAAAATACATTGTAAGTACATGAAACGTGAATATAAATGCAATTGATTTAATAGTGAGAAATATGGTACAATTAGTTGGGAGCCGGTCCTCTGCGGCTAACGGCGTGGAAGGGATTATAGCTGCGGCGGCTTAAACGAGGCTGGAGGGAAACGTGGTGCGAGGACGGGCGGCGGGACTAGCTGCAGGGCGGCCGTTTACATAATAACAACGGCAAACGAGCTGAGGTCGCAGCTACCGCGAGGTTAGGGTTCGGTGGCACGCACCCGTTTATATTGTCAACTGTCTGTTGTTCAGACCGCACAACTCACTACAAACTCACCCCTATACATCACTTCAGGGATAGAGGGGTGTCAAGACAGCACTACTTTACTTATACCACGTGCGTTGTAGCATTGTGCGGGTGACAGTTTCGTTTCACTCTTAAAAGTTGCCGCGATTTACAAATTATCACTTAATATTTCAGCTGCACCACATAATTAATGAAATTGACCAAATAAAGGAAATATATTTAGATTATAACCCAAAAAAGTTTTATTGTTTCACTTAAACAATGACGATAGTTTTATACAACCTTTCATCTCCGCTTTTAATTCCTTACAACCCTTTTTTCGTACTATAAAGTAGTCTATGTCCTGTCTTAATTGCTTAGAACCAGAACCCCAAAGACCCCGGTTTTTCGTTGTTTTACGCCAAAAAATGTGAAAGGCCTCTTAATAACTGTATTAACTTAAATATAGCAATTGTCACCCACACCATATCACAGCGCACACAGTATAACATTTTGTCAACTGAAACAGGCCACGTCAGGCGCATGAAGTTGATTTATATTGTATACGCACTTAAGAAGCGAACAATTATATTTGTTTGCATTAGTTACACAACTCGATGTTATTCCGTTAATCGATTGGTTCAGCGAAGACTTTGAGAGTATCTAAATTAATTTGCTTTGCAAACATTCAATACCAAAACAAAGTTTCAAACAATAATTTTGCATGGATAGAAAGAAAAAACAAAATGAAGAATAATATTTTGCAGAATTATTAGAAAACGCTGGAGGCGCGTGTCTGTTTAGGATGGCCTGTTTAGCAAACTTTCCGAAGTGGCGACAGATACATACAGTGCACCATACATATGTCACACACAGTCGCAGTATTAGGTATGTATTGCAGCTTCAGTTTGATCTTAAAAATATTTCAAACGTATTTGTTTTTCATACAGTAGTCACAGTTACAAACATTTTTGTAATATAGTCTAAGTTGTCAAATATTTTTAGTAAAGTTCACTATTAAGGATTATAAAATGGCTATATCGCGAGGCATTCGCAAGATAACAGCAGATTTATATCAGATCACAGTGATAGTTTAAAACACACCGTTACCTATATAGACATTTAAAAACTAAATATTAGGATTCAAATTAATTTTATTAACATTATTAAATTGCAGAGAAATAACATTATTTACTAATATTCTTTGGAAGAATGATAGTCATACAGTTACCGTGCCATATACACTACATACACTGGTTCACCATGATATTAGTTTTTTTTGAAGATATTCCCGAGTTGTTTTTACTTTGAGCAACATTGAACATGCTACAAAGTTTGTGTGCATTTTTGTCGCTGTCACAAAAGCGTTATTTTATATATAATAATTATCTATAACGTAATTTGTATCTTGTGTCATGTATATGTCATTTCACATGACAAAGATCAATTTATGTGACGATAAATCAGATTACTTGATGACAATATATATGCAAAATTAAGTTATTATCACTCCTATATAATTATGATACAACGCGTTCAATATAATATATATGAACATTATTTCGGTCTTTACTATCTTAGAAGGACACTCAAATGTTGCGTCTCAGTTTAACATTATTCGACACGACTGATTTAATCTTATTGTATATTTATATTTGACCCTAATAAATTAGTGCTGGTTGGTAGTTTGTATTCACACGTTTCCACTTGTAAATGTGACTTTACAAGGATTATTAAAAAGAGCAACACACAAGTTACTTGCTCGTTCTTCTTGTGCTGAGACAGCTTTCCGAACGAGCGGTAGATAAAAATAATATTATGACTATTCAAAAGTGGTTAAATTAAGTTTATTTGAATAAAGGGTTTTCTATTGTATTCTATTCGTCCACTCGTGTTGACTCCATATCTCTGTCAATGATTGCGTGTAGTCATTCACAGGAGTGCTCCTGCTCACTGTGTGATGTGGTCCTCGTATTAAGAGCAGTAATTACTCGCTATTCATTTGCTAGTTCATGATTTGATTTAGTGTGATTCATCTCAATGTGATCAATATGAACATTAAACGAACACAGAAACCTACTAAATGACAGCCATTTAATTTTCTTAATGTTTGTTGATAGTAAATAGAATAGAAGTAATCTTTAATGAAATAAATTATTACATTTATCCAGTCTTCTTATACTTTATTCTATAAGGAGAATGGATCAATTATATAACTTGCTTCCTTGCTCATTCTTCTTGTGATGAGTCTGCATTCCGAAAGAGAGGTGGAAATCAAAAATGTGACTATTCAAGAGAATAAATTAAGTTTATTTGAATAAAAGATTTTCTATTGTATTCTATGTACAGACGACGCCTCTATATTGTGTTCAATTCTGATTCGGTGAGTTGACATTTGACAGATAGACTGAACGTCTAACGAATGGATTCGGAAATAAAAACAAAAAATAACGAAAATGTACCAGTATACGTTTGTAAAATAAACGCTTGCTAAAGGGCAGGTACTCGTCATCGAGTGAGTGCGTTCTGTTTTGATCTCAACTCTGACGAGTCACAATTTCAGTTAGCCGGCAGTTAGTTACTTCACTCTCTCTCCCGGCCTTATCCAATCTTAATTGGGGTATTCTCTCCTATCATCCGTCTCCAGATATCAATCAGGATCGTCAGTGGGTCTAAATTCTCACGCGTTAGGTCTTTTTTAACGGCGGCTATCCATGTAAATGGAGGTCTTCCACGCTTTTGTTTCGGATGGACGTTTAGTATCTTTTGGGTCATATGGTCTGGTCTTCTAATGACGTAACCGTACCAACGTAATCTGGACTCAGTCAATTTAAATGAAATTAATTTATTTGCGTATTATACAGTTAGATATTCGGTAATTTGTGCAAGTAATAATATTATTGGCAACTGTTTAATTGCCCCAATTACCGGGCATGCAAACTTTGAGTATACTAAAATTAAATAATCTATAATATTATAATTTAAAATTAATGTCATATGCAGTATTATAATTATATATTAATAGTAATAATTATATAATTAATATAAAAAATATGTCAACAATCATCAGATAAATATTATTCTGTGATGTCATAAAAACACTTGTCCAGTAACCAGTAATGTGATCGATTTTTTAATATATTTATGGGCATTTTCCTCAAGTCCGGGGATAGTCCTCAAGTATAACATTTTTTTGTGGCATAAATGATACGTTTCTTTTTTATCATGGATAAGTCTTACTTTGAATGTTTCTCGTAAGTAATGGTTTGGCACCTTGTCTACAAGCGTAACCATCTGAGCATCCGCATTTTGGTCACATGTAGGTTATCCTTTAATAAATAACTGCAGCTCTCATAGCTCTCCTACTCTCCTAAAGAAACGCTTTCTGTGCGTAGTTGTAATAATAGTGTTTCTCTAACACAATTTTAGTTTAATAAAAATCGTTTCAAGTACGATACAATGGTCTCACGTTGTAAGTTGAGTATAGTTCGGTCGGACCGAATAAGAAGTGTCGTCTGAATCAAATGAAGTTCGCAGTATATCAAGTACAAACTTTGGGGTGAAACTAGGGTTGCCTACATTTTTTAACAAAAATAAGTAAAATTTTGTTTTAATAGGAAAAAAATAAGTATTAGGAATAAAAAAAAAATACAATTTTTTTTTAATGTTTTTTCTTCTTTAAAAACGTATTTTTGTGTGCTTTTAACACTAGAGCTGTGACATTTTGTGTGATTTTTTGTTATCTTTAAATGTTAGAAAGCTTGTTTGAATTAAATCAACATATAAATTTAAATAAATAAACAATTAGTTTTTAAACTTCAATTATAAACAAAACCAGCGGATCATTTTTTTACAATTTCGTCGATAGTAAGTTGTACAAAAATGATTAGTGAGTTGTGACAAACAATTGACATCTAACATTTCGTTCAGTAATTATAAATCGTTAAGTAACCATAATGAGTATTTTGTTTTACGCATCACAGTAAATGTTGAAAATAAAGTATTTTTGCATAATTTATTTGTATGTAAAGTATAATTACCAAAAATAAAGTAGGATACGTTATTATAAATGTAAGCTTCAACTAATTATGATGACGACTTAGGCTTTGAAGCCGGCTACCGGAGGAGAAACCCCAAGTAGCGCCCGTGACTCGTGACAAGGGTGTAAGTTTAAAAGGCCCTGTAGCGAACTCCTTGATAGGTTTTTGTACTATTTTTAAATTTTATAATAATATTCTTTGACATATTATTTATTGTTCACTTTCTATTATATATCGCTGTCATACTAGTCGCATTTTATTTAATCTCCGTATTTTCCTCATTAAAACCCTCAGCACCTCTCACTCATCGTATGTAAAAGTATAATTACCAAAAATAAAGTAGGATACGTTATTATAAAGTGTGGTTGGCAGCCCTAGGTGAAAGTGTGGGTTTGTAATGTAGTAGTATCGGGAACTAGTTCTGTACGTACTATATGTGTCATGTGTTGGAGTGGGGACTGCTAGCTCCACCGCCCCTGACACTGACCAAACACATGGGACATTCAAAGTATCCCTACTAATATCAAACTACTCGCGACTTCGTCCGCATGGAATTTTATTTTATTTTTCTAAACTATAAGTAGCCTCAGTTACTCCTTTTTACATCAGCTACTTGCCAATAAAAGTCCCATCGAAACCGGTCCAGCCATTTCAGAAATTAGCGGGAACAAACAGACAGACAGACAAAAATAGTAAAAATGTTATTGTGGTGTATGTACCGTATTTATATTCATATGCATGTAGTAAAAGACGATTATTTCAATATTACAAACAGACACTCCAATTTTATTTATATGTATAGATGTGAAACTAAGGATGCTTGTTACACTGCACCGATCATCATGAAATTTTATACACATGTTCTTGGAAGTATTAGAATAAACATACATTTATGAGAATATCATGTATACACGGAAGAATTTAGACAGTTTTAGAAAACTTAAAGACTGTACAAATAGAAACTTACGCAATAAAAATAAGCTAATTTTACCTAAATGCCGCCTGCACAAAGTCAGTAATTCATTCTATGGTAATTGCGTAAGATTTTATAATAAACTGCCAGAATCTGCACTAAATCTGACAGAGAGGCAATTCAAATCTTATATTAAACAATTTTTATGTAAGAAAGCCTATTACAGGATAGACGAATTCATAGACGACAACATATCAAGTAAATAATTAGTTTATTAGCATACAACGTGAAAATTTGTTTATCTCATTGCTTTCTTGATTCAATTATTTTAGAAATATGAAAGCGTAGCGGGTTTTGTATTAATTGCCGCATGCATTCTTATGTGAAATGTGAATACTATAAACATCAGATGGCAATTGTGAGTAGCTATGACGTGGTCTGGTGTTTTGAGTAGTCATGCTCACTAAAATGTCCAGACTTGTGGCGGCGTGGTGGGTCGGGTCATTGGGCTCCCTAAAATATGGTCGAGCGCAGTGGTGGCTGGCTCATCCGTCATACTCGTGAACGGGTGCTGCTTGTAGGGACTGGTCTGCTCTAATCACTATGACTGATTTCCTCTTATTAATTGTTTAACCAGTTGGTTATGTATTCAATATTTTTTTCTTTTTGAGCATTTAATTGAATTAGTGCTAATCGGTGGTTTGTATTCACACACTTAAACTTAAATTGTAAGTAAGAATAAATTATTTAAAAGAGCAACACACAAGTTTCTTGCTTGTTCTTCTTGTGATGAGACAGCATTCCGAATGAGCGGTAGATTAAAAAAAAAATGTTATGACTATTCAAAAGTGCTTCAATATAAGTTTATTTGAATAAATGATTTTCTATTCTATTCTATTCATAAAATACTTTTTATTAACAAAAAATATTTATTTATATAAAAAATAAAGTTTCAATTTTTTCTACTTCCGCGCCAGTAATGAAGTTATAAATCAGTACATTCATTATATTTATTAATTTATATTGTAACTAGCTACTCGCCCCGGATTCGCACGGGTGTACATGTATTATATATATAAACCTTCCTCTTGAATCACTCTACTATATCTATTTAAAAAAAAAAGCTTTAAAATCCGTTGCGTAGTTTTAAAGATTTAAGTATACATAGGGACGGACAGACAGCGACAGTGACTTTATTTTATACTACATATGTAATGATGTTTCTCCGATCCTTATTTAATGTATTCAATGTGAGCGACGCCGCGGGTAAAAGCTAGTACTAAGCTAGTGTAAAGGCGAAATTGAAATCGTACTGCATCATCAAAGTAGGAGTGCGATCGTTTGCGACAATGTTCTGCTCGAAATACTCGTGTCACGTGACGTTTAGCTGAAATTTAATCAAGTCCACATTAGAGGAGTGCGGCGGGCCGGAAGCTGAGCATGGAGGACGATTGGAATGTCTCGCATTGGACAAGTTCATGCAGCCACGAATATTGAAATACGACTGGCTGTTAATGTTACATTCATTAGGCATTTCGTTGTACGGTTACAGTTTAAGATATACATATAAATACAATTGGAGTGTCTGTTTGTAATATTGAAATAACCATTATTTACTACATACATATGAATATAAACACGGTACATACACCAAAATAATATTTTTTACAATTTTTGTCTGTCTGTCTGTCCTGTCCCACTTGTTATACTGTAATTATTTATGTAAAAAGAACATCAATTCAAAAGAACAACACACAAGTTTCTTTCTCATTCTTCTTGTGATGAATCTGCATTCCGAATGAGTGGTAGAATCAAAATGTGACTATTCAAAAGTGCTTGTAATGAGTTTATTTGAATAAACATTATTTCTGTTTCTATTTCTAGCATACTGACAAATATATATCCACCTTAGTGCGGGGAGTGGCGAGGTTGTGTTGTAGGTTGTATGTTCATTCCATGGGATGGTCTTGCAATTCCATTGTACATTCTGACCGGGGCCCATTTAATGGCGCCCCACTATAGCGATCATGGCGGTCCTTATCCTTCATAGACCTTTATTAACATTTTTACCCTTTCTTCTTTATTGGCTGCCGCTCTTTAGGTTTGCTTTGTTTAACTATATCATTATCTAATGGTAGCTACTTTTTTATAACTATTACCACAGATAATATAATATTACATATTATTACTAATTTTGTGTTTATTCACTTTTTCAAATTCAAATTCAAAATATCTCTATTCATGTAGGTCTATTACAGACTCTTATGATATGACAAGTCTACCGTCAGTTCGGAATGATTTCGAGATGAGAAGAACTGACAAGAAACTCAGCTCGTATTCTTTTCAAATAAATGTTGTACATGTTTACAATAATACAGATTCATTTTTAAATTCAAACTTGGGAGAATAGAGTGACCACCAGCATATGATATTGCAAAAGTCTAATCAGTGTTGGTAACCCAAACAGACCAGTCCCCACAAGCAGCACCCGTTCACGAGTATGACGGATGAGCCAGCCCACCACGCCGCCACAAGTTTAAACTTTATAGCGAGCATGACTGTTTCAGGTTACTCCACTACGTCATTTATATTATTTACAACATAAACTGTACCAATCACAGTTTTCACCCATTACAATATTTAAATTACAATATGTCATTACTAAATTTACAATAAGTTTCTTGAATGTTTATTACATTATCTATGTCAATGGGAAAGTTAGGTATATACCTCATAACAAAAGTTAAAACTGTAACTGTCCACGCATTGTAGTCATTCAAGTAGTCATTTATTTTATACTTAGTTGTTCCCGCGACTTCGTCCGCGTGGAATTTAACTTTATTTTTCTAAAATAAAAGTACCCTAAAGAACTAAAAATTATTTTGTTCGTCTTAATTTATTCGTTCCATTAGGTATCTACTGATAGGTTCAAAATAATACATTTACATCCTGCATCACCTTATTTTATCCCCGTGGGGGTTGAATTTATCAAAATCCTTTCTTAGGGGATGCCTACGTCATAACATCTACTTGCATGCCAAATTTCATCTCGATCCGTCCAGTGGTTTGGGCTGTGCGTTGATAGATCACTATGTCAGTCAGTCACCTTTGAGTTATATGTATTTAGATAAGCTTTAGCGCAAAATGTATTTATGACATGTATCTTAAGTTTGTGTAATATGTATTTCTATCACACATTGTACAAACAGGAACCCAGTATACTCTCCAGTTTCACAGCATCCAGTTGCAATCAAATCAGTAATCCTAACATGGCAGCTTGTGCAGACGTAATCACGCTCACCACTTTGTGAGACCTCTCTCTCCTGATAACACGAGTGTAAATACAGACAATAGTTTGCGTGGAAAGTGACAGTAACTTCATACCTTACTAATATTAAAGTAATAAGAATGTATGGATGTTTGTTGTGCTTTCACGCAAAAACTACTGAATCGATCATCATGAAATTGTACACATGTTCTTGGAGGTATAAGAATGTACATAGGATACTGTTTAATAATAATAATAAAAAATATATATATAAAAAACAAAAAAATAATTTATCATCATTTTGCTACTTCAGCGCCATCTAACAGCCAGTAATGCAAGCGAAGCCGTGGGTAAAAACTAGTAATATAATAAACGCGAAAGTTTATAAGCATGGCTGTATGTTAGTCTTTGACGCAAGAACTATTGAACGGATTTTGATGAAACTTTACAGAATGACACATAGGCTATGTTTTATATTGATATCTAACGCGGGTGAAACCGCGGGCGCAGCTAGTTTCATATGTATTGTACACGTGTATACATATATTATGATAATGTACCTATCGCTACATACAGACATATCTGTAGCGTGTCACGTGTATGTACTAATATTGTGTTACTGGGACTCGTATCTTAATAAGAGTGTGTGAGAAATAAAGCGAGAAACGTAAAACGTTGTTAATCCAGTAGATACGGTTGCCGCACCGCCGCACCGCCGCGCCGACAGCCGCACCACTGTGACATAACAACATACAGATTTAGAGGACGGCCGCGTCTTCACGAGTTTTAAACGACTCAACTCAAAATAATAAATTGTGGGAAAGTTTTATTTAATACTAGCTATTCCCGCGCCTTCGTCCGCGTAGAAATTAACGTTATTTAAAAAAAAAAGAATTTTTTTAAATTAAAAGTAGCCTAAGTTACTCCTTATTATATCAGCTACCTGCCAAAAAAAGTCCCGTCAAAATCCGTCCACCCATTTCAGAAATTAGCCGGAACAAACAGACAGACAGACAGACAAAAATTGTAAAACATGTTATTTTGGTGTGTGTACCGTATTTATATTCATAAGCATGTAGTAAAAAACGATTATTTCATTATTACAAACAGACACTCCAATTTTATTTATATGTATAAATGTATAGATTAGAACACTTCTATGCAATGAATTGTATGGATTTGGGACTATTATTTTAAGCTTAAAACATACAGTAAAAATGCATTCGTAATATTATTAATCAGCACCACGAAGACTCATTAAAAATATTTATCACAGACAAAAAAATAACTCAAAATTCATTGCTTTTTACACGAAAAATTATAATAAGTTTATTGTTCTGCTATCTTTTACTCCCGCCTTCGCTCGCATGGTTTTTTTTAATAAAAATTATCCTATTTTCATTCTAATACCTCCAAGAATATGTCCACATAATTTCATGATGATCGGTTCAGTAGTTTTTTCGTGAAAGCGTAGCAAACATCCATACTTACACATTTACAATGGTCGTAAGTATTATATGAGAATTTGCAGTACGTTTTATGAAATAAATATACAGTTAAGTAAATTATAATCTATATAGACATAGTGCGTATATAATATACAATTATCAAAGAGCTTCGCAGTTCATTGGCGTATACAGGAAATGTTAAAGAAAAGTCGAATAAAATTATCGGTTTAACAAATATTCATAAAGTGAGTGAGGACACTGAACACTGAACACCCGTCCCTTATCGTTTGTGGCGTGTGACAGTGATTGTATTTGGGCAATATTTGCCGGTGGTAGTCCCGGACCGGCCGCGGCGTGCCGGCGGCCGGTCCGGTCCGGCGGTCAACAAAGAAACCGGAACTGCCCACCTCCGCGCGCAGCGTTCAGCTACGCAACACATTGTGTAACACTGTTCACTCTGTGTACGTGTGTATGTACACATAAACATCACAATAAAAATATCCAAAGAGTATAAAGAAAACTATAAAAATATATCGCACACACGGTTAGTGGCGTATGTTTTTTTATTGCCCGGGTGGGTCCGCGTCGGGTACGCTGGGCGGCTGAATGGCGCTACATCTCACTCTACTGTATTAGTAAACACATACAGATAATAAATATTTGCCTGTAATATCGACATGCCCAATATTTGAATCATTTCTATTAATATTCCTATATACAAATACCAAGCAGATAGGTAGCAGTGTGATAGCAGCAGAAATCCACTGAGAGTGATCACGACATTTTCCAAAATAACACAATTAACAAAAGTATGGTACAGAACAGTTGTTCAGACATTTATATAGATATCTTAAACATCAGACCGTTCATTTGAATTCGAGTAATTCTACCTCAATAAAAATAATGAAATCATTATACATAGTATAAAACAAAGTCACTGTCGGTGTCTGTCCGTCCCTATGTATGCTTAAATCTTTAAAAGTATACGCAACGGATTTTGAAGCCTTTTTTTAAATGAGAGATTGATTAAAGAGGAAGGATTATATGTATAATACATACACCCGTGCGAAGCCGAGACGTAGAGCTAGTTTTAATATATAATACTCAACGTAATAGGTAAAAAGCAGATAGTTAGCAGCATGACGCTGGCAGAAATCCACTGAGAGTTTATGAAATTCTCCAAAATAATACAGTTATTCGTTAAAGATATTTATATACATATCTTAAACTTCAGATCCTTCAATTGTATTCGAGAAATTCCAAATCAATAAATTAGTGCAGCTTAATTCTGGTGAACATCCCCATTTTTAGGGTTGTGAACTAAAAAAACTTACTGTTCTGTGAGAGCACCATGGCGGCTACAGCCAGTAGTATTTAAAGAGGTGTACATACTATTAACACAGTAAGTGTGAGTGTTAAATTTACTGAAACCTAATAATTAGTACATCTCACACCACACTGCTGAATTACGTGTGTGCGAGCGAGATATGTATGTATTTCTCAGCACACGCTCGTCGCTTCACTTATGATTTATTCTGACAGCGGGTTAAAAGGCTCATCTTGAAGCATGACAACATACATACCGCTATTAAACAACGGGGGGTTTGCATTTGGTATTTTTAGAAGCAATTTCTGCGTTAGCTTGTGACGACTGAATTTGAAAGGCTGCCTAGTAACTTTTTGAACAACAGAATAGAATAAAAAATAATTTATTTAAATAAATTTTATTTAAGCACTTTTGAATAGTCCACAATTTTTTTTAAATCTACCGCTTATTCGGAAAGCTGTCTCATGACCAGAAGAATAAGCAAGAAACTTGTGTGTTGCTCTTTTAAACAATCCTTGTAAGTTCACATTTTACAAGTCGAAACGTGTGAATACAAGTACCAATCAGCACTAATTTATTTAGGCTCAAATATGAAAACACAATAAGATTAAATCAGTCGTAGTGATAAGGGCAGACCAGTCTCTACAAACAGCACTCGTTCACGAGTATGACGGATGGGGCAGCCATCATTGCTCTCGACTATGTTTTAGGGAGCCCAATGACCCGGCCCACCACGCCGCCACATGTCTGGATATTTTAGTGAGCATGACTACTCCTTTCACTCGACCTCGTCATAGCTACTTAAATTTATTATATGGTAGTAAAGCTTAGTGGTAGTATTAAAGCCGCTACGCTATCATATATCAAGAAAGCAGTATGAACAATAAATTATAACGTTGTCCGCTAAAAAAACTTATACTTGCTATATATTGCTGTCATCTATAAATTCATCTAGCCTATAATAGGCTTTTTTACATAACATTTGTTTAATATAAAATTTGAATTGCCTCTCTGTCAGATTTAGCGTAGATTCTGGCAGTTTATTATAGAATCGTACGCAATTACCATAGAATGAGTTGCTAACTTTGTGTAGACGGCACTTAGGTATATAAAAAATCCAACAGTAATATTGCAATTAAAGTCTGCGGGATATTGCAATTAAAGTCACAATCCTTATCGATGCAATGGAAACCTAGCAAGTGACAACAGCAACTGCGCTACCACTCTGTGCGGTGATACTGTTCCTTGGTAATATCAAAAATGTATTGGTACTCTTACTCTACGTATGTTTCTATCAAATCATCAAAACCGTGGTATTATCATCATTACATAGTATAAAACAAAGTCGCTGTCGCTGCCTGTCCGTCCCTATGTATGCCTAAATCTTTAAAACTACGCAACAGATTTTGAAACGTGTTTTTTAATAGATAGAGCGATTCTAAAAGAAGATTTACATATATAATACATGTACACCCGAGCAAAGTAGAGTAGCTAGTTATTATTATATAATCTTTTCCATTGAATAAAATATTTTTAAGCTGAAACGTGAAGTAACATTCCTAAAAAAGGAATAAACAGTACCGAGAAATTGAAGATAATCTTTACCTTCTCTCTCTCTGTTGCTATGGAAATAGTATGTATTTAAAGATCACCCACAGATTTCTTATTCATTACTCACAGCCGAAAATATGAATCATTGTGCTGTAAACCAAATTTTAAATACAAAATCAAGACTTTTGAAAACACTTTTGAACAAAGATTGTCGCAAACAGACTATTTTTGCAGACGTAACGTTCACTCACAATACACAGTCAGTACTGTGTAAAAACAATACACTACGTACATATATTTCAACATTAAACGATTTGATATACGATCAAAAATGAAAACAAAACTCAAAGATCTAGAAATTCGGAATAGTCTAATCTAAGTGTAAACAGGTCTTCGAATAGGTGTGGTGTACACGAGTATGTATATATTTGTCGCTGCCCGTGTTGTGTTCATTGCTTGTTAGGTCCGCGTTACTGTACAAAGAGACGAGAGTAAATATTTATAAGGCAATTTTTTTGATGTAGAATGGTTTATTTCGTGAATACACGGCTCCTTCAGTGATCTACGAGGAGCGCGCTGCTCGCGGCAGACAACTAAAAAGTAACAACGCGCTGTTACGTATTTATTAACAGTAGTGGAGGCAGCTACAATGGCCGTACATCGGAACGATTGCACTAATTGCAGCCTCAGAGATGAAAATGTAAAGGCAGGAACAATCGAGCTGCAGGTGAGTGATCAAATACGTCTACAGTTCACAGTGAATGAACAATTCATATTGAGCTGCAGTGTCGTGTGAATTATATGTACATATGATTAGAGACAATTGTAAAGCTTATTATAATAAATATACATTTAGACATTTTAAAGCTGTTATTTTTTTATTATATTCCAACATTCTGATATCACTACATTTGGAATGCAGTTTAGAAAATTGAAATTAAATAGGAAATATAAAAAATGCAACAACAAATATAAATTATACAAATTTTTAATAATAAAAAAAATACTTAGACATTTGCAAACAATTTCTTTCTAGGTTCCAATTTTTCTTCTCGATAGTAATTCAACTATTGCTTTTACTATATTTTTTTACAGATAGATTCGACAAAAATATTCGATACCCACTGCACAAATATTAAGTGAAACGAAAATGGATTAAATGATATGTTATAATTGATGCAGAGGGCGCGGCGGCGCGGCGGTTGTAGTCATTTATGTACAAGAAGCAGTGAGTGGTAGTATATTTGCGACGTCATCAATCACAACGGCTGTCAAATGAACGTGGGCGGTCCCAGGGCAGCCCGGGGGATGCACGCCGCACCACAACACCTCATCACTATCCATATTGCCACAGTCGATGATGAACGTCAAAAAATACATGTATATTTCATTTTATTCAGTTCAGTGATACAAAATCTAATTCTCAATTTTTCCTATATTATGCTAAAAGAAGTACTAAATCTGATTACAAATGAGTGGAGAGGAGAACCGGAACGATGGCGGGGGTGGGGAGGACTGTCGCGGGTGAACCAAACGGGCCGCGACGTGTGACAGACGAGCGGAACGATCTGAGCGTACGTACGTATGTATGTATGTATGTACGGTGGAGCCATGGAACTAATCTTAGTCAAAACGTCAGCCTCTCATCATTAATAACAAGAGTAAGTAATGTTCACTTTTACGAATATATACGAACATGTGATAAATCGAAAGAATTTATTTGCGACAACGAACACGAATAGAAAAATCAATCAGAGAAATATACAGTGCGTATAATATGTAAAAGATATAAAAGAAAACAAAATGTTACTATCGTAAAAAACAATATAAACGGTAAGTTACGTTTGACGCAAAAAGTTTATCCCGCGCAGAAGTTTTCACAAGACGCTGCCACTAATGATAATATTTAGACATGAGATTTAGAATCTGCGAGTGTGAATGTTGACTCAATGTAGCGTACAGCCATCATGAATATTCAAATATATTATTAACGTAGCATGTAATTCTAAATACATAGATCTAAATCATCAATGTAAAGGAAACACACTCGTAACTCAACAATGGAATGATAAGTAACCGTGTCTACATATTGTATATTGGAAGATTGGAAGACTAACAACAGTTGGTACCCTCATAAGTACCAACCCTATGTTATACATAACCAAGTAAGTAACAACTATTTTGGCAAAAAAAACGTATAAACTAGTTTGGATACGAAAAAATAAAGTATTAGGAAAGTAGTAAAAATAAAAATATTTTTCAAAATCTGTTTTTATTGCTTTAAAAACGTATTTTTGTAGCTCTAGGACAAATGTCACAACTCACAATTGACATCTAACATTTCGTTCAGTGAATTTGTATTTGTGAATGAGTATTTTGTTTTACGCATCGTAGTAAAGGTTGAAAATAAAGTAATTTTGCATACTTTATATAAAAGTATAAATTATAATTATCAAAAATAAAGTTATTATAAAGTATGGTTGGCAGTATTACACACACACAATATTACAGTGTACTTATTTATTTTCAGACAAGAGAAAATATAGCTTTGCGGTCGAATTCCTGAGCGATCGATGTTTAGAGGTAACAGAACAAACATCGCCACCGTCGGACGGGCGCGGGGGACGGGGGGCGGGGGGCGGGGGACGGAGGGGGCGTAGCGACCTGTTGCTGTGAGGCACTCGGCCCTCAGTGATCCCGTTCTATAGCGTCACGTTGCCTCAGGAGTGGGCCCGGTCCGCGCCCCGGATGGGACCCGCGCTGTTTGCTCTCGTCATGTGCGACGACGTCAGATTGCCAATTGAAAACGCTTCAACGGAAATTCTCGACTGAACAGAACATTTTCTTATTTTCGATTTGTTTATTTATTGGAGATACGATATTCCTATATCTATTGGTTGCGTCAAATGAAATATAATAAAACAAGCTACTCGGCCCGGCTTCGCACCTAAACCATCCTCTTAAATCACTCTATTAAAAAAACAGCTTCAAAATTCGTTGCGTAGTTTTACAGATTTAAGCATACATAGAGACAGACAGCGACAGCGACTTCATTATTTTGGTAGTAACTTACCTTACAATTTCACGGAACGAAAATGCAAGACGAGAGCTAAGGACACTCCAAACCCTCAGTCTTTATCCCATTATATGGAAACGAAGCATGGAGAATATGTTATAGAAAATGTCAATACATAATTTATACAAATTCAAATATTATTAATTCGATATCAGTAAATAGAATAGTATAGAAAAATTATTGAAACAAACTTAATTTAAGCACTTTTAAATAGTCACAGTTATCCTTTTTTTTATCTACCGCTCATTCGGAAAGCTGTCTCATCACAAGAAGAACGAGGAAGAAACTTGTGTGTTGCTCTTTTAAATAATCCTTGTAAGTTCACATTTACAAGTCGAAACGTGTGAATACAAACTACCAACCAGCAGTAATTTATTTGGGTCAAATATAAATGTACAATAAGATTAAATCAGTCGTAGTGATTAGAGCGGAACAGTCCCTACAAGCAGCACTCGTTCACGAGTATGACGGATGAGCCACCCAGCATTGCTCTCGACTATATTTTAGAGAGCCCAATGACCCGGCCCACCACGCCGCCACATGTCTGTACATTTTAGTGAGCATGACTAGTCATTCCACTCGACCTCGTCACAGCTACTTAAAATTACTATATGGTAGTTATAATATTCACAGTTCGCAATAGTCGCTAGTTACGTAAATTACGAGAATATACCTAGCAATCAAATAGTGTAACTAACAGCTGTAACAGTTTAGTAGTTAGTTACGTACGTACCTACACAGAGGATAGTGTCAAGTTAACCTCGCAAACTATGGATTGTGCCAGGTTTTAAAGCTAGTGGAGCTAACATGTATTATTGGTACTATAAAAACTACTCACACAGAAGTTACTATTTTATACACTCTTTCAAATTAATATACAAATACACATCTATACATATAAATCAAATTGGAGTGTCTGTTTGTAATACTGAAATTACGGTTTATTACTACATGCATATGAATATAAATACCGTACATACACCAAAATAACATTTTTTACAATTTTTATCTGTCTGTCTCACAACTACATTCTCTGTCAATGAGGTGAACCGCTCCATGTTGTAATTTTCCAACTCTATATGTCTGTTTGTTCCGGCTAATCTCTGAAATGGCAGGACCAATTCTGGCGAGACTTTTTTGGCAGGTAGCTGATGTAATAAGGAGTAACTTAGGTTACATTTATTTAAAAAAAAATCTTTTATTGTAGATAATAAAATTAAATTCCATACGGACCCAGTCGCGGGTACAGATTTTAATATTGCAAATACTTTCACAGTAGGTATGTTTGTTACGCTTTCACACGAAAACTACTGAACCGATCATCATGAAATTTTGTACACATGTTCTTGCAGGTATTATAACATACATAGGATACTTTTTATTTAAAAAAAATGCATTCAATTCGAAGCCGCGGGTAAAAGCTAGTCTCAAATATAAGACCAAATAAAACTGCGAAATATAACAAATATGCGAGTAGATGGGGATGATTGGCTGTTGTGAGTCACTTTTGTCTGCTCACTTGTTCTACGGCGATGAGTGACAAACACGGGGCACAAAGCTAACGCGTCTGTCTTGTTCCGGAGGATCCCTTTGATGCCGCCGCCGCGCCGCGCCGCCCCGTCTGTAAACAAACAGCCGCTACTCAAACGAACTGTATCCACGTACTTTAGTACACGTCAGTAATGTGCAAGAGGATCCCGAGCGAGCAATTTGTTTATACGATAATATTGTAAAATTTTAAGCGTAGAAGAACTAATATGAACTAAGTTTAGAATTTATAAGAGAACAGTGGTATCTTAAGCGTCGGCAACGCGCACGTGACACCTCTGGTTTCAGCCGCTCCATAAGTCCTTCCTCTGGATTGGAGTGCCATCTGCACTCGCCCCCTATCGTCCGGTGAAGCTGTAAAGGCCAGCTGCGGACAGCATTAGAGTAGTCCGAAAAAAAAGGCGTCCATAGGTTACGCTAACTGTTTACCGTTAGTAGTAATTGAATTAAAAAAGAATCATAAACATCGCTCTCAAAATTAGTATTCTTCAAATATTGTAAATTACTCAGTGTGAAGTATAGTCGAATTATATATTATTCTACTAGCTATTCCAGCGACTTCGACCGGGAGGAATTTAACTTTATTTTTCTAAAATTAAAGAATTTAAATTAAAAGTAGCCTAAATTACTCCTTATTACATCAACTACCTGTCAAAAAAATCCCGTCAAAATGGGTCCAGTTATTTCAGAAATTAGTCGAAACAAACAGACAGACTGACAAATATTACAAACAGACACTACAATTTTATTTATATGTATAGATATAGTCGAATTGGGTAATAGAGGGTTATTTTGGTTGTTAATTAGGTCTAAAATTCTTAGACAAACAGCGATGTAACTCGCGATATGAAATGGTGGCACAGTCTTCACAGGGCCGCCGCTTCAATATTTGTTGGTTATATTTTATGAAGAGCGGTATTAAATTACAAACGTTTATAATATTAAATAGTACAATTACTCATAAAGATAATAATAGAACTGTTTTGTTTTTAATGTAAAAAAACTTAGTGCTAATTGTATTAGTTATCTGTGGTTATAGATAGTTTTAATCTTAGCTGTAGATTGCGTTGCATAATTTTTGTCTGCGTATAATGTACTTTCTTTTCAATATATGTATAAACCAAAATACTTACTTTTCATGGATGTAACATTTTATTATTTTATTCATATTAATTGCGGATTTGCCATCTTCTTATTACGTTATCACGTTCGTTATATATTACTGTAATAATTAAAGAGGGTTTGAATAGAAGGAGAATTGAAAGGAAACCTGAATACCAATATTCGAATATCTAGGTATATATCGTAATATCTAGGTATATATCGTAATAATTCACAGATATAATTAAGGATGCTCGATATTGGAAAATATCGGTGTCGACATCGAATTAAAAGTATCGATATATGATGAATATCGACTGATAAACATCGATGTTATCAAGTGTATGTCTGTATATGTATCTGATATCATGCCATTTTGCGTTTCAAATGACGATTTTTAAAGTATCAGATAACTGATCCTATTTTTCTATAACTGTATTGTAAGTGGCCTATGTCCAGCAGTGGACGTGTTCCGGGCTGCGATGATGATGATGATGATATTATAAGTTAATAATAATATTAATATTATTATTATTATTAAGTTAAGTATAATCAAATACTTGCCAAAACTTAAGAACATCTATGATTTTGGACAAATCGATTGACAATTGACAATATTGACAATATTCCCTAAGTAAAATACGGGCCATCTATGCATATAAATAAAATTGGAGTGTCTGTTTGTAATATTGAAATAACCGTTTTTTATTACATGCATGTGGATATAAATACGGTACATGCACCAAAATATCTTTTTTTCAATTTTTGTCTGCCTGTTTGTTCCGGCTAATCTCTGAAATGACTGAACCGATTTTGATGGGACTCTTATAGCAGGCAGGTAGCTGATGTAAGTTAAATTCCACGCGGACGTAGTCGTGTGTACAGTTAGTTACAAATAAAAATAAACTAATTCATTGGTATCAACACCAGTGGCAAAGTAATTCTTAAATAAGTGCATTAGTTCATTCACATTCGGTGTAACCTTTATTGTTAGTAGAAAAGTAAACAAACAAGAACTAACTGGCTGCAACACAGTCGGTCGCTTGGTTGGTTGCTCTGTTGCCGGGTGGTGCGTGGGCACGAGTCTAGTATATTATTATGTTGATTTGAAGGCGCGAGATCCGGCAGATGTTTGCAATCACGCCAATAATAACACTCATCAGGGAAATGATCCCTCCTCTATACATCACCATCTGTACGATTGCGCAGCTGTTTTCTCACCTATATAAACCTTTAATCCTTGCTTCTTACTAAAATTATAAATGCGAAATATCTTTATTTGTCTGCCCGGCAAAACTACTGGCTTTCAAGCCGAAACTACTGAACCGATTTAAATAAAATTTGATACACAGAGAGTCTAGACCTTGAGAAAGGACATAGGCTACTTTTTAATCCCAAAAAAAGGATTGTAAGGGGTTGAAAGGGGAGATATAGAATATAAAGGTTGTATGTACCTGTCGGCCCGCCTAAAGTACTGAATCGATTTAAATGAAATATGATACACAGAGAGTGTAGACCCTGAGAAAGGATATAGGCTACTTTTTAATATTAAAAAAGGATTGTTATGAGATATAAAGGTTTGTAAGGAAGTATTGTCATTCTTGAAGCTAGAAGATTGAGACTTATTCTTTGCGCTGTTGATTGAATTTAAATAAATAAATACGACCAAAGTTTGTAAAATGAAATAGGGGATAAAGTTTGTATGGAAATTTGTCACTTTTCAAGCTAGAACGATGAAACTTTTTTATTTGGTGTTTTTGGGTTAGTTTGTTAAATATTTTTACATTATTTGTTTATTTTATTCTTCAATACTTAAATAAGCTCATATAAATACTTTACGCATTTTATATAAATATTTTAAAAGGATTATAAAAGAATTTATACGTATGTAGTACCTATATTTGTAAAATTATTAGCCTAAATAATACAAATGCTATCCAAGATCACCATACCACGCGGACCAAGCCCCGGCACTGCTAGTATGTTATATATGTTATAATCGAACACGAGTGGTGTACAGAATCCAATGGACATGGAGCTTCTGTGCATTGTTTTCCGACACAACATTCATATAATGTCACGTGCCAAACAAAATGGTGGCAGGTAATTTCCCGCGTCTGAATAAATACTCATACCATTTTAAAATTAAACTTGTATGACTATAGAATAGAATAGAATAGAAAATCATTTATTCAAATAAACTTAATTTAAGCACTTTTGAATAGTCATAACAATTTTTTTCTATCTACCGCTCGTTCGGAATGCTGTCTCATCACAAGAAGAACAAGCAAGAAACTTGTGTGTTGCTCTTTTAAATAATCCTTGTAAGTTCACATTTACAAGTCGATACGTGTGAATACAAACTACCAACCAGCAGTAATTTATTTGGATCAAATATAAATATACAATACAATATAATGTATGTCAAATGTTGTACACTAGTTAATAACCTCGGCTTCGCACGGGTATACATGTATTGTACATATAAACGTTCCTCTTGAATCACTCTATTTATTTGCTAATAACTGCATTAAAATCAGTTGCGTAGTTTAAAAGATCTAAACGAACAGACGGCGGAAATGACTTTATTTTACACTATGTAATGATATACAAGTATAATTTCCGAGAGGATAGTCAGCGGCAGCGTCAACTGTCGACGTCGGGAACACGAAGAAAAAGTGTGAATATATACATATACATACCAACATATTGATCACTTATAGATACATAAATGAAAATTGTTTTATGAAATATTATAAGCCTGTGTTCGCGCTGGTCTTTGCCTCGTACTGGGAATCTATAGCCATGCATTTAAAAAAAAAGGCGGGTCACTTGTTCGCATTGCCGCCATTTTTGCAAGGTCGTATCAAATAAATTTTTTTTTTATTTATCCATATAGGAAAGGCAAAGAGTTTGAGCCCATACAGCCGTTGTCTTTGGTATAATTTCTGTATTAATTCAATATTAAAATACTTCTGTTATAATTTGCAAATAAAATACAGCAAATCAAGAAAAGACTGTATGTGTATCATAACTAGTTCATGAAAAGCAGTGCAGTGTGGTAAATCTGCCGAAAGTTCCCGGGAACGAAGATTGTGCAAGTTTGGCGACAAGGTCAGTGTGCATTTTTGATTTCCAGTGCCTATTATTGGATATTAAAGTTAAAAATATATTACTCGAACACCTCGTATGTTAGGTCCGGTAACCGATTCCGGTCTACGTTCACATAACGAGCGGAGAATCTTCAAAAGGAACCCGTTCAATAAAAATTCTATTGTATTTCAATGCTGGCTGGTCTCGCGGAGCACTTTCGCGTTCTTTTCATATATGTACTTGTACGAACTCATATTTGTTCACACATATATATGTGTTTGCCGATATATATATATATATATATAAAGCTGAAGAGTTCGTTTGTTTGACCGCACTAATCTCAGGAACTATTGATTAGAATTCAACAAATATATTTTTATTGTATAGTCCATTTGTCGAGGAAGGTTTTAAGCTATATAATATTACACTAGGACCAATATAAATAGAAATAATCTTTATTCAAATAAACTCATTACAAGCACTTTTGAATAGTCATATTTTGATTCTACCACTCATTCGGAATGCAGATTCATCACAAGAAGAATGAGCAAGAAACTTGTGTGTTGCTCTTTTGAATAGATGTTTTTTTTATATAAATAATTACAGTATAACAAGTAAGAGGCATGTAATAATCAACATAGAAATCGCTTGGCACTCATTATTAGTGTAATCAGATAATATTGTCAGTGCTATGGATTTTAAGTTTTTCTATAAAAACATTATTGTCGTTAACGAATTCTTCAATTTTATAGTAAGCTTTTTTACAAAGGAACTGTTTTATATGACATTTAAATCTTTTTTCATGCAGATTTATAATAGACTCTGGTATTTTGTTGTAGGAGCGAAGCATCAGTGAAACATGTTGCAAAAGCGGGGAAAATTATTCATGTTCTTCCTTCCGAGGGCTTCCGTTGAGTGTGTGGTTCAAGTTACCCAAAAATTATGTATGTAAGAATTATTCCTCTTTAAATGATCTAAAAAAATGTCCGCGACATACATGTACACGCGTGCGAAGCCGGGGCGAGTTTCTAGTTTGTTATAAGAAGAATAGTGTGAATATCCACTTTGTATGATCATGTATAGTAACAAATCGGGCGCTTATAACTAGCTACATATATATAATATTTGACGACCTTGGTTGTATAGCAGTTTAACACATTGGCTCACCTTCAAATGGTCGTTAGTTCGATAACCGCGCGTAACAAATGTTTACATGTATTCATTAGCATGACTGTTTGTATTAGTCTGGATATATATTAATATGTTACCAAGAATAAGAGCATGCGTTGTTTATTGTTTCATAAATAAGTAACATAATTTAATGGAAGCACTTGATATTATCTAATGGGGGAAATGGGATTGTTATGTGGACTCATGACCCCATTACTAGCAATGTATGTCAGGTTGACCTCCACGCGGTTCCCCCTGGAAACCATCGTCATAAATTCCTGATGAATTTGTCACGATGGTTGCACGAATGGTGCACCCGCCTGCACTAACGGTCTACGCTGGGTACCCAGAGGGTGATAAGATGAGCATGAGGTCAGGTCAGTTAGCCCATCGTGACAAATTCACCAAGAATTTGTCGTGATTGTTTCCAGGAGGAACCGCGTGGAGGTCAACCTGACATGGTACATTGCTGGCTATAAGATCCGCAGACCACATTACTAACAAGCCCTTTCCCTCTGTTTAAACAGGGCCAAGAAGCCACAATGGTTTCAATACGCACTCACACATTAAGGACTAGATGGCGTTGTATAAATTGTACATGGAGACGTATTTACGAAACTTAATAAAGCTATGAAAAGTTCCACGTGTTCTCATGTCGACCTTGCGTAAATGAGCCATCATTGTACCCATTTATATTATATTATATACTAGCTGACCCGCCCAACTTCGTCTGCGTTTTATTTCACCACCGTTTGCAATATTTGTCATTGCAGCTCCGCTCCTATTGGTCGTAGCGTAATGTTATATAGCTCATAGCCTTCCTCGACAAATTTATTATCCAACAAAAAAATAATTTTGCAATTCGAACCAATAGTTCCTGAGATTAGCGCGTTCAAACAAACTATAATACAAATATATATTATATAAGTTACCCACCCCGGATTCGCACGGGTATGTAACATGTATTATACATATAAACCTTCCTATTAAATCTCTCTATCTATGAAAAAAAAACCGCTTCAAAATCCGTTGCGTAGTTTTAAAGGTTTAAGCATACATAGGGACGGACAGCGACAGCGACTTTGTTTTATACTATGTAAAGCTGAAGACTTCATATGTTAGTATAGATATGTAAGAAAAGATCCAATAGATCAGTGGTATCAGGTGAACTGAAAGCATTCAAACGAGGTCGGATTACTGTCTACAATTTATTGTTTTAGATATATGATACAACAACAACTAGTTGTTCACCCCGGCTTCGTTTTCCCTATAAACATTCACCTATCGAGAGATTTTCGGTATCTATATTTGTTAAACGTTTATCTCATAAAACACACAACTGGAGTTAGCATTCCAAACTCTAAGCTACTGACTGTGTTTATCGTTTTATAACTACAGGCCAGTAATACCCACAGATATATAAATACAGAGTAATAAAACACATGTATCCGTCAGGCGGGAGTTGTCCTTCAGCCGCTCCATAAGTCCTTCCTTTGGTTTGGAGTGCCATCTGCACTCGCCCCCTATCGTCCGGTGAAGCTGTAAAGGCCAGCTGCGGCCAACAGCATTAGAGTAGTCCGAAAAAAAAATTAATAACTCTTTCGTTGAATAAATCACGGCATTCAGTCGACGAGCGCAGAGCGTGCCGGTTGTGTTTTGGTTACTGAAGTGAATTGTATTAGGAATGGGTTTATCCCGGTCTTAGTTGGGCCTGGGGGGAAGCTGCAAGTGGTGAAAGTGAGTGTTAATGCATTCTAAAAGGGCCTTTTAAACCTACACCCGTGTCACAAGTCACGGGCGCTACTTGGGGTTCTCTTCCTGGACCATCAATGGCCGGCATCAGGGCCTAAGTCGTCATCATAATTAGTGGATCTTTCAGTACCCGTAAGGATGCAGCGTTGGATTATGTTGCTCATATCATTGGGTTGGTATGGTTGGTACAGACTTCGGTAGATATGGCATAGTCAGGGTTGCCAACCATACTTTATAATAACGTTTTCTATTTTATTTTTGGTAATTATACTTTATACATGGGTGGAAAGGGAGAGGACGCCCTAAAAAAAGGTGTTGGATTGTGTGAGAGATGATATGAATAAAAGGGAGTAAGCTCAAATTTGACGGCCGATTCAGATCGGTGGAACAGAATGACATACTGCGCCGACCACAAATAATGGGATAGAGGCAAGGCAATGACGATACCTTTTACTGCAAATAAAGTATGCAAAAATACTTTATTTTCAAATTCTTGTAAAACAAAATACTCCAATATGGGTAGTTAACTATTTATAATTACTTAACTAAATGCTAGATGTCAATTGTGAGTTGTGACATTTGTCACAGCTCTACTGTTAAAAGCACACAGCAATACGTTTTTAAAGCAATAAAAACACATAGTGTGAAAAAAGAAACTTATTTTTCCTATAACTTTAATTTTTTCCTATCTAAACCAGTTTATAAGTTTTTTTGACAAAAAATTTTTACCTTAGGCATAGAGTACGTCAAACAGACGCCGTGGAGGCGCGCTAATTGTATCGTTTGCTCTAATACATACCACTTCCGAAGTTGCGGCTAATATCCACCCGTGTGTACACACACGTATTGGCTTGTTACAGTAGGTATGATACACAAAGCGAAGGAGGTACCATGTACCATATATCTATACGTAATTACGTTGGCGATTATTAGATTTCCATTAAATTTCAATCAGAATTTCATTTGATAGTATTGTAGCGCGGGGGTATCCTCATCACTGTATCGTTATATATGTATGTTGTGATGAGGTGTCGCTACATAATATATTATTTATTGTAGTATGTAGGTAGTGAGTACACCTGTAAAATGATTGTACTATTTATTAGGCATTATTAAGTTTATTGGTAGTGTGTTACATGGTTTAATAATAACGCGTCCAGTCGACGCGGGGTCGGGACGTAGACTGATTTTACACTTAACTTAAATCTATGTTAGTGGAGACGTACACTAGTGGAAGGGTCTCAAGTGTCGACAGAAATATTACAAGTGTAGGCACAGTATCGTGTTTAATTATTACATTGGTAGAGTCGATGGAGAGAATATTTGTTAAGTTATTTATGTATATAATACGTGTAATTAATATGTATTTTCATTTATATATCATAGCATATAAATAATAGAACTACTCTTATATATCATCATCATTACATAGTATAAAACAAAGTCGCTGTCGCTGTCCGTCCGTCCCTATGTACGCTTAAATCTTTAGAACTACGCAACGGATTTTGAAGCGGTTTTTTAGTAGATAGCGTGATTCAAGAGGAAGGTTTATATATATATAATACATGTACACCCGGGCGAAGCCGGGGCGAGTAGCTAGCTAGTATACTAATATGTAAAAAATACAAGAATCACAATATCTGCACGATTATAATCATATAGTTGAACACTTAAAATGCTTTTAAATATTTGATCAAATTTAGAATCTGTGAATCGAGTGTATTTAGACCTACCTTTTTTTTGGGACTACTCTAATGCTGTCCGCAGCTGGCCTTTACAGCTTCACCGGACGATAGGGGACGATTGCAGATGGCACTCCAAACCAAAGGAAGGACTTATGGAGCGGCTGAAGGCCAACTCCCGCCTGAGGGATACGTTAGAACTACCAAATGCATGCATGGCTTTGTATTTTTAAGATTTACACAAATATAGTAATGTGTAAAAATATATATTTAATTTTATAAATTAATTAACTCACCATCGCATGCAGCAGAGTTATGCAATTAAATCTTGGCTGTGCTGCGCGCTGTTATTCTTTATAACGCTTCAAAGTTTAGTTTGCAACATTTATAAATGAAATCGTAGAAATTTCAATTATAAAATATATACGGTGCAATTCTACGGTATTTTGATTCAAATTCAATCAGTTGTTTTTACTTTAGATTTTGTCTGAATACTCATGATGAATAAAAATGTTAAATCCCCTTTTAAGAAATATTCACAACAAGCTATCACCCCGGCATCGCACGGGTGTACATGTATTATACATATAAACCTTCCTCTTGAATCACTCTATCTATTAAAAAAACCGCTTCAAAATCCGTTCCGTAGATTTAAAGATTCAAGCACATAGCATATAGGGACGGACAGACAGCGACAGCGACTTTATTTTATACTATGTAATGATGTTACCGCGGTATATAAGTATGGAGTAACAATTACGTCAACAAGAGTCGACTCTGTCAGATGGAGTTGCAACTTTGAACTGATATTTTCCATTTTTTATTACATTTTCATGTTGAATGATGTTCCACGCGGCCGTTTCACGTGTATGTAAATATTAGCAGTGTCGTATTTAATTAATACTTGTTGAAACATCTCGCTGATAACTCGTGTCAGGGAGATGTTTCTCTTTCAATTCAATTATGTTTCAGTAATTATGACAATTATTCACGTCGCTCGTACCAACGTGACATCTCTCACATGGAACCACTTAAATCAAATACCAATCCAGGACAGGTAGGGCTGCCAACCAAACTTCATGTTAGGGTTCACATCAATATCGTAGGAAAATCCGATATTTTAAAAAGATATTAGAAGGTAGTTTGTTATTAGTACTAATATTGTAAACAGCGCCATCTGGTATTTATGGACCGAACTAAGTTGTTTATGATACGATAACCGTTACCCCCGCTTCTCTCCTTACTACACTGACTTCGGTCTATAAATACGGAGGTCGGTAGTTGAATAATCCTACAACATCGCGCATTCAACCGGGCGCCTCCGCGCGCCCGGGCGCTCCACACCGCGCCCCCGGGCGCCCCTCCGATCGATCCCCCGTCCAATTCAAACGGGGATCGAAATTACGACGGCTTGAACCGAGGTTCGAATCCCTAGCGGTGCCCTCAGCCTAAAGTCGTAAACGTCAGGCAGGATTTGTCCTTCAGCCGCTCCATAAGTCCTTCCTTTGGTTTGGAGTGCAGGGCAAAGGAATCTGATCTGCACTCGTCCCCTATCGTCCGGTGAAGCTGTAAAGGCCAGCTGCGGCCAACATCATTAGAGTAATCCGAAAAAAAAATTGAATAATCCTCTTTCGTTGGGTGAGCCGCGGCATTCAGTCGACGAGCGCAGAGCATGCCGGTTGTGTTTTGGATATTAAAGGGAATTGTTTTAGAAATGGGTTTATCCCGGTCTTAGTTGGGCCTGGGGGGAAGCTGCAAGTGGTGAAGGTGAGTGTTAATGCATTCTAAAAGGGCCTTTTAAACCTACACCCGTGTCACAAGTCACGGGCGCTACTTGGGGTTTCCCTTGCGGTAGCCGGCTTCAAAGCTTAAGTCGTCATCATAAGTAGTTGAAGCTTACATTTATAATAACGTATCCTACTTTATTTTTGGTAATTCTAGTTTTACATACAAATAAATTATGCAAAAATACTTTATTTTCAACATTTACTGTGATGCGTAAAACAAAATACTCATTATGGTTACTTAACGATTTATAATTACTGAACGAAATGTTAGATGTCAATTGTGAGTTGTGACATTTGTCACAGCTCTAGTTTTAAAAGCACACAAATTTTTTTTTAAGCAATAAAAAGGAAAAAAATCCTTTTTTTTCTTAATACTTTATTTATTCCTATCTGTTATATATGTGGGTAGATTAAGTTATTGAGGGATGACTGCGTCCACTCTTTATTGGAATATTAAATCAGTGTGTAACCAACCTCGCTGTTTGCTTGTCGCGTACCTACTTCTCTAGAAACACAATACTATCCAAACGACTTTATACGTTTTTTTATCAAAAATAGTTGGCAACCCTCAGCACAGGTAATAGAGATACTGTGAGTACACATTTAAATACAATTATGAGCGAATTACTTTGAGTGCTATATTTAATGTAAAGTTTAATAATACAACTGTTACTAGCAATAAACAAGAAATTGGCAATAATTCTTGAATTGTGAATAAACATATACCATACCATGTGCAAAGTGTCACACAGTTTCATTAACGTTTCGTTTCACTCATAAAAGTTGCCATTTACAAATTATGAGTTAGTATTTCAGCTGTACCACATTCATAATATATTAAATCATTAATAACTGTATTAACTTGAATGTAGTAATTGTTAAATGTAAAATTAGTAACTGTCACCCGTCAACTGTCACCATGCTGCAGCGCACACAGTATAGTTGTAAGTGATTTATATGCGGTTGATGTGGGAGCGAGAGGTATTTATATTTATTTATTTATTTCAGGCTACTATTGGCCCATATTATAAGTACCTTACAGACTAACATATATATGAATATTATAGTTAATAGAAAATGAAATATAAATTGTCTGTGTGATCACGGTACTGATGATGATAATCTGCCACGGTAGCGCCGATACACCACATCTTTCGGCCAGTAGTGAGACCTGCGAAATCTCTCTCTCTCTCTATTGAAAAAATATGAGCTGAGTTTCTTGTCAGTTCTTCTCATCTCGAAATCATTCCGAACTGACATAAGAGTCTGTAATAGACCTACGTGAATAAAGATATTTTGGTTTTGATTTTTTTTTATTTTTAAAATCTTTTAAAAGATCTTGGCCTATTTGGAACTGCTGTAGGTTCTATACTAGTGTATCTAAGGCTGCACTAGCAGGCTCCTACCAGATTTGTCTAGGCAGGGAGAGAAACACGAGCGGTGAAGGCGAGTGTTGACGTTGCCAAAGTAGTCCCTAAAACCTACACCCGGGTCACAAGTCCCGGGAACTGCTCGGAGTTTCCCTCTCTGCCACAAGATGGATCCGACACACGCATCGTGAAACCTTGTTACTCTGGGGGAAAAGGGATTGTTACTAATGTGATCTGATGATCTTATTGCTAGCAATGTACCATGTCAGGTTGACCTCCACGGGGTTCCCCTCGGTAACCATCGTGATAAATTCTTGGTGAATTTGTGTTCATCTTATCATCCTGCACTGGTGCCCCACCAGCGTAAACCAATAGCGCAGGCGGGTGCACATTTCCATTATCATCCATAAGAAAAAACCTTGTCATGCTAAGAATTTCGACTCATGGATCATTCCATAGTATAAAACAAAGTCGCTGTCTCTGTCTGTCCGTCCCTATGTATGCTTAAATCTTTAAACTTACGCAACGAATTTTGAAGCGCTTTTTTTAATAGATAGAGTGATTCAAGAGGAAGGTTTATATGTATAATACATGTACACCCGGGCGATACCGGGGCGAGTAGATAGTATTAATATAAATATAAATCTAATATCAACAGCATATATAAGGGAAGTTTTCATATTGCAGGCAGTTTCTAATGACAATAAAGTGCGGACGTATAACTGTACACAGAAGGCGGAAGTCGCTGTAGCTGCGAGGTAGTGCCACAGCGGAAGCGTGCTCTGCAAACTCACTGTTTTATCGTTGAGAATTTGTTTTTAATTCAGAAGAGATACGCGAGCTAGAACACAGCTGCACGTTACGGTACATGTTTTCTCCTTACATCGATCCAATTCAAACGGGGATCGATATTACGACGGCCTGGACCGAGGTTCGAACTCCTAGCAGTGCGCTCAGAGTAAAGTCGTATCCGTCAGGTGGCCTTCAGCCGCTCCATAAGTCCTTCCTCTGGTTTGGAGTGTCATCTGCACTCGCCCCCTATCGTCCGGTGAAGCTGTAAAGGCCAGCTGCAGATAACAGTATTAGTGTAGTCCGAAAAAAGGTACATGTTTATGACTGTAACTCCACGATAAGGTGGGTGTATCGGTTCATTAGCAAATTAGTTTTTTTTTATTAATGTGGCTGTCTGTAATAAAGGGGATTTATGTTTCAATAACAGTTTCATTAACCCCACCAACATATATATAGTTATAGTATTATATAGCTACTAGCTGTGCCCGCGACTTCGTCCGCATGTTATAGTCACCTTGACCAAAAAAAATTGTATTCACTAATGTAACAAAAAAATAGCAAGAAAAAAGTTTCATTGTTCTAGCTTCAAAAATAACGATTATGCATACAAATTTTTATCCCCTATTTTATTTTACCCGCTTAAGGGTAAGATTTCTACAATTTGTGAATGTCGTATTTATTCATATTTAAACAACTGCCTAAAAAATCAGTTTCAACCTTCTAGCTTTAGATATGACAATACTTCCACACAAACTATCATCTCCCCTTTCAACCCTTACAACCCTTTTCTGGCATAAAAAAGTAGCCTATGTCCTTTCTCAGGGTCTAAACTATACGTGTACCAAAATTCATGTAAATCGGTTTAGTGGTTTTGGCGTGACATCGAGACAGACAGACAGAGTTACTTTCGCATTTATAATGTTAGTAAGGAGTAAGGATATATACATATTTACACTGATCACATTTTATGTTCATTTGAACTAGCATTTTAAATATATTTATTTTACAAGTGATGGAGATATTCAGTGCATATATATATGTATATAGTAACAAATATATTTTAATATGGTTTTCATTACAGTTGCACGTTACTCATAACTGTTAGTTAGCACCAGGAATAGAAATAGAAATAATCTTTATTCAAATAAACTCGGCGGAACTCACTCTCATCTTAGATCGAGTGTTGGAGAGCTTTTATGCCGTTCATAATACTACACGCGCTTACGGGAAATATAAATCATAAGTTGCGGCATTGTGTGCGGCACTTTGATCATATACTCAGGTAAATGAAACGAGCGTACTGCGTGTACACTTCACCCTGGGGCTGGTGGGCTAATTATCTTCTTCTTCGATCGCAGCGACTGTCGTATGTAACGTTGTGAACATGACGTCATCTGTCAGTAATGCGATTCTACGCTGTCAACTAGCATCGCAACGTAAACGGAACAAGAAGTAGAAATAGAGATAGAAATAATCGTTATTCAAATAAACTCATTACAAGCACTTTTGAATAGTCATATTTTGATTCTACCACTCATTCGGAATGCAGATTCATCACAAGAAGAATGAGCAAGAAACTTGTTCTTTGCTGTTTTTAATAGATGTTTTTTATATAAATAATTACAGTATAACAAGTAAGAGGCATGCGATAATTAACATAGAAATCGCTACGCACTCATTATTAGTGTAATCAGATAATATTGTCAGTGCTATTGATTTAAAGTTTTACTTATTTTAAATGCTGAATTAGACGTTTTCTTCGAAATTCAATGTGCCTAATAATAACTAGCTATCGAAAATGTTAAATAAGTTTCGACTTATTTAACATTTTGTAGTATCCGATGTATGTAAGAAACAAAATGACATCAAAAGATACACGGACTAACGGCCTCATGATTTTTATATCTGAACATGTAATAAAATCCTAAATATAAACTAAAACAGCTATAACGTAATTAAATCTAAAATTAACATAAAATATAATGTGCAAGAACTAAATTAAATAAACAATCCGGTGAATCGACGTTGTGAGATTGTCTGGTGTTTGGATCCCTATCACAAACGACTGATTATTAGTACTAAAGAAAAAACAAGAATATTTCTTGCTAGTTCTAACTATTTAAATTATTATCCGGGTCTTAACACGAATAATTTTATGGTAAATAAAGGTATTTACCTCTCTCGACGGTAGATGAAAAAACTGCTGTCACCTATCTACATTGACATCGCTGTTGGTGACCACGGCTAGTGCAACCTAGTTGAAACCTTTATTTGTCATAAAATTATCCGTGTTAAGACCCGGTTAATAATTTCAATAGTTCTAACAAATTTTATACCAGGATATACATAAGTAAAGATCAAGTAATATAACGTATTGTAAGTAGCGATGTATTGCATAGAGATAACTACATAGCTATACGGCAACTGCATTCACTGAAATCCTTACTCCTTACTAATATTATAAATGCGAAATTAACTCTATGTGTCTGTCTGTCTCGTTTTCACGACAAAACTACTGAACCGATTTAAATGAAATTTGCTACAACGATAGTCTAGACCATGAGAAAGGATATAGGCTACTTTTTAATGCGAATAAAGGGTTGTAAGGGGTTGAAAGAGGAGACGAAGGGCTCTATGGAAGTATCGTCATTTTTAAAACTAGACTCTTGGAAACATATATTTTAGGCTGTTCATTAAATGTAAATAAATATGACTAAGTTTGTAAAATTGTTGTTAGGGGGTAAAAATAGGGGATGAAAGATTTGTATAGAAAATCGTCATTTTTGAAAGTATAACGAGGAATCTTTTTTCTTTGCTTTTTTTGGGTTAGATTATTAAATATTTTTTCTATATTTGGTCAAGATCATAACACACGGACGAAGTCGCGGGCACAGCTAGTTTCTCACATATCCCGATATTAAAAATGAAATAAGCGAGCTCAATCAGGGGCTGCTGTGTTCGACAGCGTGTAGGGCTCTTCAGAGCCGCGGCCCGGGCGGCCCTGTGACAGCGGGTGTGAGCGCATGTAGTCCTCACAGCTGACGCTGCCTGACACATTGGCGGAGGCTCTTGCGAACAATTTTCACCTGGTCCCGACGGAGCACTCCAATCAATTTACGGACCCGCGATCGAAGGGCCCCATCGTAAAACCGTAATGGAGTCCCGCCAATTATTTCCAATAATAACGCGCACCTCAACGAAATAGCGCGCGCACATAAAACGTCGGCGATACAGCGCTGTTTGATAATTGAATTACTCGACTGAAGTAAATTGTTTACGAACGATAAAATGTATTTATTAGTTTTGTAGGACATTATTTTGGTTTCTGTGTTTATGCCTAAGTTATTGAAGTCGCTGGCGGAAAACCCAAAAAAAAAACAATATTAGAAGTACAACTATATTTAATTATTACTATAATACGTGTCTTCGGATCGACGTGTGATCCGTAAGTGAAGTTATATAAAATCAAACATAAAGGAAATGGGTACTTTTGCTGCGAGAATTGAAATGCTGACTCGACGAAGGTCTTTCTCGGTAGCGCACCTTCTTGCGTCATGCTAGGTGGTTCGATCCGATCGCCGTTGAGGATGTGTCGTAATACTTGATAGGTATCTACCATAACACCTGCCACATACTGTCATATCAATCATGTAGTTTACGTTAGTATTACAATGAGGGAGAAAGTTCTCTGCCTTTTTCGTCAACAGAATAATATAATAATCTAAGAACATCACATCGGTGTAAGAGATCTAGACCTGGAAATAGAATTATGCCCACAGCTACCTTTCACCATCGCAGCGCTCGCCATCGACAGGGAATTCAACCCCACACGCAGGAACCTATGTAGTCCCGAACAGTGCGGTTTTAGAGGAGCTTCCTCCCGCGTACACTTACATTGTGGAATGAACTACCTGCCGAGGTTTTCTCACGAGACTACAGCATGGGGTTTTTCAAGAAGTGTATATTAAGGTTTCTCAAGAGTCGGCAACACGCGCGTGATACCCCTGGTGTTTTAGGCATCCATGGGCTACTGTAATGTTTACCATCAGATAATAATAAAGATAATCTATAGACAATTCACACAGCGCCATCTAGACCCAAGTTAAGCTAGCTAAAGCTTGTGTTATGCGTACTAGATAACTGATACAAATACATAGATATTTTTTTTTCGTAAATACATAAATATTATACATAGAGATCACCCAGACCGATACAAACAATCATACTCAAGAATACAAATGAATGTGTCGTACGAGGAATCGAACCCGCGACCATCGGTCGTAAAGCGGTGTGCTAGACCGCTAGACCATCTAGGTCGACAGATGGACCGTATTACTTGTTTGCCACCATAGTAATATAAAAAAATACAATCTTAAAGTAAAATATATTTTTATGGGAAGAACCTCATATCCTGTATTGGATCTTCAATAGATTGTTTTAGTATTAGAATAGAATATAATAATATACATAATAAAAAAAATATAGAATAGAAAATCGAATGTAATTTTAGAAATACAAAGATAAAATAAATATGTAGTAAACCTATAAATCAAGACATTAAAACAGATTTACTATCTGTTTCTGAAGGAAAGCTTCCATTCAACCTTAATAACTTTGTGTGTATGTATGTAATATTTCAGTATGTTCTTGTTTGTTGTTGTACAGTTATGTCAACTGAAATTACAGCTGGTAACAAATTAACGAGCGGCGACCGATGACCGTGTAAATCCTCGGCTTACAGCCGCCCTCGTCCTCATTAGTGGCGGAGCAGACCTGAATTTCAATTGCCAGTGGATCCTGGATCATCCCCAATTGACCCTTTTTCTGGCGACATCACGCGACATCCGTTAACAATAACCAACTAATCTCCTTATCAGGTGATAAATACATGTTTTACTAGCTGTAACTGTGGCTTCGTCCGCATGGAATTAACTTTATTTTTCTAAAATGAATGTAGCCTAAGTTACTCCTTATTACATCAGCTACCTGCCAATGAAAGTCCCATCAAAATCGGTCCAGCCATTTCAGAGATAAGCCGCCAAAAATTTAAAAAAATGTTATTTTGTTGTATGTACCGTATTTATATTCATATGCATGTAGTAAAAGACGATTATTTCAATATCAAGTGCTTGGAAGAAATCGCCTTTCAGCGATAAGGCCGCCCATTGTTGCCGCTTTCCTTTGTTAATGTTGTATGTATATATTTATACATTTATAGTGTATATAAATGTTTGTTTGTATTTTATGAGGAAAACGATAAATTTTCATTTGATTTCATTTCAATCTAATTCGAAATCGAATTGGATCCTAAAAACTGTTATTTTAATATTACAAACAGACACTCCAATTTTATTTATATGTATAGATTTATTGTCCGCACGTACAGAACAGGTGGGAAAGTAGCAGCTGGAATTTGGGACCTTACATCATTGTATTTGGTATTATAAGCATAATACTTAGAATAGAATAGAATATAATTTTTTTTATTCAATTAAACTCAAATGTAAGCACTTTTGAATAGGTATACTTATTTTTTAATCTGCCGCTCATTCGGAAAGCTGTCTCATCACAAGAACGAGCAACTTGCGTGTAGCTCTTTTAAGTAATTATTGTAACTTTACATTTTTAAATGTGTGAATACAAACTACCAAATAGCCCTAATTCCAAACATTTGTAGTTGAAGTTTGTTTGATAGTACGTACCGATCTTTGGAACTAATAATCTTATTTCAAACACGTTTTATGTTTTTGATAGTACTATTTTTGTGGAAGATTATGTAGATATAGTTAGTCTGGATATTGCGAAGGCCTTTGGATTTGGCACAAAGCTCATCTTTCAAAGCTACCATCCTTTGGGTTGGCTGCGAAGTTATGTAAATAGGTCGCTAGCTTTCTCGCTGATCGGAGCATCAAGATCGTTATCGATGGTGCTTGCTCCGACCCACACTCTGTGAATGCTGGTGTTCCACAAGGCTGTGTGCTATCTCCGACTCTGTTTCTTCTGCATATCAATGATATGTTACAAGTCAACAACATTCATTGCTATGCGGATGACAGTACCGGAGATGCCTTGTACAGCGGCCATGCTAATATGTCGCAAGCAAAAGTTATAGAGTATCGGAACAAACTTGTGTCCGAAATCGAAACTTCACTCCATCAAGTTTCGGTTTGGGGTCAGGAAAATTGTGTTCAATTCAACCCCAAGAAGACACAAGTTTGCGCGTTTACCGCTAAAAAGAATCCATTTATCGTATCTCCTCAGTTTCAAAACACTCTCCTTGATGTGAAGCCCAATCTCGAGGTCCTTGGCGTTGATATATCCAACGACGTTCAGTTTTGCGGTCATTTGGAGGACAAGGCTAAAATAGCCTCAAAGAAGCTTGGTGTGCTCAGTAGAGTGAGACGGTATTTCACGGCGGCCCATCGCTTGCAATTATACAAGGCGCAGATCCGGCCGCATATGGAATACTGTTCTCATCTCTGGGCGGGAGCACCACAATACCAGCTACTTCCATTTGACCGCATTCAGAACCGAGCAGCCAGAATCATTGGTAATCAACGTCTATGTGACAGACTCGACCCATTGGCTTTGCGACGAGATATTGCACTGTGCATTTTCTACCGCATATATCACGGGGAGTGTTCTGAGGAATTGTTCGGATTAATACCAGCTGCTGAGTTTCACCACCGTACCACCTGCCAGAAAGTAAAATACCATCCTGATCATCTGGATGAATGGCGGTCCTCCACAGTGCGGTTTCCTAGAACCTTATTGCCACACACAACCACATTGTGGAACCTTCCAGCAATGGTATTTCCGAACTGATACGACATGGAAACCTTCAAGAAAAGAGCTTATTCCTTTTTAAATGGCAGACAATATACTTGCAATTCCCCTGGTGTTGCGGGTGCTCATGGGCGGCGGAAATCACTTACCATCAGGTGAGCCGCATGCTCGTTTCTCCTAAAAACGCTACGACCCTTACGAACCGAACAAAGGGAAATCAAGACGGAAACGAAAGAGATGTAATAGCAGAGATGCGGTGGGTCTGCTCGTAGTCTATAGTGATCTGCTAGTGAAACCGTTTGATATTCGTACAACATACCTGCTTGTGGATAGATGTTTTTATACACATTAATTATCTCTTTCTTTGTAGAACATGTCAGCGACAGTACAACACCAACTTACGTTTTAATTATGTAAAATAAGTATCAACTTATTTTGCAGAACTAATTATAAACATAATGATATACGTCCTTAAGACGCAAAGTAAAGTAATTAGACATTATACGCAATGGAGACGCGTGTCCACATGTGTATATACATAAAAATAGCCCTGTGTGTTGTCTGTTTACATTGTATATTTGTACCAAGGCCGGCCTTGTCGTATATCTTATGGAGCTCCAACAATGAGATGTATGTTTCACACTATATATAAGTATTTACTACTTCATTTGTTTGTTGCTGACAATTATATTATTACTAGCTGTCCCGGCAAACGTTGTTTTGCCATATAAATTAATAACGCTATAAAAAAATAGGGGTTGATGATAGAAGGGTAAAAATTTAGGGTTGTATGTATTTTTTAATGACACATAATAAAAAAATATAAACAAAAAATTTAGCAGAAAAATAAAAAAATAATGTTAAGGATGAACAACCCTTAGGGGTATGAAAAATAGATAGTAGCCGATTCTCAGACCTACTAAATATGCATATAAAATTTTATAAAAATCGGTCAAGTTGTTTCAGAGGAGTATGGTAACTAACATTGTGACACGAGAATTTTATATATAAGATTTATATTTATTTAATTCCTGCTACCAAAAGCTCTTATTATAAATACCTTATAAACTAACATACATATGAAATAATGAGCCAGCCATTTCAGAGATTAGCCGGAACAAACAGACAGACAGACAGACAGACAGACAAAAATTGTAAAAAAAATTATTTTGGTGTACGCACCGTATTTATATCAATATTACAAACATACTATTTTATTTATATGTATAGATTTATTTTAATATTGTTCCTAGTTCTTTTGATCTTACTTGCTTAATATTAAATAACATGTTCCTAACGTACATTGTAAGTACAGTAAACATACACAACACTTTGTCACTTGTGATCACAACATAAGCACTAGCAATAAATACAGCAACTATAATTAAGTTGTCTCAATTAGATAACAGACCAAATGATCTGCGGACAGAAATAATTTATTACACTACGTCGCAAGTGATGGAACAACAAATGTAGTGTGGCAACACAACTCCACAGATTATCACAATGATTTATTGCCATGTGTTAGCGCTGTTGTATCATTTTGTATATTCTTATACACAACTGAAACTGAAAAGAAAATATATCACATTCAAATATATAGAGATTCAATAGATAGAGTGATTCAAGAGGAAGGTAAATATATATAAGTCAAAGGTGACTGACACAGTGATCTATCAACGCACAGTCCAAACCACTGGACGGATCGGGCTGAAATTTGGCATTCAGGTAGATGTTATGACGTAGGCATCCCCTAAGAAAGGATTTTGATAAATTCCACCCCTAATGGGATAAATTAACGCGAGCGAAGCCTCGGCCAAAAGCTAGTAATTTAGTAAATTTATATATATATATTTTTTTTTTTTATAACACAGGGGACAAACGAGCATGCGGCTCACCTGATGGTAAGTGATTACCGCCGCCCATGAGCACCCGCAACACCAGGGGAATTGCAAGTACGTTGTCGGCCTTTTAAAAAGGAATAAGCTCTTTTCTTGAAGGTTTCAATATCGTATCGGTTCGGAAATACCATTGCTGGAAGGTGATTCCATAATGTGGTTGTGCGAGGCAAAAAGTTTCTAGAAAACCTCACTGTGGAAGACCGCCATTCATCCAGATGATCAGGATGGTATTTCAGTTTCTGGCGGGTGGTACGGTGGTGAAACTCAGCAGCTGGTATTAATCCGAACAATTCCTCAGAACACTCCCCGTGATATATGCGGTAGAAAATGCACAGAGATGCAATATCTCGCCGCAGAGTCAATGGGTCGAGTCTGTCACATAGACGTTGATTACCAATGATTCTGGCTGCTCGGTTCTGAATGCGGTCAAATGGAAGTAGCTGGTATTGTGGTGCTCCCGCCCAGAGGTGAGAACAGTATTCCATATGCGGCCGGATCTGCGCCTTGTATAATTGCTAGGCCGCCGTGAAATACCGTCTCACTCTACTGAGCACACCAAGCTTTTTTGAGGCTATTTTAGCCTTGTCCTCCAAATGAATATGTACTTTCATACAAAATCAGAAACAGTTAATATGAATTTACAAACAGACACTACATTTAAATTATATGTATCGATGACTAATTACTATCCATTCGCGTCACGGTAGTCAGTTTTGAAGCGTGCTGCCTCGATCCCGTGACACGTGTCGTCCGCGGGACGGCGACGTGACGGCAACAAACGAATCGGAGGCGAGTCCCATTTCATTTCATTCCGTTTAGAAATTCAATTGAATCAGATCCGAGAGAAGCAGGGGATGGGGGAGAGCTGAATGGGATAACTTCGTTATTCAGTGACACGACTGATCCGTTTTAGACGCAAGTAATAAGGAATTCGCTAACGCGGATATTCATAGTGTTAGATTTCAAATGAATATTGTCGAAATCTCTGATATTTTAAAAAAAGTACTTTCATTATTAACCCCCATTCATATCTTTTCTCTATAAAAGGGAGGATTTTTGTAATCTATTTGTCCAATTCAAAACGCGTCGAGGAACAAATCCACGTGCATTGAAACTTGGCGGGAATGTCGCTTCCTTTGTGCTCCAACTATCCCTCTTATTCATACAATATTATACCTTCATAACACGTTACTATTGAACTGTGCGGTTTCTTTGTTGCCGTATAATGTCGTTAGCGATAAGAAGTGCGTTTATGGAAAACTAGCTTTTGCCCGCGGCTTCGCTCGCCTTAATTTATCCCTATAAGGGTGGAATTTATTAAAATCCATCTTAGGGTATGTCTACGTCATAGTAGCTTTATGCATGCAAAGTCTCAGCCCGATCGGTTTAAAATTGACAAAGTTTCATACAAAGTTTCATCCCATATTTTATCCCCTTGGGGGTGGAATTAATCAAAATCCTTTCTTAGCGGATGCCTACGTCATAACATCTACTTGTATGCCAAATTTCATTCCGATCCGTCCAGTGGTTTGGGCTGTGCGTTGATAGATCATTATGTCAGTCAGTCAGTCACCTTTGAGTTATATATATGTATTTAATGTTACCTTACTATATACTTAAATAATGTCTAATTTAATATTAAATTAATACATCACATATAACGAGACAGGCTCTTACTACTTGACTAAATCGTTTTCTGTTTTTGTAATTGTCAGAATAAAGTTAATCTTATTTAATACTAGCTGTACAATATCCGCACCTGGATACCAGCTCGGTCCTTTTGACTCGGTTCAGAGACATGCTATGAGAATTGTCGATGATCCCTCGATCCCTCTCTAACGGTATCGAACCACTTAGCTTGAGGCGAGACTTCGCATCGCTTTGTGTGTTCTACCGAATATACAATGGACTGTGTTCTGATGAATTGTTTGACATGATGCCTACGGCTACCTTTTACCATCGCACCGCTCGCCATCGACAGGGAATTCATCCCCACACGCTGGAACCTAAGTGGTCTCGTACAGTGCGGTTTCAGAGGAGCTTCCTCCCGCGTACACTTAGATTGTGGAATGAACTACCTGCCGAGGTTTTCTCGAGAGATTACAGCATGGGGTTTTCAAGAAGGGTATATTAAGGTTTCTTAAGGGTCGGCAACGCGCATGTGACACCCCTGGTGTTTCAGGCGTCCATAGGCTACGGTAGCCGTTTACCATCAGATGGGCCGTATGCTTGTTTGCCACCTAAGTGGTATAAAAAAAAAAAACAAGCGAAATCACTGGCGTGGAATTTAACTTTATTTTTCTAAAAAAAAAGTAGCCTAAGTTACTCCTTACATCAGCTATCTGTAATAAAAGTCCCGTCAAAATCGGTCCAGCCTTTTCAGAGATTAGCCGGAACAAACAGACAGATAGACAAAAATAGTAAAAAATGTTATTTCGGTATATGTACCGTATTTATATTCATATGCATGTAGTAAAAAACGGTTACTTCAATATTACAAACAGACACTGCAATTTTATTTATATGTATAGATCGGTGGCGTCGCGTGGTCGCTGAGTCCTACCTACCTACCTACCTGTTAATACATTAAACAAAACACAATGTACCTCACAGGTTTGTTATCTGACACTTTGCTTGTTATTCCACACGTCATTGTAACGTTATGTATACATGACACCTCGTTTTAAATCCTTAGTACATGTTATATATTTTCTTGACTAAACATTTCATTTATGACTAGCTTTCTTTTAAATCGATAGTTAATAATTAAATAAAATATGTATATATTTATAAACGAGTCACTCAGAGGGCAATGGAGAGGGCTATGCTCGGAGTTACTCTGCGTGATCGAATCAGAAATGAGGAGATCCGCAGAAGAACCAGAGTGACCGACATAGCCCGAAGAATTGCGACTCTGAAGTGGCAATGGGCAGGGCACATAGCTCGTAGGACAGATGGCCATTGGGGCATATAGCTCGTAGGACAGATGGCCGTTGGGGCATATAGCTCGTAGGACAGATGGCCGTTGGGGCAATGAAATCCTCGAGTGGCGACCGCGGACCGGAAGACGCAGCGTGGGAAGGCCTCCAGCAAGGTGGACCGACGATCTGGTCAAGATCGCTGGAAGGCATTGGATGCGAGCAGCGCAGGACCGATCGTCGTGGAGATCTTTGTATGAGGCCTATGTCCAGCAGTGGACGTCTTCCGGGCTGATATGATGATGATGATGATGATATTTATAATAACACTATCAGTGCCGGCGTTTTTACTCGCGTTAAATTCCAATAAAAATATAGCCTATGTGTTATTCTGATGTATAAGCTACATTACTTTAATTTAAAGTTTCATCAAAATCCGTTTAGTGATTTTTGCGTGATAAACAAACATCTATACTCACAAAGTTTCGCATTTATATTATTAAGATTAAGATATTAATCTATACATATAAATCAAATTGGAGTGTCTGTTTGTAATATAGAAACAATTGTTTTTTACTACATACATATGAATATAAATATTGTAAATACACCAAATTAATATTTTTTACAATTTTTGTTTGTCTGTCTGTCTGTTTGCTCGGGCTAATCTCTGAAATGGCTGGATCGATTTTGACGGGACTTTTTTTGGTAGGTAACTGATGTAATAAGGAGTAACTTAGGGTACCTTTATTTTCGAAAAATAATGTTAAACTCCACGCGGACGAAGTCGCGTGTACAGATAGTATATAATAGAAAATACAGTATATGAAATATAACACTATATGGCCGCGGCCGGTACGTCAGCAACACATATATATAATATATACACATATATGTATACAACTAGTATTGTCGTCGATATATGAAAATGACTTGTACGCCCTCAATACATCATTTTGACGGATGTAAAAACATTTATTGTGTACAAGCTGTTCCCGCGACTTCGTCCGCGTGGAATTAAACTTTATTATTCTAAAAAAAAAGATTTTTCTAAAATAAAAGTAAGTTACTCCTTATTACATCCGCTACCTGCTAATAAAAGTCCCGTCAAAATCGGTCAAGCCATTTCAGAGATTAGCCGGAACAAACAGAACAACAGACAGACAGACAAAAATTGTAACAAATGTAATTTCGGTGTATGTACCGTATTTATATTCATATGCATGTAGTAAAAAACAGTTATTTAAATATTACAAACAGACATCCAATGTTATTTACATGTATATATGTATGTTTTCAATCAGCGTTTCTCTCGTGGTTTGCTTTCTATATCGATTATAAAAACATATCCCGGGGGAGATGGGGTTACTAAATATATAACGATCTTTCTGTTGACGAGAATCGAAGGCAGGACTCGTCATTGATATGTTGAATCGGGTGTAAAAATATAGGACGCGACGTGTTTGGTCGGCGGGCACTGGACACGTTTCCCGGGGGTCATAAAAACTTTTATTACGCCCACAATCACGGGCCTCGAACTCCGATTGCGAGTTGAGGGACGTGTCTCATATACATTTATAGTTTTTGCATATTCCTTTGTGCTCAACAATTTCTTTTCTTCTGGGTGATAATGGAATGATGCACCCGCCTGCGCTAACGGTATACGCTGGCGGGGCACCAGTGGAGGATGATAAGATGAGCATGAGGTCAGATCAGTTAGCCTATCGTGACAAATTCACTGGGAATTTATCACGATGGTTGGGGAACCGCGTGGAGGTCGACCTGACATGGTACATTGCTAATAATGGGGTCATGAGTACATATTACTAACAATCCCCATCCCCCCTACCCTTTGTATTTAACTACTAGCTGTACCCGCGACTTCGTCCGCGTGGAATTTAACTTTATTTTTCTAAAATAAAAGTTACCTAGTAACTATGGCTAAGTTACTCCTTATTACATCAGTTACCTGCCAAAAAGGTCCCGTTAAAATCGGTCCAACCATTTCAGAGATTAGCTGGAACAAACAAACAGACTGTTACGTAAGGACTGTATTAAGGCTGGTTAAAAATGAGACACGGTCCTAGGTGAGGTAAAATAAGTCTAATCAGCTCGCTAGCAAAAATATACAGACAATATTATAGCATAAGAAAACAAACGATATATAAAAACAGAACGTCAAAATATAAAATTCAAATATATATAAAAAACATAAAAACTATCAAAAAGGGTGCCATCGGCAACACAGACAGACAAAAATTGTAAAAAATGTTATTTTGTATGTGTATCGTATTTATATTCATATGCACGTAGTAAAAAACGGTTATTTCAATATTACAAACAGACACTCTAATTTTATTTATATGTATAGATGTATAGATTTATCTGTTGATAACTGAGCTGTATCCAATTCGATAATAATTTCCGTCAGCGAGTAGTCAGCAAAGAGTTGGTGGTGTCTGCGGAGAATCATTCTTTGAACCGTGGTCCCTTATTGCATGAAAATCGACCACTCGAGCGTGTAACAAGAAGCTTTCTCATTCAAATTACAGCCTTCCAAATGAATAATACTCGTGACGCAGATGCTGGCTAATGGCGGGAGAAGATCGGATGCTGACGTGCTCTATGGGACATTCTCAATTTATAGTGGTCGATTACGGACGCCGCTGTCAATAGACATAGACTCAAAACAGTTAGTGATTGCACTAATAAAAGCTTACGTAACAATAACAAACTGATTTTACCTAAATGTCGTTTAACTAAATTTAGTAATTCGTTTTATTGCAATTGCGTAAGGTATCGTCATTGCCTTGCCTTTATCCCATTATTTGTGGTCGTCGCAGTATGTCATTCTCTTCCACTGCTCTCTATCGGTCGTCATATCTGAACATACTCTCCTTTTATTCATATCATCTTTCACACAATCCATCCATCTTTTCTTAGGGCGTCCCCTCCTTTTACATCCATCCACATTCATATTATATACCTTACAATAAAATACCAGAGTCTATAATAGATAAATCTGCCAGAAAAAAGATTTAAATGTCAAATAAAACAGTTCCTTTGCAAAAAAAGCTTATTATAAAATTGAAGAATTCGTTAACGATAGTAATGTTTTTATAGAAAAACTTGAAATCTATAGTACTGACAATATTATCTGATTACACTAATAATGAGTGCCAAGCGATTTCTATGTTGATTATTACATGCCTCTTACTTGTTATACTGTAATTATTTATATAAAAAAAACATCTATTAAAAAGAGCAACACACAAGTTTCTTGCTCATTCTTCTTGTGATGAATCTGCGTTCCGAATGAGTGGTAGAATCAAAATATGACTATTCAAAAGTGCTTGTAATGAGTTTATTTGAATAAAGATTATTTCTATTTTTATTGCTGTCATTCTACCCACACAGGTATGCGGCTCACCTGATGGTAAGTGATTACCGCCGCCCATGAGCACCCAACACCAGGGGAATTGCAAGTACGTTGTCATCTTTTTAAAAAGGAATAAGCTCTTTTCTTGAAGGTTTCAATATCGTATCGGTTCGGAAATACCATTGCTGGAAGGTGATTCCACAATGTGGTTGTGCGAGGCAGGTACTGAGTTTCTTGGCAGTTCTCTCAACTGGAGCTATATACTGAACTGGACGGTAGGGAAAAAATTATACCATAAAAATTTGACGTTCATAAGCGGCTAAAATGTCCCACATGAATAAATGATTTTTGAATTTGTATTCGTAGAGTTGCTTGCCGCTCAGTCCCGCGGGAATTTAGAGGACACTCATAGTGTTTACTTACATTGAATAAAAAAACCCTTGAGTAAAATGTCACACACAATCACTTGAAAATTGTGTGTTCGAATTGATTTTTTTATCTATCTACATATATACAGAGTTTATGTAACAAATTCAATTCAAAAATCATTTATTCATATAGGACATTTTAGCCGCTTATGAACGTAAATTTTTTTGTATTATAATTTTTCAGTTCAGTATATAGATCCAATTGAGAAGAACTACCAAGGAACTCAATTGAATTTTTTTTTAGGGCCAGTTTATCCTCATACTTATTTAATATTATTATTATTAATAATATTAAATCTAATGACAAATCTAACGATAATGTACTATTCAATCATAATCATGGAATATGCAATAGTATGTTTTTATCGCCGGTCTCTCCCAATGAAATACAACGGACCATAAAGACATTAAAAAATACAAACTCAGTAGGTTTTGATGATTTAAACACAAACACACTCAAAATATGTTCAAATGCTATTGCCTTTTCTTATATCATACTTAATAAATTTATCTATGGAACAAGGTAAAATTCCAACCCGCTTAAAGATATCAGTAATAAAACCGATACACAAAAAGGGAGATACAATAGAAATTGAAAATTATAGACCCATTACTCTTATTCCAATATTAGCGAAAATTTTTGAAAAAATTATAGCCGAAACAGTTGAATGCGTTTGTAACTAAACATAAAATTCTTAAAACAAATCAATTCGGCTTTCAAAAAAATAAGTCAACTACACTGGCCTGCTATACACTTGTAAAAAAGATAACTGATGATATAAACAATAACATATATTCAGTGGGCTTATTTCTTGACATGTCACGGGCTTTTGACTTCGTGAATCATAAAATTCTACTAGGTAAATTGGAGAAAATGGGAATAAGGGGTAAAGTGCATGAATGGCTGACAAGTTACTTAAACGATCGTGAGCAATATACAGAAATAGGGCACATTATAAATAATGAAAAAGTGAATATTCGCTCAGCACTAAGAATAAATAGTTGCGGAGTACCACAGGGTAGTATCCTAGGTCCCCTTCTATTTTTATTATATATTAATGATTTACCAGACTCGATAACTCATAAATGTATACTGTTTGCAGATGATTGTACACTTTTATTTGAATGTCCAAATATAACCAACAACCAAATTGCTCTCGAAAGTAATATAAATATAACGCTACAAAACGTTGTAAAATGGATGGAACACAATAATTTGCACATAAATGTTTCTAAAACGAAACTTATGCAATTCAAAACATATAAAAGACAAAGGCTTGACTTACATGTATATTATAAGGGAGAAAAGATTGAACAAGTAGAGTCAACAGTATTTCTAGGTATTACGATTGATGAGAATCTAAACTGGAAAAAACACGTAGATGGCGTTTGCAAAAAAATAAACAAATTTGTGTTCGCACTCTATAGACTGAGACAGGTTGCATCACTCCAGACGGCACTTAGTGCATATCATGGCTATATATCGTCAGTGCTACGCTACGGCTTAATAATTTGGGGCAATTCCACTGAGATCGAAACTGTTTTCAAAGCTCAAAAAAAATGTATACGAGCAATATGTAACTTAGGTAATAGAGATACATGTAGACCAATGTATCAAAAACTGAATATTCTTCCTTTGCCGTGTCTATACATATTTGAAATATGTTTGTTTGTAAAACAGAATTTATCTATGTTTACATCCCACTGTCAAATAAAAAATAATGTAAGATCCTCCAGAAAAATTAAGTTAGTGTTGCCTAAAAGTAACTTAACCCTATTTCAAAAAAATGTATTTTACATGGCACACAAAATATATAACACTTTACCCGCAGATCTAATAGAATTGACAGGACATAATTTTAAAAATAAATTAACCAAATGGCTGTTGACACACTGTTTTTACTCTCTGGACGACTATTTCAATTATAAATATTATAAATAATAATAAAGTAATAATAATTGTAATAATGGTAATAATCTATAAATTTAAATATGTAATATTAATCTAATTGTTATAATGTAAATATTAATATATGTAATTATTAGGTTTATTAATAAAATTTGCATGCCTACTGAAAAAAGGCATATTACAGCGCAGCCTGCTACTGTCACTGGGGCTTTATTGTTATGTGCATATCTGTCTGTAATGCGAATAAATGACTTACTTACTTACTTACTTACTTACTTACTTACTTACTAAGAACCTGGCAAAGGAAAGAGGCTAATTTTTAATGCGAAAAAAGGGTTGCAAGGGGTTGAAAGGGGAGATGAAAGGTTATATGGAAGTATCGTCATTTTAGGCGGACGAAGTCGCAGGCGCAGGTTACAATAAATAAGTGTAATTTTATTCTTCCACACTATAAATGAATGATTACGTTTTACTCATTGTCACAAGGAGGTTTTCGGTTCGAATCTACGAATCATATGTTATTTCCACTAGAATTAAATTATATTTTATTTGCAATCGATGGTGTTAAGATAAAGTAATTTTATCATACTTGACGACCTCGGTGGTCTAGCGATCTAGCACACTGCTTTACGTCCGATGATCGCGGATTCGATTCCTCGTACGGCACAAACATTTGTATTCATGAGTATGATTGTTTGTATCGGTCTGGGTGTTTTCTATGTGTAATATGTATGTATTTACGAAAAAAAAACAATGTATATGTATCAGTTATGTAGTACCCATGACACAAGCTTTAGCTAGCTTAACTTGGGACTAGATGGCGCTGTGGGAAATGTCCTGAGATTATTATTATTATTATCTTTCATGGAACATTCCTGGAAGTCAGTAAATGTTCCAAGAAAGATATGTAAGTCCCGAGAGTCCAAATAGTCGAATTTCTGCGCGTTACGAATTTAATTTCAGATATTACAACAAAGCACTAATATACAGCAAGAAATATTCGTCGTTCCTCGTTCTGGCGTTTAACTCCCTCGTTCATTCGTTTTCCTACACTTATATATTCATTCTCTCGTCATTCACGTTTCAATTCATGCATACATTATTCAGTTAACACAGTCATTCCGTTACATTTCATCTAAATATATATAACTCAAAGGTGATCTACCAACGCACAGCCCAAACCACTGGACGGATCGGGCTGAAATTTAGCATGCAGGTAGATGTTATGACGTAGGCATCCTCTAAGAAAGGATTTTGATAAATTCCACCTCTAAGAGGTTAAAATAACGCGAGCAAAGCCGCGGGCAAAAGCTAGTCCACATATATAATTTCTATTTATTATAACATAAAATGTATCAATTCTTCCCTTTGCGTATTGAGTACATGTGAACCACATAACTTACTCCAACCGACATGATGGGTAAGTTCCTAAAAAATAAAGCACAAAAGAAAGCTTATCCGTAAGTAGGAACTTCTCCCGAGAGACATTGTCATTTGATTCAATTTAGTTTATTTATATTAAGAATATTGGATTTTTAACGTATCCGAATAAATGTAACGAGATCAGGTTACTTATATTTTTTATATGTATGATTACAAAGTTTCATATGGGAAGATTTAGACTTATTGCTTTTGCAATATCATATGCTAGTGGTCACTCAATTATACCAAGTTTGAATTTAAATGAATCTGTATTATTGTAAACATGTACAACATTTATTAAAAACAATACGAGCTGAGTTTCTTGTCAGTTCTTCTCATCTCGAAATAATTCCGAACTGACGGTAGATTTGACATATCTTAAGAGTCTGTAATAGACCTACATGAATAAAGATATTTTGAATTTGAAATTATTCGAATAGACTATTATTATTGAACTAGGAAATGGTCCTTGCTTCACACGGAACAAGATTTTTTTTATTACTAAACTAGATACTCGCCCCGGCTTCGCACGGGTGTACCTATACCTTATATATAAAATTTTCGTGTCACAGTTTTCGTTCCCATACTCCTCCGAAACGGCTTGACCGATTCTCATGAAATTTTGTGAGCGTATTGTGTAGGTCTGAGAATCGGCCAACGTCTATTTTCCATCCCCCTAAATGTTAGGGGTAGTCCACCCCTAAATTTTATATTTTATTTTTTAGACAAATTTTTTAGTTTCTATCTTTTATGATACAAATACAAAAATACATACAATCCTAAATTTTCACCCTTCTATCATCAATCCCAATTTTTTTAGTGTTATTAATTTCTATGGCAAAGCAACGTTTGCCGGGACAGCTAGTATATATATATAAACCTTCCTCTTGAATCACTCTATCTATTAAACCGCTTCAAAATCCGTTTCGTAGTTTTAAAGATTTAAGCATACATAGAGACGGACAGACAGCGACAGCGACTTTGTTTTATACTATGTAGTGGTCTTGGTTTCTATTGTTGTAATATAGACGTATATACTTTTTTTTAAGTAGATTCAAAGTGGAGAAGTAATTTTATTTACCTAAAATTACTTCTCCACTTTGAATCTACTCTACTATCTCTAGCAAAATATCGGCGAAAATTGTATTTAATTCAATGCAGTTGTTTTTGTGTGATTCTAAAAACCATTGTCTTGGTTTCTATTAGAAATAGAAAAAGAAATAATCTTTATTCAAATAAACTTAATACAAGCACTTTTGAATAAGCAAGTTTTTTTATTCTACCACTCATTCGGAATGCAGACTCATCACAAGAATGAGCAAGAAACTTGTGTGTTGCTCATTTAAATAAATATTGATTTACTTATATTTAATTAACAACATACATTAAGGATTAGGCATACGACAATCAACATAGAAACCGCTACACACTTAATCTCTGTTCAATCAGATAACATTGTCAGCGCTATGAATTTTAAGTTACATATTTTCTACCAAAACATTATCATTTATAAATTCTTCAATTTTATAATAAGCTTTTTTACAAAGAAAATATTTTATAACATATTTGATTTTTTTTCTGTTAAATTGAGTACAGACTCTGGCGGCCTTATTACAAAAAGATAAACCTGGTTTAGCACTAGTAATAAACCATTCACCAATCTATTCCTTATTACAAAATGAAGTTTATCTCTAAATCGTGATTCGTCTATGGTCTAAAGTTAGACTTGCGATGCCCATAGTTTAACAGTGGTCTAAATGCAAAAAGTCAAACTCCATTTTAAAAATTGTATTGTAAGTTGTTGTTTTTTATTTAAAAGAAAATAATTAATGGAAAAGGAAGTAAAAATACGATTTCGACCTGGAAGAACGTCCCGATGTGTAGTACTGTTTAGTGGCCACGCACTCTATAGTGTATATTTTCATAAGAACAATTATATTGTGTTAAATAAATCATTAATTATCTTGTTTTATATAGATAAAAATACGGAGCGTCCTTTTAGTTTCAGTTCTTATTTTCAATTGTTTTTTTATTCATATTGAAGTGGCCACATATATTTATTTGTGGCCAATATTACCAAGCGTCCTTTGGTTCAGTAAGTAAGTCGCTGATACAATCTGCTTAGACTAAGGAGGTTCAGAATATGGACCACTAATAAAGACTTTTACACTATTAAAGATTTTTTTCTGCAACAGTTGTACAGTATTAATCTGTTACCCTTAAGTATTTTGTCACTTAATTTAGTACGATAGTGTATAGCAACAGATCGCAGGGTCGTATGTGAGTACCGGAGGGTGGGGGTGGGGGGTGAGTACGGAATCTGCGGAGTAAATGTGATATTTCGGGAGATGATTACATATTTATGTCGCTTGTTGTAGAGACGTGTTGTTGGAGAAACTGTCGGCCCGCGGGTACCGAGTGTTCAAAGTTTTTACAAATTTTTGTTAACTTTGTAATAATATCGCATGGAATTCCTTTAAGAGGTTTTTAAACATTCTGTAACTAAGATTTATGTTATATTTATATTCTAACTATACCTCTATACATATAAATAAAATTGGAGTGTCTGTTTGTAATATTGAAATAACCGTTTTTTACTACATACATATGAATATAAATACGGTATATACACCAAAATAACATTTTCACAATTTTTGTCTATCTGTCTGTTAGTTAATTTTCCTAAGTTAAAAGTAGCCTAAGTTACTCCTTATTACATACATCAGCTACCTGCCAATGAAAGTCCCATCAAAATCGATCCAGCCATTTCGGAGATTAGGCGGAACAATCAGACAGACAGACAAAAATTGTGAAAAAGTTATTTTGGTATATGTACCGTATTTATATTCATATGCATGTAGTAAAAAACGGTTATTTCAATATTACAAACAGACACTCCAATTTTATGTATATGTAAATCAGTGACATGTTAAAGAAATTACAGCTTCTATATTATATAATGCGAAAATGGACTCAAAGCCGTACGAATAAAGTTCGAAATCCAGGATATCATAAATCAAGGATGTGCTGGACATGTTTGGATTGCGCTGAATGTTTTTCACAACACATAGATTACCCGATGGAGCAATTATCAACACCGCAAACTTATCATATACTTTTCTTATAGATGAGCTAAACTTACCAGAGCCTTGGGCAGTTCAGTATGTGAGTGTTCTGAAACAGAAAAAAACAATTTTGTATAATATCTCTTTTATATTTGAACTAACTACTCGCCCCGGCTTCGCACGGGTGTACATGTATTATATATATAAACCTTCCTCTTGAATCTCTCTCAAAATGCGATTCGTAGTTTTAAAGATTTAAGCATACATATGGACAGACAGCGTATGTAATGATTAGTACAAGGTGCGATATTATTACTAATAAATATCTTAAATACAAGAACAGAAAACTATTTATATTTTAATAAATATTTTGACGGTAACGACAGAAAAAGATGGGACAATGTCACACACGCGACTGATACAAATATTTGTTCAAAGACCCTCTGGTTTATACAAATATATATATATATGTGTGGAGTATATGTATATATAATAACGACCTCGGTGGTCTAGCGGTTTAGCACACCAGTTTACTTCCGATGGTCGCAGGTTCGATTCCACCACATCTATCATACATCGAATACAAATGTCCCAAGCGACATTTGTATTCATGAGTATGATTGTTTGTATCGGTCTGGGTGTTTTATATATATATTTTGTATGTATTTACGAAAAAATATCTACGTATTTGTGTCAGTTATCTAGTACCCATAACACAAGCTTTAGCTAGCTTAACTTGGGTCTAGATGGCGCTGTGTGAATTGTCCTGAGAGAGGAATAATAATAATAATAATCTCAGAACAATTCACACAGCGCCATCTAGACCCAAGTTAAGCTAGCTAAAGCTTGTGTTATGGGTACTAGATAACCGATACAAATACATAGATAATTTTTTTTTTCGTAAATACATACATATTATACATAGAAAACACCCAAACCGATACAAACAATCATACTCATGAATACAAATGTTTGTGCCGCGCGAGGAATCGAACCCGCGACCATCGGACGTAAACCGGTGCTAGACCGCTAGACCACCGAGGTCGTCAATAATACAATACAATATAATTTCATTGGCGGTGTAGTAATCAGAAGCATTGTCAACTGCCGACATGACATATATTTATATATTTTATTATATGTATTTTGAATCCAACGCGACAGGCCTACTGCTGTCGCTGTAATTTATTTAGTTTGTCACCGGTGCTTCCGTTATGGGAGAGACGTTTAGAAATAAATTGACAAGTCTTTTGGTGTCAGAATCAAGCTTGGACCTTTAAGTTTATAAATACAATAGAATAGAATAGAATTTGTTACATCTCACATCACAACACAACAATGATGATGACAGCACCATAGAATAGAATAGAATAATAATAATGTAATATCAGGACAATTCACGGTTGATGTATCGACAGCCTCGGTGCTCTAGTGGTTTTGAACACCGCTTTACTATCCGATGGTCGTGGGTTCGATTCCTCGCACGGTACAATCATTTGTATTCATAAGTATGATTGTTTGTATCGGTCTGGGTGTTTTATATATATAATAAGTATGCATTTACGAAAAAAACATCTATGTATTTGTATCAGTTGTCTAGTACCCATAACACAAACTTTAGCTAACTTAACTGGAATGTGTGAATTGTCTTGAGATTATTATTATTATTAATATTATTCTTTATTTTTTCTCAGCTATTGCTGGTTTTCTCCACACTTACGGGCCGAAACCAAGTAAGTGCAGAGTGTGTGTATGTGTGTGTCGCGTGTATGTATGTGTGAGTGTGTGTGTACTTATTGTGTGCCTGGTGTGATTGGTGTTATATCATTTTATATTATTACTATTATTATTATTATAGAGTGGTAATAGAGTTTAAGGTATAAACAAACAGAAAATAGCAAATGTAAATTGGAATCTTACATCAGTGGATTAATGGACCGTGACACCGGTGTAGTAAAAGTTCGCGATTAAATTCCGGGGCACATTAATGTGACTAACATTAGCACCATTTAGTTGTGGAGAAACAAAACACAAAGAAACGTGGCGACAATGGTCACGGCGCGGCCTCTCATTGTTTAATGTATGTCCGTGAATATTTGTCCATTTTGTACGTCATTTAGGAGATGACGCTCAAATGCCGGCCCATTTACGAGCCTCGAACGGACTGCTCGCAATTCATTCTCATACAGTTTAAATGGCCGTAATAAATAACAGTGAAACAAAAGGGCGATACAAGTTTATTACCGACTCAGTTGAAGCAATAAATGCAGAGGCGCAATCAATATTAACTTAATTTGCACAGGAGCGTGTCCCGCCGCAGGATTACGGGGACGCCGTCGCTCAGCACGACCTCGCAGCGCTGCACAGATGAGCTCGATCATTTAAATGACGGCTTTGTTGAGTTAAGAAAGATAATCAAGGGACAAAATAAACTTTCTCAACTTAAACAGATTTGGTAGGAAAGTGAATTTTGCGAGGATTTCCGGCGGCGGCCGTGTGAAAGTTTTGTATTTTTTATTTTGAGGGAGGCGTGAATAAATTTCACGAGGCGTTGGCGTTTGATTTGCTTTTAAAATGGACTTTTAATTTAGTGAAACTATATTCTCTGTTAATTTTATTTGTAGTATACACAGAAATTTGTAAAATACACGAGGAGAAGTTATATGTAAACAACTTCCAGAAAACTAACTTTACACGTAGACTAGCTAATCCTATTGGTCGTAGCGTAATCTTATGTAGCTTAACTAGTTACTCGCCTCGGCTTCGCCCGGGTGTACATATATTATACATATAAACCAACCTCCAGAATCACTCTATCTATTTAAAAAAAACTGTTTCAAAATCCGTTGCGTAGTTTTAAAGACTTAAGCATACATAGGGACGGACACACAGCGACAGCGACTTTATTTTATACTATATAATGAAGCCTGTCTCGACAAATGGACTATGCAACACAAAAATATTTTTTCAATTCGAACCAATAGTTCCTGAGATTAGCGCGTTCAAAGAAACAAACTCTTCTTTATAATATTGCTAAAAAATTTACTTCTGTAGCATACAGAAAATATATAATAACAAATGAAATTAATATTATAATGGGTTTTATATTTTTTCTGAACCTTTGTCGTCCGCTTTAATTAATTTACCCATTTTAATCCCAGTCTAATGTATGCCCGAGAGTGATCGACAGATAGAACCTAAATTTCTAGGGTCTAAAAATAGAATGTTTAAATAAAATGACCCCGATTTATGTATTAAGTGTTTAAATAAAACAATATTGATCTTGGTTTATCTAGGTGTATTGCCTCTAACACATTTTAATTTTACAGAATAAAAAATATTTTTTCCTATTTTGTTTAATATTGGCACATAACAATAACAAAATATGTTTTATACATATATTAATGTAACACTATATATTTATATAAATCTGTTATATAATAATAATCTCAGGACAATTCACACAGCGCCATCTAGTCCCAAGTTAAGCTAGCTAAAGCTAGTGTAATGGGTACTAGATAACTGATACAAATACATAGATAATTTTTTTTCGTAAATACATACATATTAAACACCCAGACCGATACAAACAATCATACTCATGAGTACAAATGTTTGTACAGTACGAGGAATCGAACCCGCGACCATCGGACGTAAAGCGGTGTACTACACCGCTAGACCACCGAGTTCGTTATTATATATACATATACTCCACATATATATATATATTTGTATAAACCAGAGGGTCTTTGAACAAATATTTGTATCAGTCGCGTGTGTGACATTGTCCCATCTTTTTCTGTCGTTACGCAGCTGGATACTTATATCCGAGTAAATCATAGCAACTTAGTATTCCAGATTGAGTACTACTTTTAGTAAGTTTTCCGCCCATTTTCAAATCCGTCATACTCGTGAACGGGTGCTGTTGGTAGGGACCGGTCCGTTCGGGTTACGGCTACTGATTATATTATTGCATTTTTGACAAAAATACCTAGAAATGAATCTAGAAATTAATGTAGTGACTACCAGCAAATGGTGGTGGTCACTACATTCATATACAAGCTTATTTGAAAAGAAGAGCTGAGTTTCTTGTCAGTTTTTCTTAGTAGAAAGCACTCCGAATTAACGGTAGATTTGACATATCACAAGAAATAGAAATAATCTTTATTCAAATAAACTCATTACAAGCACTTTTGAATAGTCATATTTTGATTCTACCACTCATTCGAAATGCAGTTTCATCACAAGAATGAGCAAGCAACTTGTGTGTTGCTCTTTTGAATAAATGTATTTTTTTATATAAATAATTACAGTATAAGAAGTAAGAGGCATGCCATAATCAACATAGAAATCGCTACGCACTCATTATTAGTGTAATCAGATAATATTGTCAGTGCTATGGATTTTAAGTTTTTCTATAAAAACATTATTATCGTTAACGAATTCAATTTTATAGTAAGCTTATTTATAAAGGAAGTATTTAATATGACATTTAAATCTTTTTTCTGACAGAATTACAACAGACTCTTTACAACAGATTTTGTTGTAAAACCTCACGCAATTATCATAAAACGAATTACTAACTTTAGTTAAATGACATTTAGGTAAAATCAGTTTATTACACGTGTTGTTACGTAAGCTTGTGATTCAATTTGATTTAAAGAAATGTGAGCAAAACAAAAACTCTGTCTGTATTAACTTTGTGTATTTATGTTTATGGTTGGTCAATAATTAAACTTAGATCTATCCACCCCGTGTACATACCAACCAAGCTATCAGGTGGATCGTGAATTTGTGGGGCCCTGGGTTAAATCTACTTACCTACCTACCGTACCTAATTATATTAATCAACTAAAAAAAACTAACACCGACCAAAAACAGGCGACCAGAAATTCCCCGTTCCTTCCAATAGACGCGCACTTGCATGAGTTGATTGATCTCAGGGTTGCCAACCTTATGATAGGTTTTTTAACATTCTACATATTTTTTTATATTCTAAATATCGTTTCAGTTGGGACTGGGGGCCCTTTGTGTCCTCGGGCCCTGGGCTGCAGCCCAAAAAGGTAGATCCGCCCCGCAAGCTATAGATCACAGTTCACTGACTTTCTTGTTTATTTGTGGAGCAATTGGAGCTGCCACAACTTCTTATCGGGTGTTTCAATAAAAGACTTTTAACTTTAGACGTTTAGAAACTCTGTGCTCGCTTTGTTGGAAACTTTTGATTAAAATCTATATAGTTATTGACTTATTTAACACTTTGTTGCACATCATGTTAGATAGATAGATAATTGATTTATTGCCAACATAACACAAATAATACATTCTAAATATATATAACTCAAAGGTGACTGACATAATGATCTATCAGCGCACATCCCAAACCACTGGATGGATCGGACTGAAATTTGGCAAACAGGTAGATGTTATAACGTAGACATCCGCTAAGAAAGGATTTTGATTAATTCTACCCCCAAGTGGATAAAATAGGGGATGAAAGTTTGTATGAAACTTAGTCAATTTTAAACCGATCGGGCTGAGACTTTGCATGCATAAAGCTACTATGACGTAGGCATCCCCTAAGAAAGGGTTTTGACAAATTCCACCCCTAAGGGGATAAATTAACGCGCGCGAAGCCGCGGGCAAAAGCTAGTTTACAATAAGACACAAAATGAGAAATAGATAATAACATAAAAAGTTGGCAATAGGAGCTGCCTCAGCTGTTGCTGATATAAACACAACCTCAACGAGGTGCACCTGTACAGCGCTGGTTTTCAGTTAGACGAATTAACTGTAGCTGTTCTTTTGTTTATGATGAAGGATTATCATTTACTTTATCTAACGTATCATTATCTAATTTTAATTAATTGATTATAATACTAGCTGCACCCGCGACTACGTACGCGTGGAATTTAACTTTATTTTTCTAAAATAAAAGTAGCCTAAGTTACTCCGTATTACATCAACTACCTGCCAATAGAAGTCCCGTCAAAATCGGTCCATCTATTTCAGAGATTAGCCGAAACAAACAGACAGATAGAAAAAAAATGTAAAAAGTGCTATTTTGGTGTATGTACCGTATTTATATTCATATGCATGTAGTAAAAAACGTTTATTTCAATATTACAAACAGACACTCCAATTTTAGCTATATCTATAATTAGTGTATATGTTTGTTAGTATTCTGTGAGAACAATAAATTTTCATTTCATTTCAATCCTTCTCGAAATAGAATTGGATGCTAAATCCCTTGGAGTTTGATGCAACACCAATGTGTAAGGACGGTGGCGGCAGTCGGCCGGTGGTGGTACCACTCCCAGTAAACACGGTCGTAACTCTCGTTTTACCGTCTGCCGTCACTTACATAAACTGTAACTAGCGCACGCAATATTCACACATCTGGACGTCGACGGCGACGCAATCAACACTCGGCTTCAAGACTTACAGTATACATACATACATACAGTATTGTAATATTTTTATATTGTAACTAGCTACTCGTCCCATCTTCGCATGGGTACATGTATTATATATATAAACCTTCCTCTTGAATCACTCTACTTATTAAGAAAAACCGCTTCAAAATCCGTTGCGTAGTTTTAAGCATACATAAGGACGGACAGACAGCGACAGCGACCTTGTTTTATAGTATACTAGCTACTCGCCCCGGCTTCGTATGGGTGTACATGTATTATATATATAATATAAACCTTCTTTTTGAATCACTCTACCTATTAAGAAAAACCGCTTCAAAATCCGTTGCGTAGTTTTAAGCATACATAAGGACGGACAGACAGCGACAGCGACCTTGTTTTATAGTATACTAGCTACTCGCCCCGGCTTCGTATGGGTGTACATGTATTATATATATAATATAAACCTTCTTTTTGAATCACTCTACCTATTAAGAAAAACCGCTTCAAAATCCGTTGCGTAGTTTTAAAGATTTAAGCACACATAGGACCGGACAGAAAGCGACAGCGAAATAGAAATAGAAATAATCTTAATTCAAATAAACTCATTACAAGCACTTTTGAATAGTCATATTTTGATTCTACCACTCATTCGGATCACTCATGTAGATTCATCAAGAAGAATGAGCAAGTAACTTGTGTGTTGCTCTTTTTAATAGATGCGACATTGTTGTATACTATGTAGTGATGATATTAAAATAGTATCAGTCTATTGTGATATTTTTCCGACTATTCTAATGCTGTTGGCCGCAGCTGGCCTTTACAGCTTCACCGAAGGATAAGAGTTGAATGCAGATGCCACTCTACACCCGTGGAAGGACTTATGGAGCGACTTCTGTCTGACGGATACGACTTAAGTCTGAGGGCACCGTTTGGGATTAGGCAGGGGCTTAGGAACCTCGGCTGAGGTCGACGTAATTGTGATCCCCGTTTTAATTTGATGGGGGATCGAAGGGACATAATACGTTTTGAGCATTATAAAGTGCACTTATTAAACGACTAGTAATTGGGGAACCAATGATATATATGTAAGAAGCACTAATTATGACGACTGAGACTTTGAAGCCGGCTACCGCAAGGGAAACCCCAAGTAGCGCCCGTGACTTGTGACACGGGTGTAGGTTTAAAGAGCTCTTTTAGAATGCATTAACACTCACCTTCACTACTTGCAGCTTCCCCCCAGGCCCAACTAAGACCGGGATAAACCCATTCCTAATACATTTCACTTTAGTATCCAAAACACAACCGGCACGCTCTGCGCTCGTCGACTGAATATTTACAATATTTGTACTAAACACAACCTAGCGTAGGTTCTTCTAATATCTTTTTAAAATATCTGATTTTCCTACAATATTGATGTGAACCCTAACATATATGAGAATCTATTTTTATTATAAATTATATATTATAGATGTATGTTAAAAAAAAGGCCTTTTTTATAATAAAGCTATGTTCAAATAAAAAATGTAAGTAATCTGTCTTATCTTTTTATGTATAGGAAAGAAAAACGGGCTCCATTTAATGGGAAGTGTAATCTATGCCCTTGAACGCAAGCCAAACGAGAGTTGTTGATGTATAACTGGTATTTTAAGGACTAAATGAAAAGATAAGACAGAAAACAAAATGAAAAAAAAAGAAAAGGCAAATGTTTTGCTATGGACATCTTGATATCACAGAGGTGTGGGGGAATATTCCCTTTCTCCAAATCAACACTCCTAAAGATGTATGCTGCTCCAGTTTCCTGTAGCGCAGAGAGTTATTTTTGATCAATCGATTATAGTTTTTGAAATTCAGAAATTATACTCGGATTTGATACAGAGCACGTTCCTCTGAAGCGTAGTAATTTCAACGTCTTTAAAAATAGATTTCAATAATGTGAAAAATTTATTTATATACCGTAATAAAACTATGAAATTGTAGAGCAAGCTTATTATATTACAGTTCAAAAGTTTGTTTGAAAGATACACGAGATTTACTGAGAAATACAAGCGCGAATTTAAAGTTTTAGTCGCAATTAGTGAACAAACGGAGGCTGAGCGCAGATAAAAGTTGGTACTGTGCGGCGAACAGTGTTGCCAATTTAGCATATTTTATGCTAGATTTGGCATATTTTGACGTTGTTTAACATATTTATTTCTTGTCTAGCATATAATTATTTTATAAAAATTTATTAAATTTTAGCTTGAATTCCACTGACAAAAGTTTGTCCCTATCACACTTACGAGTTGGTATGAAGGGGTATAGAGAGTCAGAGTATTTTTTACCCTATTTCCGAACCCTTATTAAGATTACCTTTGTCATTGTTGGCAATATCTCAATCAGTATCAACTGTCGATGAAGACCGAGATCTTTTTTTTAATTCAGGTACTTATGTACAATGTAAAACTACATGCCAGTCCCATTGTACCCTAAAATAAACCAAATCGAATTGCCTTAACTGCACTATCTGAAGGATCAGCTAAGGACCAAGATATAAATTTTGTTCCATAACACAATTGATTATAACAGAAAAGAAATTTAATTTTTGTTGATTATTGAGGAATTATAATTAAATAACGTTTTATTAGCACATTTTTTTAGCAATATGTTTTAACAATTAGCATAATTTTGGCAGATTCGCTCTGTCTTTGAAAAGGGCGATCACAATAGGTCGCAGAGTTACAGGTCCATGCACCTGACAATAAGAAAGACTACTGGCTGAAGTGTGTGGTGTATCGGCGCTACCGTGGCAGATTACCATCATCAGTGCCGTTTCAGAACACAGACAATTTCAATGACTTAATTTTATAATATTCTTTCATAAGGTATTTGTAATATTTATAAATAAATAAATAGCCCAAACAGCTCAATAAAAAAATGACATAATTTTAACAGCATTTTAGCATATTTTGGATTAGTAGTGTTGGCAACACTGGCGTCGAACGTCGGCGGCGGTGCATAATGAACGGCCACACAAAACGATAGGACTGGAATAATTCATATAGTTATTACTAACTGCACCGTTTAATTATACACACATTATAATGGCTAGTGGCTTACAATGTGACAAGTGACGCCTGGTAGCAAACACGTCATCGCTGAATATATACCGCCAACTGACAACTGTTTGTAATATTGAAATAACCGTTTTTTACTACATGCATATGAATATAAATACGGTACATACACCAAAATAACATTTTTAACCATTCTTGTCTGTCTGTCGAATCTCTGAAATGGCTGGATCGATTTTGTCGGGACTTTTTCGGCTGGTAGCTGATGTAATAAGGAGTAACTTAGGCTAATTTTATTTCAGAAAAACTGAAGTCAAATTCCACGCGGACAAAGTCGCGGGTACAGTTAGTCTCTCATATAAATGTTCTGTCATTAATTTTATTGAAATACGAATGTAATTAAATCCACATGAGACTCGAATATTTCTGTATCCATGTGAACACACGTGGCGGCCGCGAGCAACGATTGTTTGTGGTTAACATTGTAATTAGCATCTATTTATTTTGAATTTATAATTCAAACTTGCTACTCGCCCGGCTTCGCACGGCTGTACGTGTATTACACATATAAACCTTCCTCTTGAATCACTCTGTCTATAAAAAAAATCCATTGCGTAGTTTTAAAGATTTAAGCGTACATAGAGACAGACAGACATCAACAGCTACTTTGATTTATACCATGTAATGATTCAAATTCAAAATATCTTTATTCATGTAGGTCTATTACAGACTCTTATGATATATCAAATCTACCGTCAGTTCGGAATGATTTCGAGATGAGAAGAACTGACAAGAAACTCAGATCGTATTCTTTTCAAATATTACATGTTTACAATAATACAGATTCATTTTTAAATTCAAATTTGGGAGAATAGAGTCCTCCAGCATATGCTACTGCAAAAGCAAATAGTCTAATCAGTGTTCGTAACAAACAGACTAGTTCCTACAAGCAGCACCCGTTCACGAGTATGACGGATAATATTATTAAGATTATAATGCAGTCATCACAAGTACAATAGTGGGCACATAGCTCGTAGGACAGATGACCGTTGGGGCAAAAAGTCCTCGAGCGGCGACCGCGGACCGGAAGACGCAGCGTGGGAAGGCCTCCAGCAAGGTGGACCGACGATCTGGTCAAGATCGCTGGAAGGCATTGGATGCGAGCAGCTCAGGACCGATCGTCGTGGAGATCCTTGGCGGAGGCCTATGTCCAGCAGTGTACGTCTTCCGGGCTGAGATGAATAGAATAGAAAATCATTTATTCAAATAAACTTACATTGAAGCACTTTTGAATAGGCATCACATTTTTTTTTAATCTACCGCTCATTCGGAAAGCTGTTTCATCACAAGAAGAACGAGCAAGAAACTTGTGTGTTGCTGTTTTTGATGATAATGAGGGGGCACATATTTTTAGATGTGTCATATTTATTTCAAACTCCGTAACTCTACCAGCATCACACCTTCAACATCGTTTTCATATTTGATTCTGGTCTTAATTTAATATTCATACGCCGTACATCGTTTCGGTGTATTTCGAGCATTAATTCTCAGTGTTGGACTGTATGTGTAATAAACTTAAAATAGTTCATTCGAATATCTTTAAATCGTGGAAATCCGTGTACATTACATCCCTGAACACACGGTTTATATTCGACTCGATGTTTGACGTCCATTTTGATTAATATCTTTGAATCAGTTGCTAGAACTCTCTCTCTCTCTCTCTTCTTGGCTATATATCCCACATGATGATGGGGTCAGCTTTTTTGTAATTTTCTCATTTCTTTCCATAGATTTGGTATTTTTGGATTTATTAAACCTACCCGTTTAAGGTTGGAAAACCCTTTTGGATGTATATTCATGTTAAATCCATGATACAGGGATTTATGCCTGTATGTAGTGATTTTTTTGGTAATCCCGCCAAAAATCTCGGTCGTCAGAGCCTCGTCCGTTTGTCAGCAGAGTGCACCGCGTGCAGATGAGGTGAGAGTGAGATGATAGTTCCATACACCTTGCACTCCAATCAGTTGCTAGAACCATTTGCATATATATAAAAAAAAAACAAAAAAATATATATTTTTTTATGTATTTATATAGTTATTTCGTGGATTATTTTCACAACTTCTCTGTTTTCGTAACGTAACGTAACGTAACGTTTCTCGGACACCAATTATATAATGTCTGATTGCCACCATCGTGGTATAATTAAAAAAAAAACAAAAAAATAATAATAATCTAACTGTTCAAGTACACAGTTCTCGAATTCTTTATTGTTTTTTTTTTCATATTACTACGGTGCCAAGCAGGCATACGGCCCATCTGATGGTAAACAATTACCGTAGCCTATGGACGCCTGAAACACCAGGGGTGTCACGTGCGCGTTGCCGACCCTTAAGAAACCTTAATATCCTTCTTGAAGTCTTCTTGTAGTATCCCATTCACCAATTTTTATGTAGAATTATAGATTATTGAATTGTGGTGTGGTTATCAAATGAGAATAAAGATAGTAGAGTAGCGAATACTCATTTTATGTTTCCAGACTGACGTAATAGTTGACCATACGAAAGATCAAGCTGTCTGGCTGCTGTGGAAAGCTGATATATATTTTGTCATAAATTAACATTCAATGATTTGTATATATATACTAGCTGTCCCGGAAAACGTTGTTTTGCCTTAAAATAAAAAAAAAATTAGGTGTGGACTACCCCTAACATTTAGGGGGATAAAAAATAGATGGCCGATTCTCAGACCTACTCAATACGCTCACAAAATTTCATGAGAATCGGTCAAGCCGTTTCGGAGGAGTATGGGATCGAAAACTGTGACACGAGAATTTTATACATAAGATATATATTTTTAATATTTGTACAACCACAAGATTACAAAATTAAAAAGAACAGTACATAATAGTTAGGTTAGCTAGGTAATAAAATGGTACAAAGTTGCGCGCAAAATGAGGTTAATTAGTAAATCATGGGATCTTACCACGTTTTAATTTTGTTGAGTTCCCGATATTTCGGCAGTGTTTCAACGCCCTGATCACGGGTAAACTGAAGAGCAGCGGGTAGGTGGTTTATGGGCAGACGTATTCGTCTACCCTCACACGTCTTCGTTTGTTGCTACTATTGGAACTCGCTCGATATTCATCTCGGCAAACTATACTCACAGTATCTTCACGTCTTAATACACTTTGTGATCGCGTTTTATGTTTTTAGTAAGATCCCGTGATTTACTAATTATACTTATAAATAAAGACCGCGTCAAACTTAAAACAGTATATAACAACTCTTGAATCACTCTATCTATTAAAAAACCGCTTCAAAATCCGTTGCGTAGTTTTAAAGATTTAAGCATACATAGGGACAGACAGCGACAGTGACTTTGTTTTATACTATCTAATGTTGATGATGAATGAATGAATGAATGAATGGATGAAATGAATTAGATGTTTAATGGTATATGTGGTGTATGTATGTTTATTGCTAAATAGATTATGGATAATTATCTACCAATGAATTCATTACAAACTGACAACAATGGTGTACATATTTGGCTAACATTTGACGTGCAGTTCAGTGTGCGTCCCACACGGCTGTTATGGCCACATGATATATCAATGCAATACGCCGTCCATAATCAGCCATGCAAATTTGTCACGTCCGAGAGTTTGGGCAAACAGAGGCCGAGTCAACATCTAGGGCTGCGTTTACTTGACGCCATCGGGGCGGAGGGTGCAGGACGAGGGTGAGGGGGTGAGGGAGGCGGTCGTGATGGTGACACACGTGCATTAAGACACGTTTCATTAAGTGGAGAGACGAGTCGAGGCTCGCCCACGCACCAACCTATATTATGCTAATACAGTCATTGACTTAATCTTGCCAGATTTAACACAAATACTGAAGAAATACGTCCGTATGTCATTTGAAATGTTTCCGTCTTTCATAGTGATGACAGAGAGAATTCATTATACTCACACGTTTCTCGACTTGACTTGAAAAATGTGAACTTACAAGGATTATTTATTCGAATTCAAAAATCATTTATTCATGTAGGACATTTTAGCCGCTTATGAACGTCAAATTTTTTATATTACAGTGTTTTCCCTACCGTCCAGATCAGTACAAAAACTAACTGCATATTTTTTTTAAAAGCCAGTTTATTTACAATGTATATTTATATAGGTGTCTATGTCTAACATTAAATGAAAATCCCGTGCATGAACAACTATTGCCATGCACGCTCGTCATTCAAGTAATCGTTTCGTGAGTAATCGGCTTTGCTCAGTAAATATTATTTAACAGTTATTTATTTAAGGGTAATTCCAGTATATCCTTTTATATCTTATTGTAAATTTTTATATTTATTCCCATAAAAGACCAATTGACTTTTCTAAACGATACTTTTAAAACAGCAACACACAAGTTTCTTGCTCGTTCTTCTTGTGATAAGACAGCTTTCCTAATGAACGGTAGATTAAAAAACCTTTATGACTATACAAAAGTGCTTAAATTAAGTTTATTTGAATAAAGAATTTTCTATTCTATTTATTACTTTCATAATTCATGCCGGTACTAATTTACCCTTAAAGTAAAAATAGGTGAGAAGAATCCAGCAAATTACGTTCCATAAAATATAACTTACCACTACTTAATCTATATATATATATAACTCAAAGGTGACTGACTGACATATAGTAGCCATTTGTATTCATGAAATACCGAATATGCATACAGAATCTTTATGTTTATCTGAATAGATTTAGAGTTTAGACGTAGTAATCTATCAACGCACAGCCCAAACCACTACACGGATCGGGTTGAAATTTGGCATGCAGGTAGATGTTATGACGTAGGCATCCGCTAAGAATGGATTTTGATTAATTCTACCCCCAAGGGGATAAAATAGGGGATGAAAGTTTGTATGTAACTTTGTCATTTTTAGACCGATCGGGCTGAGACTTTGCATTCATAAAGCTACTATGAGGTAGGCATCCCCTAAGAAAAAAAATTGATAAATTCCACCCCTAAGGGGATAAAATAGGGGTTGAAAGTTTGTATAAATCTGCTTACATTTTGTAGGCCCTAATTTTTTACACACGCTATACAAAAGTAAAGCCGCAAAAACTACACATAATTAATATTAATACTTACAACTACGCGAGCGAAACCGCGGGCAAAAGCTACTTTTGAATATTTATAAAACGTTTAGTTGCAAAGTTGCAATATTGTTTTCTTTAGTAGATTTCTAATCTATAATAATTAGTGTATTTGATAGTTAATAAAGAAATATATTAAAAGAAATGTTTTCTTTTCATATTATTTACACTTCCGTTTCTGCATCCGTTTCCGTTTCTGGCTCTGCTAAGACACTTCCGTTGCATCACTATTCTTCCTCAGTACACATATCCTTATCTACCTTCGCATTGTCTGTCATCACTGCTCATTCATCCTTTTCATCATCATCTGCTTCTTCCTTATCCCATTTATTTGTGGTCGTCGTAATATGTTTTTCTCTTCCATTCATCCCTGTTCACAGTCATCTCGTTATTTACTCCCTTTCTTATCATATCATCTTTCACACAGTCCATCCATATCTTTTTCGGCCATCCTCTGCCCTTATAACCATCCACATTCATATGTAACACCTTCCTTAAAATATTACCCTCATTCCTCTCTCATCCTTTTATCTAACAATATTTCCACATTTCTGTACCAACATAACACATGACTGACATATCTTATTCATCTTAGCTTATTGAATCTTATTTGAATTCATTCAAAGAAACTGCTTCGTTTGAACAACTATTTTCAACTAACAAATCAGCCACTCATACTCAGTTTACATCCACGTTCTTGTCAGTAAAGCGATGTAAATGAAACATCAGGAGTTCTGTCTGACAGTCGACTAAACAGACATTTCGGTAGACCATCATTGTAGATGGCGTATTCATTATTGTAATCAGCATCCAGACGCTAAAGGCCTGCTCACAGCATCTTTTGTCTGTACTAAAGATAGACAGCCATTTAGTTGTCCCGATTTAGAGAAAGATAATGTATTCTTTAGACGTCGTAATGCTGCAAACGAGATAAACAAACCGAGGTGGGGATTGTACAAAATTGTCTGTGTTGGTACTTCCGTCTCACCTACTTCTGTTGCCGTGCAGCTTGCTATTTAAGCTGTAATTCAGTTTGAAGGCTAAGGTAATATAGTGAAATTTCAGGATACTTTAGTGTTTTAGAATAGGGAAAATAGCGAGGGAAAATCTATACATATAAATAAAATTGGACTGTCTGTTTGTAATATTGAAATAACCGTTTTTTACTACATGCATATGAATATAAATACGGTGCATACACCAAAATAATATTTTTACAATTTTTGTCTGTCTGTCTGTTTGTTCTGGCTAATCTCTGAAATAGCTGGACTGATTTTGACGGGACTTTTTTTGGCAAGTAGCTGATGTAATAAGGAGTAAAATTTCACGAGGACGAGTCGCGGGAATAGCTAGTATTTTAATATAAAGATTTGACGTTCATAAGCGACTAAAATGTCCTACATGAATAAATGATGTTTGAATTGATCAGTTCAATTCAAACATCATTTATTCATGTATGGAAGAATAGGGGCATTACGAGTGTCATATGATAACGCGATCTGTTCATGTATATAGGGAAAACGTAAGTTTCTTGCTCATTCTTCTTGTAATGAATCTGCGTTCCGAATGAGTGGTAGAATCAAAATGTGACTATTCAAAAGTGCTTGTAATGAGTTTATTTGAATAAAGATTATTTCTATTTCTATTCTTTCCATCAAGTGACAATGAAACATAAGAAATCTGGTGTTTAATGCAATACAACACAGTATCGGTGCAGAATATTGTAGTACAAGTGAACGTTGGACTCCGAGTGTCGGAGCTGTCAGACAATATCCGGAATATGTACCAATAAAACCGGGCGAGTGTGAAGATACAAGGCACACGTACTTGTTACAAGGCGACGACGACGGTACACGCAGGGTTGCCAACTTTTGTTGACAATTAAAACATATAAATTGGTCTGGATAGGAAAAAAATAAAGTAATAGGAAAAAAAAATATATTCCAAATTTTGTTTTTATTGCTTTAAAAATGTATTTTTGTGTGCTTTCAGCATATGCTAACGATTTTTTTTTATCTTTAAATGTCGCAAAGCTCGTTTGACAATCAACATTTAAATTTAAATAAATAAACAATCAGTTTTTCAAAACCAGCGGATCAATTTTTTACAATTTCGTCGATAGCGAGTGACATCTGTGAGCTGTGATAAATGTCACAACTCACAATTGACATCTAACATTTCGTTAAGTAACCATAATGAGTATTTTGTTTTACGCATCACAGTAAATGTTGAAAATGAAGTATTTTTGCATACTTTATTTGTATGCAAAAATATGAAGTATAATTACCAAAAATAAAGTTTTTTTTGGACTACTGTAATGCTGTTGGCCGCAGCTGGCCTTTACAGCTTCACCGGACGATAGGGGGCGAGTGCAGATGGCACTCCAAACCAAAGGAAGGACATATGGAGCGGCTGAAGGCCAACTCCCGCCTGTTGGAGGGCACCACTAGGGGTTCAAACCTCGGCTAAGGGCGGAGGGGTCAAAAATAAAGTATGATACGTTACTATAAAGTATGGTTGGCAACCTTAGGTACATGAGTAGATCTACGCACACGCACTGTGAGCATCTCATCACATGACTCGTGACTCTACCGTTTAGTAATTCGACACTCTCCCTTACGTTACGTTGAATTACGAACATTCCTGATTTATTTACCGTGAATTTAAGATTTTGGATCCATTATTTCACACGTATATACGCCACTAAATTATGTTATTCAGATTTTTGTATGAAATCTGTACATATAAATGAAATTGGAGTGTCTGTGTGTAATATTGAAATAACTGTTTTTTTACTACATGCATATGAATGTAAATACGGTACATACACCAAAATAATATTGAAAAAACAATATAGTTCCATTCGAAATTTGAGCTGTAAGTAAAATTTCACAACAATTTAATAATACGTAAAGATTTCGAAGCAAAATAACAAACAAACATATTCTCGCATTTATAACATGTATTACTCAACTGTTGTAACGATCTCTATAATATAACGTTTATGATATAAAACTGTATATTACATAATTCATTTTTACTTTAATATGTTCAATGTTATATTATACTAGCTTTACACGTGACTTCGTCTGCGTGAAACTTTATTTTTCTAAAATAAAAGTAGCCTAAGTTACTCCTTATTACATCAGCTACCTGCCAGAAACAGTCCCGTCAAAATCGGTTCAGCCATTTGAGTGATTAGCCGGAACAAACAGACCGACAGACAGACAGATAGACAAAAAATGTAAAATTATGCTATTTTGGTGTATGTACCGTATTTATATTCACATGCATGTATACTACATGGGGTTATTTCAATATTACAAATAGACACTTCGATTTTATTTATATGTATAGATTACATACAAGTTCAGGAATATTCTCCCGGTTCGTGTGCTACACGTAAACGATGTGTTCAGTAGACAACTGAATACCGTTCTTTGAACTTGGTACAGAGGGTTTCTCCGGAGATTACACATGTTAGAGTTCACATCAATATTGTAGACAAAATCCGATATTTCAAAAATATATTAAAAGAAGGTAGTTTGTGTTCAGTACTAATGAACTAGCTGCACCCGCGACTTCGTCTACGTGGAATAACTTTATTTTTCTAAAATAAAAGTAGCCTAAGTGTCCCGTCAAAATCGCTCCAGCCATTTCAGAGATTAGCCGGAACAAACAGACAGATAAAAATTGTTAAAAATGTAATTTTGGTGTATGTACCGTATTTATATTCATATGCATGTAGTAACAAAACGATTATTTCAATATTACAAACAGACACTCCAATTGTATTTACATGTATATATGTATGTTTTCAATCAGCGTTTCTCTCGTCGTTTGCTTTCTATATCGATTATAAAAACATATCCCGGGGGAGATGGGGTTACTAAATATATAACGATCTTTAGTAGTAAAACCGTTATTTCAATAATACAAACAGACACTAAATTGTATTTCTATGTATAGATTGTTCTGTCCAACATATCATGCCACAGAATGGCATGCAAATATGAATTTAAAACTTTCAATTATTCATACCTAAAATTTATAAGTAAGTGACTAACATCAAATGTAATAAAACAATAAATTTCATCCCTTATTCAACGACCGTAAGGTCAAGTAGGTCCTCAAGAGGTTTAAATAAGTCCCAATCTGAATCTCAAGTCTGAATGCTTCAACCAATAGCACTAAGTGTCGTACATAATTTATACATCCAGCCGAATGGACGTCTTTTTTGTGGTGACTAACTGCGGCAATCTTCTCTAATGACCCGAGATTGACTCGTGAGGTCGGACCGCAGCTTCCGACCGGTGTGTGACATTTCGCTCTATCAGGTCATCGATCAGTCTCGCTGATGGTAAGCGATTGCTTTTTGTTTCCCGACGTTAAAACAAATTTACAAAACCAGTTGTAAATCACATCAAATTAAATCAAGTCATTTATGAATGTAGGATATTTTAATCGCTTATGAACATCAAGTTTTTTATATTCATACTAGCTTTTGCCCGCGGTTTCGCTCGTGTTAATTATCCTCTTAGGGGAGGAATTTATCAAAATCCTTTCTTAGGGGATGCTTACGTCATAGTAGCTTTACGCATGCAAAGTCTCAGCCCGATCGGTTTAAAATTGATAAAGTTTCATACAAACTTTCATCCCCTATTTTATCCCCTTGGGGGTAGAATTGATCAAAATCCTTTCTTAGCGGATGCCTACGTTATAACCTGCATGCCAAATTTCAGCCCGATCCGTCCAGTGGTTTGAGATGTGCGTTGATAGATCATTATGTCAGTCAGTCACCTTTGAGTTATATATATTTAGATTTATTCCCTACCAGTTAAGTATACAGATTCAATTGAGAAGAACTGGCAAGAATTTCTTTTTTATTTTAAAAGCCACTTTATTTACGCTGTATCTATATTACATTATATTTATATAGGTGTCTATGTCTAACATTAAATGAAAATCCCGTGCATGAACAACTACTGCCATGCACGCTCGTCATTCAAGTAATCGTTTAGTGAGTAATAGGCTTTGCTCAGTAAATATGATTTAACAGATGTTTTGAATTTGTTTACGGGTAATTCCAGTATGCTTTCGAGATGTGGTGTTGGCGCAAAATGTTAGGAATATCATGGACCGAGCGTCGCACTAATGCATCTGTTTTGGAACAACTGGATATCAGAACCCGTCTCTCTACTGTATGCTTCCAGCGTCTGCTAACTTTTTTCGGCCACGTGGCCCGCCGAAAACCAGATAATTTTGAAAAAAATATAATGTTGGGCCACGTGGACGGTAGAAGGGGCAGAGGTAGGGCACCTGCACGTTGGACTGATCCTGTACGAGAAGCAGTCAAACAAAATATACAGTCGGCGGTCCATTTAGCACAGGATAGAAATGCCTGGAGAGTATTGGTTGGAAGGAGCATTCCTGGTGGTCACGACCCTCAGTCTTGAGGAACCGACAAAGAAGAAGAAGAATTCCAGTATATCCTTTTGTATCTTATTGTAGGTGTAGTGTTCCATATTACATTATTACAATGTAAATCACTGCAAGTGTAACAATTGCTTAGCGCACGAGTTGGCACATAACATTTAAGTTTATCTCGCAAGTTTGTTTGTGGCAGTGCATGCAACATTGTAACTCGTTAACTGGAATAAGAATCGCTGGCTGCCTTGTTATTGGATTGCAATGTATTGCAGTTCGAATCCAATAATACGCGAGGACCTGTCGTCGGTGTTTGTACACTGAGAGACGTTTGCTGGTCGCTCTCTGAGCACGCTACATGATTATAAAGTGGCTTTTGAATCAAGTTCAATTGTTGTTGTGTAGCTATATGTTCGTACATTGAATGCAATACAATTTTTGCATTGTTTTGAAGTAATTTTTATGAAATGAAATGAAAAAGCAAAGCCTATTTCTCACTAAATAAATACTTAAATGACGAGCGTGCATGGCAATAGTTGTTCATGTACGGGATTTTCATTTAATGTTAGACATAGACACCTATATAAATATATAAATAAAATTCTATTGAGTTTCTCGCCAGTTCTTCTCAATTGGATCTATATACTGAACTGGACGGTAGGGAAAAAATTATAATATAAAAATTTTTACTTTCACAAGCGGCTACAATGTCGTACATGAATAAATTATTTTTGAATTTGATTTTGAATTTCAATAATATAGGCCATTAGTAGACTAATTTAAATAAATAAATAACAAAACAACTAGTCTAAAATCTAAAGAATGTCTAAATAAGTAAATCAGTCTAACACACCGCTTTACGTCCGATGGTCGCGTGTTTGATTCCTCGCACGGCACAAACATTTGTATTCATGAGTATGATTGTTTGTATCAGTCTGGGTGTTTTCTATGTATAATATGTGTGTATTTACAAAAAAAAAATCTATGTATATGTTCCAGTTGTCTAGTACCCATAACACAAGTTCTGCTTAGCTTGGGATTAGATTGCGCTGTGTGAACTGTCCTGAGATTATTATTATTATTGTTTTATTATATATATATTATATATCTCCCTTTGATGGGGTGTTAAACTTGTCATTGCGGGTGAATATCACCAATTATTATTATTATTTTTTTTTTTTTCTCAGCCTTTGCTGGTTTTCTCCATACTTACGGGCCGAAACCAAGTAAGTGCAGTGTGTGTATATGTGTGCGCGTGTGTGTATGTGTGAGTGTGTGTGTATGTGTGAGTGTGTGTGTACTTATTGTGTGAGTGGTGTTATATCATTTTCATCTATTTCGAGAAATTTTCGGACTGTACGACAGGTATTTAAGATGGCAGCTTTTTGAAGGGCGATGTAAAGTGTTTTTTGTATATCTAATTGTTTCAGGCTATGATGTAGGTGTTTGGATATGATACCTGTAGATGAGAGGACTATGGGTATTATATAAACTTATTCCTGTTTCCAAATTCTTATTACTTCTTCCTTTAGCTCTGCATATTTGTTTATTTTTTCAGCAATTGTCTTCTGGAGATTGTGGGTATTAGGAACTGCAATATCTATGAGGTAGGTTTTTTATTCACTTTATCTTGTAGTATTATGTCTGGTCTGTTGTAATGAATAGTCTTATCAGTAAGTATAGCACGATCGTAATATAGTTTATGAGATGTATTATTATTATTTTTATCCAAAAATTCTCATCTCCCCTCTTAAGGAGAGGAGATTTATAATAAGATTATTATTATTATTATCATTCTTTATTTTTTCTCAGCTTTTGCTGGTTTTCTCCACACTTACGGGCCGAAACCAAGTAAGTGCTGAGTGTGTGTATGTGTGTGTGCACGTGTGTGTATGCGTGAGTGTGTGTGTACTTATTATTATTTTTTTTTTCCCAAAAATTCTCATCTCACCTCTTAAGGAGAGGAGATGGCAACATACCCCCGGCAGAAGCACAGTCGGCCGGGGTTCAGGGCCCCAGGGAGAGAAACCGTACAATGCGGGCAGAATCTAACAGCACCGCTTTCTGCATCTTTCCCGGGAGTGAGCCGCCCCGGAATCCCAACCGTCTGAGATGTTGCTTCAGACTGGTTGGGATAAGACCGTTCACCGACATAACGATTGGAATGATTTCGGTGGACATCACCCCCCACATTTCGGTCATCTCGTGAGCCAGGTCGAGATACTTTCTCTTTTTCTCAGTTTCGGCTTTCACGAGGTTCTCGTCATGCGGTATTATTATTATTATTATTTTTTTTTTTTCCAAAAATTCTCATCTCCCCTCTTATTATTATTATTATTATTATTATAGAACAGCTTCGAGGCATGAATTGGTCAGATAAAACTATTCACATACGAGCGTGTACAAAAGCTCCATCCGGTATAAAAATAAAACTGTGCGCGCCTACTCCCTACTACTACCACATTACACAAACTTGGTGCGTAAAGATACTGTAAGAGCTTTTATGGTTGATATAAAAAGAATCAAGTCCAAGCTAAATGATCTCGCGTTTATGTACCATATAAAGTTGTGAAAGTTTCGCACATTACACTGTATGTATTTATTTTATTTATTTACTAGCTACTCACCCCGGTTTCGCACGGGTGTACATGTATTATACATATAAACCTTCCTCTTGAATCACTCTATTAAAAAAACCGCGTCAAAATCCGTTGCGTAGTTTTAAAGATTTAAGCATACATAGGGACGGACAGACAGTGACTTTATTTTATTCTATGTATGATATATTATTATAAATTATTCTATGTATGATATATTATGATATTTGAACGTCATTTACAAACATGATGAACATGAACTTTTAGTTACAGATCTGTACATTTCAATAATAACATTCAAGACTAGCTGTTCCCGCGACTTCGTCCGCGTGGAATTAAACTTTATTTTTCTAAAATTAAAATAGTCTAAGTTACTCCTTATTACATCAGGCTACCTGCCAAAGAAAAGTCCCGGTCAAATCGGTCCATCCATCTCAGAGATTAGTAGAAATAAACAGACAGACAAAAATTGTAAAAAATGTTAGGTGTATGTACCGTATTTATATTCATAATAGCTTTTGCCCGCGGCTTCGCTCGCGTTAATTTATCCCCTTAGGGGTGGAATTTATCAAAATTCTTTCGGAGGAAATGCCTGCGTCATAGTAGCTTTATGCATGCAAGTCTCAGCGCGATCGGTTTAAAATTGACAAAGTTTCATCCCCTATTTTATCCCCGTGGGGGTATAATTAATCAAAATCCTTTCTTAGCGGATGCCTACGTCATAACATCTACCTGCATGCCAAATTTCAGCCCGATCCGTCCAGTAGTTTGGGCTGTGCGTTGATAGATCACTATGTCAGTCACTTTTACATAGTGATCTATCAACAGTCAGTTCAGTATCAGTTATATATATTTAGATGCATGTAGTAAAAACGGTTATTTCAATATTACAAACAGACACTCCAATTTTATTTATATCTGTAGATATATATATTACAAAACGAGCTGTAACTTCTCAAGGCACTGATTTACAAGAAGAATTAATTTCTCATTTTGAAGCGAATAGTATGACGACACGTTCCAAGGATGACTACACAACTATGACTATTGGCAGCGAATCTATTGCAAGTGTTCTTTTCGTGTTCAATCCGACTGAGCCGTAACCTTTGGCCGTCGACGAAATCATTTATCATGAACATCATTTATCATGGAAAACAATTTAATTGTGCGTAGTCGTGCTCGATGATGTTTTATCTCCATCCATCAGCCGAGTTCAGTTGCCAATGAATATCAAAAAGGAAATGTTTCTTTCGATAACGCGATGTTCTCTTACTTTAAACATTATTTCAATTTTATTGTCTACTAGCTGTATCCGCGACTACGTCCGCGTGGAAATTAACTTTATTTTTCTAAAATAAAAGTATACTAAGTTACTCCTTATTACATCAGCTACCTGCCAGAAAAATCCCGCCAATATCGGTCCAGCCATTTCAGAGATTAGCTGGAACAAACAGGCATACTGACAGATAGAGAAAAATTGTAAAAAATGATATTTTGGTGTATGTACCAGATTTATATTCATATGCATGTAGGAAGAAACGGCTATTTCAATATTACTGACAGACACTCCAATTATCTTTATATGTATAGATTTATTCATACAGACAATGATACAATCAAGTGTTTGAGTGAGTAAGAATGTTATTTGGAAGTCCAAATAACATTCTTACTCACTCAAACACACACCCACACACACACTCACACATACACACATACACACACCCACTCGCCGACTAACAAATACATATCTGTAATTTTTATTATTGTATTCTTTGTTTATTTTATTTTATTTTTTGTCATATATTACTAGTATTAATATTATATAAACACTAAATTTTTATATGCACTCTGATCGCCGTACCAATGTAACGTTAACTGTCAAACCTGCTTTGATTTCCACGATACAGGCATAGCCTAGTGTGGGGTCATAGTTACAATGTTACTTAAGTTATATTTTATGAAATAATTCTATTCTATTCTATTCTAAAATGTTTTGCCAAAGTTTAGTCAATTCATCATCGAATTCGATGATTCTTTTCTTCGACTTTCAAAGCTTCAAATGCTTGCAGTATGTATGTATGTTGTACTAGTGTAAAAAGAATTCAAAACTCAGAGTTCTCTTATTTTTTATTACCGAGATAAGGGAACACTCTTTTGACAGCACTTTGACTAGAGTATATGTGACGAAAAGGGCGGATCTACCCAAGGGCTTTTTGGGCTGCAGCCCAGGACCCCGCGGATACAAAGCATCCCCAGTCCCCACTGAAACAATATTTAGAATATAAAAAAATATCTAGAATGTTAGAAACCTATCATAAGGTTGGCAACCCTGAGATCAATCAACCGATGCAAGTGAACGTCTATCGAAAGGAACGGGGAATTTCTGGTCGCTTGTTTTTGGTCGGTGTATTCTTTTAGTTGAGTAATATAATTATGTATAATTAGCCAAAAACCGTATCTAGTGCAAGTAAATTGCAAGGAGCTCTGTCACCAAGGACCACAACGATACCATACCACAAGATATACCATCATGAAAGCCACGACCACTCTGCCAAGAGTGAACGACTGAAGAAAAATAATTAGGTAGGCCCCTAAGTATATTTAGGCTAGGCCCCACAAATTCACGATCCGCCCTTGGTGACAAAACCTAAAATCAAAACAATTATTAAAAAGAAGAAAATATATATTAAAACTAGTTGTACCGGCAAACGTTGTTTTGCCTTAAAATAAAAATAAAAAATTTAGGGGTGGACTACCCCTAACATTTAGGGGGATGAAAAATAGATGTTGGCCGATTCTCAGACCTACTCAATACGCTCGCAAAATTTCATGAGAATTGGTCAAGCCGTTTCGGAGGAGTATGGGAATGAAAACTGTGACACGAGATTTTTATATATAAGAGATTTTTATATATTTTATATATAATTAGGTAGGCCGCTAAGTAGATTTAACCCAGGGCCCACAAATACTCGATGCACCCCTGGTGATGAAATATAAAATCAAAACAATAATTATTAAAAGCCTAGACAAAAGAAAATATATATTAAAATAGTTTGCAACAGTGTTATTCCGTCCCAAAAACAACGGGTATACATATATATTAGATTAGGATTCATGGGACCGTCAGAGCGCGAAGATAACAAACAAACAAAGTCACTTTAAAGATTCCCAGTCATAATGAAATACTTGAGAAGGGTAATACTTGAGCTGAGAAATTTGTAATTCTGGACGCGGTGGCCTCTGAATGCTCCGCAGCTATACGGCTAATAGCAGTTTAAATTGATTGTACACGTGACTAGAAATCATTAGCAACATAAACTTCTTGACGCAGATGGATAGCAGCACATTGTAATTCACTAACAGTTAAATATAGACCAGTTAGCGACTGTAACGTGGACCGTGGAAGTTTTACAGCGCGACTACGCTGCAAATCAGTAAAGAGATATTTTATTATTGCAGAAGAATCGTCAATTATAAATTAAAAAGTAAATCCAGTAAAATAGTAATCATTACATAGTATAAAACAAAGTCGCTGTCGCTATCTGTCCCTATGTATGCTTAAATCTTCAAAACTAGGTACGCAACGGATTTTGAAGCGGTTTTTTAAAGGATAGAGTGATTTAAGAGGAAGGTTTATATGTATAATACATGTACACCCGTGTGATGTCGGGGTGGGTGGCTAGTTTTGCAATAAATTAAAATAAGTACGGTCAACTGCGATGACACATTCAAATGTTCAAATTCAAATTCAAATTCAAATTAAAAAAAAAACATTTATTCATGTAGGACATTTTAGCAGCTTATGAACGTCAAATTTTTACATTATAATTTTTTATTTTTACCTACCGTCCAGTTCAGTATATAGATTTAATTGAGAAGAACTGACAAGAAACTCAATTGAACTACTTTTTATTTTAAAGCCAATTTATTTACAATGTATATTTATATAGGTGTCTGTCTAACATTAAATGAAAATCCCGTGCTTGAACTACTGTTGCCATGCACGCTTGTCATTCAAGTGATCGTTTAGTGAGTAATAGACTTTGCTATCGACACTTCTTTTATTATGACTTCTAAGTACTTCTTAGTTCACTTTCTAAGTTATTTATACTTTAGTCAAAATCTACTTATATATCGGAGAATCTAAGCGAGAAAGAAAATAGAAACATATATAAATAAATAAACCTGGACAATTAATACAGCGCCATTTGGTCCCAAGCTAAGCAGAGCTTGTCTTATGGGTACTAGTCAACTGATATAAATACATAGATATATAGCACTGACAATGTTATATGATTACACTAATGAATGCGTAGCGGTTTCTATGTTTATTATCGCATGCCTCTTACTTGTTATACTGTAATTATTTACATATATAAAAAAAATCTATTCAAAAGAGCAACACACAAGTTTCTTGCTCATTCGTCTTGTGATGAATCTACGTTCCAAATGAGTGGTAGAATCAAAATATGACTATTCAAAAGTGCTTGTAATGAGTTTATTTGAATAAAGATTATTTCTATTTCTAGTTCTAGAGAGTTATATATATATTTCTGTATACACATACATAATATACATAGAAAACACCCAGACCGATACAAACAATCATACTCATGAATACAAATGTTTGTATCGTGTAAAAACATACACATACAAACACACACACAGGGGAGACTTTGTGTAAAGTCATTTACGTCACGTTTACGTTTAGATGCACTCTGTCTCAGTTAGTTACCATCTGAGCCAAGCAGCTTCATTTGCGAGTTAATTTCCTGCATGAAGGGACTTTGAAATGACAGGGCGCCGGCGGCAGGACATCTAAGTCTTCAGAAAGGACCACAGTTTAGATGTACCACGGCGTTTTGTTTTGTAGTATCTGTGGTTCTGATCACTATTATAAAGCTGAGCTGTCAGTTTATTCGGCAAGCCTTTTACATATAAAACATACCACAGAGAGAGTGAAACAGCTACAGATCCTACGATTACTTATATGACGAGCATGCATGACAATAGATGTTCATGATTGATGATTGTAGCTTTTGTCTAAAGTAAGAAGAACTTCGAAGAACTTAGAAGACTTTAAGTATGTATAATATAAAAGTGGGCAAAGCCAAATTACTCACTAAACGATTACTAGAATGACGAGCGTGCATGGCAATAGTTATCATGTACGGGATTTTCATTTAATGTTAGACATAGACACCTATATAAAATATACATTGTAAATAAAATGGCTTTTAAAAAAAAAGTAAGTATTCAATATTGAAATTCAGTAGTTCAATTGAGTTTCTTGCCAGTTCTTCTCAATTGGATCTATATTTGACGACCTCGGTGGTCCAGCGGTCTAGTACACCGCTTTACGACCGATGGTCGCGGGTTCGATTCCTCGCACGGCACAAACATTTGTATTCATGAGTATGATTGTTTGTATCGGTCTGGGTGTTTTCTATATATAATATGTATGTATTTACAAAAAAAATATCTATGTATTTGTATCAGTTGTCTAGTACCCATAACACAAGCTTTAGCTAGCTTACCTTGGGTCTAGAGCTGTGTGAATTGTCCTAAGATTATTATTATTATTATTATTTATATGTATACTGAACTTGACTTGATTTCGCGATTGTCACTTTTTAAAGTTCTATAACGCGAGGTTCCACCTTCGACCGAACAGGAATAAGGTCAAAGACTCGAAGGACCAAAAATAATAACGAATACAATAGAATAGAAAATTATTTATTCAAATAAACTTACATTGAAGCACTTTTGAATAGTCAACACATTTTTTTTAATCTACCGCTCATTCGGAAAGCTGTCTCATCACAAGAAGAACGATCAAGAAACTTGGGTGCTGCTCTTTTAAATAATTTTATTATTACTTTACATTTTCAAGTTTAAGTGTGTGAATACAAACTACCGATTAGCACTAATTCAATTAAATACTCCAATAGAAAAAATTTTGAATATACAATCAACTATTTAAACAATTAATAAGAGGAAATCAGTCATAGTGATTAGAGCAGACCAGTCCCTACAAGCAGCACCCGTTCACGAGTATGACAAAGAATGTGGGGATCTAAGCCCACAGTTGCGTGATAATGATATTAGTTGATTGATCGATTGATGAGATGAGATTTATTACTAAAAGAAATATAATAAGGTGAAATGTATTGAGGTGAAATTGCATGTGTCGGCAATTATGTATTGCACAGTAAGCATGCATGTACGGTTATCTGTACAGAGAGGTTGCAAATAATATTTATTTTATTATTTTTTTTCGGAAAACCAAGGCTATTTACAAACATAGTTAGTTAGTTAGTTAGTTAAATCTCACTTTCTCTCCCCGTAAATACTCTTATGTTCACTTCTTTTCCACTTCTATTGCTTCTTACATTTAGTATAGTGTGTTATTTGTGTAATATTTATATGTATGTATGTATTTATTAATTTTAATTAATTAAATAAGTTTATATATACATATATATATATATATATTATACTTTGTTACCTTATTTCCACTCACGTGCCGCCTACTTTATTTTTATTTATACGCTCTTTCATAAGGTTGTCTGGAAGAGATTGCGTTAGCGATAAGACCGCCTTCTAGAAGAAGGTACTTCTTCTTTCTTTAATGTATTGTTATATATTATTTTCTTTTTATCTATCTACTTATAATATTGGTGCAATAAAGAATTATAAATAAATAAAAATAAATAGTTATAAACATAATTAAATGAGAACGGCCACTTATAGGTTTGCACTCATAGAAACGTAATATAAAATAAATTACAGTACTAACACGAGAGGCGTGTTTGTGTCATAAATACTCATAAAATCATATATCAAACAATAACAATCCACTAAATTAAAACATATGCTGAAATTAACAAACAAACATTTTTGTATAATGGAAATGCATATAAGTAACATTAAATTCAATACATATAACTCAAAGAATTGCCTGCTCATCACGGCCCTCGCTAAAGATATTCCATCGGAAAACAAATCAATATATACCCTACTTAATCTATTGAAGTTATTACTTGCTCGCCACATATAACTGTTTGTTTTTTTTCTAGAATCTCCAACTTATAATATATAATTATATAGCTACTATTACTACTAAAATGTAAATGTCTGACAAGATTATACGAATTTTGTAAAATTCGAAACTGCTTGTTACTATTTAGTAACTAAACTAATTATTTTATTCAAATATAGATTGTATTAAAAGGACTGAAAAAACTTCTGAAGCTTATATGTATTTAGAACAAAAGCAGATGATATTATGGTAGCAGTTAGTACAATAATATTTTTTTTTTACAGTGTCCAAGAATATTTAAGTAACACAAACATCTTCACGTAATTTCCATGCCTATATGGTAAATATTTAATAGTTTTGTCTATAGTTAGATGATACAGAAGGTATAGAAGTATAATGAAATTAAGAGGCTGCTTTCCAATGTGAATATTCGTCTCCCACACATGGCTGTATTAATATTAGATCCGACCAATTACCGCCCAGGGCTCTCCTGAGACGCATAATTACTCGAGACTTGCTGAAAAATTTCACTAGCTGTGAGGGAAATTATGTATTAAAGGCTTAATTATACAGTCAGCAGCCTCTTTGCTTTATTCACAGTGAAATACTAAACAACGTAGTTACTTGGTATGAAATAGAAATAATCTTTATTCAAATAAACTCGATATAAACACAAATGAATGGTCATGTTTTTTTATTCTACTAAAATATTTTTTCCAAAATAAAAGTAGCGTAAGTTACTCCTTATTATATCAGCTACTTGCCAAAAAATGTCCCGTCAAAATCGGTCCAGCCATTTCAGAGATTAGCCGGAACAAACAGACATACAGACAGACAAAAATTGTATGAAATGTTATTTTTGTTTATGTACCGTATGTATATTCATATGCATGTAGTAAAAAACAGTTGTTTCAATATTAGAAACAGACACTCCAATTTTATTTATATGTATATATGAACTATTACAATAACACTGTTTTAAATGTGACGCTGTCATTATTTATATGTATAATTAGTAAAAATCACAGGATCTTACCACGTTTTATATTTATTTACTGAGTTCCTGATATTTCGGCAGAGTTTCAACCGCCACGGGTAAACTGAAGAGGAGCTGGTAGATGGTAAATACAATCTTTTTATGGGCACACATATCCGTCTACGACGATCTGGTCAAGATCGCGGGAAGGCATTGGATGCGAGCAGCGCAGGACCGATCGTCGTGGAGATCTTTGGGGGAGGCCTATGTCCAGCAGTGGACGTCTTCCGGGCTGCGATGATGATGATGATGATGATCCGTCTACCTTCACATATCTTTGTTTGTCGCTACTATTGGAACTATCCGAAATATCGGGAACTGGATGGTTACATAGTAATATCCCCTGATTTTTACTAATTATATGTATAGATTACAGTAATGTCCGAGTTTCAACTATTTCTAGAAATGTTTCCAACAACTTGCGGAGGTGCGCGGCGACACAATTGCTTCCATTGTGTTCCTTCTAAGCGCTATTAATTTTCGAGCCACCCCGGGATGTCTAGGTGGAACTGAAGTTAGCCTTACAACATAGCAACACTCAAATAATGCATTTGTTTCAGTACAATAACCACTGTCGTGTTCAGGAGCGTGCGGTAACTGTGTTCTACGTCGGCTTCAGTTGTAACTTGGTTACCTGTTCAATTTCATTATTTTTTGACAGTTATTTCATTACTAGAAAGAAAGAAAGAAAGAAAGAAAAGGAAGAAAGAAAGACAGAAAAGAAAGAAAGAAAGAAAGAAAGAAAGAAAGAAATAAATAAAGAAAGAATAGAATATTTATCATTACTAGTGCTCGCTATGGCTTCTGGAGCGTGCGGTAACTGTCTTCTACTTCAGCTTCAGTTGTAACTTGATTACCTGTTCATTTTCATTATTTTTGACAGTTTTTTCATTACTAGAAAGAAAGAAAAAGAGAGAGAGAGAGAGAGAAAGAAAGAAAGAAAGAAAGAAAGAAAGAAAGAAAGACAGAAAGAAAGAAAGAAAGAAAGAAAGAAAGAAAGAAAGAAAGAAAGAAAGAAAGAAAGAAAGAAAGAAAGAAAGAAAGAAAGAAAGAAAGAAAGAAAGAAAGAAAGAAAGAAAGAAAGAAAGAAAGAAAGAAAGAAAGAAAGAAAGAAAGAATATTTATCATTACTAGTGCACGCTATGGCTTCTGGAGCGTGCGGTAACTGTCATCTACTTCAGCTTTAGATGTAACCTGGTTAGCTGTTCATGATCATTATTTTATGAAAGTTTTTTCATTACTAGTACTCGCTACAACTTTAATGCAAATACAACTATCGACTCGCTAATACCATAACTGTATAACATATAATTATATGTATAGCTATTTCACCTGAAAGAGTTTTTAAAATCGATTATACAAAAATGATCGATTTATACAAATTTCCACCCCATATTTTATGTGGAATTTATCAAAATCCTTTCTTAGCGGATGCCTACGTCATAACATCTACCTGCATGCCAAATTTCAGCCCGATCCGTCCAGTGGTTTGGGTTGTGCGTTGATAGATCACTATGTCAGTCACCTTTGAGTTAGATAAGTATGTGTGTAGCCTGTGTCTGTCCTCGTGATATAACCTATATTCTTGTCAAATATCTTTAAAATCTGTTTCGCCGTTTAGCAGTAAAAACATAACAAATAGACACACATATAGACAAATAGACTTTAGAATTTACAATTAATAATGATAATAATAATCTCAGGACAATTCACACAGCGCCATCTAGACCCAAGTTAAGCTAGCTAAAGCTTGTGTTATGAGTACTAGATAACTGATACATATACATAGTTTTTTTTTTGTAAATACATACATATTATACATACAAAAACACCTAGACCGATACAAACAATCATACTCATGAATACAAATGTTTGTGCCGTGCGTGGAATCGAACCCGCGACCATCGATTGTAAAGCGATGTTCTAGACTGCTAGACCACTGAGGTCGTCACAATTAATAAACATATATTAATAGTATGGATGTTTAGAAATATAAAGCAACTAAAAAAAACTTAATCGCTATGTACTGTCATTACGAACATATTTATTTGTCATTGCATTTTCGAGGAGACCTCATTTGATTGTATTCGGTGCACGCTGTTTGTTGGGTCGTTACAGCGCAGGTACGTATGGTACTAGTAGCCGATACTGTACACAAACAAACAAACGGCAGCACGGCACGGAAGCGAGACAAACAAACGGAAACCGTGTAGATTTCACTGAATATAGCGCCCTCAGTGCCAACACCCAACAACCAACATTTACAAACTCAACGGTTTAATGAGGTGACATTGAAATACGACCTTCATTACATACCACTTACTTTTCTTCGGCTTATACAAAGAACATGTGAGGTAGATTTTGGATTTCTTACTTTTTGAACAAATAGGTTTTTATTTTCTCTATCTATACATATAAATAAAATTGGAGTGTCTGTTTGTAATATTGAAATAACCGTTTTTTACTACATGCATATGAATATGAATGCCGTACGTACATCAAAATAACATTTTCTACAATTTTTGACTGTCTGTCTGTTTGTTCCGGCAAATCTCTGAAATGACTGGACCGATTTTGACGTGACTTTTATTGACAGATAGCTGATGTAATAAGAAGTAACTTAGGCTACTTTTATTTTAGAAAAAATGTTTTATTTTAGAACAGTAAAGTTAAATTCGGTACGGACGAAGTCGCAGGTACAGCTAGTTATAAAATATAATTTGTCGTTTTAATAGAGATCAATGTTTTCGTAAAGTTATTATATCGGTAACATATCATTTATTGTCAGTATCTTTAAACATTTTCATATCATAAAATGTAGCTGTATTTTTAATCATCATTCAGTTTATCTGACGATATATATATATATCGTCAAATGAGAATGTTGAGGTGGATGTGTGGTGTGACAAGAATGGATAAGATAAAGAATGAATACATTATGGTAGTATGAAAGTGGCACCGGTGTCGGAGAGGTTGAAGAGTAATCGTCTATCGTGGTATGGACATGTAATGCGTAGGAATGAGGATAATATTTTAAGGAAGGTGTTACATATGAATGTGGATGGTTATAAGGGCAGAGGAAGGCCGAAAAAGAGATGGATGGACTGTGTGAAAGATGATATGGTAAGAAAGGAAGTAAATAACGAGATGACTGTGAATAGGGATGAATGGAAGAGAAAAACATTTTACGCCGACCCCAAATAAATGGGATAAGGAAGAAGCAGATGATGATATATATATATATGTATATTCACATTATAGGCAGTGATTATTTATTTTTCTACACTCATCCCGGATATTACAGTTCATTACTGGATGATTTTCTTTTTTAAACAAGCTTATTATAAAATTTAAGAGTTCGTAAATGATAATGATGTTTAGAAGAAAAAACTGAACATTCAGAATACTGACAATATTATCTGATTTCACAAATAATGAATGCGTAACGGTTTATATATTGATTGTCGTATGTCTCCCGCTTGTTAATTAAGAACAAACAAAATTGTTGTACCCACGTTACTGTGTATTTATTTAAAATATTAATTTATAACAGCAACACACAAGTTTCTTGCTCATTCTTCTTGTGATGAATCTGCATTCCGAATGAGTGGTAGAATAAAAAATATGACTATTCAAAAGTGCTTGTAATGAGTTTATTTGAATAAAGATTATTTATATTTCACACCAAGTATTATCGTATAGCATCCATCATACTCGTGAACGTGTGCTGCTTGTAGGGACTGGTCTGCTCTAATCACTACGATTGATTTATTCTTATTGTATATTCGAAATTTGACCCTAATAAATTAGTGCTAGTTGGCAGTTTCTATTCACACGTTTCGACTTAAAAAGGTAAAGTTGCAAGGATTATTTAAAAGAGCAACACACAAGTTTCTCGCTCATTCTTCTTGTGATGAATCTGCATTCCGAATGAGTGGTAGAATCAAAATATGACTATTCAAAAGTGCTTGTAATGAGTTTATTTGAATAAAGATTATTTCTATTTTATTACAGTTTAGTTGTAAACGGCATCGTTAAAAATAATCTCTAATTCCCCGAAAAAGGATAAAAACTTGAAAACATCGTTTTATTTTTCCCGTAAAACGTTAATTAGCTATCAATCTCAATTATTTTCGATTTTTAGGCTCAGAGGCGTAGATTAGAGGGTGGGTTGTTTTTTATAAATGCTTGGCCGTAACCCAAAAACTGCGTCAAACAGAAATATGTAAAAATAGGTTACATGCAAATAGGGTCTGTCGCTGACGCGTGGTGCTTTTTTTTTTCTGACTACTCTAATGCTGTTGGCCGCAGCTGGCCTTTACAGCTTCACCGGACGATAGGGGACGAGTGCAGATGGCACTCCAAACCAAAGGAAGGACTTATGGAGCGGCTGAAGGCCAACTCCCGCCTGACGGATACGACTTTAGTCTGAGGGCACCACTAGGGGTTCGAACCTCGGGCTTGTTGCCCTTTATATCTAGTTTCGATGGCAGTCGCAATGTTTACTGAAAATGGATACCTACAGGAAATTTTATTCAGCAATCGTATCAAATTAAATTCAAAATATCTGTATTCATGTAGGTCTATTACAGACTCTTATTATATGTCAAATCTACCGTCAGTTACGAATGATTTCGAGATGAGAAGAACTGAAAAGAAACTCAGCTCGTATTCTTTTCAAATATTGCATGTTTACAATAATACAGATCCAATTTTAAATTCAAATATGGGATAATAGAGTGACCTCCAGCATATACTATTGCAAAAAAACAAAAAATCTAATCAGTGTTCGCAACCCGAACAGACCAGTCCCCACAAGCAGCACCCGTTCACAAGTATGACGGATGAGCCAGCCATCGTTGCACTCAACCATATTAGAGGGAGCACATCGACCCGGCCCACCACGCCGCCACAAGTTTGAACTTTATAGCGAGCATGACTGTTTCGAGTATGAATGTATGTTCGTTACTCTTTCACGTAAAAACTACTGAACGAATTTTAATGTAACTTTACAATGATATAGGTCATACATCAGAATAACATCATCATCTCAGGAATACCGGAAGACGTCCACCGCTGGACATAGGCCTCCCCCAAAGATCTCCACGACGATCGGTCCGGCGCTGCTCGCATCCAACGCCTTCCAGCGATCTTGACCAGATCGTCTGTCCGATAGAATAAAATATAGGCTGTAAATTTCAGCTAGTGATATAGAATTATACATTTAGAAACTGTAATTTATGGAATTAGGTATCTACCCGAAGTGTTCTCTGACACAGCATGGAGTTTTTCAAAAAAAGTATATTAAGTTTACTAAAAGGTTGGCCAACACGTAACACCCCTGTTGTTGCAAGCGTTCATACGTTACATTTACCATCAGACGGGCCGTATGCTTGATAGCCACCGCCGTATTATAAAAGGAATGTCTAAAATTGCTATTAAAATTTTGGTTCTTTTAATCTACTATTTGGAATTTCAATTAAAACAAAAACCAATTTTTTTTTTTTTTTTTCTCTTTATTTATTTAGGAGCTTAGCTTATAGTGAGCATGTTAGCTCCGTGTTGTCTTCTTAATGAATTACATAACATCTAAACTTTAAATTACTATAAAAACAAATCTTACCTACTTTTGTCTACAAATTTATAAATTAATACCTTTATATCCTCTCCAGACATTACTTTTGTATCATTAGATATAGCCCTAGATTTTAACTGGAAAATAACCAACGAGTCTTTGGGAAGTGATCATTTGATTATATATATGTCCTTGAATTATAAATGCAAAAGGGATTTTATTAGTAAACGTAACTACAAACTAGCTGATTGGATAAAATACGGAGCCGATATTGAAAAAGGTTTTATAAATTTTAATAGTACAGTTCCTTTACAAAAGAAATATGACTTCCTAATTAATGAAATTAACAAATCAGCCAATAAAAATATACCCGTTTCAAAAATTTGTACAAGCCCCAACAATAAATTTCAACCCAAACCATATTGGGATCCATCTCTCTCTAAAGCCGTTGCACTTCGTAGGTTAGCATTAAAACAGTTTAGACAGAATCCTACCCCTAATAACCTTAATATATTAGAAAAACAAAAAAAAACCAATTTCAATTTTAATAAAATTGTTATGGATTCAAATTAAGGTAGTATAACAGTATCTTTTCATCTAAACAATTAACAAAATCGGTTCACAATTGGCTCAGATAACAAAATGGCGGTCCGCTACAGTGCGGTTTTCTAGAAACATTTTGCCACGCACAACCACATTGTGGAATCACCTTCCAGCAATGGTATTTCCGAACCGATACGATATTGAAACCTTCAAGAAAAGAGCTTATTCCTTTTTAAAAGGCCGACAACGTACTTGCAATTCCCCTGGGGTTGCGGGTGCTCATGGGCGGCGGTAATCACTTACCATCAGGTGAGCCGCATGCTCGTTTGTCGGCTGTGTTATAAAAAAAAATACAAAAGCAATTCTGCATATACCTATAATAGTGCGTAATTTTTTTATTACTATTTCGCCCCTACCGTATAATCCCCACAAAAGTACTTTTAGGGGCATTGTGGATTTTTTTTCGGACTACTCTAATGCTGTTGGCCGTATCTGGCCTTTACAGCTTCACCGGACGATAGGGGACGAGTGCAGATGACACTCCAAACCAAGGAGGAATTATGGAGCGGCTGAAGGCCAACAACGACTTTAGTCTGAGGGCACTGCTAGGGACTCGAACCTAGCTCAGGCCGTCGTAATTCCGATCCCCCTTTAAATTGCACGGGTGATCGGTCGATGGAAAATCGAATGTTTTAAACTGGCTGTGTAAATCTGACCTCAATACGTCTTGTTTAAAATATAGGACACGTAATGGTGTCCGTTGTCTGAGCTGCCACCGTGCTGTAGAGTACACAGCCGTCAAAACGCACCCCCACCCCCTCCCCTACATGATACAGGTGTCCCATGACACCTCGCGTGTTGTTTACCTAAAGTTAAACTCACTTTATATACGATATCAGTGGAAACTACCTATTGTATACTAATAACAAAATGGAATACAACACAATATAGATAATAATCTATACATATAAATAAAATTGGTGTCTGTTTGTTATATAATGAAATAACCGTTTTTTACTACATGCATAATACCGTAAATATGGATTGATTTTATATATATACATATATCGTGTCTTTACGCGTGTTTTTATTGAGGACTAGCTGTTCCCGCGACTTCGTCCGCGTGGAATTTAACTTTATTTTTCTAAAATAAAAGTAGCCTAAGTTACTCCTTATTACATCAGCTACCTGCCAAAAAGAGTTCCGTCAAAATCGGTACACCCGTTTCAGAGCTTAGCCGGAACAAACAGACAGACAAAAAAATGTTATATTGCTGTATGTACCGTATTTATATTCATATGCATGTAGTAAAAAATGGTTATTTCAGTATTACAAACAGATACTGCAATTTTATTTATATGTATAGATTAATGTGCAGTTGCTATTTAAAAGAACACTGAATCAATAATAAAGTGACTATATTAGACACATGACGTATAAAATAACTTTTCTAAAAGTATAAAATTAAAAATAATAATAATACCAAAGGACTTCGGCGGTCGGTCGCCAACAGACTAAAAAACTGATATCTTTCATAATTGTTCTCAGACATTCAGAATTTGTCTGTATTCTCTCTCTGCAGAAAAATAATATTTTCAGCTAAAATTGTACTTTATAAACGTTCACAGCATCCATCCCATCTCGACGGTCGGCTAAGAATAATTAAGTTTCTAAGTAACGTTTCAAAGTTGCCTTTAAAAGTTGAACACAATAAAGATCGTGAACGATTAACTCGATCCATCAAGGGACAGGGCAACCCTCCAAACAACCTACGGCCATTCCAACCTCACGGTTATACTGACCGAAACGTGAGGTGCGCTTTCGGGCATCTCTTTCATAATAATAACTAGCTTTTGCCCGCGGTTTCGCTCGCGTTAATTTATCCCCTTAGGGGTGGAATTTATCAAAATCCTTTCTTAGGAGATACCTACGTCATAGTAGCTTTATGCATGCAAAGTCTCAGCCCGATCGGTTTAAAATTGACAAAGTTTCATACATACTTTCATCCCCTATTTTATTCCCTTGGGGGTAGAATTAATCAAAATTATTTCTTAGCGGATGCCTACGTCATAACATCTACCTGTATGCCAAATTTCAGCCCTATCCGTCCAGTGGTTTGGGCTGTGCGTTGATAGATCACTATGTCAGTCACCTTTGAGTTATATATATTTAGATAATAATCTCAGGACAATTCACACAGCGCCATCTAGTCCCAAGTTAATCTAGCTAAAGTTTGTATAATGGGTACTAGATAACTGATACATATTTTTTTGTAAATACATACATATTATACATAGCAAACACCAAGACCGATATAAACAATCATACTCATGAATACAAATGTTTGTGCCGTGCGAGGAATCGAACCCGCGACCATCGGACGTAAAGCGGTGTGCTAGATCGCTAGACCACCGAGGTCGTCGGTCGTCGGTCTCTCTTGACTCCCTATAAGTTTTTAATCTACATTTGTCCCTAGTGCACTTTCTCCCCTTTCTGGGGCAGTGGACTCCACAGCAACAACAGTTGCGACTTCAGTGCCGGGCAGCACTCCTTCTTCTTCCGGATACTCCCGAATGTCTTCTGTGCTTCCTGGTGCCGCTCTACGTGTTATCCTCTCCGACCTGCTCCGCCTCCTATGCCACTGACGCGCGAACTTTCGTAGCCGTCTAAAATTCTCTACCGTAGACACCAGATCCTGGTAGTGGAACGGTCCCGTCTCATTGTTGCTTCATCGTATGCCGTCCAGCATCAGCATCCTCGCGTCGCCGTACAACGGACACTCCCACAGGACATGGTGGACGTCGTCTTCAGCCCCGCAGTCGCAGCCACTCTGCTCGCCGAGCTTCATGGCGTGCAGACACTTCCTAAAGCATCTGTGTCCAGTGAGGATCTGGGACGTCTCGTAGTCCGGCTCGACCCACGTAGACATCAACCGTACACCTACATCAGGGAAGAAACGATGCAGCTCTCTGCCGTCCGCGAAGGATGTCCAGCGATCCTGCCATGTCGCAACTATCTCGATCCATACCCCGCGTTTATAGAATAGAATAGAAAATCATTTATTCAAATAAACTTACATTGAAGCACTTTTGAATAGTCATAAGACTTTTTTTTTTATCTACAGGGATTTTATATATAGGTATAGGTCCGTGGATCTGCGGGGACAGGTCCCAAGTGTTCCCCCTTTACGCACGAATATTGACTGCAGATTTGAACGAGGGTAAACGGCTGCCGTTTACATCGCCGCGAGATAAAACAAGTTATGCAGTGTCGTCACGAATGAAATGTGCCACGAGTTTGAATCTGTGCGTTGTAGCTCGGGGCACGGGGGGCACGGGGGGCAACGGGGGTACGGGTCACGGGGGCACGGGGGCACTGAGCACGGTTATGATTCGCAATCAGATCACAATACATCAGTTTATTGCAAAGTGCTCGGCGCTCTCTGAACTTTATACGAGCTTTGAGCGAGCAAATCTATGTATATTGGTGTTTATTGCTTAGAAACTTGGAAAAGTGTCATGAAATGAAATCTACCATATACATACGTCATGTGAATAAAAATATAAGTAAAACAATTGCTCGATATTGAAGTATAATAAAAATTATTATATTCAATTCAGATTAATATATTATATTACATTACTAGCTGTAACCGCGACTTCGTCCGCGTGGAATTTAACTTTATTTTTCTAAAATAAAAGTAGCCTATGTTACTCACTACACTCTTTATTATACTGCCATTCACGGCCGTCATTCGAGTAATCGTCAAGTGGTAGTTTAATCAAGAATGGTTTACAAATAAATAACACAGATCGATTGAGAAATTAAATATAGTAGGTGTCTACGCTTGCTTCCAGAAACATAAAAAAAAAAGAAAAACTTATGTCTACTCTGTATTGTGTACATATCTGTAACAAATTTGTGTGGGACTGTGTATAGGGCGCTGGGGTCGGTGCAGCCAACGATGGTGGTAATTAAAGATGCAATATGTAAAAGGATAGTATATTATAAAAAAATATGTCGTAACAAACTATATGAAAGTAAGAGCAATACAAGGAATAGTAAAAAGGAAATGAATAACAAAACCATAGCAAGCGATATAAAATATAAATATTTAAAAATAAGGAATAGTCGTACCAGCCAGCGGCCCAAATGTAAGGAGTCCTGTACAAAATTAATCAAAAATCAAAATTTCAATAAATAAATGTTCAAATAAAAAAAAGGAGTTTTGAATCCTCTGTTACTGAATAGAAGTTATATTATTACCTCGAAGAGAATATTTAGTGATAAGACTGCTCCAATACCTTATTTCTTGCATCTTGTAATGATGAATTTCGTTTTATTTACATAATAATTTAATAAATGTTAATTCTCTGAGGAAAATAATTTATTTCAGATTCCGTTTAATTTAAATTGAAAATTCACAAAGAGAAAGCTATCACAAAGGGTGTTACTATGTACAATATATATGTATATACAAAAAATATGTATTTATATCAGTTGTCTAGTACCCACTGTACCCATAACACAAGCTCTGCTTAGCTTGGGACTAGATGGCGCTGTGTTAATTGGCCAGGGTTATTTATTTATTTATATCAGTTGTCTAGTACCCATAACACAAGCTCTGCTTAGCTTGCGACTAGATGGCGCTGTGTTAATTGTCCAGGGTCATTTATTTATTTATATACTGATATAAATAAATAAATAACCCTGGACAATTAACACAAGCTCTGCTTACCGTGGGACTAGATGGCGCTGTGTGAATCATCTTGAGACATTTAATATTATAATTTCGGGCTCGAAATTTATATTATTCCAGCGGTTTAGAACACACGAATGACATTCACGGGTTCGATTCCTTGCATTGCAAAAATTGATTTCTATGGATAAATAGAATAGAAATAGAAATAATCTTTATTCAAATAAACTCATTACAAGCGCTTTTGAATAGGCATATTTTTTTTTATTCTAAAACTCATTTGGAACGCAGATTCATCACAAGAAGAATGAGCAAGAAACTTGTGTGTTGCTTTTTTGAGTAGATGTTTTTTTTATATAAATAATTACAGTATAACAAGTAAGAGGCATGTGATAATCAACATAGAAATCGCTACGCACTCATTATTTTTAGTGCAATCAGATAATATTGTCAGCGCTATGGATTTTATGCTTTTCTATTAAAACATTATTATCGTTAACGAATTCTTCAATTTTATAAGCTTTTTTACAAAGGAAGTGTTTTATATGACACTTAATCTTTTTTCGTGCAGATTTATAACAGACTCTGGTACTAAAATTACTACTAAATACTAAAATTATTCAAATTAAAAAATCATTTATTCATGTAGGACATTTTAGCCGCTAATGAACGTCAAATTGTTTATGTTATATTTTGTTCCTACCGTCCGGTTCAGTATATAGATCCAATTGAGAAGAACTGGCAAGAAACTCAATTGAATATTTTTTTAAAGCCAGTTTATTTATAATGTATATTTATTATATTAATTTTATATTTGTATACGTGTTCATTCATTTAGGACATTTTTGCCGCTTATGAACGTAATTTTTTTTATATCATAATTTTTTCCAGTTCCATTGAATATTCAAGAAACTCAATTCAATTACTTTTTTTTTAAAGCCAGTTTATTTACAATGTATATTTATATAGGTGTCTGTCTAATATTAAATGAAAATCCCGTGCATGAACAACTATTGCCATGCACGCTCGTCATTCAGTACAATTACGTAAGTTACGAGGTGTAAGGTGGGAGTCAGTAGGCATCACCTCCACCTGTGAACTGCGAGCTCTCAACTCAGCGCAGCATCCACAGATCATTATAATACGCGAGTGCTGGTGTCACGTTTCTCGTTCGTATATCATGCCAATTATTCAATACTAACGACACTGCGTGACTTCGCCCGGGTGTGTGATGTACAGACGTGCCGACAGACGGCTGATGTTATATATTTCCATACGATGCATAGTTATAATTGAGATTATAACATTATTAAGAATATATTGAAATTAGAATACAGATTATTATATTAATAACTAGCTTTTCCCGCGACTTCGTTCGCGTGGAATTTAACTTTATTTTTCTAAAATAAAAGTAGCCTAAAGAACTGAAAATTATTTTGTTCGTCTTAATTTATTCGTTCCATTAGGTACTGATAGGTTCAAACTAATACATTTATATCCTTCATCATCCCTTATTTTATCCTCATGGGGGTTGAATTTATCAAAATCCTATTTAAGCGAACGTCTTCATCATAGTAGCTCCAATCTTTAATTTCAGTTCAATCAGTCGAAAATCTAAGAAGATTTATAGAAACTTTCATCCCCTAATTTATCCCCTTAGGGGTAGATTTCATCAAAATCCTTTCTTAGCGGATGCCTACGTCATAACATCTACCTGCATGTAAAATTTCAGCCCGATCCGTCCAGTGGTTTGGGCTGTGCGTTGATAGATCACTATGTCAGTCTGTCAGTCACCTTTGAGTTATATATATTTAGAAATACAACAAGCAGTCTTATTACTGATATAACTTCAATATGTATGTATGTATGTGTGTTAAAGACTATAAGAAAGGAACAGTCCGAAGTCACAGTAATGTAACTTTGAAGCGATTCAGAAACTTTGGCTGTAACACATTGTTCATAAGTGAGCATTTCGAATGGTAATATACCATTCATAGGGTATTACCATTTAAAGGGCTTGGTATTCTCAAAATGGTAATATTACCGTGGCGAAATACAACCGACTGGAAAGTTAAAAAATGTTATGTCCATTACGAGTGACGCCAAAGTCACCGACAATCTATACATATAAATAAAATTGTAGTGTCTGTTTGTAATATTGAAATAACCGTTTTTTACTACATGCATATGAATGTAAATATGGTACATATACCAAAATATCATTTTTTACAATTTTTGTCTATCTGTCTGTCTGTTTGTTCCGGCTGATCTCTGAAATGGCTCAACCGATTTTGGCGGCATTTTTTTTGCTACCTATCTGATGTAATAAGGAGTAAATAAGGCTACTTTTATTTTAGAAAAAAAAGTTAAATTTCTAATATTTATTACAATTTTTGTCTGTCTGTTTGTTTGTTCTGGCTAATCTCTGAAATGGTTGGACCGATTTTGACGGGACTTTTATTGGCAGGTAGCTGATGTAATAAGTAGTAACTTAGGCAGCTTTTATTTTAGAAAAAAAAGTTAAATATCAAACATTTTTTACAATTTTTGTCTGTCTGTTTATTCCGACTAATCTCTGTAATGGCTAGACCGATTTTGTCGGGACTTTTTTTGCCAGCTAGCTGATGTAATAAAGAGTAACTTAGGCGATTATTTTAGAAAAATAAAGTTAAATTCTACGCGGATGGAGTCGCGGGTAAAAGTTAATCTTAAATATATTAGGTGTGGTATGTAGCGTGTCTGTTCGTAACACAATAGTGGTATAAACTCCTTAAGTTAGAATGCCACGGTTATAATTACCACACATTCATATTACCACGCCCAATTATCTCACGTACGGGAAACGAATACTAATCTGTGTGACGCGAGGACACTTTGTACATAACAATGCAGTTAGCACATCACTTTTAAGTGTATCCAATTGATCATGAGAATCGTCATCATCATCATCATCATCATCATCGCAGCCCGAAAGACGTCCACTGCTGGACTCATAGGCCTCAATAGGATAGATGGCCGTTGGGGCAATAAAGTCCTCGAGTGGCGACCGCGGATCGGAAGACGCAGCGTGGGAAGGCCTCCCCCAAAGATCTCCACGACGATCGGTCCTGCGCTGCTCGCATCCATTGCCTTCCAGCGATTTTGACCAGAACGTCGGTCCACCTTGCTGGAGGCCTTCCCACGCTGCGTCTTCCGGTCCGTGGTCGCCACTCGACTTTACTGCCCCAACGGCCATCTGTCCTAAAAGCTATGTGCCCTGCCTATTACCACTTCAGTATCGCAGTTCTTCAGGCTATGTCGGTCACTCTGGTTCCTCTGCGGATCTCCTCATTTCTAATTCGATCATTAGAATATTATTTCATAATTAAATTCAAATTCAAAAATCATTTATTCATGTAGGACATTTTAGCCGCTTATGAACGTCAAGTACCGTATATAGACAGTACCGTCTTTACCATAAGGGTACACGGGGCCCGTGTCCAGGGCCCCCATTCTCAGAGGGCCCCTAAGGACTGACAATTTTTCTCACACATTTAATCTCAAAAGATTTTTATCGGGCACACTACACTTTCTTCACAAATCAGTAATGTTATCAGAAGGTTATCACAAGGCATATACTACGCCATTATACCGCTTCGCCTATCTATGTTCTTATACCTAATGACCTTTTTTACTTTCCACAAGGGCCCCGAATTCATATGTGCCCAAGGGCCCCAGCCTAGTTTAAGATGGCGGTGAATATAGATCCAATTGAGAAGAACTGGCAAGAAACTCAATTGAATTACTTTCTTTTTTAAAAGCCAGTTTATTTACAATGTATATGTCTAACATTAAATGAAAATCCCGTGCATGAACAACTATTGCTATACACGCTCGTTACATATATTGAACGGAATGTAACAATATCGATACTTCCATACGATTCCTCGCACGGTACAAACATTTGTATTCATGAGTATGATTGTTTGTATCGGTCTGGGTGTTTTCTATGTATATAATGTATGTATTGAAAAGAAATATATATCTATGTATTTATATCAGTTGTCTAGTACCCACAACACAAGGTTAGCTCATCCTGGTACTATATGGCGCTGTGTTAATTGTCCAGATTTATTACTATTACCACAGATAACATAATATTACATACTATTACAGCAAGCACTTAGAATGTCAAGATGATACTTTTTAACTGACAGAGAAACTCATTTTTATACACATACAGTACGTACATATGGATGACTTTATGCATTATATTGTGGCGTGATTTACTAATTGTACTTACCCTTACCTGTTCTTTATCTTTGGTTCTGACCTGTTTAAATGTTTAAGTGTGTAACTGTATTGTTTTATATAACCAATTTAAATATAACTTTAATATTAAAGATAAATTCATGAGGTAGCTGTTATTGGCTTTACTAACTAAGTAATACTATATATTATCTGTAAATTGTATAAGCTGTTGATTACCTAAAAAATAAATAAATAAATAAATTACTTAAGATTTCATTGTATGCGGAGATTTTATGACTTTTAATATATATATAAATCGTATATTAGATAGTAAATATTTACAAACAAATATTTAAAAAAACTTATTGTCTGTGTAACGCAATAAACTATGTTATTGTACTCTTAGGAGTTCATCTATTTGTATTTATTTTATTATACTTTTATACTTAAATAAAAAAATAAAAATATATGCAATTACTTTAGCAAATATGGACATTACAGACTTCAACATACACTATGTAACATGTCTATACATATAAAAAAATTGGAGTGTCTGTTTGTAATATTGAAATAACCGTTTTTTACTACATGCATATGAATATAAATACGGTACATACACCAAAATAACATTTTTTACAATTTTTGTCTGTCTGTCTGTCTGTTTGTACCAGCTAATCTCCGAAATGGCTGGACCGATTTTGACGGGACTTTTATTACAGATAGCTGATGTAGTACGATGTAACTTAGGCTAATTTTATTTTAGAAAAATAAAGTTAAATTCCACGCGGACGTAGTCGCGAGTACAGTGAGTTTGTATATAAAATCACCGGATCAATACAAACAGTCATAAATACAAATATTTGTGTGTACACAGCTGAGTTATTACGAAATGAAATTATTAAGTCGAACTGCTAAAGCGTAAGGTCGCGGAATAATAATAGGATCTCAAATTTCTTGCCTCTTATTATTATGTAGTGAGTTCTAAAACGTATTGTATACCCACTGTTATACAATATTAAATTCATTATACCATACACTAGCCGTACTCGCGACTTCGTCCGCGTGGAATTTAACTTTATTTTTCTAAAATAAAAGTAGCTGTCGCGTATAAGCAGCAACAAAAAGCAACAAAAAGGGCGCGTTGTGATTGGAGCGCACACCCATCCATTTTAAATCCGCGATGTACCGTACAGACTTCAAAATTCAATTCAATTGACGCAACGTGCAATTTGTTCACTTATCCTAATTTATAATTCATCATAGTATTTACGCATTAAATTCAAGAATATAAGAAAATTCTAATTTCTACAACCCGTAATCTATTGAAACCAAAATCATCTACAATCTGAACATTCGAGCCGCATCACCACTTACCAGTAGCCTAAATTACTCTTTATTACATCAGCTACCTAGAAAAAAAGTCCCGTCAAAATCGGTCCAGCCATTTCAGAGATTAGCCGGAACAGACAGACTGACGCTTCATCCGCTTGGAATTTAACTCTATTTTTCTACAATAAAAGTAGCCTAAATTAATCCTTATTACACTACCTACCTACCAAAAAAAGTTCCGTCAAAATCGGTCCAGCCATTTCAGAGATTAGCCGGAACAGACAGACTGACGCTTCATCCGCTTGGAATTTAACTCTATTTTTCTACAATAAAAGTAGCCTAAATTAATCCTTATTACACTACCTACCTGCCAAAAAAAGTTCCGTCAAAATCGGTCCAGCCATTTCAGAGATTAGCCGGAACAAACAGACAGACAAAAATTGTAAAAAATGTAATTTCGGTGTATGTACCGTATTTATATTCATATGCATGTAGTAAACGGTTATTTAAATATTACAAACAGACACTCCAATTGTATTTATATGTATAGATGTATAGATTGTTGTCTGTGGTTATTATATAGTGAGTTCTAAAACGTATTACGTACTGTTATACAATATTAAATTCATTATTGATGTACATACAGACAATATACAACGGATGCTTCAGTCGGTAGCAGGATATTGGACTGCTATATCTTATTAGACTGTTCTGCTATTATTGGAACACTAGCTACTCGCCCCGGCTTCTACCGGGTGTACATGTATTATACTATAGGTATACACATACACCCGGGCAGAGTAGCAAACAGTTTTACAGTCAAATATTGTGACTTAAATAACTATATGTTTCCATGCAGGAAATAGAAATAGAAATAATCTTTATTCAAATAAACTCATTACAAGCACTTTTGAATAGTCATATTTTGATTCTACCATTCATTGGGAACGCAGATTAATCACAAGAAGAATGAGCGAGAAACTTGTGTGTTGCTCTTTTTAATAGATGTTTTTTTTTATATAATAATTACAGTATAACAAGTAAGAGGCATGCGACAATCAACATAGAAATCGCTACACACTCATTATTAGTGTAATCAAATAATATTGTCAGTGCTATGGATTTAAAGTTTTTCTATAAAAACATTATTATAGTTAACGAATTCTTCAATTCTATACTAAGCTTCTTGAAAGCAAGTGAACTGTTTTATATGACATTTAAATCTTTTTTTATGCAGATTTATAACAGACTCAGGTATTTTATTGTAAAACCTTACGCAATTGCCATAAAACGAATTACTAACTTTAGTTAAACGACATTTAGGTAAAATCAGTTTGTTATTGTTACGTAAGCTTTTATTAGTGCAATCACTAACTGTTTTGAAATTGTCTATTAATATAAGTAAATACTAAATTGCTATTGCGTAAGATTTATTTCCGAGTGAATCAGAGATCACAGAGAGATTCCTTGTTCTACTCAATTTCATTTATCAATTATCAGTAAATTTTGTTAACTGCTAAGCGTTGGCAATATCATTACATAGTATAAAACAAAGTCGCTGTCGCTGTCTGTCCCTATGTATGCTTCAAAATCCTTTATGTAGTTTTAAAGATAAAACTACATAAAGGATTTTGAAGCAGTTTTTATTAATAGATACAGTGATTTATGAGGAAGGTTTATATGTACAACTAGCTTTTGCTAATTTATCCCCTTAGGGGTGGAATTTACCAAAATCCTTTCTTAGGGGATGCCTACTTTATAGTAGATTTATGCATGCAAAGTCTCAGCCCGATCGGTTTAAAATTGACAGTTTCCTACAAATTTTCATCCCCTATGCAGGGATGTAGATGTTATGACGTAGGCATCCGCTAAGAAAGGATTTTAATTAATTCCACCCCCAAAGGGATAAAACAGGGGATGAAAGTTTGTCAATTTTAAACCGATCGGGCTGAGACTTTGCATGCGTAAAGCTACTATGACGTAGGCATCCCCTAAGAAAGGATTTTGATAAATTCCTCCCTTAAGGGGATAAATTAACGCGGGCAAGAACTAGTTTAAGTATAAATATCATAGTTTTGTATTAATGTTTACCTTACTTCAGAGTTATAAATCTAATCTGAGAGTGTTGATATAGATCTGCTCAGTATCCTCGCTGATTCCCCTCGAGACGGGCGCCCTACTATATTTCTACTGCGGGTATTTACTGTTAGTGTACTGCCAATGTTGCCAACTTTCGCACATTAATCTTTTCCAGTACGCACATAATCTGCCTTACTGCAGACTTATTTGTATAAACAATGAATACCAATAAGGAAGGCATTGAATATACGAATATATATATATATATTCGTATATTCAATGCCTTCCTTATTAACGCCAACAAATTCCTACATACATACAGCTACATTCAACAAATTAACGCCAGCGAATTCGCGGGCAAAAGCTAGTATATACTAGCTTTTGCCCGCGAATTCGCTCGCGTTAATTTGTCCCCTTAAGGGTGGAATTTATCATAATCCTTTCTTAGGCGATGCCTACGTCATAGTAGCTTTATGAACGCAAAGTCTCAGCCCGATCGGTTTAAAATTGTCAAAGTTACGTAGAAAGTTTCATCCCCTATTTTATCCCTTTGGGGGTAGAATTAATCAAAATCCTTTCTTAGCGGATGCCTACGTCATAACATCTACCTGCATGCCAAATTTCAGCTCGATCCGTCCAGTGGTTTGGGCTATGCGTTGATGGATCACTATGTCAGTCAGTCAGTCACGTTAGAGTTATATATATTTAGATTATAACTAGACTTAAAATCAAAGTTAATGTAAAACTAATTTAGTTATAGAAGACATTTTTAGTAAAAATTATGTCTGTTATTTTTGTCAAGTTACGTAAGGTACGATACTGAAATAACGACTACTGGTTTAGTTAACCAGTACGTACGGGTACATCGTTACTCTAACATACGACTACAATATCAGATTGGATAACAACTAATAATAATACCATGGAGCATATACAAATGATATGGTAAGAAAGGGAGTAAATAACGAGATGACTGCGAACAGGGATGAATGGAAGAGAAAAACATATTACGACGCCTACAAATAAATGGGATAAGGAAGAAACAGATGATGACGAATATACAAATGACATGGGCGTACACACTTCGTTTCCCGCCAACGGACAGCCAGTCCAAAATGTATATAGGTTGACAAAATTTAAGTCGCTGTCGATGTCTGTCCGTCCTTATATGCTTAAATCTTTAAAACTACGCAACGGATTTTGAAGCGGTTTTTTTAATATATATAGTGATTCTGGAGGAAGGTTTGTATATATTATACATGTACATCCGGGCAAAGTAGGGGCGAATAGCTAGTTATCTAATAAAGCCACCGCTTATTGCTGATGTTACTTGATGAATGTAGCTACATATATAGGGATTGTCTGTTATTTTTTTAGGTACTACAGTTACATAGTGACGGTAGGTAGTATTTAGTTATTGAAATCAAGTCGTTGAGACAATTGGAATCTAATGTGGTAATTATTATATATCATTGAATTTAAGTAGTCATATCTTGTACGTATTTGAACTCACGAGTCTTCAAGATTTATGTTGCGGGTTGAGACGATGTATATTACAGTTTTTTTTTTCCATCGCACCGCTCGCTATCGACAGGGAACGTTCATTCCCACACGCTGGAACCTAAGTGGTCTCGGACAGTGCGGTTTCAGAGGAGCTTCCTCCCGCGTACACTTAGATTGTGGAATGAACTTCCTGCCGAGGTTTTCTCACGAGACTACAGCATGGGGTTTTTCAAGAAGGGTATATTAAGGTTTCTTAAGGGTCGGCAACGCGCACGTGACACTCCAGGTGCTTCAGGCGTCCATAGGCTACGGTAATCATTTACCATCAGATGGGCCGTGCTTGTTTGCCACCATAGTAGTATAAAAAAAATATATTACAGATGATAATAGACTGACAATATGTACATAAAAATATTGATTTTATGTACTAAATGACATAGACGACAAAAAAAAACGCTCTCGATGAAGGAAAGTAATTGACAATGAATTGTATTACATGGGCGATACATCAGTGGGCTAATTATGTAACACGATATGAAATTGTTTCTGTTGAAGTTGTGATGCAATATAAAATCATTTCAATTTAAAAAATGCGATCAAGGAAGGTCGAATGACCGCAACATAAATCATTTCTATCGATAAAACACTACTATGAAGTTGCAGCGGAATATTGTTAATCCGACCAATTTAAAAAGTCAGTACATTAGATAGCTTATATTTTTAGAGGGATACATTTTAAATTATTGGGTTAATACACTAGTTGGTTGATTTGAAACAATTTTTATTGCGTTCAAAAATTACAAAATATACTGCAGCGTTCACTTGTTCTTTTATTTTAATTTTATTAATAGACATTTAATAAAATAAAATAAAGAAAGGCTATTCTATTCTAATGAAAAAATATGGTTAATAATTTTGAATATAAAAGCATATTTTATACAAACTATTTATAATCATTAATAATATTAATCTAACCTACAAATTAAATTTTCTTTTGTGCTATAGATACCTAGGTAAGTACGTAGGTATCCTATATGGATACCTACGTACTTACCTAGGTATCTATATAATTTAAAATGATATGGGCACATCTTTTTAAATTTGTACATAATTGTAAAAACTTTAAACAAATAAATTTATTTACTTTAAACAAATCACAGAGCATCATAAACGTTGTATTCCGTTCACAGAGCACCGTATTCATTGAAATAGTTTTTTAATTATATTAATATCATAATCAACCCTAAATACTACATTCTATGTGATTTGGGACGAAAATAAAATATCGTGACAATTTTCCCATTTTAATAAATTTAAAACCTTTTCACGATTTTCTACGTAATATTTAATATAATAAAAATATATGTAATACTGAAAATTACCAAAACAAGATAAACAATGCTGCTAATGCTGATATTTTAAAGATTGTAACCAAAAGAAACACCTTCTAAATTGTTTCTCATAATCTAAAAACCGTTTCAATTCCACGCTGTCATTTCGGCAAAATAGCAATTACGTGACGTTGCAACGAGGTTACTAAATCGACATTCGATAGAAATAATTTTTATCGATACGTAAAGTTGCGTTTACGTTGCAATGCTAGTTGACAGCGTCAAATGGCGTCAATATGATCGCATTATTGACAGATGACGTCATTTTCACTACGTTACGTACGAAAATCGTTGCGAACGAAGTTACATAATTAGCCCACAGTTCCCATTACTCAGCCATTATCTGGTCACGAGACCACCTGTTGCTACGGACTTAGCTCTACACCTACTCTCTGGTACACTCAACATAATAATCACTAGAGATGTCACGAATATTCGGCTACTATTCGGTATCGGTATTCGGCCATTTTTTCTAATATATTACCAAATATTGAAAAAGAGACACGTCCTATTACTCAAGATTCTATCTTATTAACACATTACAATGTCTTAGTAAGTAAAATTGACCAGTGGTCAATTATGATGGATGAAAACAAGTTTTTTGACTGATATCCTCTTATTAATTGTTTAACTAGTTGGTTATATATTTAATATTTTTTCTATTTGAATATTTAATTTAATTATTGCTAATTGGTGGTTTGTATTCACACACTTAAACTTAAAAATGTAAAGTAATATTAAAATTATTTAAAAGAGTACGTGTTGCTCTTTTAAATAATTTTAATATTACTTTACATTTTTAAGTTTCATGCTCGTTCTTCTTGTGATGAGACAGCTTTCCGAACGAGCGGTAGATTAAAAAAATGTAATGACTATTCAAAAGTGCTTCAATGTAAGTTTATTTTCTTCTTCTATTCTATTCTATTCTATTCAGCATTTGAACCAATCCTAGGGAACTTCCCGCAACGAAGGACACAGGTTGCGACCGGTTGGTTCTTATTTTCGTGCTCGACATGCATGTATGTATTTTGTGCCGAATATTCGGCGCTTCGGTGTTCGGCCAAGTCACTATTCGTGGTAACTGTAATAATCTTAGGTGTTGGAAACTATTTTTATACCTTTTTTATTATCTATGTTTTTTTATAATATTATATTGTTTTTATATGACATAAGTCAATTTAATACAAAAATATTCTATCAACTACAACGGTGCCGTTTTACTTTTTGCTCGTCATCTTGATCTCCATCCTTCACATTAGGTTAGGTTAGGTTATGAGGCATATGGGGCGTGTGGTCGGGCAACCTCCTAGTATGGGCCTGCCATTGGGAGGCTTCCCCATCCTCGTGGATACGTCCGCGGGGAACGGTGGCCGAGCAATGGTTTGGTTCTGGTACGCCCCGGGCGGGATAGTAGACGTTCCTTCGGGATACTGCTACTATGTCGGCCAGTAGCCCGGCGAGTAGGGGGTGGGCGCTGTTTAACGGCGCCCGTCCAATTATGGTGGCGTGCCACCTAGGCCGATTTCGGCGAGAGGGCGACGCGAGCGGCTAGGACAATGGGTCCTGACCCCAACCGGGACCCGTCCAGGCCGTGAGCGAAGCATTCGGGTCGGGTCCGGTGGTGCTTTGCGCATAGCCGGACTGACTCACACCGCAAACTTGCACTGGGTGTTGATGACAGGAGGTCGTCCACCTAGTGTGAGAGCGGGGGCCCTGGGTTCGCCCGGGGCTGCGAGGAGCCAACCTCTATAAAAAACCGCTCGCGGTCGGCGTCAGAGTTGATGAGGAGGACGGAGTTGCGGGCAGGAGTGCCCGTAGACGACGGAGTTATCTCTGGCGAAGACTGCGAGTGTACCTTCATACCGTAAACTTGCACTGGGTGTGATGACAGGAGGTCGTCCGCCCGGTGTGGGAGCGGGGGCCCTGGGTTCGCTCGGGGCTGCGAGGAGACAACCTCTATAAAAAACCTCTCGCGGTCGGAGTCAGAGTCATGAGGAGGACGGAGTTGCGGGCAGAGTGCCCGTAGACGACGGAGTTGTCTCTGGCAAAGACTGCGAGTGTATCTTCATACCGTAAACTTGCACTGGGTGTGATGACAGTGGTCGTCCGCCCCGTGTGAGAACGGGGGCCCTGGGTTCGCCCGGGGCTGCGAGGAGACAACCTCTATAAAAAACCTCTGGCGGTCGCGCGGCTGTCGACGAGGAGGACGTCGTCCGGGCGAGGAGCGCCCGCAGACGACGGAGTCGACGCGGCGTGAGAAGACAGCGGGAGGATCGTTGCTAGGCGTCTTCGGACGCTGGGCAACACTCGAGGAGGCAACACTACCGACGCCTACGGTTTAACCGTGTGGCGCGGTAGTGCTTACGGAGGATACGGTCCCGGAGGCGCATCGCGAATCTGGGTAAGTATTCACGAGTAGGCAGCTCCCGATATTAACATGTTAAGATCGGGAGTCCTATCTGCGGAGGACATCCCCGGGCTGCGCCTTGGTGCGGCTTGGTGGGCAGACTGCTGACGGCGCAGGGAGCACGTCGCCGAAGGTAAGTATGCGTGTGTCGCCCCGACCCGTCGGGGCACCGGGCGAATCGGTGCCTTCAGGACCGCTTCCGTCCGGCGGGAAGACTATACGCGGTCGCGGCTGCGGTGCGCTTCTAGCGCAACGCAGCGGCGATCGCGGCCTTTGCGTGGGGGGCGGAAGGTGTATTTTTCACCCGAAGCCCCAACTTGGACACTCGGAGCGGAGGATGTAGGGGCATCCGAAGTTCCCAGGAGGCGAGTGATCCGTGGAGTGTGGGCGTTGAGTGGTCCCCGCGCCCAACTTCGGCGGCTCCTTCACTGGAGACCCGCGGCCGGAGTGCGGTCGAATGCAAATGCGAACCCGCACGAAGGCGTCTTTCGTGGTTCATGGAGGAACACCGAGGGGTTTTGGTGGGTCGGATTCGTCCAGTCCCACAGTATTCGTCTGCTCCCCTTCATAAAGGCGGACGTTTCGGTATTGAAACCTTTCCCCTCGTTAAAAAAAAAAAAAAAGGTTATGAGGCATATAATTTTTCCCATTGACATGGATAATGTAATAACATTAAAGAAACTTATTATAAATTTTGTACTGACATATTGTAAATTAAATAATGTAAAATTAATATTGTAATGGGTGAAAACTGTGATCGGTACAGCCTATGCTGTAATAATATAATTGACGTAGTGGAGTAACCTGAAACAGTAATGCTCGCTATAAAGTTCAAACTTGTGGCGGCGTGGTGGGCCGGGTCGATGTGCTCCCTCAAATATGGTTGAGTACAATGATGGCTGGCTCATACGTCATACTCGTGAACGGGTGCTTAAATTTTTTGTTCTTTGCGATAGCATATGCTGGTGGTCACTCTATTCTCCCAAATTTGAATTTTAAAAACTATATTTATTTTAAACATGTTCCACTATTATTTGAAAAAATACGAGCTGAGTTTCTTGTCAGTTCTTCTCATCTCGATATCATTCCGAACTGACGGTAGATTTGACATATCATAAGAGTCTGTAATAGACCTACATGAATACAGATATTTTGAATTTGAATCACGATGATTTGTTAATTTTAGTCTTTTAACATACATACATATCATGATAAAAAACAAACCAAATAAAACACTGGTCAAATGCGAAGGGATTGGGCGATGATAGTAGTTTTGCTGCGTAATGTTTGATTTTTTAGATAATTTTATATTTCTGTTGTATGTTTCAATTCTTCATTGTATACAAATTGAACAGTTTACGATATGTATTTGTATACATTGTTAGCTTACATTATTTCACTTAGCAGCTATTCTAACGCATTTTCAACGATTAGAATACAGTCTCTAATCATAAAGTAAATGATATTCAATGATAATACTGACATATTGACTGACTACTGACTTAAATCCCTAAAATATGGTCGAGCGCAGTGATGGCTGGCTCATCCGTCATACTCGTGAACGAGTGCTGCTTGTAGGGACTGGTCTGCTCTTATCACTACGACTGATTTAATCTTATTGTGTTTTTATATTTGAGCCTAAATAAATTAGTGCTGGTTGGTAGTTTGTATTCACACGTTTAGACTTGTAAAATGTGAACTTACAAGGATTGTTTAAAAGAGCAACACACAAGTTTCTTGCTTATTCTTCTGGTGATGAGACAGCTTTCCGAATAAGCGGTAGATTAAAAAAAATGTTGATCATTCAAAAGTGCTTAAATTAAGTTTATTTGAATAAATTATTTTCTATTCTATTCTATTCTATTCTATTGTATATCCTCTGCTAGGCCGAAATTTTAAATCGATATTTGAAACATAAAATAATAAAGGGTACTCAAAAAAGAAATTCAAATTCAAAAATCATTTATTCATGTAGGACGTTTTAGCCACTTTGTAGCCACTTTAAATATTTTATATTACACATAATTTTAATTTTTTCTCTACCGTCCAGTTCAGTATCAGTGTCCATTTAGATCCAATTGAGAAGAACTGGCAAAAACTCAATATAATGACTTTTTTAAAAGCCAGTTTATTTACAATGTAGAAATATCGACTGACTAGTACTAACAATAGTTATAATCGATTAATTGAAAAGTGAATGTGTTTAAATATTATTCAATTACTTTTAATTATGTGATATGTTTTAAAAAAGAACAAAACGTTAATCATATATTAAAGTTATTATTAAACTGCCACCGGAAAGTCTGCAAAGTTTTTAAAACCTTCAAAACAAAACAGGCAGTAGTCACAAAATATTTTGTAGATTTTTCATATCTAATTTATACTGTGATTAATAATCCTGTTGTTTACTTAAAGTACAGTTATTTTTAAATATACATATAGAAAGTTATGATTGGTAAAAAAATATATAAAATTTCTCATAAGTTCGACATAAAATATGCTATAACTACCAAGTTCATTATATACCCAAATTATTGTGTATATGTTTATTGTATATTTTTGTATTGATGATGATAGAATGAGAGAGAGAGAGAGAAAAGAGCACAAATGGTGTACTAGCAGAACACCAGTGGAGGATGATAAGATGAACACCAGTGGAGGATGATAAAATGTAGAACACCAGTGGAGGATGACAAAATGAAGAACACCAGTGGAGGATGACAAAGTGAAGAACACCAGTGGAGGATGACAAAATGAAGAACACCAGTGGAGGATGACAAAGTGAAGAACACCAGTGGAGGATGACAAAGTGAAGAACACCAGTGGAGGATGACAAAATGAAGAACACCAGTGGAGGATGACAAAGTGAAGAACACCAGTGGAGGATGACAAAATGAAGAACACCAGTGGAGGATGACAAAATGAAGAACACCAGTGGAGGATGACAAAATGAAGAACACCAGTGGAGGATGACAAAATGAAGAACACCAGTGGAGGATGACAAAGTGAAGAACACCAGTGGAGGATGACAAAGTGAAGAACACCAGTGGAGGATGACAAAATGAAGAACAACAGTGGAGGATGACAAAGTGAAGAACACCAGTGGAGGATGACAAAATGAAGAACACCAGTGGAGGATGACAAAATGAAGAACACCAGTGGAGGATGACAAAGTGAAGAACACCAGTGGAGGATGACAAAGTGAAGAACACCAGTGGAGGATGACAAAATGAAGAACACCAGTGGAGGATGACAAAGTGAAGAACACCAGTGGAGGATGACAAAGTGAAGAACACCAGTGGAGGATGACAAAGTGAAGAACACCAGTGGAGGATGACAAAATGAAGAACACCAGTGGAGGATGACAAAGTGAAGAACACCAGTGGAGGATGACAAAGTGAAGAACACCAGTGGAGGATGACAAAATGAAGAACACCAGTGGAGGATGACAAAATGAAGAACACCAGTGGAGGATGACAAAATTAGCATGAATTTAAAATTATGATTTTTTTTTATTATGTTATAATATTCATTACTTAAAACGCCTTCCGTCTCTCGCCTATATGTTCATTGAAATTTTTTAACTTATACATAAACTTGTTACTGTGAAAACGTAACAGTTAAGTCTACTGGCCCCCGAATATTATAACTATCTAACCAATAACTGTCACCATCATCATAAAGCTTTTAACTTGAACTAAAGTTAAGTGCATGTTCAAAGCAGACATAATTCAGTTTAAAAGTGACCTTTGGAACTCCGATTGGAGTGGCAGCGCATCTGTCACGCGCCATCTCCGCAATTAATAACCGACTTGCAAACTTATAATTAAGGGACAGATATGGAAAATGGTGTTTGGTGAAACTTACTTCGGTGTTACTAACATTATGTATTATGTATGTTGAAGCGGATCTTATAAACCTGATGAGTGAGATGTATTGAGGGTTTTATGATGAACTTGTGACCGCGATTTCATCCGCGTGGAATTTAACTTTATTTTCTAAAATAAAAGTAGCCTAAGTTACTCCCTATTACATCAGCTACCTGCCAATAAAAGTCGCGTCAAAATCGGTCCAGCCATTTCAGAGATCAGCCGGAATAAACAAACAGACAAATATTGTAAAAAAAAATATTTTGCTGTATGTATTGTACTTATATTCATATACATGTAGTAAAAGACGTTTATTGGTTGTTTATATTGTAAGTAAGAAAAATATTACAAACAAACACTCCAATTTTATTTATATATATAGATGTATAGATAATACAGAGATAAAAGAAAATGCGTTTACTACAATATATATGTAACTAACTGTGCTCATGGTTACACCCGGGTTAAATATCAATATATAAATTTTAACATAAAATTTAGCACATAGTGCTATTCTGATGCATAAGCTATATTACTGTAAAGTTTCTTCAAAATTCGTTCAGTAATTTTTGCGTGAAAGAGTAACAAACATCCATAATTAGAAACTTTCGCGATTATAATATCATTAACATTGAGACGAATATGTCAAAAATATATTATTATAAAAGTTTATCTATACATTACATATCTATAAATAAAATTGGAGTGTCTGTTTGTAATACTGAAATAATCGTTTTATACTACATGCGTATGAATATAAATACGGTACATACACCAAAATAACATTTTTTACAATTTTTGCCTGTCTGTCTGTCTGTTTGTTCCGACAAATCTTTGAAATAGCTGGACCGATTTTGGCGGGACTTTTTTTGGTAGGTAGCTGATATAATAAGGAGCAACTTAGGCTACTTTTATTTTAGAAAAGCTACTACTTACTTACTACCAAGTACTTAATAATTTCACTCGTCCTTACTTAGTTATTACTACTTTCTATTAAATATAAGCGGAATTAAATTACTGCACTTAAAATAAAAAAATCAAAATATCTTTATTCATGTAGGTCTATTACAGACTCTTATGATATGTCAAATCTACCGTCAGTTTAAAATGATTTCGAGACGAGAAGAACTGACAAGAAACTCAGCTCGTATTCTTTTCAAATAAATGTTGTACATGTTTACAAATACAGTCATTTAAATTCAAATTTGAAAAAATAGAGTGACCACCAGCATATGCTATTGCAAAAAACCAAAAAATCTAATCAGTGTTCACCTGAACAGACCAATCCACAAGCAGCATCTTCACGAGTATGACGGATGAGCCAGCCATCATTGCACTCGACCGTATTTTTGCACTTTAAAATGAAACACTGTTAATGAGACAATTGTTTTGAAGTTGGCCGGCAGATGATCTCCAGAGGCGCCGCCGGGCGAGGCGGAGGCTGTAACAATTCCAACTTAGTACAAATACAATTTGGCGAGTTGTCAACACGCTGTTAATTTTCTATTAAATCTCCAGCAAACATCTCCGAGCTGAATTGTTAATTGTATAATTCAGTACGGTTTGTGTTTTAGTAATAAATATTAATTTATTATTTGTATTTGTCTTGTTATGTTAACAGTAAACTATTTGACTTGCTGGCTGGATCATCCGTCATACTCGTGAACGAGTGCCGCTTGTAGGGGCTGGTCTGCTCTTATCACTACGACTGATTTAATCTTATTGTATATTTATATTTGAGTCAAAAAATTATTGCTGGATGGTAGTTTGTATTCACACGTTTCGACTTGTAAATGTAAACTTACAAGAATTATTTAAAAGGGCAAGTCACAAGTTTCTTACTTATTCTTCTTGTGATGAGACAGCTTTTCAATCGAGCGGTATATAAAAAAAAATTGTTATGACTATTCAAAAGTGCTTAAATTAGGTTTATTTGAACAAATGATTTTCTATTCTATTCTATTTGATGTTATTAAAATCATCATTACATAGTATAAAACAAAGTCGCTGTCGCTGATTTTGGGCAGACATATGCTGGTTGAGTCACTGCCGAAATATCGGGACCTCAATAAATAAATATAAAACGTGGTAAGATCCCGTGATTTTTACTAATTATATCTGTATAATTTCTATATAAATGTAACTGGCAGCCTACAAATATGTGCGTTGCCATATTCGTAAAAACATAATAAAAAAAGAAAGATAAAAAAAGAATAAAATTCAAAATTAACAGAGATATTAACGCAACATTGCATTTTTATTTCATAAACATAATTAAATATCTATCAACCATCCCTCAAATCCTCGATTCAAGTTTAAACAATATCTATAAATAATGACCAATCAAATTTAAAACAATTTATAACTAATACCTACTTTTTTCAGATAGAAATCTGATTTCTAACAACATTTCACAATCCACATTTAGTCGTAAAGGAATGTGGCTGTAATATTGTCTGCGAGTGTAATATCTTTTGTTCTGACTTTTTAATTAAATTAAATAAAAGCCCACTTTTTCTTTTAGAAGTTTTATTCATTACGATAATTAAGATATCTTCTTCGTGGTCTCAGTCCGCTTTTATCTACACATCTATACATATAAATAAAATTGGAGCGTCTGTTTGTAATATTGAAATAACCGTTTTTATTACATGCATATGAATATAAATACGGTACATACACCAAAATAACATGTTTTACAATTTTTGTCTGTCTGTCTGTTTGTTCCGGCAAATCTCTGAAATGGCTGGGCCGATTTTGACGGGACTTTTTTTGGCAGGTAGCTGATGTAATAAGTAGTAATTTATGCTACTTTTATTTTAGAAAAATAAAGTATAATTCCACGCGGATGAAGTCACGGGAATAGCTAGTATTGTAATAAAGGCAAAGATATAAAACGATACAGCTTCTCGTCGCCAAACATCTCTACTGTACCACGCAGTAGATTTATAATTTTAATATTTCACTCAGATTGTATTATTTTATATTATTAAGTATTGTATTATACATTTTTGTATATAGAGCCTTAGTATCGAATAAATATTGTAACAGACAACAACACAAACAGTAATAGAAATAATCTGTATTCTATTTGAATTGTAAGAGTTTTTTTTATAATTTTGACTAACCACAGTGATCCAATGGTATAGAATACTGATTATGTGGAATTAGATAATACTAGCTGTCCCGGCAAACGTTGTTTTGCCTTAAAATAAAAATAAAAAATTAGGGGTGGACTACCCCTAAAATTTAGGGGGATGAAAAATAAATGTTGGCCGATTCTCAGACCTACTCAATACGCTCACAAAATTTCACGAGAATCGGTCAAGCCGTTTCGGAGGAGTATGGGAACGAAAACTGTGACACGAGAATTTTATATATAAGATAATAATAATAATCTCAGGACAATTCACACAGCGCCATCTAGACCCAAGTTAAGCTAGCGCTTGTGTTATGGGTACTGGATAACTTATATAAACACATAGTTTTGTTTTCGTAAGTACATACATAATATACGTAGAAAACACCCAGACTGAAAACAATCATACTCATGAATACAAAAAGTTTGTGCCGTGCAAGGAATTGAACCCGCGAGCATCGTCAGTGTACAAACCGCTACGTCACCGAGGCCGTCTCAAGCCGAGACTTTGTTAAGACGTTTTGATGTTGTTTGTAAGGATTATTACTTAAACACGCATACACAACTCAAAGATTTTATTTATAGAAATAAAAATATTATTTATTCAAATAAAATTGATTTATGTATATTTCGATTCTAGCACTCATTAGGAGCGAGCAGACGAAGTGGCGCGGATGAGCTAGTTTTAATAGAAATAGAAATAATCCTTATTCAAATAAACTCATTACAAGCACTTTTGAATAGTCATATTTTGATTCTACCACTCATTCGGAATGCAGATTCATCACAACAAGAATGAGCAAGAATTAATAATTAAGGTTTCTGCGAGCTGTGTACTTTAATTAATTTTAGTTATAAGAGAAACTACGGTCTCTGATGGTAAAATACTTATATATTTCAAACTAGCTTTTGCCCGCGGCTTCGCTCGCGTTATGAAGTATTATTATTAGGTATAGTTTTTGCGGTTTTACAGTACTTTCATAGAAACCCATATCATCCCCTATTTTATCCTCTTGAGGGTAGAATTAATCAAAATCCTTTCTTAGCGGATGCCTACGTCATAACATCTACCTGCATGCCAAATTTCAGCCCGATCCGTCCAGTGGTTTGGGCTGTGCGTTGATAGATCACTATGTCAGTCAAAGGTGACTTACATAGTGATCTATCATAAACCATATATATATATTTAGAATAGGGGATGAAAGTTTGTATGTAACTTTGTCAATTTTAAACCGATCGGACTGAGACTTTGCATGCATAAATCTATTATGACGTAGGGATCCCCTAAGTTTTTTGATAAATTCCACCCCTAATAGGAGAAATTAGGGGATGAAAGTTTGCATAAATCTTCTTAGATTTTCGACTGATTGAACTGAAATTAAATATTGGAGCTGCTATGATGAAGATGTTCGCTTAAATAGGATTTTGATAAATTCAACCCCCATGGGGATAAAATAAGGGATGATCCAGAATGTAAATGTATTACTTTGAACCTATCAGTACCTAATGGAACGAATAAATTAAGACGAACAAAATAATTTTTAGTTCTTTAGGCTACTTTTATTTCAGAAAAATAAAGTTAAATTCCACGCGGACGAAGTCGCGGGAACAGCTAGTGTTATATAAAACTGCAAAGCTGAGGTGGAGTTTTGTGATTTAGTGCGATATAAACTGCAGTCGGAGAGTGAAACAAAGTATAGTCGTAAAACTAATTCTCTACCAGACATACATACATACATACACAGTTGTGCTCCCGCTGTGAGTGTAGCGAGGCATTCTTTACGAGGCTCTGTTCGCGTCGCAACATTTAACGTTTTTCCAACACCATTGGCGAGCAGTTAACTCAATTCGTGTTCACTTGTCTGTTATACAACTATACTAGCTGTGCCCGCGGTTTCGTCCGCGTTAATTTCAATATAAAATTTAGCCTATGTGTTATTCTGATGTATAAACTATATTACTGTAAAGTTTCATCAAAATCTGTTGAGTAGTTTTTGCGTGAAAGAGTAACAAAGAACCATAGTTACAATTTCGCATTTATAATATTAACTAGCTACTCGCCCCGACTTCAGCCGGGTGTACATGTTATACATATAAACCATTAAAAAACCGCTTCAAAATCCTTTGGGTAGTTTTAAAGATTTAAGAAGATTATTATAAGATTTAGATAGGGACGGACAGACAGCGACAGCGACTTTTTATAAAATGCAATGTTGATAAGATTTTTGCCGCGGTTCTACCTGGGAAAATGTATTCAAAAATATTTTGCTCACAAGTATCCGGCTCGAAGGACCACAAATTCACATGTCACAATTAAAATGCGAATATAATTGTAAACGAATAGAGTTTATTTTTGATTGGTGTATTTTTTTAGTTGTGAAATATAATTAAGTAGGCCCCTAAATATTTTTAGTCCTGGGCCCCACAAATTCACGATCCGCCATTGAGCTAGGGTTGCCAACTTTTTTGCCAAAATAATTATAAACTGGTTTGTATATATAAAAGTAAGTGTATTTAATATATTATGTTTTCATTGCTTTAAAAACGTATTTTTTGTACTTTTAACACATGCTAACAATTTTTTGTTATCTTTAAATATCGCTAAGCTCGTTTGACAATCAACGTTTATATTTAAATAAATAAACAATTCGTTTTTAATTAAATTTATTTATGCCCTTTTTCTTTAGATTAATTACTGAAAAAACTCTTTCGGTGAAAGCTGAAGTAGTGGAAATGGAGAGTAGGTAAGATTTTTATTTTATATTTGGTAAGCTATCAGATGCATATTTAAGTATATGTATATTGCTATTTTTCTAATGTACTTTTCACTGAAAATTCATTATTTATTTATAATTGCACATGCATATACATACATTTATATATGATAAATTAACAATACACATGGTCTCTGTTTAAAGAGTATGGCAATTTCGTAGATGACTCATTCCCAAAATGAAATTTAAAATTTAGATCTGTTGTAGTGTCCAGTTAGCTCCTATAGTACGTCTCTTAAAATATCTTTTACTGTATAGTAAGCTTTGTCGGTCAGTAGTTCTTTAAGCCTTTTTTTAAATAAATTAATTTTATCTTCTTGTTTTATGGTTTCCGGGATTTCATTATATATTACAATGGATCGGTAATATGGACTCGCCCTAAACATTTCTATTTTAGGTTCTGGTAGGGCCAGTTGGCTTTTTAATATATTATTACATTTAAAATTAAAATATGATAAATGCTCATGAAAAAATACAGCCATCTCCAATATATAAATAGACGGTAAAGTTAATATTTTTAATTTTTGAAAGTGTGGTTTGCAACTGTCAAATCGGTTTCATTATCATCATTAATAATAATAATAAATAAACCAGCAAAAGCTGAGAAAAAAAATACTATTATTATTATATATTTATTTATTCATTTTTACACAATATCACTATATTATTATTTGTATTATATATATTTATCTGTGCTAGGGAATACCTGTGTTACAGATGTTATTTCCTTCCACAATGGTTGGTTCAATTACACAATTTTTACATAACTTTGATTTACTTTAATTTTTACTATCTTGTATGACATCTGATGAATTTGTTTAACGCATCACAGTAAAGGTTGAAAATAAAGTATTGTTCAAAATCTACCCTGTATCATCGTAAGCACAGATTATTATATTAGAGTCCGTTAGTTTTCTGTTCCCGCGCTTTTACTTCCCCTCCCTACCTAGTACTGAACCGACTGTACGGCGGCCATGACGCGCGCGCATTGTGTTGTGAATTAAAATAAATTAGAACTGTGAAACCTACTGTGAAACTGGAAAGCTAGCGAAGATATCTTCGAGACCCTGAAGCCCCAGAAATCTGCAGAACCATACAGGTACGTGACTGACGCTTCCACTCATTTTTCACTATATATATACAGAGAGTAAATTTCCTAACATTTTGGTAGCAGAGTAGTTTCCCAAACAAGTATGATTGCCAAAAATAAAGTAGGCTACGTTATTATAAAGTGTGGTTGGCAACCCTACCCTGAGCACACCTGTTTCTAAGGAGTAAAATAAATATGGGACAAATCTTCTACGGCTGCCGGCGGCACATTATAATGAAACGTTTGTAGCGTACTACAGACAAACAATTCGTTGTTTGTAAAAAATAAAAAGCTTCTATAAAGGTTCGTTAACGGAGGTGGCGGGCCGTCGCGCGGCTTTTGGCCCTGCCCCAGTTTTTTTAACTTTTTCCCAGACACGGTCGCAAGTAAACTTTACTTTTTGGACTACTCTAATGCCGTATCTGGCCTTTACAGCTTCACCGGACGATAGGGGGCGAGTGCAGATGGCACTCCAAACCAAAGGAAGGACTTATAGAGGGGCTGAAGGCCAACTCCCGGCTGACGGATACGACTTTAGTCTGAGGGCACCGGTAGGGGTTCGAACCTCGGCTCAGGCCGTCGTAATATCAATCCCCATTTGAATTGGACGGGGGATCGATCGGAGGGGGCAAGTAACTTTCCGGCAATGTGTACATAATAAATAATAAACCTGGACAATAATTTATAAAACGCCATCAAGTCGCTAATTATTAAGCTTATATATTTCGCTTATTTATGTAATTATATAATTTTAGAAGTATATTTGTACGTTTATCTATCTAAATATATATACCTCAAAGGTGACTGACGTAGTGATCTATCAACGCACAGCCCAACCCACTGGACGGTTCGGGCTGAAATTTGGCATGCAGGTAGATGTTATAACGTAGGCATCCGCTAAGAAAGGATTTTGATTAGTTCTACCCCCAAAGGGATAAAATAGGGAATGAAAGTTTGTATGAAACTTTGTCAATTTTAAACCGATCGGGCTGAGACTTTGCATGCATACAACTACTATAACTTAGGCATCCCGTAAGAAAGGATTTTGATAAATTCCACCCCTAAATTAACGCGAGCGAAGCCGCGGGCAAAAGCTAGTATATATATGTATTATATATATATATATATATATATACTGTATTAATCTATTTAATACCTGTAAAATTGCACCGCCATACTATCTCTGATCAACGCGACTGTTGACTGGTAGAGAATACCATCAGGCATCAAGTCTGCCATGTATACAATATTATGTGCAAAAGAATAAATAAATAAATAAATAAACAACTACAAGTGGTATACAAGGCAAATAAATAATTAAATAAAAATATTATCCTTGAATAATAGCAGGTTTTTAATTCGCACATAAATGACAAGTTGCGAGATAAGCTACGAGATAAAAATAAAGTATTTTATAACTATTTATGATTCTATCAACGTATAAAATCCATTTTCCTTTTATGTTTACGGCGGAATATACACATTGTGTTACGATTAACTTGTGTCGATGTTTATAGCTGCCACTGGCTCCTGTGTGAACCAGTTTACGACACTGTCATCCTGCCATTTGGTACACTCAGCACCTCTACTTAATAGTGTTAGAATTCATATCAATATTGTAGAAAAATCCGATATTTTAAAACGATATTAAAAGACGGTAGTTTGTTTAGTACTAATGAGGTACTCAATGTACGGATTATAACAAATTTTGTAAATAGCGCCATCTAGTATTTATAGACAGAGTTAAGTTGTTATTCATAGGATAACCATTATCCTCGCTTCTCTCAAAACTACACTGACTTCGGTCCCCCGTTTAATTCAACGGGGATCGATGTTACGACGGCCTGAGCCAAGGTTCGAACCCCTGGTGGTGCCCTCAGACTAAAGTCGTATCCGTCAGGCGGGAGTTGGCCTTCAGCCGCTCCATAAGTCCTTCCGCGGGTTTGGAGTGCCATCTGCACTCGCCCCCTATCGTCCGGTGAAGCTGTAAAGGCCAGCTGCGGACAGCATTAGAAAAGTCCGAAAAAATAATTGAATAATGCTCTTTCATTGGGTGAGCCGCGGCATTCAGTCGACGAGCGTAGTCTATTTTTTCTTTTCACCATTTACGTTTTATATATTTTTTTATTTGAGGGCTATTACGCATATTATGTTTTACGATTATTATAATTTTCCTTTTTATCATTTATATACTTTTTTCTCTTAGATATTATTAGCTACTCATCCCGGCTTTGCTCGGTTGTACATATATATCTAAATATATATAACTCAAAGGTGACTGACTGACTGACATAGTGATCTATCAACGCACAGCCCAAACCACTGGACGGATCGGGCTGAAATTTGGCAGCAGGTAAATGTTATAACGTAGAAAGGATTTTGATTCATACCGATCGGGCTGAAACTTTTCATGCATAAAGCTACTATGACGTAGACATCTGCTAAGAAAGAATTTTGATAAATTCCATCTCTAAGGGGATAAATTAACGCGAGCGAAGCCGCGGGCAAAAGCTGGTTATATATATAAACCTTCCTCTTGAATCACTCTATCTATTAAAATAACCGCTTCAAAATCCGTTGAGTAGTTTTAAAGATTTATGCATACAGGGACGGACAGACAGCGACATCGACTTTGTTTTATACTATGTAATGATAATTATTATTTTTTAATTGTATAATATCCGTTTTATATATACGTATTTTTTTATTGTAATATATGTGCGTCCGTACTGTGGGCCCAACTGAAATTCAGCACTGGAAACTATGTTTCTTATTGTGTGATCTATCAACGCACATCCCAAACCACTGGACGGATCGGGCTGAAATTTCGTATGCGGATAGATGTTATAACGTAAGCATCTAAGAAAGGATTTTGATTAATTCTCCCCCAAGGGGATAAAATAAGAGATGAAATTTTGTCAATTTTAAACTGATCAGGCTGAGACTTTGCATGCATAAAACTACTATGATGTACGCATCTGCTAACAAAGTATTTTGATAAATTCCACCCCTAAGGGAATAAAATAGAGCATGAAAGTTTGTATAAATCTTCTTAGATTTTCGACTGATTGAATTGAAATTAAAGATTGGAGCTACTATGATAAAGACATTCGCTTAAATAGGAAATTGATAAATTGAACCCCCATGGTGATAAAATAAGAGATGATGCAGGATGTAAATGTATTAGTTTGAACCTATCAGTACCTAATGGAACGAATAAATTATGACGAACTTAATAATTTTTAGTTCTTTAAGCTACTTTTATTTTAGAAAAATAAAGTTAAATTCCACTCGGACAAAGTGGCGGGAACAGCTAGTTACTGTATAAAACGAGTTAAATTCTATTCTATTCTATAAAGAGACTAGGTAGATCAAAATTGAATAATAAAACTTGAAAATTAATAATAAGGTATGTTTGAAAGCTTCAGTTTTCGGGAGTAAACGTCTTGTACTGCGCTATAATAATAGGTAGTTGGTATGTTAAGTCAAAAGCTCGCTCACAGCGCGGCGCTGGGCGCGGGCGGGCGGGCGGGCGGGCGGCGGTACGCGGGGGCGGGGGGTGCAATTAACGGCTCCACTGGCTCGAAACGATTCGGATTTGTATTTCATCGTTTCCAATATTATAATGACACTCACAGAGACAATAATGTAGATTAAATCAATTTAATTCAGTACAATAAGTACATTCGTAACCCGACCGCTTCGTGGACCTAATCTCCAGCGATGACAAACGAGGATCTTCGAAATACGAGGTTTGTGATTTCCAATACGACGACCTCGTAGCGGTCTAACACACCGCTTTACGACTGATGGTCGCGGGTTCGATTCCTCGCACGGCACAAATTTTTGTATTCGTGAGTATGATTGTTTGTCGGTCTGGGTGTTTTATATGTATAATATGTATGTATTTACGAAAAAATATTATCTATGTATTTGTATCGGTTATCTAGTACCCATAACACAAGCTTTAGCTAGCTTAACTTGGGTCTAGATGGCGCTGTGTGAATTGTCCTTAGATTATTATTATCGTTGGGGGTGATATTAGGAAATACATTTGACACATTTCAAATGAGAACTAAACTAAAATTTCAATTATTTCGTGCATTAAATTTTTTTTCACAAACTCCCTATTTTAAAAATCTGTGCATCCAAGTTATTACCTTTGTTTGTAAACCCCCGAGAGGGACGATCTGACTCGACAACTAACTTAATTGTAAGCACCAAAATCTGTGTAGCTTTTTTGGACTACTCTAATGCTGTTGGCCGCAGCTGGCCTTTACAGCTTCACCGGTCGATAGGTGGCGAGTGCAGATGGCACTCCAAACCAAAGGAAGGACTTATGGAGCGGCTGAAGGCCAACTCCCGCCTGACGGATACGACTATACTAAGTGTCTGGCAATGAGCAGAGCAAGTTATAATACTGCTACGAACAATATATGAAAAAATGGAGTTTCTTAAAATGACGAATTTGATATGAAATTTTTTACACCTTTGTTACCTGTTATCTCCCAAAGGAACCACGATCCAGGTTTCATGTTTGGGGATCGTTCTTACCTGTGTTGGGGACACACATACAAGAACTGTCAGATTTACTAATAAGACGTATATCTGGCCGTCGTGGGCTATAAGTCAACAGAGACTTATGATCTTACTATCTGCGCCCGCGATTTCACCCACGTTAAATATCAATATAAAATACAGCCTATATGGTATTCTGATGCATAAGCTATATACTGTAAACTATTTTACAATAAGATACCAAAGGATATATTGGAATTACCCTTAAATAATTTCAAAACATCTGTTAAATCATATTTACTGAGCAAGGCCTATTACTCACTAAACGATTACTTGAATGACGAGCGTGCATGGCAATAGTTTTCATGTTCGGGATTTTCATTTAATGTTAGACATAGACACCTATATAAATACCTATGCATTGTAAATAAACTGGCTTTAAAAAAAAAGTAATTCAATTGAGTTTCTTGCCAGTTCTTCTCAATTGGATCTATATACCGAACTGGACGGTAGGGAAAAAAATTATAATGTAAAAACTTGACGTACATAAGCGGCTGGAATGTCCTACATGAATTTGAACTTTCATCAAAATTCGTTCAGTAGTTTTTGCGTGAAGAATAACAAACATACATACTCACAAACTTTCGCGTTTTAATATTATTAAGATTAACTTTGCAAATAAATTATTGTCAAAATATATCGAAACTATTGTATTAAGTAATAGTAAGAAGGTACCATCCACTTCCTCTCTCACCCCCAACTAACATAAAACACACCCAAAACATTTTAACTCAAAAGTAAAGTTGGAACTTGCGAGCTAGTTAAAGCTACTACTAAAAGCTCCGTTCATAAAAATAGTAATTAATTACAAAGTAATTACCTGCCGCTACACAACAAACGACTATTACTAAGACTTTATTTAATTACAAAAAACATTGCTCCAATGACACAAATTTTAGTGAAATTTTTCTATTACATTGGATCAGTATTCCTTAGTGTTTGACTCAATATTGTTTCATACTAATATAACTAGATGGCGCTGTATTTTTCATACAAATTTCTAAAACGCGCTATTAAGATTTTTTAGTTCTAACTTATAGAGATATGTAATTTATTTATTCCACACACACATTTATTCACACACACGACACCGTCCTCGCCGGCGAAGACGACGACCCCAAACACACCATATCGCGTAATCAACCGGCCGCCTTCGTGCGCCCAACAGCATTAGTGTAGTCCGAAATTATTTTTTTTTATGCAAAAATATCGATATTTTAAAACAACGATGTGAAGAAATATTGTTGTTAAGAGCGATATATCGATGTTTTATTTTTTTAATCATTAAATCATTACATAAAACACATTTCATTACATAAACATTATTTATTTTGAATTTAACAATCTTGAAACAGAGTTAAGAAAAATAATCAGAGAGGGTGGACTCACTGCCTTCACTCAGTTATAGACCGTTTTGTCTCCTTCATTACTTTTAAATTTTATTATTGTATAGGCACCAATTGTATTAGTTTTTGTTTGAGACAAATAAAGATTTTTTTTTGTTTTAAACTTAAAAAAAAATCTCATCTGCCCTCTTAAGGAGAGGAGATGGCAACTTACCCCCGGCAGAAGCGCTATTATTATTATTATTATTTTTCCACTCGACTTTCGCCGGTAATCTTGGTATGTACGGGCCTAAGCCAAGTACATATCAATGTTATTATTATTACAATTATTATAATCTAGACCCTAAAAGTCCATTTCTCTGTTGAGCAATGGTTGCTTCAGCTTTCAAAAATTAATTATGTATATATATATATAACTCAAAGGTGACTGACATAGTGATCTATCAACGCACAGCCCAAACTACTGGACGGAACGGGCTGAAATTTGGCATGCAGGTAGATGTTATGACGTCATCAATCAGCATCCGCTAAGAAATGATTTTGATTAATTCTACCCCCAAGGGGATAAAATAGAAGATGAAAGTTTATATGAAGCTTTGTCAATTTTAAACCGATCGGGCTGAGACTTTGCATGCATAAAGCTACTATGACGTAGGCATCCCCTAAGAAAGAATTTTGATAAATTCCACCCCTAAGGGGATAAATTAACGCGAGCGAAGCCGCGGGCAAAAGCTAGTTATGTATAATAACTGAGACAAATTCATCTCCACTATACTTATCAACACAACAATGCAATGCGAGTTATGCGAGCGAACATTACAATGATTGCGAAATTCCGATCGGACTGAAGAACGACGAGTCCTGTCGAGGTTTGTGAATGTATATATTCTTTATTGCACAGATAATACAAAGATATTACAGTTTAGACACAATGTGAGCACAGGTGGACTTATCACTAGAAGAGATCTCTTCCAGTCCACATAAAACAGTGGGTTATTGCAATAAACATTGTGTAATTTATTCAACTTCAATCATCACTACACACACTTCATCATATCACTTAACCATGATACATTACTAGTGAATTTGTCATGATGGTCTAACTAACTCGTCTTATCACCCACGCCAGCGTAAGCCACCAACGCAAGCGGATGTACCATTTTATTATTCAATAAAAAAATAGTGTAAATCAGATATGGTACGACTGATAGTAACGACTAGTAGACTAGACGAGTGGGTAAACAAAAAAAAATTTCAAAACTAGTTACTAAATAAATATCAAATAACAATGTACCGATCGATGTATCGACGAAATATCTCTGATATCTCGATTTTTTACAAACATCGATATATCGTTTGCATCCCTATTATGCACTTACATACGGTTAACCGAACGAAGTATTGACGAAATATTGCTCATCAAAACATCGATGTTATGATATGATATATCGTTTGAATGTTTGCATCCCTATTTATGAGCTTAAATATACGGTTGTAACTTTATAACTGTATTTTATTCAATACTAGTTACTCGCCCCGGCTTCGCACGGGTGTACATGTATTATAGCTATAGCTGAAGTCGAGTCACAACGCGAGTTTCAAAGCGTTTGTGGCCCTGGTCCCCACCGACTTGCTGCCCACCTTCATGAAAGAGGACTACTGGCCGAAACATATCGGCGCTACCGTGGCAGATTGCCGTCTTCAGTGCCGTGATCACACAGACAATATTATTGTATTAGTTTTTAAATATTATATTATATGTATGTTAGTCTATAAGGTATTTATAATATGGGCCTAGTTGCCTGAAATAAATGAATAAATAAAAATAAAAAATTATACATATAAACCTTCCTCTTGAATCACTCTTATCTACTAAAAAAAGCAGCTTCAAAATCCATTGCGTCATTTTAAAGATTTAAGCATACATAGGGACGGACAGACAGCGACAGCGACATTGTTTTATACTATATAATGAAGTACAAAACGCTACAGATTTCCAGAACCTCGCTTTTATACAGATACAGGGAAATATATTCAAACTCAGACCTACTTAAGAAAATTCCGGGTCAACCCAACATTTTCATTTGTTTCGCTATACGGTAACACGCCTCTGGTTTCCCGTGGGAACACGCCTAATTGCCCCTCACCTGTTTACGTATGGGTGATGAACGTCGCACGCTCACTGCCTTATCTGCCGGTTAGCAATCACAATAAAATAAATTAGATTACTTTGTTGTGCCTTGAATTGTAAATAGTAATAAAATTACACGCCTTTTGTTTATGTAGCGAGTACTGTTGGTTCCGTTGTCACATAGGAATACGCTGGGGCGGATCTACCAAAGGACTTTTAGGGCTGCAGCCCAGGGCCCCGTGGATACAAAGGCCCCCAGTCCCCACTCAAACGATATTTAGAATATAAAAAAATATCTAGAATGTTAAAAACCTATCATAAGGTTGGCAACCCGGAGATCAGTCAACTCATGCAAGTGAACGTCTATAGAAAGGAACGGGGAATTTCTGGTCTGTTGTTTTTGGTCGGTGTATTTTTTTAGTTGAGTAATATAATTAGGTAGATAGGTCCCTAAGTTTTAGTCCAGGGGCCCTACAAATTCACGATCTGCCCCTGGGAATAGGCGATCACTGTTTACACGTCACGTTAAACTATTTTATTGCCTACTGACGACCTCGGTGGTCTAGTGGTCTTGGACACCGCTTTACGACCTATGGTCGCGGGTTCGATTCCTTCCACGGCACAAACATTTGTATTGAGTATGATTGTTTGTATCGATCTGGGTGTTTTCTATGAATAATATGTATGTATTTAAAAAGAAAATATCTATGTATATGTATCAGTTATACCTAGTACCCATAAAACAATCTTTAGCTAGCTTAACTTGGGTCTAGATGGCGCTGTGTGAATTGTCCTGAGATTATTATTATTATTAGATTATAATTATTATTAACTGATTGTAGAATTTTATATATATATATATTTTCATATTGTTAAATAGCCCACGTTTTACTACATTATAGAGCCAAATATATTCTAATATTGTGAAGAAAGATGATCAAAACGAGACGAGCAAAGACGAGAGGCGAGTATTTATAATATAGGTCATGTAGCCTAAATAAAATAAATAAATAAACATAATTACATAGTATAAACAAAGTCGCTGTCGCTGTCTGTCCGTCCCTATGTATGTTTAAATCTTTAAAACTACGCAAAGTATTTTGAAACGGTTTTTTTAATAGAGTGATTCAAGAGGAAGGTTTATATGTATAGTATATGTACACCTGGGCGAAGCCGGGGCGAGTAGCTAGTATCTAATAAGAAAAACTGAAGAGTCGCACAGAGATCAATCCAGTAACAGCATCTTAGAATGTTTGATCGCTAAGCAAGAAATCCTGAACAATGCAAAAGTAACTGTTGGAGGCAAATCGTGTACTGCATGACTTACCTCGGCCTGCGACAGCCCCCGACAGTGCCAGCTGCCTCCTGTCTAGAATCTACTCCTTTTGATCTGGAGAGAAATATCAATAGATTAGATCAAAAAAATAGCTATTCAAATAAACTTAAATTTAACCACTCTCGTAATAGTCATACATATTTTTTAATATCCCGCTCAATCGGAAAGCTGTCTCATCACAAGAGAAATGGATGGAAAAAGATATTCGCGTGTTGTCAACGGTGGATCTAGGGAGAGGGTCATGGGAGTCATGACCCCCTCTGAGCTGGTTCCAGGACTTAGGTGGACCACTAATTGAACATAATGATTTTATTTATATATTTTGACACGATACAGATTTTTAGTAACTACATACCTTCAATATTTAATTAATTTAATATAATATAATAACTTTGTACATTAATAAAATATCTACTTTTTATTTGTATCTATTGTTATTAAAATTAAATTATAACTTGTTGACTTGACCACAACTGGCACCAAAGCTGGATCCGACCTTGGTGTTGCTTGTTTTTATATAATTTAAACATCTAATTACAATTAATTTTTAATAAGTACATATTCACTTTATTCGTGTGGAAACAGATTTTTTTAATTCAGTTCATTTTTGAAGTGAAAACTCCTTTTCATAAAACTTTCATCATCGTTACATAGTATAAAACAAAGTCGCTGTCGCTGTCTGTCCATCCATAGGTAGATATGCTTAAATTTTTAAAACTACGCAACGGATTATGAATCCGTTTTTTTTAATAGATAGAGTGATTCAAGAGGAAGGTTTATATGTATGTATAATACATGTACACCTATGCGAAGTCGGGGTAGCTAGTCAGTTTATAAGATGAATGAAATAGAAATAGAAATAGAAATAATCTCTATTCAAATAAACTCATTACAAGCACTTTTGAATAGTCATATTTTGATTCTACCACTCATTCGGAATGCAGAATCATCACAAGAAGAATGAGCAAGAAACAGGTGTGTTGCTCTTTTTAATAGATGTTTTTTTTTAATATAAATATTTACAGTATAACAAGTAAGAGGCATGCGATAATCAACATAGAAGTCGCTACGCACTCATTATTAGTGTAATTAGATAATATAGTCAGTGCTATAGATTTAAAGTTTTTCTATAAAAACATTGTTATCGTTAACGAATTCTTCAATTTTATAGTAAGCTTTTTTGCAAAGGAACTGTTTTGTTTGACATTTAAATCTTTTTTCTGGCAGATTTATAACAGACTCAGGTATTTTATTTAACCCCCCCCCCCCCCCCCACACACACAAGCGACACCCGTTCATGAGTAAGACGGATTAAGATTGTATTGACAGTTAGGACTAAGTCTCCGCCGCAGAAATCTCGTATCTCGTCGGCGCCAGACCTAAGTCGAATTATAAACCGGTCATTCACGTCACTTAGTGTCCCAGACATTGTTTCCAAATCGATTAATGCAAAAGCAATTGAAATGAAACAGTTCAACGTTTTATTAAATACATTCAAGAATAGAGCGGGGCAGGGTGAGTTGTGAGTTATAAAACTGGTACACTTCATGGTCTGGCCTTTCAATAAAAGGACTTTCAAAGAATGCCTGTTAGGGAAACTCCTCTCTGCTACCAAAATGTTAGGGAATTTACTATGTATATATATAGGGAAAAATATGTGTGGAAGCGTCTGTCACGTGCCTGTATGGTTCTGCGGATTTCTTGGGCTTCAGGGTCTCGAAGATATCTTCGCTAGCTTTCCAGTTTCACAGTAGGTTTAACACAGTTCAATTTATTTTAATTCACAACACAATGCGCGCGTATAATAATCTGTGCTTACGATGGCACAGGGTAGATTTTGAACAATGCCATTAAGTTCTTAATAGAAAATGTTATTTCACTTGTAGTTTATGAATTATAACTAGATTTCACCAGCGACTTCGTTCGCGTTATTATTAATTTTGTACATTATTAATACGTTAACTGTGATAGTAATTTTTAGTTTTTGTGACAGTAAAATCTTTGCAAACTCTTTGCACAAATTTATATGTTTATTTTTCTAACAATTTTAAATGTATTTTCTTTATAGAATTGTCATATATTTTTATTGTCACTTTTTGTCTTACAACCGTTTGTACACGTATCTTTATTATGAGGTATATAATTTTCCCATTGACATAGATAATGTAATAAACTTATTGTAAATTTAGTAATGACATAATGTAAGTTAAATATTGTAATGGGTGAAGACTGTGATTGTTACAGTTTATGCTGTAAATAATATAAATGACGTAGTGGAGTAACTTGAAACAGTCATGCTCGCTATAAAGTTCAAACTTGTGGCGGCGTGGTGGGCCGGGTCGATGTGCTCCCTCTAATATGGTTGAGTGCAATGATGGCCGGCTCATCCATCATACTCGTGAACGGGTGCTGTTTGTGGGGACTGGTCTATTTTTTTTCAATAGCATATGCTGGTTGTTGCTCTATTCTCCCAAATTTGAATTTAAATGAATCTGTATTATTGTAAATATGTACAACATTTAAAAAAGAATACGAGCTGAGTTTCTTGTCAGTTCTTCTCATCTCGAAATCATTCCGATCTGACGGTAGATTTGTCATATCATAAGAGTCTGTAATAGACCTACGTGAATAAAGATATTTTGAATTTGAATTTTGAGTATTTACCATTTTGTATCCATTGTTTGATTTACATCACACATACAGTGCACTCATTCTATCGCCCACATTTTGGTCCTGCTTCATAGATATGAAAAAATATAAAAGACTGGTTTCGAGGCGGATGTCGGATAACTCCATTCCTATATATTTAAAAAACAATAATCCTTCGTTAACGAAATTAATTTGAAACAATTACATCGATTTTACGATTCATCTATAATTATAATTTACGACTAATAAAATTCAGTTTATTAACAAAAATACAATTATTTAATGATGGTGTTCCGGTAATGATAGTAGGTGATGGTGTTCCGGTGACCCAGTGACCTACATCCGACGCTACTATCACATAAAACGGTTTACTAAATAGTCATTTTTTTAATAGACTGTAGTTAAGAGTAGTAAAGGGTATAAAAAAAGATGCCAAGGGCGCCAAAAATGAGTACAATACTCAACAATCTTTTTTAAAATTCACAACGAATCAATGTACTACTGCAAATAATTGTCTGTGTTTAATTTTTTTTTCGGACTACTCTAATGCTGTTGGCCGCAGCTGGCCTTTACAGCTTCACCGGACGATAGGGGGCGAGTGCAGATGGCACTCCAAACCGAGGAAGGACTTATGGAACGGCTGAAGGCCAACTCCCGCCTGACGGATACGACTTTAATCTGAGGGCACCACTAGGTTCGAACCTCGGCTCAGGCCGTCGTAATATCGATCCCCGTTTGAATTGGACGGGGGATCGATTGGAGGTGTTTTTACGTGCACTTTTCCCTTTATATATGTCATGTTTTGGCATATAAATTAATAACACTATAAAAAATAGGGGTTGGTGATAGAAGGGTGAAAATTTAGGGTTGTATGTATTTTAATGACACATAATAAAAAAATATAAATAAAGTAATTTTGTTCAAAAAATAAAAAAAATGTTAGGGGTGGACAATCCTTATCACTTAGGGGTATGAAAAATAGATAGTAGCCGTAGTTCTCAAACCTACTCAATACGCTCACAAAATTTCATGAGAATCGGTTAAGCCGTTTCGGAGGAGTATGGGAACGAAAACTGTGACACGAGAATTTTATATATAAGATATCAGCAAGTATATATTTATATATAGATCTAACTTGGCTAGTTTTCATATACGAAATATACTGTAGCCTTCGCAAGTTCTAAACATGTTACTTGTCGGTTCCTATTTTAATATTAGTAGTAACTAGCAATCGAAAGTAATAATTGGTATATGAGAACTGGCCAAGTTAGAACTTAGGCTACAGTATTTTATCCTAAGTTATAAGAAGAAATGATATTTTATATTGTTATAAATACATTTCAGGATAAACCATTGAACTTGGCACCCATTTAGATCTCATCTCTTTTGTCGTAGAAGTCAACAATCAAGGCATATATCATAATATGAAACTCGGCTATCATTTCACATTTATGTTTTTGATGGGATATAAGATATCAGCAAGTATATATAAATCATTACATTGTATAAAACAAAGTCGCTCTCGCTGTCTGTCCATATGTATGCTTAAATCTTCAAAACTACGCAACGGATTTGGAACCGGTTTTTTTTAATAGACAGAGTGATTCAAGAGGAAGGTTTATATGTAAAATACGTGTACACCCATGCGAAGCCGGGGTGAGTAGCTAGTTATAAGTAAATAAAGAGTTGCTGAAGTAATGAAATAAATCAATTCAGATCAGTTCCTTCACTAGTAGGGACTGCTCTGTTCTGATAAATATGAATACTATACAGTAACTCTACAAATATGTACCTATGTGATATGTGGCGAATCGATCTGAAGTGAACATATCTAAATTATTTCAGGCAACAAAAAAAAATAACGTTAAACATTATATGAAACACTCAACAAACAAACATATAGAACTATGCACACATAAAGTTCAAATTCAAAATATCTTTATTCGTGTAGGTCTATTACAGACTCCTATGATATGTCAAATCTACCGTCGGTTCGGAATGATTTCGAGATGAGAAGAACTGACAAGAAACTCAGCTCGTATTCTTTTCAAATAAATGTTGTACATGTTTACAATACAGAACAGATTCATTTTTAAATTCAAATTTGGGAGAATAGAGTGACCACCAGCATATGATATTACAACAGCAAATAGTCTAATCAGTGTTGGTAACCCGAACAGACCAGTTCCCACAAGCAGCACCCGTTCACGAGTATGACGGATGAACTAGCCATCATTACACTCAACCATATTTGAACCATACTCGGCCTGTGGTTAAACATATTTTGTTTAACCACAGAAATATTAATCACTGAAGTCTAGATCTATTTTTGTAGATAAAATACTGTTAGCAGGTCATAAATAATGGCTGCATAACTAAAATAAGAAGCTGTTTATATTATTTACTAGCCCCGACTATTTTGTACCAGCGACTTCGTCCGCGTGAAATTTAACTTTATTTTTCTAAAATAAAAGTAGCTGAAGTTACTGCTTGTTATATCAGCAACCTGCCAATAAAAGTCCCGTCAAAATCGGTCCAGCCATTTCAGAGATTAGTTGGAACAAACAGACAGACAGACAGACAAAAATTGTTAAAAATGTTATTTTGGTGTATGTACCGTATTTATATTCATACGCATGTAGTAAAAAACGGTTATTTCAATATTACAAACAGACACTCCAATTTTATTTATATGTATAGATTTATATTATACTAGCAGACCCGGCCACGCGATGCTGTGTCTAAGGTTCTTGAATAAAATGATATTGCGACTATAAATTGAGATGTAAGCTATCCTATCTTTCAAGTTGGATCAAATTGCACACAATGTGCAAATCAAACTTACAATCGGTTAAGTTGTTTAGGAGTCCATCGCGGACAAACATGGTGACACGTAATTTTTATATTTTTAAAGATTTATTACTGTTATTTTAAATATTACGTAATGAATTTATATGTACCTATCTATATTATTTTTATTTACTGTATCGTCTGTTTATAGTAAAATATAAAATGTATAAAAAAAAAATTTTAACCTTAATATCTAGGCTCATTATGTCAACACTACTTATTAATGTAATACTGCTAAATACTTTTCGGTACTCGTTGTCTATCAACTATCTATATATATATATATATATTTGTAATTATTGTAATGACTGTTTGTGCCAAAATAAAAAAAAAAAAAAAAAATAAAAAAAAAATATATATATTTAACTAGCTACTCATACCGGCTTCGCACGGGTGTACATGTATTATATATATAAACCTTCCTCTTGAATCACTCTATCTATTAAAAAAAACGCTTCAAAATCCGTTGCGTAGTTTTAGAGATTTAAGCACATATACGGACAGACAGCGACAACGACTTTGTTTTATTCTAAGTAATGACTCTCAATAAACATATCCACTGCCACTTTTGATTCCAATTCGAAATGTGGACAAGTCAAGACTTGTGGTCATCATGACATGGACAATTGATGGTACAGCAAATGCTGTAAACAATATAATTGACGTAGTGGAGTAACCTGAAACAGTCATGCTCGCTATAAAGTTCAAACTTGTGGCGGCGTGGTGGGCCCTCAAATATGGTTGAGTGCAACGATGGCTGGCTCATACGTCATACTCGTGAACGGGTACTGCTTGTGGGGACTGGTCTGTTCAGGTTGTGAACACTGATTAAATTTTTTGTTCTTTGCGATAGCATATGCTGGTGGTCACTCTATTCTCCCAAATTTGAATTTTAATGACTGTACATTATTATAAACATATTCCACTATTATTTGAAAAAAATACGAGCTGAGTTTATAGAAATAGAAACAGAAATAATCTTTATTCAAATAAACTCATTACAAGCACTTTTGAATAGTCATATTTTGATTCTACCACTCATTCGGAATGCAGATTCATCACAAGAAGATCGAGCAAGAAACTTGTGTGTTGCTCTTTTTAATAGATGTTTTTTTTATATAAATAATTACAGTATACCAAGTAAGAGGCATGCGATAATCAACATAGAAATCGCTACGCACTCATTATTAGTGTAATCAGATAATATTGTCATTGCTATGGATTTAAAGTTTTTCTATAAAAACATTATTATCGTTAAGGAATTCATCAATTTTATAGTAAGCTTTTTTGCAAAGTTTCTTGTCAGTTCTTCTCATCTCGATATCATTCCGAACTGACGGTAGATTTGACATGTCATAAGAGTCTGTAATAGACCTACAAGTTTAAAGATATTTTGAATTGAATTGAATTGAGTTCTGACTACCCCCTCTGAAATTACAGTCGTGAGGGTTTATTAATCAAACAATACCCTCGTAAGAGTAGTGAGTTCACTGAAAACAAGATTTAGAAATGCAAACCCGGCCAACGTGTTCGCGACAGCTACGAAAAGTATACGATAAATTCCATTAAAATACGCTCAGCAATTTGCGAGCGTTTCAGTAATAAAATTCCAACTTTTGAATTGAAATTTTACTCGTTTTCTATACATACATACAGATAACATTGGAGTGTCTGTTTGTAATATTGAAATAACTGTTTTTTATTACATGCATGTGAATATAAATACGGTACATACACCAAAATAATTTTTTTTACAATATTTATCTGTCTGTCTGTTTGTTTGTTCCGGATAATCTCTGAAATGGCTGCACCGATTTTGACGGGACTTTTTTTGACAGGTAGCTGATGTCATCATGCTCATCATCATCGCAGCTCAGAAGACGTCCACTGCTGGACATAGGTAGTTGATGTAATAAGGAGTAACTTAGGCTACTTTTATTTTAGAAAAATAATGTTATATTCCACGCGGACGAAGTCGCTGGAACAGCTATTTTCATTATAATTCTTTTAAGTCTCTTATGATAGGGACGCGAAACGTATTATAAATCTATTTTGTATATTGAACTGCTTTGACCATTTTTTTTATAGTTATTTTCTTGTAGCTTTCGAAATGAGTTTGTGACCTTTCTTTCTTTGGACCTATAAAGAAACTAGCTTTTGCTCGCGGCTTCGCTCGCGTTAATTTATCCCTTTAGGGGTGGAATTTATTAAAATCTTTTCTTAGGGGATGGCTACGTCATAGTAGTTTTAGGCAAGCATAGTCTCAGCCCGATCGGTTTAAAATTGACGAAGTTTTATATAAACTTTCATCCCCTATTTTATCCCCTTGGGGGTAGAATTAATTAAAATCCTTTCTTAGCGGATGCCTACGTCATAACATCTACCTGCATGCCAAATTTCAGCCCGATCCGTCCAGTGGTTTGGGTTGTGCGTTGATATATCACTATGTTAGTCACCTTTGAGTTATATATATACATATAGATTAGACTCCTTGTGATTAGAAATAGAAAATCATTTATTCAAATATAAGTTTAGTTAAGCACTTTTGAATAGTCATAATTTTTTTTTAATCTACCACACATTCGGAAAGCTGTCTCATCACAAAAAGAACGAGCAAGAAACTTGCGTGTTGCTCTATTAAATAATTTCATTGTTACTTTACATTTTCAAGTTTAGGTGTGTGAATACAAACCACCAATTAGCACTAATTCAATTAAATAATGAAATAAAGAAAATATTAGATATACTGGTTGAGTAACTCAATAAGAGTAAATCAGTCGTAGTGATTAGAGCAGACCAGTCCTCACAATCACTATGACGTATGAGCCAGCCATTACTGCGCTCGACCATATTTTAGGGAGCCCAATGACCCGGCCCACCACGCCGCCACATGTTTTTTTTTTATTCTATGATGGTGGCAATCAAGCATACGGCCCATCTGATGGTAAACGGTTACCGTAGCCTATGAACGCCTGAAACACCAGGGGTATCACTTGCGCGTTGCCGACCCTTAAGCAACCTTAATATACCCTTCTTGAAAAACCCCATGCTGTAGTCTCGTGGGAAAACCTCGGCAGGAAGTTCATTCCACAATCTAAGTGTACGCGGGAGGAAACTCCTCTGAAATCGCACTGTTCGGGACCACTTAGGTTCCAGTGTGTGGGGATGAATTCCCTGTCGATGGCGAGCGGTGCGGTGGTAAAAGGTGGCTGTCGGCATCATGTCGAACAGTTCCTCAGAACACAGTGAGCATGACTAAACCGTAATCCTTCCAAGTACATAGGTATATAATTCGTAAAGTAACGACCAATGAAGTATCCATTTATACTAGTTACAAAGTAAGTTACTATATCACTCGTTACACTACTCATTACGATACGATTGACAGCGCAAAATTTTTACACAGAATATCTTTTAGTCATAACATACAGCGCAGAAAATATATTAATACCATTTGTTTTAGGTCGAAATTTTATTATAGTTATAAACTATCGTTACTGTGCCTGAGCAACTACAGTAACTAGTAACAGGAATTCCGAATTAACGACAAGGTACTTGTGCTGTACTAGTTACTTTGTACTCGGTGTGTATTATTTCCGATAGCTCTATATATAAGACTAGCTGTAACCGCAACTTCGTCCGCCTTGAATTTAACTTTATTTGTCTAAAATAAAAGTAGCTTAAGTTACTCCTTAAAACATCAGCTACCTGCCAAAAAGGCCCGTCAAAATCGGTCCAGTAATTTCAGAGATTAGCCGGAACAAACAGAAAGACAAATATTGTAAAAAATGTTATTTTAGTGTGTGTATCGTATTTATATTCATATGTAGTAAGAAACGGTTATAGCAATTTTACGAACAGACACTCCAATTTTATATATATGTATAGATGATCGAGGTCACGCTGCCAATCGTCACTTAAGCGTCTTGGGACTGATCTGACTGCGGGTGACCGGGTGACCGACGCGGTGCGTGAGCTACACGCGTCATCTTTATAGGTCGTAATACATCGTAAAAATCATATATAGCACCATAGGCACAGCGTGGAATGAAATTAACACAATCTCTGATAGGAATATGTCCAGAATTTCCTAATAAATTCATTTTAACGGCTTTAGTTTTTTCTAATATAGGTATACTAGCCACCCCGGCTTCGCACGGGTGTACATGTATTATACATATAAACCTTCCTCTTGAATCACTATATCTATTAAAGAAACCGCTTCAAAATCCGTTGGGTAGTTTTAAAGATTTAAGCATACATAGGGACAGACAGCGACAGCGACTTTGTTTTATACTATGTAGTGATGAAATGTAAATAATGAACTGTGAACAGCTCATACAGCTCAATCTGTCTCTAAATAATCAGAGATTGTTCCAATCTAAATATATATAACTCAAAGGTGACTGACATAGTGATCTATCAACGCACAGCCCAAACCACTGGACGGTTCGGGCTGAAATTTGGCATGCAGGTAGATGTTATGACGTAGGCATCATTTAAGAAAGGATTTTGATTAATTCTACCCCCAAGGGGATAAAACAGGGGATGAAAGTTTGTATGAAACTTTGTCAATTTTAAACCGATCGGGCTGAGACTTTGCATGCATAAAGCTATTATGACATAGGCATCCCCATATAAAGGATTTTGATAAATTCCACCTCTAAGGGGATTAAATTGGGGATGAAAGTTTTTATAAATCTTCTTAGATTTTCGACTGATTGAACTGAAATTAAAGATTGGAACTACTATGATGAAGACGTTCGCTTAAATATGATTTTGATAAATTCAACCCCCATGGGGATAAAATAAGGGATGATGCAGGATGTAAATATATTACTTTGAACCTATCAGTATCTAATGGAACGAATAAATTAAAACTAATATAATAATTGTTAGTACTTTAGGCTACTTTTATTTTAGAAAAATAAAGTTAAATTCCACGCGGACGAAGTCACGGGAACAGCTAGTATAACATATGCGTTAACGGGAAGCAGTTTTTTTATTACGATTCAATTCGTGCAATAAATTTAAGGCAGAAGAAGCCAAATGAAACGGTTCCCGCGCCAGTTCTCACACGTTTCCAGTTGTGCGCCTGTACTGAAATAAACTATGGGGACACACCGGGGCACTGTGTGTTTGTATTTTATGTGCATTACACGGAACCGTGCTACGTGTATCATCTTAATAATATTGTAGGTTGAGTGCAATAATGGCTGGCGTCATACTCGTGAACGGGCGCTGCTTGTGAGGACTGGTCTGTTCGGGTTACGAACACTGATTAGACTATTTGCTTTTGCAATATCATATGCTGGTGGTCACTCTATTCTCACAAGTTTGAATTTAATAATGAATCTGTATTATTGTAAACATGTACAACATTTATTTGAAAAGAATACGAGCTGAGTTTCTTCAAAGTTCTCATCTCGAAATCATTCCGAACTGACGGTAGATTTGACATATCATAAGAGTCTGTAATAGACCTACATGAATAGAGATATTATAAACGCGAAAAATTGCAAGTGTAGGTGTTTGTTACTCTTTCACGCAAAATCTACAGAACGGATTTTGTTGAAAATTTACATTATAGTACCATATAGTAATTTTAAGTAGCTGTGATGTGGTCGAGTCGAATGAGTAGTCATGCTCACTAAAATGTACAGACATGTGGCGGCGTGGTGGGCCGGGTCATTGGGCTCCCTAAAATATGGTCGCGCGCAGTGATGGCTGGCTCATCCGTCATATTCGTGAACGAGTGCTGCTTGTAGGGACTGGTCTGCTCTTATCACTACGACTGATTTAATCTTATTGTGTATTTATATTTGACCCAAATAAAGTGCTGGTTGGTAGTTTGTATTCACACGTTTCGACTTGTAAATGTAAACTTACAAGGATTATTTAAAAGAGCAACACAAGTTTCTTGCTCGTTCTTGTGAAGAGACAGTTTTCCGATTGAGCGGTAGATAAAAAAAAATTAATTATGTCTATTCAAAAGTGCTTAAATTAAGTTTATTTGAATAAATGATTTTCTATTCTATTCTATTAACATAGTTTATGTATAAAAATAACATATAGGTTATGCTTTTTATTGAAATTTAACGCAAGTGAAACCGCAGGCACAGGTAGTTAAATAAATATCTCTATTGGAGTTCACCAAAACATCGTTTTTTTCTATAAATATTTTACAATAAATATGTATGGGAACGTATATAACTTGTTTGTTTTTATTTAGCCCGTGGGTGAGTAATTTCAAGTGAAGAGGAAAATACAAGAATAGACGGACGGACTGTGATATGTGTTGATGTAAGTGGGATGACTGAATCAAAATCAATGCGACACGTGGTCTAATAGTGTGCGTTATATACAGATACTAACTACTCGCCCCGGCTTCGCACGGGTGTACATGTATTATATATATAAACCTTCCTCTTGAATCACTGTATCCATTAAAAAAAACCGCTTCAAAATCCGTTGCGGAGTTTTAAAGATTTAAGCATACATAGGGACAGACAGCGACAGCGACTTTGTTTTATACTATGTAATGATACAAATAAACAAATTTTTTTATTATGTTTCATACCCCGTGGTAAGGGATATCCACCCCTAAATATATATTTTTTATTTTTTCGACATAATATTTTATTATTATTTAGGATTGAAAAATACATACAACCATAAATTTACACCCTTCTAGCATCAACCCCTATTTTTTAATAGATTTTAATTTATATGACAAAACAACGTTTGCCGGGACAGCTAGTATAACTTTATACAATTAACTAAAATTTATATAGAAAAAAATGGATTCATTATATAACATGAGCAATGTTTTGGTAATTATTTTAAAGTACTATATCTTAAAAAATGTTTCTCCCATACTCCACAGATGAACGTCGGATACCACTGTATTGGTATCCGACGTTCATCAGTGGAGTATGGGAGAAATTTTTTTACTTATATACATACTTTAAAAAAATTACTAAATTGCCCACTGGCAATGCCCGCGAAAATAAGTTTCCAGAGTCTTATTAAACTCCCAGTAATTATACAGTTAATGAATAGGCAAATTTTCAAGTTTATCCAAACTGAAATTTTACATCTCCGGCTAAAAATACCTGCCTTTGAGAATAACGAAACGACAGATGGAAGATTTCAACACTGTAACTGAGGGGAGGCCGTCTTCATCGAGTTCACGGAGTTTTCTATAGTTTAAGACTTGAACAGAAGAGTTAAGAAAAAAACTTATGTATTTCTAGTATTTAGTACTCATAATTGTAACTCATATTCGTAAACGATGAGTTGGTTGCCTCTTCATCATTGCGACACATAAAGCCACCTCCATTTTTATTTTATTTTGTAATACTATATTTCTATATTATTTAATTTGTAATCTTTATTTCTATATATAAAATGTATCTCATGTATGCTGTGTGTTTGTAATTAAATAAAGAACTTATCTATCTATAATTTTATTTAAACTACTAACTGTACCCGCGACTTCGTCCGCATGGAATTTAACTTTATTTTTCTAAAATAAAAGTAGCTTAAGTTACTCCTTTTACATCAGCTACCTGCCAAAAAAAATCCCGTTAAAATCTGTCCAGCCATTTCAGAGATTAAAAAACATATCTATGTACTTGTATCAGTTACCTAGTACCCGTAACACAAGCTTTAGCTAGCTTAACTTAGGACTAGATGGCGCTGTGTGAATTGTCCTGAGATTATTATTTCTTAAACTTCAAAAAAATTCTCATCTCCCCTCTTAAGGAGAGGAGATGGCAACTTACCCCCGGCAGAAGCACAGTCGGCCAGGGTTCAGGGCCCCAGGGAGAGAAACCGGCGTACAATGCGGGCAGAATCTAACAGCACCGCTTTCTGCATCTTTCCCGGGAGTGAGCCGCCTCGGAATCCCAGCCGTCTGAGATGTTGATCCAGACTGGTTGGGATAAGACCGTTCCGATATAACGATTGGAATGATTTCGGTGGACACCACCCCCCACATTTCGGTCACCTCGTGAGCCAGGTCGAGATATTTTCTCTTTTTCTCAGTTTCGGCTTTCACGAGGTCTCGTCATGCGGTATGGTGATGTCCACCAAAAACACCCTCGAAAGTGCCCGATCCATCACCACGATATCAGGTTTGTTCGCAAGAACGGTCCTGTCCGTGATGATAGATCGGTCCCAGTAGAGCCTGATGCTGTCGCTTTAGAGGACCGGATGGGGCTATTGTTATTATGATGATTATTATTATTATTATAAGTACATTGGTAGCACAAATCGCTACTAATAGTATTTTGTGTAATAGTATGTTATCTGGTAATTGTTTTTATCTCAATTAAATTATTGTTTCATATTACAATTCTGGTAACGGGTCAATTTTTATATCAACGTAAATGGGTCACTATTAGACAATTTTCCAACTCCCGCCCTTACGAAAGGGTAAAAGAAAAAAAATCTTGAAATATCTATAATTTCTGCAGTGTTTTTAGAGGATATATATATGATTAAAGAGACGTTGTGCTTGGGATAGCTTTGAGCGAAGTCCCTTTGCTATATATAATAATATATTATATTTTGTTTAATATAATTAGAGTGGATAATAAGTAGACGGACTACCAACGAAGATAAATGGTAACCTATATATAATAATAATAATAATGAGTACACACACACTCACACACACTGTACTTACTTGGTTTCGGCCCGTAAATATGAAAAAAAAAACCAGCAAAAGCTGAGAGAATGTGGGATAAGAATAATAATAATAATGCAGAGCTAAATGAAGAAGTAACAAGAATTTGGAAACAGGAAAAAGCTTATATAATACCCATAGTCCTCTCATCTACAGGTATCATACCTAATCACCTACATCATAGCCTGAAATAGAAATAGAAATAATCTTTATTCAAATAAACTTAATATAAGCACTTTTGAATAGTCAAGTTTTTTTTTATTCTACCGCTTATTCGGAATGCAGATTCATCACAAGAATAATAAGCAAGAAACTTGTGTGTTGCTCTTTTAAATAAATATAGATTTACTTATATTTAATTAAAAACAAGGATTAGGCATGCGACAATCAACATAGAAACCGCTACGCACTTAATCTCTGTTCAATCAGATAACATTGTCAGCGCTATGAATTTAAGTTAGATATTTTCTATAAAAACATTATTATCATTTATATAATAAGCTTTTTTACAAAGAAAATATTTTATAACACATTTGAATTTTTTTCTGGCAAATTGACTACAGACTCTGGGAGTTTGTTGTAAAATCTTACGCAATTTCCATAAAACGAATTACTGACTTTCGTCAAACGGTACTTAGGTAAAACTTGTTTGTTGAAACAATTAAATATACAAAACACTTTACATCACCCTTCAAAAGGCTGCCATCTTAAATACCTGTCGTACTGTACGAAAATTTCTGGAAATAGATGAAAAGGATATAACACCAGTCACACAATAAGTACACACACACTCACACATACATACTCTGCACTTACTTGGTTTCGGCCCGTAAGTGTGGAGAAAACCAGCAAAAGCTGAGTGAGTAAACGATGATAATAATAATAATAATAACTCAGGACAATTCACACAGCGCCATCTAGACCCAAGTTAAGATATCTAAAGCTTGTGTTATGGGTACTAATTAATACTTGGGTATATTTTTTTAGTAAATACATATATATTATACATAGAAAACATCCAGACCGATACAAACAATCATACTCATGAATACAAATGTTTGTGCCGTGCGAGGAATCGAACCCGCGATCATCGGACGTAAAGCGGTGAGCACACCGCTTTACGTCTAGACCTAGATCACCTAGATAGTCGATATATATATACATCGTCGATATATATATACAATATTACTAGTTACACTGCGCAACTTCGTGTGCATTTCATTTCACCATCTTTTGCAATATTTGTCATTGCAGCTCCGCTCCTATTGGTCGTAGCGTAATGTTACATATATAGCTTAAATCCTTCCTCGACAATTGGACTATCCAACACAAAAATACGAGCTGAGTTTCTTGTCAGTTCTTCTCATCTCGAAATCATTCCAAACTGACGGTAGATTTGTCATATCATAAGTCTGTAATAGACCTACATGAATAAAGATATTTTGAATTTTGACAAAAATATTTTTTTCAATTCGGACCAGTAGTTCCTGAGATTGGCGCGTTCAAACAAACAAATTGATCAGCTTTATAATATTAGTATATACATGAACAGCACTACGGTCATCACGTTATCATGTGACACCTACGATGCTGTTCCAGAGTACTAAGATGCCATGCCTCTTCTCCTGAAATTTCACTACCTAACCTACACGTTACAACCGAAAGTTCTTAAGCAATCTGCATGGCCGCCGAAATGGGTGTGACTGAAGCGAGGTATTTTCTATAATTTTACAGTCTACCATAGTTATGTGTTAATTAAGCGCACCATTAAATAATTAAACATAGCATGGGGCCGCGTGCCGGCGTCAGTCCCAACAGAATTACTAAATTAAAGATGATACACATAATTCTGCGCAGTGTTGCCAATTTAGCATATTCTATGCTAGATATTTGCATATTTTTAAGTTGTTTAGCATATAGTTATAATCATTTAATATAAGTTTAGCCATGAAATAAACGATCCGAAATCGAAATTATTAAACTTTTTTGTAAACAAACATTGTGTGGCATAAGATACCTGGTTCTACAGTAATGTGTTTATGTGAATGTATGTGTGTATATATAGATTAGAAATAAGCATTAAGTTAAGCGCTTTTCAGACAAACTGCTGAGCAGTTTTGCGGCTTATTGTTTTTATATTATGTTGTATAAATTTGTGTGTAAATAAATAAATAAATAAAAAAATAGTTCCACTATCAAACGTTTGTCGCTATCACCGTTGACATGGAGGGTACAGACTTTTGTCAGAGTAATATTTATCCCTGAAAGACGTCCGCGCCGCGATATTTAGACAGCCCAAAAACCTCGAAATGAAACACCACATACGAGGGAAAGAGTATAATGATATAAAAAAATGGTGTTCCAAAATACTGAATAATAAAATTTTACAATCGTGTATATCAATCGATGAAAACGAAATAATATCGAGTTTCAGAAATCTAACAGCGCCATCTAGTATTCATTTCGGAACTAAATTACGTAAACAACATTTGCATTCTACAGATAATCATTGTGAGATATATAACTTATTTGCTACATTATTTTTATACTAACAGTACTATTTAATTTTACAGATACTACATTTATAATTAATACATACTAGATATAGTGGCGCCCTCAACAATCCCTTTTCGGAACCCCTTATTAAGATTATCTTTGTCATTATTGGCAATCTGTCGAAATATAAAATTACTAGCTGTACCCGCGACTTCGTCCGCGTAAAATAGTGACCTTGACCAAATAATGAAAAAAATATTTAATGACCTAACCCATTAAAAACCAAAAGAAAAACTTTCATCGTTTTAGCTTCAAAAATTACGATTCTTCCATACAATCTTTTATCCCCAAATTCAACCCCTTACAACCCTTTTTACGCATTAAAAAGTAGCCTGTGTCCTTTCTCAGGGTCCAGACTATCTGTGTACCAAATTTCATTTAAATCGGTTCAGTAGTTTTGGCGTAAAAACGAGACAGACAGACAGACAGACAGACAGAGTTACTTTCGCATTTATAATATTAGTAAGGAGTAAGGATTTAGATTGAAAAATGTTAGCATAAAATATGCATGCATTTAGCATAATTTTAAGATAAGTTTAGCATATTTTGTTTTCATGTTGGCAACCCTGATTCTGCGTGATACAAACCTCTTTGATAAAGCAAATGCTAGGGAAAATTATTTTAATATCCATTATATTCTCTTTATTATGAAATAGTTTAGAGAAAATGTGATTAAATTTTGCTTTATGGAACATATAATAGTTTCAAAGTTCTTGGTCAAGCGATATTTTTTACTTACCGACATTTTTTAAATCTACTATCTAATATTACACGATATTATTTGCAATTATAATTAACTCAACGTAGAGTTTAATAGGTAACCTAAAATTTTTCTTAATGATTTCTAAAATAATAATAAGAATATTAATTGTTATGGCAATATCTCCCCAAATGGATTTACAGCCAAGGCCCCGGCCCCCAGTCCCCGGCGGCCCCGCTAGTCTTGACCATTGTAGCGGTCATGGAAACGGCGGGGCAGGGGGTGCGAAGAATCTCCGGGTAAGACCAGGTTACCACAAACGACGACCACTGGCCCTGGCAACATACAACGTTCAAACACTGCGGACCGACGAAAAGTTAATTGAACTGGAGGAAGAGTTGAGCAGATTGCACTGGCATGTTGTGGGATTATCTGAAGTCTGAAGAAAGGGGGAGGACTCGATAGTCCTGAAATCCGGCAATCTGCTTTGTTTGGGAAACTACTCTGCTACCAAAATGTTAGGGAATTTACTCTCTGTATATATATAGTGAAAAATGAGTGGAAGCGTCAGTCACGTACCTGTATGGTTTTCTTGGGCTTCAGGGTCTCGAAGATATCTTCGCTAGCTTTCCAGTTTCACAGTAGGTTTCACAGTTCTAATTTATTTTAATTCACAACAAATGCGCGCACGCGTCAAGGCAGATGTACGGTCCGTTTGTTACTAGTTAAGGGAGGGGAAGGGAAACCGCGGGAACACAAACTAACGGACTCTAATATAATAATCTGTGCTTACAATGGTACAGGGTAGATTTTGAACAGCTTTACTTCCGGGAGGGCGATCAACTGTCCCAAGGCGGTGTCGCGTTCCTCGTCCACAGGTCCCTTGTGAATAATGTTATCAAGGTCGAGAGCGTGTCGGCAAGGGTAGCGTACCTGATACTCAGAATTACCAAACGGTATTCATTGAAGGTCATCCAAGTGTACGCTCCAACTTCGACGCACTCCGACGATGAGGTTGAGGCTATGTATGAGGATATCTCCAGAGCCATACATACTACAAAGACTCATTATAACGTTATCATAGGGGACTTTAACGCAAAATTGGGCAAACGAAGCGGTGATGAGCTAAGAATGGGGCAATTTGGTATCGGTGATCGGAACTTCCGAGGTCAAATGCTGGTCGATTTCATGGAGAAGGAATTGTTATGTATATTCTCGCAAACAGTAACAGCATTTTTCTACAAGATATTTGTATGTATTTTAAACATATTTTTATTTTTTTATTTATTTTAGGTAATCAACAGCTTATACAATTTATAGACAATATATAGTATTACATAGCAAAGCCAATAACAGATACTTCATGAATTTATCTTTAATATTAAAGTTATATTTAAATTGATTATTTAAAAACAAAATACAGTTAAACATTTAAATTTGTTTAAAAGTTATATAAAAGAAGTGAGTGAACCGACAATATCATATTTTTTACTCATACCCGATGAGGGTATGAGTAACAAAATTTGAGGGAAATAAAAAGATAGAAAAAGGCGTTGGAAACCATTCTTTATGGTATGAAAAGAGTACTTACGACTGTAAACAAAGGAAGGAAGAACAAAAACGAGATACAATTTTGACATACTATGATTATGAAGAAGTGGAAAATAAATTAGTAATGATTATACAAAGAAAATATTTTCAAGTGAATGACGAGTTTAAGAAATTGAAAAACAAGACTATTTTTACAGATGAAAAGGGTATGATAAGAATTATTCTGCTGCAAACGTACATATTATTTAACACATCTCAACACAAAAGAACCCCACCACAACATCAGCACCTCTCTAATTACTTGTGATCTTTTATAGATTTGTATGGAACTGACATGGGTGCTATTTTAAAGGAAAGTTAGTTCAACATGGAGTCATTTTAAATTTAGTTGGTTTCCTATGAAATTTTCTATTATCATTCATAATAATAATAATAAAATTCCTTATTAGTTAACTTTGCAAATTTATACCTGTGTTTAGGCAGTAACTGTAGTCCTGTTAATAGAATAGAATAGAATAGAATAGAAAATCATTTATTCAAATAAACTTAATTTAAGCACTTTTGAATAGTCATAACAATTTGTTTTTTATCTACCACTCGTTCGGAAAGCTGTCTCATCACAAGAAGAACGAGCAAGAAACTTGTGTGTTGCTCTTTTAAATAATCCTTGTAAGTTTACATCTACAAGTCGAAACGTGTGAATACAAACCACCAACAAGCACTAATTTTTTGGGTCAAATATAATCATGCAATAAGATTAAATCAGTCGTAGTGATAAGAGCAGACCAGTCCCTACAAGCAGCACTCGTTCACGAGTATGACGGATGAGCCAGCCATCACTGCGCTCGACCATATTTTAGGGAGCCCAATGACCCGGCCCACCACGCCGCCACATGTCTGGACATTTTAGTGAGCATGACTACTCATTCCACACGACCACGTCACAGCTACAAAAATTACTATATGGTAGTTACAGTATTCGCACTTTACATAAGGATGCATGCGGCAATCAATACAAAAGCCGCTACGCTGTCATATATCAAGAAAGCAGTATGAAAATTAAAATTATAACGTTGTCCGCAAATAAACTTATTCTTGCTATATATTGCTATCATCTATAAATTCATCTATCTTATAATAGGCTTTTTTACATAACATTTGTTTAATATAAGATTTGAATTGCCTCTCTGTAAGATTTAGCGTAGACTTTGGCAGTTTATTATAGAATCTTACGCAATTACCATAAAATGAATTACTAACTTTGTGTAGACGGCATTTAGGTAAAATTAGCTTATTTTTATTGCGTAAGTATCTATATTTATTAAAAAAAAATATCTACATCTGAATGTCAACAGTTTGTCCTGTGACATAGGCCTCCAAGTATTTCCATAGCGTTCGGTCCCTTGCACTCTGAGTCCAAACTTTCCCATTATACCTTCCTAATGCCATCTTCCCATATTTTTGTCTGTCTGCCTCTGCTTCTTTTGTGTCCTCTTGGGTACCACTCTTATCATTTACTAGCTTTTGCCCGCGGCTTCGCTCGCGTTAATTTGTCCCGTTAGGGGTGGAATTTATCAAAATCCTTTCTATGGAGATGCCTATGTCATAGTAGCTGTATGAATGCAAAATCTCAGCCCGATAGGTTTAAATTGACAAAGTTTCATACTGACTTTCATCCCCTATTTTATCCCCTTGAGGGTAGAATTAATGAAAATCCTTTCTTAGCGGATGCCTACGTCATAACATCTACCTGCATGCCAAATTTCAGCCCGATCCGTCCAGTGGTTTGGGCTGTGCGTTGATAGATCACTATGTCAGTCACCTTTGAGTTATGTATATTTAGATTTAGATATTCTCGTGTAAACATGAATACCTTTTCACGAACAATACATTTTTAATTTAGTTGGAGTCTTTTAAAATTCCCTATTATTGTTAATTTTCTCGTATAATGCTTTTTAGTGAACAGTATCTAAATTTAGCGAAGAATTGTTATAATACAGAATCGTTTCAGTAACTTCCCAGTAACATGACGAATCAATTTCAGTTTTCATGCGTTACCTTCATACATACAACCAACTGAGTCATAAAATCCGTTGATATCGTTGATGCAATTATAATCGCTGTTGAACAAATTCAAATTCAAAATATCTTATTTTTATATACCACTATAGTGGCAAACAAGCATACGGCCTATCTGATGGTAAATGGTTACCGTAGACTATGAACGCCTGAAACACCAGGGGTTGCACGTGCGCGTTGCTGACCCTTAAGAAACCTTAATATACCCTTCTTAAACCTCATGCTGTAGTCTCTCGAGAGAACCTCGGCAGAAAGTTGATTCCACAATCTAAGTGTACGCGGGAGGAAGCTCCTCTGAAACCGCACTGTCCGAGACCACTTAGGTTCCAGCGTGTGGGAATGAATTCCCAGTCGATGGCGAGCGGTGCGATGGTAAATGGTGGCCGTAGGCATCATGTCGAACAATTCCTCAGAACACAGTCCATTTTATAATCGGTAGAATACACAAAGCGAAGCGAAGTCTCACCTCAAACTAAATGGCTCGATACCGCCAGAGAGATTGGGATCATCGACAATTCTCATAGCACATCTCTGAAGCGAGTCAAAAAGACGGAGCTGATATCCAGATGCTCCTGCCCAAAGATGGGAGCAGTACTCCACGTCCGGCCGAACTTGAGACTTATATAAGAGGAGTCTCTGGTCCACAGTGAAGTACCGCTACGCTCTATTGAGGACACCAAGTTTTTTGGACGCTAGCTTGACCTTTTCTTCGAGGTGATTGTGAGGTGACCTTCATTCATGTAGGTCTAAATACAGACTGCTATGATATGTCAAATGTACCGTCAGTTCGGAATGATTTCGAGATGAGAAGAACTGACAAGAAACTCAGAATAGCCTATGCTATTGCAAAAACCAAATAGTCTACCAATCTGAACATACCAGTCCCCACAAGCAGCACCCGTTCACGAGTATGACGGATCATTTCTACCCTAGTATCAAATTTGGTTGGCGATGTTTTTCCGTATATATTTATGCAAATTCGAAATAAATTCGTTTTAATGGTCGGATTCTTAAAATTATGATAAATGTTGACAGCACTAAATATATATGTCGACCTAAACTGACAAAACATGGGAAAATGGCGACAGACGCTGTTCGCAATAAATATTAGATATGTATATTTATGCACTTTGAAAATAAATATATTATTTACTGCGACTTCGTCCGCGTAGAATTTAACTTTATTTTTCTAAAATAAAAGTCGCCTAATTAATCGTTATTGCATCAGCTACCTGCCAAAAAAAATCCCGTCAAAATCGGTCCAGCCATTTCAGAGATTAGCCGGAACAGACAGACAAAAACTGTAAAAAATGTTATTTTAGCGTATGCACCGTATTTAGGGCTCCTCTGAAAATCAGGGCTGTAGCTTCGGCTGCAGCAAATGCTGAGCGGAGTCCTGTTGAGCAAATAATTGTTAGTAGTGCATTGGTTTTAATTATTGTTTTACTGCATAGGAGTGGCGGTGTGTGTATGTGTTCATTCATCTATACATACTAAAAACTTAATTTAATGTATGTATGCTAATTTTGAATTCATTTTGCCATATAAATGTATATTATTATTATTATTTATATTCATATGCATGTAGTAAAAAAACGGTTATTTCAATATTACAAACAGACACTCCAATTGTATTTATATGTATAGATGTACTTGTAGATTTATGTCGCCATCTTCAACCACTCTTAGAACGACCACGTGGTTGTTCGGTTCACCTATTACTAATCTCGTAACGAACAAATAAACATTCTGACCGACATAACAAAAGACGTATGGCTCAGGGACAAGAATAGAAAACTGAAGGTTAAGAACCTTACAGTTTAAGTAACTTGTGAGTTAAGTTATTGTGATTTATGTGGGGATAATAAACATACAGTGTGTAGGTATTTAAGTTTACGACACAAGTGACTAATCTACACATATATACATATAAACAAAATTGGAGCGTCTGTCTGTAATATTGAAATAACCGTTTTTTACTACATGCATATGAATATAAATACGATACATACACCAAAATAATATATATTTTTTATTTTGTCTGTCTGTCTGTCTGTTTGTTTGTTCCGTCTAATCTCTGAAAGGGCTGGACCGATTTTGACAGGACTTTTGTGGTAGGTATCTGATGTAATAAGAAGTAAATTAGGCTTTAGGCTAACTTTTATTTTAGAAAAAAAAATCTAACCTAAAAAAAGCCAAATAAAAAAAAAGTATTACTCGCGTTGTAAAGTACACCATACGTAAGTACTAGCTCTACCCGCAGTTTTACCCGTATAAATGTGCCTACGTTGTATTCTGAGCTGTATTTCTGTAAAGTTTCATCAAAATCCGTTCAGTAGTTTTTACGTTAAAGAGTAACAAACATCCATATATACTAACAAACTGTCGCGTTTATAATATTAGTAAGATGTTTTTGTCTTTTAATAAGTGATGGCTTATTGTTGAGAAACTCTTTATTTATATTAATATATAATATAATAATAATAATAATCTCAGGACAATTCACACAGCGCCATCTAGACCCAAGTTAAGTTAGCTAAAGCTTGTGTTATGGGTACTAGACAACTGATACACATACATAGATAATTATCTTTTTCGTAAATACATACATATTATACATAGAAAATACCCAGACCGATACAAACAATCATACTTATGAATACAAATATTTGTGCCGTGCGAGGAATCGAACCCGCGACCATCGGACGTAAAACGATGTGCTAGACCGCTAGACCTAATCATGTGCATTAAAGTTCAATAAATAAATAAATAATTTATATATAAAATTCTCGTGTCACAATGTTAGTTGCCATACTCCTCTGAAACGGCATGACCGATTTTCATAAAATTTTTATGCATATTCAGTAGGTCTGAGAATCGGCTACTATATATTTCTCATACCGCTAAGTGATAAGGGTTGTCCTAACATTTTTTTTTTTATAAAATCACGCATCGTCATAGCGTGTTGAATACATAATAATAATAATAATCTCAGGACAATTCACACAGCGCCATCTAGACCCAAGTTAAGCTAGCTAAAGCTTGTGTTATGGGTACTAGATAACTGATACAAATACATAGATATTTTTTTTTCGTAAATACATACTTAATATACATAGAAAACACCCAGACCGACAGAAACAATCATACTCATGAATACAAATGTTTGTGCCGTGCGAGGAATCGAACCCGCGACCATCGGACGTAAAGCGGTGTGTTAGACCGCTAGACCACCGAGGTCGTCATTCGTCGTCAATTATTTATTTATATTTTTTTATTATGTGTCATTAAAAAATACATACTACCCTAAATTTTCACCCTTCTATCACCAACTCCTATTTTTTATAGCGTTATTAATTTATATGCCAAAACAACGTTTGCCAGGACAGCTAGTAATATGAGTTATAAAACTAATAAATTTTATACTTACTGCAGTTAATCTACAAGATAAATACGTCAATTCGTTTTCGTTTATTGTACGATTATACAAGTATAATATCATATTATATTTCGTCATCATTTTTATTAATTTATATATAGAATAGAAATAATCTTTATTCAAATAAACTCATTACAAGCACTTTTGAATAGTCATATTTTGATTCTACCACTCATTCGGAATGCAGATTCATCACAAGAAGAATGAGCAAGAAACTTGTGTGTTGTTCTTTTTAATAGATGTTTTTTTTATATATAATAATTACAGTATAACAAGTAAGAGGCATGCGATAATCAACATAGAAGTCGCTACGCACTCATTATTAGTGTAATCAGATTATATTGTCAGTGCTATAGATTTAAAGTTTTTCTATAAAAACATTATTATCGTTAACGAATTCTTCAATTTTATAGTAAGCTTTTTTGGAAAGGATCTGTTTTATTTGACATTCAAATCTTTTTTCTGGCAGATTTATCACATACTCTGGTATTTTGTTGTAAAACCTTACGCAATTGCCATAAAACGAATTACTAACTTTAGCCAAACGACATTTAGGTAAAATCAGTTTGTTATTGTTACGTAAGCTTTTATTAGTGCAATCACTAACTCTTTTGAAACTGTCTATATTCCTTCTGGCATAGATGATATTTTCATAAATGTATTGAGAATATATACATTTCACACACGCAGTCTGAGTGAATTGAAATGACCAATCATTGATCAGTATCTTGACTGGTCGTACTATAGCCAATAGTAACAACAATCGGCTGATCACGTGACAATTTTCGTGATCAAAAGTCTTGTCTCTCGATTCGATCTGAACGGCGGTTGCAACGTAGCTAAGTGTTATAAATACCAAATTTAGCCGAAGAACCCTGTGAACCATCATCACTCCTCAAGTTGTGAAACCTGAAGTGGACAGCAGATCCGAAGTGGAAACCAGAAGAGCAAAACACAACAAGGGGAATCGATTCCCGGCTCTTCCAGGGGAATATACGACGATCAGGCTATATGTAAGTAGTGCTTGGTCAAAAGACTGGCGTGTGTGATCGTCTTACATAAGCTGGATCTCCTAAAGTGTCATCGGTTCTACCGAATTGATACATATTATAATATATGTATTATTACTTTAATTCAAATATATATAACTCAAAGGTGACTGACATAGTGATCTATCAACGCACAGCCCAAACCACTGAACGGATCGGGCTGTAATTTGGCATGCAGGTAGATGTTAAGACGTAGGCATCCGCTAAGAAAGAATTTTGATTAATTCTACCCCCAAGGGGATAAAATAGGGGATGAAAGTTTGTATGAAACTTTGTCAATTTTAAACCGATCGGGCTGAGACTTTGCATGCATAAAGCTACTATGACGTAGGCATCCCCTAAGAAAGGGTTTTGAAAAATTCCACCCCTAAGGGGATTAATTAAAGCGAGCGAAGCCGCGGACAAAAGCTAGTTGTTAATAATTGTGGTTCTATAAACGACTGGTGGAAAATTCTTAGTAATTATTACAGTTATTATCAGTGGAATTATTTTTAATACTTCAAATACAATATTTGGTTTTAGTCATTGGGCTCCCTAAAATATGGTCGAGCGCAGTGATGGCTGGCTCATCCGTCATACTCGTAAACGAGTGCTGCTCGTAGGGACTGGTCTGCTCTTATCACTACGACTGATTTAATCTTATTGTATATTTAATTTGACCCTCATAAATTAGTGCTGGTTGGTAGTTTGTAATCTCACGTTTCGACTTGCAGAATATGAACTTACAATGATTGTTTAAAAGAGCAACACACAAGTTTCTTGCTCGTTCTTCTTATGACGAGACAGCTTTCCGATCGAGCGGTATATAAAAAAAAAATTGTTATGACTATTCAAAAGTGCTTAAATTAACTAACTAAATTACATTAACAGCTTTCCGAATAAGATAGAATAGGTATAAGGTAGATATAAAATAAAATTTGTTGACTTTTCAAAAGTGCTTAAATTAAGGTTAATTGAATAAATGATTTTCTATTCCATTCTATTCTAATAAATAGAATATATTTACACAATAACATAGCAAAATTTTTGAGAGTACACTGTTAAAAATCGTTACCTTGAGTAGTAGTTGAGAATTGTGGTAAGGCAAGGTAAGAATCTCGCATCGTGTGTGAGGAAGGTTTGAGAAGAAAAAATTATTAATATTTTACAAAAAAAAATTATAAACTACTAAATTCAATAAGAATATTCAACACTACCTATATAGATATTTTTTAAACATAAGTACATGTTTACATAACACTAAAATAAAATATTACTACAAGAAATAACTTAATTATACGAAAAAAAATTACGTCAATAAGCTAATCCATAAAATATCCGAAGTACATGATCAAATGATTTTTGATTTCATTTGATTGTTTTCTGTTCGTGATGAAAAAAAAATTTGAAACAATACATAAATTAAAAAAAATATTCAAAAAATTCAAAACTCATAACCAATTTTTGTAACTTCAAATGAATAAAGACTATTTATATATTTTTAATTTAATTAATTAGCGATCAAACGCAGTATCTATATATTTAAAAAAAAAACATATTTTCACACTAGCGAATCCGGGCGGAGTAACTAGTAATATATAAGTTTAATATGATTAAAATCCACAAATCAAAACATACCACCAAATATTTTAAATCACCTACACTTAATATCATAAACTTTGCCAAATAACGCAACAGGTGTATCCAAAGTTAAGAACTTACCAACGGATTAGCTGCAACTTTGACTATAACTGATTGATTACAACACTAAGATGTTAACTCACAATTGCACTAAATATTGAAGGCAAATTTATCGGACTAGTTGATAAGAAACGTTTTTCTCGTGAGGAACGAGAAGCACGGACGACGCGAATGGCTGGCGAATACTGACTGGCTACTGTACTTCGTAACACGCTTCCGCTGGCGCTCATGGTGACCCCGCTGCCTTTTATATAGAGAAGCAAAGGATAATCTGTTATAGATTATTACTATTTTGTTACCAACGATATTTGGTTATCTAGAACCACAGATATAACACTATCATAGCATAAAACTTCACTGTGGTGTGCTGGTCATTTTATTCTCCCAAGTTTGAATTTAATAATGAATCTGTATTATTGTAAAAGTAAAAATTAATGAAAATAGTGAGATGCTTGTAGAGACGTTTTCTATGTATATTATGTATGTATTTACGAAAAAAATCTATGTATTTGTGTCAGTTATCTCGTACCCATAATACAAGCTTTAGCTAGCTTAACTTGGGTTTAGATGGCGCTGTGTGAATTGTCCTGAGATTATTATTATTATTATGAAGGAAAAATGTACATGTTTTCAATGTATAATGTACAATGTATAATTTTTGTTTTTTTTTGTAAGTTGTTTAAAGTTACATTAAATTTCTAACGTCGTCAATTTCTTTCTAACAAATTGGTGTCATAAATGTTTAAATATTAAATCTCTCGGGAGGCTGATAATTTTCATATTTCCCTGTGTAGGTAAACATAAAACTCGCATATTGTAATGTTCCCGTCAGGAGACGAGATTCCACGTCGAGCACATAAATCTGGAATGAATCGCTGCCTGCAGTATGTAGGTACGTCTCCCGGCTGGGGATATTAGTCTAGACAACGTAATATCCTGCGAAATTACAACAGAATAGAATAGAATAGAAAATCATATATTCAAATAAACTTACATTGAAGCACTTTTGAATAGTCATCACATTTTTTTTAATCTACCGCTCATTCGGAAAGCTGTCTCATCACAAGAAGAACGAGCAGGAAACTTGCGTGTTGCTCTTTTAAATAATTTTATTATTACTTTACATTTTTAAGTTTAAGTGTGTGAATACAAACTACCAATTAGCACTAATTCAATTAAATACTCAAATAGAAAAAATATTGAATATACAACCAACTGGTTAACAATTAATAAGAGGAAATCAGTCATAGTGATTAGAGCAAACCAGTCCCTACAAGCAGCACCCGTTCACGAGTATGACAACGCCAGATTAAATGCGATTCTACAAAATAGATAGATGTTTTATTTGCATCTAAAGCATAAACAATATAATAAATAATAAATAACCCTGTACTAGATGGCGCTGTGTTAATTACACAGCGCCATCTAGTACCACGGTACGAGAGCTTGTATTATATGTACTAGATAATTGATATATTTTTTTTTTGTAAATACATACATAATATACATAGAAAACATCCAGATCGATACAAACAATCATACTCATAAATACAAATGTTTGCACCGTATGAGGAATCGAACCCGCGACCATCGGACGTAAAGCGGTGTGTTAGACCGCTAGACCGCCGAGGTCGTCATAAAAGTAGTTGTTTATTCATTGAATAAGTTATTTCAATGGATCATGATCTGTATAAACTTTTGTATCACCGGTGGCACTAGACATTGTCTATTCTTGTGACATCAAGCATCTCATAACAGCACTTCAAAGAAACACTGAATAATGTTGTATCTAACGCTTGAGGCAAAATAGCTTCTACACATATAAACATATATACATATTGTATTCTTTGTATGTTTGTTGACCCAAATAACATATAAAAAACACTTTGTACACCATTAATCATCTCAGACGCCTTCCGGCTGTATCCCGGGCCACACGCGTTTTGTTTCCGTCTCATTTATAGGTAATCCTATGAGATCATTAGATAAAGACGGATGTAGGAAAAGGATAGAGTCTCCTTTTTGTATCTTTTTTCCATTTACATAAAATTCTGAAATGGGTGACGGGCGAGACGAGACTGCTCCACATATGCTTTCGTAAATCTGTGCATAATATTGTTTACCTTAGGTATATAAATTGGATTTCAGTATAAAAATATTTTGAAAGAAAATAATTTATTGACAACCATTATTGATATAAATATACATATAAATTCAAATTCAAAAATCATTTATTCATGTAGGACATTTTAGTCGCTTATGAACGTCAAGTTTTTTACATTATATTTTTATTTTTTTTTCCCTACCTAATTATACATTTTACATATATATATGTATGGACATACATACATGCACACGTAGAACAATTACAAAAAAATATGGCAATCTTTTGTATTGTTAGCAGTTAAAAAGATACGCAGTTTTAAATAATTCACAGACAGAATTTATTTAGTAGAAACAAAGGAACAAAACATATCACCCACTACAAGGATTTTACACAAGAGAGAGAGAGAACAAGAAAGAGATTTTTTTTAGGGATGATAATGGAATGGTGCACCCACCTGTGCTAACGGTTTACGCTGGCGGGGCACCAGTGGAGGATGATAAGATGAGCATGAGGTCAGGTCAGTTAGTCCATCGTGACAAATTCACCAAGAATTTATCACGATGGTTTCCAGGGGGAACCGCGTGGAGGTCAACTGTAGCGATATGATCATCAGTTCACATTGCTAACCATCCCTTTCTCCCCAAGAGATAGTATTACATATCCGTATCCTGCACAGATTAATTATATGCTACAGTGACACAGATTATAAACAAAGTTAGGGTTGACACTTCCTTCCTTTTTCTTCGACTAGCAACACCAACGACAGTTGTCATTTTCAGCTGGCCGTAATAAATAAATAAATTTATTAGCATACAACGTTATAATTTAATTTTCTCATTGCTTTCTTGATTTAATTGATTGATTTTAGAAAAAAACATTTTTGTATTGATTGCCGCATGCATTCTTATGTAAAATGTGAATACTATAACCATATCAGATGGCAATTGTGAGTAGCTTTGACGTAGTCTAGTGTTTTGAGTAGTCATGCTCACTAAAATGTCCAGACTTGTGGCGGCGTGGTGGGCCGGGTCATTGGGCTCCCTAAAATATGGTCGAGCGCAGTGATAGCTGCCTCATTCGTCATACTCGTGAACGGGTGCTGCTTGTAATCGACTGGTCTATCTAATCACTACGACTGATTTCTTTATTAATTATTTAACCAGTGGGTTATATATTCAATATTTTTTTTTTTTCGAGTATTTAATAGAATTAGTGCTAATTGGTGGTTTGTATTCACACACTTAAACTTAAAAATGTAAAGTAATAATAAAATTATTTAAAAGAGCAACACGCAAGTTTCTTGCTCGTTCTTCTTGTGATGAGACAGCTTTCCGAACGAGCGGTAGATTAAAAAAAAAATGTAATGACTATTCAAAAGTGCTTCAATGTAAGTTTATTTGAATAAATGATTTTCTATTCCATTCTATTCTATTCTATTCCTCAGTAATTATAACATTAATATAGGAATTTTGTCCACACCTTGATCAGAACATGTCCTGTAATTATTTTTTCCGCCATATCATAGACATAATAAAAACATTCATTCGAACATTTTAGCCAGTTATATACGTAAATTTTTTATATTATTTCCTTAATTATAGTTTATTAGCTAACCCGAGTAATTCTATGTGACAGACTCGAGAGGCTCTGCGGCGAGATATTGCATCTCTGTGCATTTTCTACAGCATATATCACGGGGAGTGTTCTGAGGAATTGTTCGGATTAATACCAGCCGCTGAGTTTCACCACCGTACAATCCACCAGAAACTAAAATACCATGCTGATCATCTGGATGAATGGCGGTCCTCCACAGTGCGGTTTTCTAGAAACTTTTTGCCTCTCACAACCACATTGTGGAATCACTTTCCAGCAATGGTATTTTCGAACCGATACGATATTGAAAACTTCAAGAAAAGAGCTTATTCCTTTTTAAAAGGCCGACAACGTACTTGCAATTCCCCTGGTGTTGCGGGTGCTCATCGGCGGTAATCACTTACCATCAGGTGAGCCGCATGCTCGTTTGTCCCCTGAGTTATAAAAAAAAATCTACATCACACCTACTAGACATTTATCATATTTATATTCATATTTCTCCCAAGATATATCACTGTAAAGTTTCTTCAAAATCCGTTCAGTAGTTTTTACGTGAAAAAGTAACAAACATACATACTTACAAACTTTTGCGTTTTATAATACTGTTTTTTTTTATAACACAGGGGACAACTGACCTTAATATACCCTTCTTAAACAATCCCATATAGACAGACAGACAACAGAAAAAGAGTTCAATAATTGAATTACTGTCATATACTTACATATATATACGTAACAATACAAAAAGGCTCATAGCTCAGTGTGGAGCATCACTCAAGGAGCAAAACACTGATATGAACCTATTATCGTCCTTGTACGAAGTGGACCGGTCACCGGTCCCTCCCCGCACCAGGATGTTGCCCTAATAGGGTTGCCATCTATAAAATTTGGTAACCAGGACAGAACGCTCGAAAAACCACGGATTTTAGAGTCCAGTTCCCGGACATCAGCTGGCTGTTTAAACATAGTGTGAAATAAAATAATTAGAAATATCATAAATCACCGTTTTATTTATTTTCAGACCTTAAAATTAAATGTAGTAATTATATCTTCATTTTCAAGGTACCTAACAAAACAGAATCTTATTACAGTTTGTTACAAATTGTTCTAATAATAAGTTCGATTTCTTTTTTAAATAAAACATAATACAATAAATAAAATAGAAATATAAATAATCTTTATTCAAATAAACTCATTACAAGCACTTTTGAATAGTCATATTTTGATTCTACCACTCCTTCGGAATGCAGATTCATCACAAGAAGAATGAGCAAGAAACTTGTGTGTTGCTCTTTTGAATATATGTTTTATTTTTATATAAATAATTACAGTACAACAAGTAAGAGGCATGTGATAATCAACATAGAAATCGCTACGCACTCATTATTAGTGTAATCAGATAATATTGTCAGTGCTATGGATTTAAAGTTTTTCTATAAAAACATTATTATCGTTAACGAATTCTTCAATTTTATAGTAAGCTTTTTTGCAAAGGAACTGTTTTATATGACATTTAAAACATTTTTCAGGTAGATTTATAACAGACTCTAGTAGTTTGTTGTAAAACTGAAAACCATCGTGATAAATTCCCGGTGAATTTGTTACGTTGGGCTAACTGATATGACTTCATGTTCATCCTATCATCCTCCACTGGTGCCCCGCCAGCGTAATCCGCTAGCACAGCGCACCATTCCATTATCATCTCTCTTCCATTATCACCATTATCATCATCTAAAAAATTACTTTCTCTTTCTTGTTCTCTCTCTCTCTCTTGTGTAAAATCCTTGTAGTGGGTGATATGTTTTGTTCCTTTGTTTCTACTAAATAAATTCTGTCCGTGAATTATATAAAACTGCGTATCTTTTTAACTGCTAACAATACAAAAGTTTGCCATATTTTTTTGTCAAAATAAAAAAAATCTAAAAAAAAATACATCACCCCGGACGGTCCCCGGATGCCCTCTAAACTAGGACAAATCCGGGGAAACTCGGACGGATGGCAACCCTTCCATAATGTCGCCTACGGTCCGTCAATGGATCGATGTAAGGTTTATTTCGAGTTTTCCTTATCATGCACAGGTGTAGTTTATTTAGATACAGTAGGTTATATATAACAAACCTAGGCACAACAAAAATCTGCAGAGTTTGCCAAACTAAAGAGGAAACGCCACTACACATCTTATGTTATAGCTAGTGTTGCCAGGTCCGATTTGTTTTAAATCGGTATATTTAAAAAAAAATCCAGATTTAGGATTGCAGATCGGGACAGTAAACAAAAAACGAGGGGTTTTTAACTCTGCACTTAATTTATTGCGTTTTAAACTACTAGTGCAAGTATAGTACATATTATATTAATTACCTAAATCTAAATATACATAACTCAAAGGTGACTGACATAGTGATCTATCAACGCACAGCCCAAACCACTGGACGGATCGGGCTGAAATTTGGCATGCAGGTAGATGCTACGTTATAACATCCGGATCCGCTAAGAAAGAATTTTGATTAATTCTACCCCCAAGGGGATAAAATAGGGGATGAAAGTTTGTCAATTTTAAACCCATCGGGCTGAGACTTTGCATGCATAAAGCTACTATGACGTAGGCATCCCCTAAGAAAGGATTTTGGTAAATTCCACCCCTAAGGGGATAAATTAACACGAGTGAACCCGCGGACAAAAGCTAGTTAAATATATATTTAATGTTACACAACAAGTAATCAGTCTTGTCTAGTCTACTACTCGATGAATTTATATTATTTTGTTTAATTCCGAAATTTCCGGCGACCACACCGCGACATGACATGGCGACTCATCGCCGATGAGTCAACACTAGGCTTCCGAGCTGTACCCGAACTCTAATTAACGCCTGATGATGTCTCGTTCAGAGGCGAAACACGTGTCGCGATATGGGTGTAGACTCAATAACGGTCGGAATTTGATCGCCACTGGAGAAGTTCCTAGCGCTGGTCAGGTTTCCACACCCAATATTCGTAGTCTCACACATGTTAATTGTAGCAGAATTAAACAAAATAATATAAATCCATCGAGTAGTGAAATGGACTTCCGCAAAATAACAACTAATTCGATTAAATATATTGTCTAAATCAGACATTTAGAGTCCCGATCAGGTACAAATCGGGACGCGTCCCCAGACCCCTGTAAATCGGGACGCCCCCACAAATCGGGACACCTAGCAACACTAGTTGTGGCCCACTCATGCATAAATGTAACATCTCCTTTGGAAAATTTTCACTCTATCCCGAGGAGATAAAAACCATCGCTCCTATGAATATCCTTCAATTCTTGTCCGTGACGGGTCTAGGTAGCGAACTTTGAAAAGGGCGAGCACAATAGATCTATGTAGATCGCAGTGCTACAGGTCACAGCACCAGACAATAAAAACTACCCAATAAAAAATAATAAAAAAAAACATTCTGTTAGTCGTCAGGTTTCATTTATCAATCTAGATGTCTTTGATGCTGTGCATGTACATAGGTGACCGTTACCACTCACTGTCAGGTTGGTCAACTTGTTTCCAGTATCCAGTAATAATAATCAGGGATGTTAAGGAGCTCCTTAACCGTAACTGAAACTATCGGATATCCGATATAAAAAAATATCCGTAACCGTAACCGAATCCGAAATAAAAGTTTCGGATAATATCGGATAGGGACGGAGTCTAATTGAGACACGTTATGTAACAATTTTGTTAGTTATTTGTATTGTACTTTTGAAATTCCTTAAAAGATTATAAATTACTAGCTGTCCCGGCAAACGTTGTTTTGCCATATAAATTAAAAATTATATAAAATAGGGGTTGATGATAGAAGGGTGAAAATTTAGGATTGTATGTATTTTTGTATGTTGTATCATAAAAAAATAGAAACTAAAAATTTTGTCAAAAAAAAAAACATTTAGGGGGATGAAAAATAGATGTTGGCCGATTCTTAAACCTACTCAATACGCTCACAAAATTTCATGAGAATCGGTCAAGCCGTTTTGGGGGGAAGGGGATTGTTAGTAATGGGAACTAGTAACTCCCATTGCTACCAATGTACCATGTCAGGTTGACCTCCACGCGGTTCACCCTGGAAACCAACGTGATACATTTCCGGTGAATTTGTCACGTTGTGCTAACTGATCTGACTTCATGTTCATCTTATCATCCTCCACTGGTGCCCCGCCAGCGTAAACCGTTAGCGCAGGCGGGTGCATCATTACCTTATTATCCCTTATTTCAGGTCAAGCCGTTTCGGAGGAGTATGGGAACGAAAACTGTGACACGAGAATTTTATATATAAGATGTGCTCGCACATAATTTATAATTTTTTAATCATTTTCATAACCGAAGGAAGGAATAATCAGAAATAATTTCATATCCGCATCCGTATCCGTATCCGGTATAATAATCATTCCTACATCCGAAAAGTATCCGTATCCGAAATTTCATATCCATAACATCCCTGATACCCGGACAAAGTCGGTACAGCTAGTTTCATATATAAAAGCACTCCAATTTAATGAACACACTCAATCAACAGTCTAATTCCTCACATAATTACTTAATTAAAGAAATTAAGAGCTGCAGCTTAAACGTTGCCGCTATAGTATTGACACATACGAATATACACTGGACGCAGTGTTGCCAACAACTAGTATTTTAGAAAAAACCTTTTATTTTTGAAAAATAAAGTTAAAAGATTTTAATACGGACTAGACAGATACTATTACTCATTCACGAGATTCAAGAGCATAGTAATGAAGTACCAAACTCTCTAGAAGAGATCTTATCAAGGCCTGCACTATTCAAGACTTTATATAAATTTATTTCCAACACTGGGAAGAAATTATAATTTTTTTTTTAAGTTTTTGTATTTTATGTTGGGCTAAAAAGGACTTGTATCCAGAGCCGTAAAATATTAAATAAAAAATATATATATATATATAGATGTGTTATTAACTGTTCTATTATCAACAGCGAATATCGGTCGTGCCACTGCACTGAATCCACTGGGATTAATATTATATGGCTCTGATATTGCGCAAATTCTTTATACTTCCCGTTCAACTAAGCTCACTGTGCCAATCAAATGATATCAATTTAATGGAATTTTTTTCCTCACGGTATGAATTTAATCAATTCGTGGAAATCTTAATATATATAACTGAAAGGTGACTGACATAGTGATCTATCAACGCACAGCCCAAACCACTGGACGGATCGGGCTGAAATTTGGCATGCAGGTAGATGTTATGATGTAGGCATCCGCTAAGAAAGGATTTTGATTAATTCTACCCCCAACAGGATAAAATAGGGGATGAGAGTTTGTATGAAACTTTGTCAATTTTAAACCGATCGGGCTGAGACTTTGCATAATGCTACTATCCCGGGAATTGTTAGTAATGTGGACTCATGACCCATTGCTAGCAATGTACCATGTCAGGTTGACCTCCACGCGGTTCCCCCTGGTAACCATCGTCATAAATTTCTGATGAATTTGTCACGATAGGGTAATTGACCTGACCTCATGTTCATCTTATCATCCTCCACTGGTGCCCCGCCAGTGTATACCGTTAGCGCAGGCGGGTGCACCATTCCTCATGCATAAAAAAAAGCTACTATGCCGTAGGCATCCCCTAAGAAAGGATTTTGATAAATTCCACCGCCAGCGTAAAGAATGTATACCGTTAGCGCAGGCGGGTGATAAACAGACAAATAGTTTTAAACTTTAATTATTTAATAAAAATACTTAGACAGATAGATAGATACATAGGTGGCAATGAACCATGCCAAGTGGACCTCCGTGAAGTTCCCTTGGCCTCCTGGAAACCATCGTGATAAATTCTTGGTGAATTTGTCACGACGAGCTACTGACCTGACTTCATGTTCATATATCATCTTCCACTGGTGCCCCGCCAGCGTAAACCGTCATCGCAAGTTTTTTTATGATACTGATAGGAATTTATCACGATGGTTTCCCAGTGACAAACTCACAAGGAACGATGGTTTCGCGTGGAGGTCAACCTGATATGGTACATTGCTAGTGATGGGGTCATGAATCCACATTACTAACAATCCCCTTTCCCCCAGCATAGTGCAGTAGGTCCTCATAAGTGTTTATGGTCATCATTCAGATTCAAAATATCTCTATTCATGTAGGTTTATTACAGACTCTTATGATATGTCATATGTACCGTCAGTTCGGAATGATTTCGAGATGAGAAGAATTCCACGATGGTTTCCAGGGGGAACCGCGTGGAGGTCACCCTGACTGGTACATTACTAGCAATAAATGAGTCCACATTACTAACAATCCAACCCCCCCCCCCCCCCCCCCCCCAAGTTACCCTTGACCGTTATAGCACCATTCCATTTTCATTAAGTACAAAAAACCAACATATATGCCCATGAATGTAATTCTTTGGGATGAGGAATCGAACCCACGACCTTAATGTTATATTAATGCACTACACCACGAAGGCTTTAGCTGATGGTATTCTCAATTTGCAACCTTATAATATTTGCATCAGTATTTTCCTAAATTAAAACTGTATCAAATTAACTGAATTTTGATTTTGATTGTAACAATCTGAAATAAATTCGATACAGCTCGTACAATAGCATCCTTTAAGGCTTCATTTTATTCTCAGTCCTTTTGAGAACCCGCCGCCCTCGCTGCCGGGGGCGGGCGGTGGTGGCGCCCTGACATCAAGGTGTAATTTTCTATAATAATTACATTACGTGGTTATTGTCTGTCGTTTTGTTTTTAACGTAGCGTAACGTCGATCACAATGGGATAAATTATTACTAGAGCTATGAATATATATTATATTTTAATACAAAAGATATTATTAATTATCGTATTTAATCTGTGATTTTGTTAGATAGAAAGCAAGCGATTTACGTTCACTTTAAAAACATAAAATTTAAATATAAAAACTAGCTAGCAACTAGCTCATTCTTCTTGTGATGAGTCTGTCATCACAAGAAGAATTGCTCATTCTTCTTGTGATGACAGACTCATCACAAGAAGAATGAGCAAGAAACTTGTGTTTTGCTTTTTGAATAAATATTGTTTTAATTATATTTACATTAACAAGGATTAGGCATGCGACAATCAACACAGAAACCGCTACGCACTTTATCTCTGTCCAATCAGATAACATTGTCAGCGGATTGCTAGTAATGTGGACTGATGATCACATTGCTAGCAATATACCACGTCAGGTCGACCTTCACGCGGATCCGCCTGGAAACTATCGTGATAAATTCCCGGTGAATTTGTTACGTTGGGCTAACTGACTTGACCTCATGCTCATCTTATCATCCTCCACTGGTGCCCCGCCAGCGTAAACCGTTAGCGCAGGCGGGTGCACCATTCCATTATCATCCACTAAAAAAAAATCAATGTCAGCGCTATGAATTTTAAGTTAGATATTTCCTACAAAAACTTTATTATCCTTTATAAATTCTTCATTTTTATAATAAGCTTTTCTTTTTACAAAGAAAATATTTTATTAGATATCAGATTTTTTTCTGGCAAATTGAGTAAAACATGAAACAAAAAAAAAACATAATGTCAAACATAAAACATAAACAACTAGAAGTATAAACAAAGCTTATTATCAGATTATCACATGGAAAGAAAGAAAGAAAATATTTATTCAGTGCAATATAAAAAATACAATATAAATATATGGGTTATAAATTTGCTGGTGAAACTGCTGTCGCAACAGCTAGTAAACACATAAATACACATCCATACGATTGCAGTGGCAAACTGGCGTCACCCGAGGGAAACCTTAAACTGAAAACAGTTGTTAAATAAATGTTATCACCCGTCTGGCCCGATGTAGCGTTCGCTCTTTTATGATACCACTTGTAAAAATAAATTGCACACAATACATTTTAAAGAATAAGAGACGCAACAATATGTTACTAGTGTAATCAGGACTGCAATCCCTGATTTGGTTTTGCTTTCATTTTAATGGCTTGGTACTTTGGTGCATATGATAATGACAAATTCAAATACAAAATATCTTTATTCATGTAGGTCTATTACAGACTCTTATATATGATATGTCAAATCTACTGTCAATTTGGAATGATTTCGAGATGAGAAGAACTGGTAGGAAACTCAGCTCGTATTCTTTTCAAATAAATGTACATGTTTACAATATAACAGATTCATTTTGAAATTCAAATTTGGGAGAATAGAGTGACCTGACATATGCTATTGCAAAAGCAAAATGTCTAATCAGTGTTCGTAAGCTGAACAGACCAGTCCCCACAAGCAGCACCCGTTCACGAGTATGACGGAAGAGCCAGCCATCATTGCACTTAACCATTTTAGAGGGAGCACATCGACCCGGCCCACCACGCCGCCACAAGTTTGAACTTTATAGCGAGCATGACTGTTTCAAGTTACTCCACTACGTCATTTATATTATTTACAGCATAAATTGTACCAATCACAGTTTTCACCCATTACAATATGTCATTACTAAATCTATACATATAAATAAAATTGGAGTGTCCGTTTGTAATATTAAAATAACCGTTTCTTACTACATCCATATGAACATAAATACGGTACATACACCAAAGAAACATTTTTTACAATTTTTGTCTGTCTGTCGGTTTTGTTCCGGCTAATCTCTGAAATGGCTGGACCGATTTTGACGGAACTTTTTTTGCAGGTAGCTGATGTAATAAGGAGTAATTTAGGCTACTTTTATTTTAGAAAATAAAGTTAAATTCGCGGGAACAGCAAGTTTATAACAAGTTTCTTTAATGTTTAATACATTGATAACTATATCAATGGGAAAATTATATGCCTCAACTTTTGGATATTAAATCCACTACGATGTCGCTTTCTTATCATTTACATGACCTATATCATATTCGCCATAAGGTTGTCAACCTGACAAGTTTTATTCATCAATTCCAATAAATAATTTCCCAACGAGATATGGCGACATGGTGACCTCGAGTTTGGACTTTCGCAAGTCCATCCTTAATCCGCACGGCGCCTTTTTCTAAGAAGTTTAAATTAATTTCGTTAATCTGGGATTCTCTCGCCTCCTCACATTTTTTAATTTCACTCTGACTGTTGAGATTATAGATAGAGAAAATCCACATTTTCATTACAAGATCTTAATATTTATTAATATATATATATATATATCTTTGACGACCTCGGTAAAATATATGTACAAGCATAAATAATCCCCTTAAACTTAAGGGCAAAATTTACAACCACCATGATCCGGCCTACTATTTTGTATGGATCAGAGTGCTGGCCCATAAAGGCGACGGATGAGAGACGACTGCATGCAACTGAAATGCGAATGTTGAGATGGATGTGTGGTGTGACGAGGATAGACAAGATAAAGAATGAATACATCAGAGGAAGTATGAAAGTGGCAGAGAGGTTAAAGAGTAATCGTCTATCGTGGTATGGACATGTAATGCGTAGGAATGAAGATCATATCCTAAGGACGGTGTTACATATGAATGTGGATGGTTATAAGGGTAGAGGAAGACCGAAAAAGAGATGGATGGACTGTGTGAAAGATGATATGGTGAGAAAGGGAGTAAATAACGGAATAACTACGAACAGAGATGAATGGGAGAGAAAAACATATTACGCCGACCCCAAATAAATGGGATAAGGAAGAAGCAGATGATGATGATGATGTGCTTGTACATATATTTTAGAAGAACAGAGCTGGCCAAGCAGACTCCCATTACTCTTGCACTGAGTCTGCACAACGGTGTCAATTAATGACTACGATTATATATAGACTATATACGATTTCCTGACCTAGACATATTTACATGTGTGTTTAACGGAACCAAAAAATAATACCATTTCCTTTTATCCACTAGTGTTTTATAAACGGTACTCAATTTAAATAAAAAAAATTAGTAGTCTTTACAATATATTGACGTCAAGTTGGGTCGAGGGAGTCACTTATGAGATATACAATAACATGCAAATATGACTGCGTTAATGAGTCACGGGGTGACTAGTTGTCTCATTACAAAGTTAAAGGACGCCGGTGTTGCCCTATGAACATTTCTTACTTCCCCACTCGTCCCCGTGAGGTTTTAAACAAGTCAATTTGCCAGAAAAATTCAATTTCAAATGCGTCATAAAATATTTTCTTTGTAAAAAAGCTTATTATAAAATTGAAGAGTTTATAAATGATAATAATGTTTTTGTAGAAAATATCTAACTTAAAATTCATAGCGCTGACAATGTTATCTGATTGAACAGAGATTAAGTGCGTAGCGGTTTCTATGTTGATTGTCGCATGCCTAATTCTTGTTGTTAATTAAATATAACTAAATCAATATTTATTTAAAAGAGCAACACACAAGTTTCTTTCTTATTCTTCATGTGATGAAACTGCATTCCGAATAAGCGGTAGAATAAAAAAAAAACTTGACTATTCAGTGCTTATATTAAGTTTGTTTGAATAAAGATTATTTCTATTTCTATTTCTATTTCTAAATTTATGCAAAACACCGCCGAGCGTGGAATGCAAACAATTTGAGTAATTGGAAGCAATTTGGGAATAATAGTCGACAAACTTATGAACTTTGCCGATGTTTAACAGAGAAGTATTCACTGCGGGAGCGCGGGGATGGAGCCGCGAGGGGGCGGGGGGTAGGGGGCGGGATACAATTAAAATTAACTGAACACAAGTGAGGCATGAGTACGCGACCACACCGCAAACGGGAAAAGGATGTTTGTTCCCCAATTTGAGGAGAACGTTAATTAAGATCCCCATGCTTATGTTGCTCTGGTATATTGACGACCTCGGTGGTCTAGCGGTCAAGTACACCGCTTTACGACCGATGGTCGCGGGTTCGATTCCTCGCACGGCACAAACATTTATATTCATGAGTATGATTGTTTGTATCGGTCTGGGTGTTTTCTATGAATAATATGTATGTATTTACAAAAAAAAATATCTATGTATTTGTATCAGTTATCTAGTACCCATAACACAAGCTCTAGCTAGCTTAACTTGAGTCTAGATAGCTCTGTGTGAATTGTCCTGAGATTATTAATATTATTATTATTATTATTATTTTGAAGGTATAAGTGTTAAAATTTACAATAAAATACCAAAGGATACACTGGAATTACCCTTAAATATATTCAAAACTGTTAAAACATGTTTACTGAACAAAGCCTGCTCACTAAACGATTACTTGAACGACGAGCGTGCATGGCAATAGTTGTTCATGCACGGGATTTTCATTTAATGTTAGACATAGACACCTATATAAATATACATTGTAAATAAACTGGCTATAAAAAAAATATTCAATTTTTTTTTATTTTGCCAGTTCTTCTCAATTGGATTTATATGTTAAATTGGATGGTAGCGGAAAAATAATAACATAAAAAATTAAACGTTCATAAGCGGCTAAAATGTACATTAATGATTATTGAATTTGAAGTCATAAATGTATTCATTGGGCTTTTATTTTGCTCTTTTCCGGTCGGCTCCCTAAAATATGGTCGAGCGCAGTGATGGCTGGCTCATCCGTCATATTCGTGAACGAGTGCTGCTTGTAGCGACTGGTCTGTTCAAGTTACGAACACTGATAAAATTTTTTGTTTTTGCATTAGCATATGCTGGTGGTCACTCTATTCTCCCAAATTTGAATTTCAGTAAATTATTGCTGGCTGGTAGTTTGTACTCACACGTTTCGACTTATAAATGTAAACTTACAAGGATTATTTAAAAGAGCAACACACAAGTTTCTTGCTCGTTCTTCTTGTGATGAGTCAGCATTCCGAATGAGCGGTAGATTAAAAAAAACATTGTTATGACTATTCAAAAGTGCTTATATTAAGTTTATTTGAATAAAGATTATTTCTATTTCTACATTTCTAATAAATTTGATGTAAGGCTGATGCAGACGCAGTTACGCGGGTACGAAAGCAAAATAAAAATTTTTTGAGGATTATGTCTTGCTTCGTAGTACTACATCTGCTTACTTTTTATAACAGACGACAGTTACCATTTTTAATTATAGTAATAATCATAACCCTGAACAATACACAGAGCCACCTGGTCACAAGTTAAGCAGAGCTTGTATTATGGGTACTAGACTATGACACAAATACATACATATAGAAAACACCCAGACCGACACAAACAATCACACTCATGAATACATATGTTGTATTGAGCGAGAAATCGAACCCATGACCATGGGAAAGTAAGTAATTAAGTAGACAACCAAGGTGTTAGTTGAACCAAAATCTTGTTTACTTGAGTTATATGTATAAAAGTTCAGATTGTGAACACTGATTTGATTGTTTGTTTTTTGCAATAGCATGTAGGCTACCAACCTCCTTGCATTGACTAGCCATATAACACAGATACATTTAATAAAAAAAATATTGTCTAAACATTTTTTTTTTATAACACAGGGGACAAACGAGCATGCGGCTCACCTGATGGTAAGTGATTACCGCCGCCCATGAGCACCCGCAACACCAGGGGAATTGCAAGTACGTTGTCGGCCTTTTAAAAAGGAATAAGCTCTTTTCTTGAAGTTTTCAATATCGTATCGGTTCGGAAATACCATTGCTGGAAAGTGATTCCACAATGTGGTTGTGCGAGGCGAAAAGTTTCTAGAAATAGAAAGAAATAGAAATAATCTTTATTCAAATAAACTCATTACAAGCACTTTTGAATAGTCATATTTTGATTCTACCACTCATTCGGAATGCAGATTCATCACAAGAAGAATGAGCAAGAAACTTGTGTGTTGCTCTTTTCTAGAAAACCGTACTGTGGAAGACCGCCATTCATCCAGATGATCAGGATGGTATTTCAGTTTCTGGCGGGTGGTACGGTGGTGAAACTCAGCAGCTGGTATTAATCCGAACAATTCCTCAGAAATTATTAGCTATTAAATAGTTTCTCTTGCTAATGACTGATTTAATTAAGTTGTTACATTAATTATTATTTATTATTTTAATTATACATATATATATCTATTTCTGATATTATATACCTCGTCATCTTTCATTACTCACTCCTGTTATCAACACGCCAACCAAACCACAAGCATATGCTGGTGATCACTCTATTCTTCCAAATATGAATTTAAAAATGAATCTGTTCTGTTATGTAAACATGTACAACATTTATTTGAAAAGAATACGAGCTGAGTTTCTAGTCAGTTCTTCTCATCTCGAAATCATTCCGAACTGATGGTAGTTTTGACATATCATAAGAGTCTGTAATAGACCTATATGAATAAAGATATTTTGAATTTGAAATAGTCATTTGAATAACATAAAACATGTAATAATCTTACCCAAAAAAATATATTATATTATATTTATGACGGTAGGAAAAAAATATAATTATAATGTAAAAAAAATTAAGTTCATAAGCGGCTAATATGTCCTACATGAATAAATGATTTTTGAATTTTAAATTTTTGAAAAAACTGAACGTAACTCTCTGTGATGTCATAAAAGGGTAAATACCTTTGGTCAAATGTCATCTATTCAAAGTATTTTCAATTTGATCCCAATGACCCAGATTCGATTCTGTCATGAGTTACACTATTGATTTTATACTATAACTAGCTATTCACCTTGGCTTCGTACGGGTGTACATGTATTACATAAGCCTCCTTCTTAATTCACTCTATCTATTGCTTAAAACTGTATTAAAATCAGTTCCCATATTTATAAGATACTAGCTGTACACGCGACTTCATACGCGTGGAATTTTATTATATTTTTCTAAAATTAAAGTAGCCTAAGTTACTCCTTATTACATTAGCTACCTGCCAAAAAAAGTCTCGTCAAAATCGGTCCAGCCATTTCAGAGATTAGCCGGAACAAACAGACAGACGGACAAAAATTCTAAAAAATGTAATTTCGGTGTATGTACCGTGTATATATTCATATGCATGTAATAAAAATCGGTTATTTCAATATTACAAACAGACACTCCAATTTTATTTATGTATATAGATGTATAGAAGCGAACAGATAGCCTCAGCGACTTTATTTTATACTATATAAAGATTGTGTTTTTCATTTACTCGCTTTATTCACATGAACCAGGGTTGTCAACCATAAAAGTTTTTGCCTCGTGGAGGTCAAAAATATTAACAGACCAACCATACATACAGACAACTCATAGTCGTGTTTTGATAAAAATGTAGGGTTGGAGGGTAGGTTAAGGGTAGGTCGATTGTTACTAGTACAGTTTTAAAACTTCTATTTTTCTCCTTCTATAATGATACAAAGGTCAAAATGTTAACTTTAAAACTTTTTGCCACGTGCAATGGAAGTCAAAAATCCTCATAGTCGTGTTTTAATGAAAATGTAGGGTTGGAGGGTAGGTTGAGGATAGGGGTCGACTTTTACTAGTACAGTTTAAAACTTTTCCTTCTACAATAATATATATCTTGGTTAATATATAATGATAAAAATCTTGGTTTAGAAATAGAAATAATCTTTATTCCAATAATCTGCCAATGAATAACATGAAATTATAAAAAATAACATATTCAATAATAATAAACCTTCAGAATTTTTACACATTCAAGTTACTAGCTGCACCCGCGACTTCGTCCGCGTAAAATGACGATACTTCCATAGAACCTTTCATATTTCCTTTCAACACCCTACAACCCTTTTTTCACATTAAAAAGTAGCCTATGTCCTTTGTCAGGTTCTAGACTATCTGTGTGCCAAATTTCATTTAAATCGGTTTAATGGTTTAGGCGTGAAAGCGAGACAGACAGCCAGACAGAGTTATTCAAATTCAAAATATTTTCATGTAAGTCTATTACAGACTCTTATGATATGTCAAATCTACCATCATTTCGGAATGATATCGAGATGAGAAGAACTGACAAGAAATTCAGCTCGTATTAGTTACTTTCGCATTTCTAATATTAGCACAGATAATATAATATTACATAATATTAGTAAGAATTATTAGGCAGTATAGCTCAAACTCAGGATGTGCTGTAACAGCTCCTTCAATAATCCCTTACTATAATTATTTATTTAATTCGGATCACATACATATTGTCTTAATAAACAACTTAAACTATGTTGGTAAACTATAATATACAGATACAGAGATACACTTCAGTTCACGTCACCCACTTCACCCACGTCCAGAAGCACTGGGTCCGCAATGCAACGATATCCAGTGCCTCTGGAGCGGAATCAATTCTCTTAGACAAGTTTGAATTGTGTAAGTTTGGACAAGGAGTCACACAACCTGACAAGACACATCAGTCATGACTGAGTCAATCTCTCAGTCATGGCTGATGTGATTATATTATTGTATAAGCCTTATTGGCTATACTGACTGGACTTTGGTTGGACATAATAGCACTTCTCTGTCAATGAGGTGTCAAAGAACAAAGGTAAATAACAAAAAACATTGGGTACATTAGTACGAATTGAAGAAAACTCACTTCCCCTTTTTTTATACTACTATGGTGCAAACAGGCATACGGCCCATCTGATGGTAAATGGGTACCGTAGCCTATGGACGGCTGAAACACCAGGGGTTGCACGTGCGGGTTGCCGACCCTTAAGAAACCTTAATATACCCTTCTTGAAAACCCCATGCTGTAGTCTCGTGAGAAAACCTCGGCAGGTAGTTTCTTCATTTCTTCATTATCCGATTTATTTGTCGGCGCAATATGCTTTTCTCTTCCAATCATCCCATCACAGTTCACACACACATCACAGTTTTTTTTACTGTGATCACACAGTAAAAAAAACTAACTACCCAAAATTAATAGTTGGTTAATACTTACCAATCCCATTTAATTTGTTTTTGATTGGAAAACTTTTGCTAAACCTGTTTCAGATTTTGCCCAATGTCCTTTATAATGGTAAGGAAAAAATAGGGAAAAAATTAAAATTAGAATGTAAAAATTTTACGTTCATAAGCGGCTAAAATGTCCTACATGAATAAATTAAAATTATAATGTAAAAATTTGACGTTCATAAGCGGCTAAAATGTCCTACATGAAAAAATTAAAATTATAATGTAAAAATTTGACGTTCATAAGCGGCTAAAATGTCCTACATGAATAAATTAAAATTATAATGTAAAAATTTGACGTTCATAAGCGGATAAAATGTCCTACATGAAAAAATTAAAATTATAATGTAAAAATTTGACGTTCATAAGCGGCTAAAATGTCCTACATGAAAAAATTAAAATTATAATGTAAAAATTTGACGTTCATAAGCGGCTAAAATGTCCTACATGAAAAAATTAAAATTATAATGTAAAAATTTGACGTTCATAAGCGGCTAAAATGTCCCACATGAAAAAAATAAAATTATAATGTAAAAATTTGACGGACATAAGCGGATAAACTGTCCTACATGAAAAAATTAAAATTATAATGTAAAAATTTGACGTTCATAAGCGGCTAAAATGTCCTACATGAAAAAATTAAAATTATAATGTAAAAATTTGACGTTCATAAGCGGCTAAAATGTCCTACATGAAAAAATTAAAATTATAATGTAAAAATTTGACGTTCATAAGCGGCTAAAATGTCCTACATGAAAAAATTAAAATTATAATGTAAAAATTTGACGTTCATAAGCTGATAAAATGTCCTACATGAATAAATGATTTTTTAATTTGAATTTGATTTTGAATGAAGATATTCCCGTACCCGATGTTACAAATGAATGTGGATGGTTATAAGGGCAGAGGAAGGCCAAAAAAGAGATGGATGGACTGTGTGAAAGATGATATGGTAAGAAAGGAAGTAAATAACGCGATGACTGCGAACAGGGATGAATGGAAGCGAAAAACATATTACGCAGACCACAAATAAATGGGATAAGGATGAAGCAGATGATGATGATATTCCCGTACCCTGTTCTGAAGACCACAAATCTCTGTCGTGCAGTAGACAACCCTGATATGAGGGGTAGTATTAATATTCTTGTCTCATGTGGGCGACAAAGGTAAACATCACGAGGGAGATGTGCCGCTAAGCGTACCAGCCGTCCAGAATTCACAAGTAGAACGAATTTAAGTGAATCTCCGCGGGATGAGCAACGCAACAAACGTGTGTGAACTCCCAGGTTCCCGGGACACTGCAAAATTAATTTGTCTCAACATTTATCATAGGTTTTTATTTGTTACTAGCTGTACTCGCGACTTCATGAGCGTGAAATTTTATTTCATTTTTCTAAAATGAAAGTAGCCTAAGTTACTGCTTATTACATCAGCTGCCTGCCAAAAAAAGTCTTGTCAAAATCGGTCCAGCCATTTCAGAGATTAGCCGGAACAAACAGACAGACAAACGACAATTTCAAAATTAAAAAAAATATATATTTTGGTGTACCGTATTTATATTCATATGCATGTAGTAAAAAACGGTTATTTCAATATTACACACAGACACCCCAATTCTATTTATATGTATAGATAGATTACCAGTTCGGAGCTCATATCTCGAGTCTACGCAACGCTCGAATACTACCCTCGGGATCGTAATTGGAAACATACCCTCATGAGCCCCGTATTACCCCACGGAACCTTTTAACGTGTCCCCATCTCGGCTAAATCAAATTCTGCATATGCTTGACATTTTTCCGGGACAGCATAATGTATGCTAAATGAATATTACAGCGCAGGTATACGAGATCCTTTTGTTGCGAATTTGGCAAAATACGAATATTTAAAACAGGCAGAGACAGAATATTTGTTAGAGAGGCAACAGACAGAATATTTGTTATAATTCTTGAATTAATATAGTATACTATTTAATTTCAAGTTTTAATAATGACAGCGTATATAAAAATTTATTTATATGTAAAGATAATCAAATTAAAAAGTAATGAACGAGACAAAACGGTCTATAACTCAGTATTACATCTATACACATAAATAAAATTGGAGTGTCTGTTCGTAATATTGAAATAACCGTTTTTTACTACATGCATATGAATATAAATACGGTATATACACCAAAATAATATTTTTAACAATTTTTGTCTGTTCGTCCGTCTGTTTGTTTGTTCCAGCTAATCTCTGAAATGGCTGGACCGATTTTGACGGGACTTTTATTGGCAGGTAGCTGACGTAATAAGGAGTAACATAGGCTACTTTTATTTTAGAAAAATAAAGTTAAATTCTACGCGGACGAAGCTACAGGATAGTACAGCTAGTATTTTATAATTGGGGAAATTTGTGAATTCGGATGGATGTTTGTTACTCTTTCACGCAAAAACTACTGAATGGAATTCAATGAAACTTTGCAATAATATAGCTTATACATCAGAATAACACATAAACTATCCATAATATCAAAACAATACATTTCACATGTTAGAGTTCACATCAATGTTGTAGAAAAAAGTCCGATATTTAAAAAAAAAATATTAAAAGAAGGTAGTTTGTGTTTAGTACTAATGAAGTACCCAATGTAAAGATTATTACAAATATTGTAAATAGCGCCATCTAGTATTTATAGATCGACCTACTACACTGACTTGGGTCTATAAATACGGAGGTCGGTAGTTGAATAATCCTCTTTCGTTGGGTGAGCCGCGGCATTCAGTCGACGAGCGCAGAGCGTGCCGGTTGTGTTTTGGATACTAAAGTGAATTGTATTAGGAATGGGTTATCCCGGTCTTAGTTGGGCCTGGGGGGAAGCTGCAAGTAGTGAAGGTGAGTGTTAATGCATTCTAAAAGGGCCTTTTAAACCTACACCCGTGTCACAAGTCACGGGCGCTACTTGGGGTTTCCCTTGCGGTAGCCGGCTTCAAAGCCTCAGTCGTCGTCATAGTTTCTTACACTCATGACTATAAAAGTTTGTATATGCACGTAACCGAACCCGTGACGTAAAGTTTAGAAGTAAAGACACTTTTTACCATCGCACCGCTCGCCATCGACAGGGAATTCATCCCCACACGCTGGAACCTAAGTGGTCTCGGACAGTGCGGTTTCAGAGGAGCTTCCTCCCGCGTACACTTAGATTGTGGAATGAACTTCCTGCCGAGGTTTTCTCACGAGACTACAGCATGGGGTTTTTCAAGAAGGGTATATTAAGGTTTCTTACGGGTCGGCAACGCGCACGTGATACACCTGGTGTTTTAGTCCATAGGCTACGGTAACCATTTACCATCAGATGGGCCGTATGCTTGTTTGCCACCTACGTAATGTAAAAACATCTAAAATATTTGGTAATTTTTTATTTTTTGCACATGTATCCTACATGTGCCTGGTATCGCATTATAAAAAAAAATGTGCTACATCGCTACACCACAGAGGTATACAGGTTCGAATCCTATACTATATAAAACCGATAAAGATCATTAGAATAAAATTTGACATGTGACGGGCATTATCGAACCGTGTACCCTCGTCAGATGAGCCGCTGCCAGAAGCAGGCGATCGGAATTGGTCACATCGGCAAACGCTCGACTCCAATTATTGAATATAATATTTGTCACTTTATGACATACTAGTTATCCACCTTGGCTTAATACTTAAAATAGTTTTAGAAAATAACACATTTCCTTGTGTATTTTTTGTATCATTATTTGATTTTTATAATATAAATAAGTTATGAAATAAACAGTTTAATCTAACTGAAAGATGATCGTATAAATATATAGTTTCATATATATAAAGATAATATATATACTTGTATATACACTGGATGTTACCAGCGACTTTACTTATATAATACTAGCTGTACCCGCGACTTCGTCCGCTTGGAATTTAACTTTATTTTTCTAAAATAAAAGTAGCCTAAATTAATCCTTATTACACTACCTATCTGCCAAAAAAAGTTCCGTCAAAATCGGTTAAGCCATTCCAGAGATTAGTCAGAACAAACAGACAGACAGACAAACAAAAATTGTAAAAAATGTTATTTTGGTGTACATACCGTATTTATATTCATATGCATGTAGTAAGAAACGGTTATTTCAACATTACAAACAGACACTCCAATTTTATTTATATGTATAGATTTACTATTTCGTGGGCAGGAGTTCCGCTAATTGTCTTAAATGGATTCACAATCAGAAATTTTCTATACACCAATTGGAGAGAGCTTTAATGAGTACATTGTACCGCAGCTGTACTCGAATTATACCAAAGAAAACTGCCCTAATGAACGAAACAGTCCCTAAATGTAACACCACCTATAGTATAAAACAAAGTCTCTGTCGCTATCTGTCCGTCCCTATTGTAAGAGTTCACATCAATATTGTAGAAATTTCTAATATTTTAAAATGATATTAAAAGCAGGTAATTTGTGTTTAGTACTAATGAGGTACCCAATGTAAAGATTATTACAAATATTGTAAATAGCGCCATCTATTATTTATAGATGGAACTAAGTTGTTTGAAAGGTACATACACCATGTTCAAAATCTACCCTGTAACATCGTAAGCACAGATTATTATATTAGAGCCCGTTAGTTTCTGTTCCCGCGCTTTGCCTTCCCCTCCCTTACCTAGTACTGAACTGACTGTACGGCGGCCATGACGCGCGCGCATTGTGTTGTGAATTAAAATAAATTAGAACTGTGTTAAACCTACTGTGAAACTGGAAAGCTAGTGAAGATTTCTTCGAGACCCTGAAGCCCAAGAAATCCGCAGAACCATACAGGTACGTGACTGACGCTTCCACTTTTATTTTTCCCTATATATATACAGAGAGTAAATGCCGTAACATTTTGGTAGCAGAGCGTAGTTTCCCAAACACACCAAAATAACATTTTTTACAATTTTTGTCTGTCTGTTTGTTCTGGCTAATCTCTGAAATGGCTGGACCGATTTTGCTAGACTTTTTTTGGCAGATAGCTAATGTAATAAGGAGTAATATAGGCTACTTTTATTTTAAAAAAATTAAGTTAATCTCCGCGCGGACGTAGTCGCTAGTATAAAATATAAGTGCAAACTTAGCAATAACTTAGCGACTTCAAGAGATATATTCACTTCGTTGCTAAGAATTTATTTCACTACAAAATGTCGTGTAATGTTTATTCGACCGTTTTTCATGCAGTCGACAAAACTTCTAATAAAAAAAGAATAATACTTCACTTGTCCAATTCGATGCAGCCGGGCTACGTGCCTGAGTATGTAACATACATACACACATACAACCGCGTGAGATATTACTCTCAGCAGATAGATACGCGGGAGTCTGCGACAGTTAACAAATGTGGTACCGGTGAATACATTTATAAAAAAGCAAGTGTACTGACTACTATATATTGCAAAATTGTAAACGATGCGTGAAATATAAGAAGAACCGATACGATATTGAAACCTTCAAGTAAAGAGCTTATTCCTTTTTAAAAGGCCGACAACGTACTTGCAATTCCCCTGGTGTTGGGTGCTCATGGGCGGCGGTAATCACTTACCATCAGGTGAGCCGCATGCTCGTTTATCCGATGTGTTATAAAAAAAAGACATGTTAAAACCTATTAGAAGATTTGAGGGATGGTTATAGAATTAAAATATATTTGTGATATAAAAATGCAATGTTTATTTTTTTCAACATTTTTTTTTCACAATAGTTATACCACAGATAACATATTACTTTTTTTTTTCTAATGCTGTTGGCCGCAGCTGGTCATTACAGCTTCACCGGACGTTAGGGGGCGAACTAACGGTAGATTTGACATATCATAAGAGTCTGTAATAGACCTACATGAATAAAGATATTTTGAATCTGAATGATGACCATAAAGACTTATGAGGACCTACTGCACTATGCTGATTCATGACCCCATCACTAGCTATGTACCAAGTCAGGTCGACCTCCACGCGGTTCCTCCTGGAAACCATCGTGATAAATTCCTTGTGAATTTGTCACGATGTGCTAACTGACCTGACCTCATGCTCATCTTGTCATCCTCCACTGGTGCCCCGCCAGCGTAAACCGTTAGCGCAGGCGGGTGCACCATTCCATTATCATCCTTAAAAAAACTGCACTATGCTAGCTGACATACTGATATTTAATATTTGAATTGCTATTATGTTGTTGACAAAAAATTACTATAATGTTGCCATTATGTTATGTCACAATTCGTATTGTTTTGAATGAAAAAATAAAATAAAATAAAAAATATTATGTTCATGGAGCTGAATTTCATATCTTCAAATCTGAAACACTACCTCAAGTTACATCCTAATTTTAAATATAATTGTGTTTTAAAAACTTTTAAAACATTACCAGTCAAGTCTGCGCGTTGTTATTTCAAACTAAGTTTATCTCGGCAACCATTAGGGAGTGGAGAACCGTCGCAGACTTCACAAATCTTGTATAATTAAATGTTTCCAGACTTGATTTACCAAATGCCATCGACCCACGGTGACACGGACAGTTTCTCATAGCTTCTAGCTGAAGTTATTCAAATTGTTATCATTTTGATGAAGTTACGTATAAATTACTACCTACTCGACCGGCTTCGCACGGGTGTAAACAGTGGTGTGCAAAAAGTTTTAAGGTTGAAATCCCTGGTTCATGTGAATATAGCGAGTAAATTAAAAACACAATCTTTATATAATATAAAATAAAGTCGTTGACGCTGTCTGTTCGCTTATCTATATATCTATACATATAAATGAAATTGGAGTGTCTGTTTGTAATATTGAAATAACCGTTTTTTACTACTTGCATCTGAATATAAATACGGTACATACACCAAAATAACATTTTTTACTACTTAAACTTACAAATATATAAATTTATACATCAGTTGTCTAGTTTAATACACGCTCTGCTTACTTACTTGGGACTAAACCTCACTTTATTTATTTATAATCTTCAATAGAAATAGAAATAATCTTTATTCAAATAAACTCATTACAAGCACTTTTGAATAGTCATATTTTGATTCTACCACTCATTCGGAATGCAGATTCATCACAACAAGAATGAGCAAGAAACTTGTGTGTTGCTCTTTTGAATAGATGTTTTTTTTATATAATAATTACAGTATATCCAGAATCATTGGTAATCAATGTCTATGTGACAGACTCGACCCATTGGCTTTGCGGCGAGATATTGCATCTCTGTGCATTTTCTACCGCATATATCACGGGGAGTGTTCTGAGGAATTGTTCGTATTAATACCAGCCGCTGAGTTTCACCACCGTACCACCCGCCAGAAACTGAAATACCATCCTGATCATCTGGATGAATGGCGGTCTTCCACAGTGAGGTTTTCTAGAAACTTTTTGCCTCACAACCACATTGTGGAATCACCTTCCAGCAATGGTATTTCCGAACCGATACGATATTGAAACCTTCAAGAAAAGAGCTTATTCCTTTTTAAAAGGCCGACAACGTACTTGCATTCCCCTGGTGTTGCGGGTGCTCATGGGCGGCGGTAATCACTTACCATCAGGTGAGCCCCATGCACGTTTGTCCCCTGTGTTATAAAAAAAAAAGTATAACAAGTAAGAGGCATGCGATAATCAACATAGAAATCGCTACGCACTCATTATTAGTGTAATCAGATAATATTGTCAGTGCTATGGATTTCAAGTTTTTCTATAAAAGCATTCTTCAATTTTATAATAAGCTTTTTTGCAAATTAAGTGTTTTATATGACATTTAAATATTTTTTCAGGCAGATTTATAACAGACTCTGGTATTTTGTTGTAAAACCTTACGCAATTGCCATAAAACGAATTACTAACTTTAGTTAAACGACATTTAGGTACATGAGTTACCATATAGTATGTTGTTAATGTAATTAATATAATAAACATAATGATATTATATTCATCAACTGACACATCACAGGTAAGTGTATTGAAACCAACTGGTTACAAAAATAAAGTCGATTATCCGCAGCGGATGTGGACACTACGGATTCGTATCCGTATCCGTGGATATATTTATCGGATCCGTACATCACTAATTGTAATATATAATTGGTGAACTTGGATACAAGAAGGGTAAGGGACGGTAATGAGTGGGTCACAAACGACGTCACGTCCCGTCACGTCCCGTTACGTCACGTCACGTGACGTCACGGCCCCATGTCGATCACATTTTGGTACAATTAATTGGCAGTATTCCCACCGATTGGCATTCTCCAATGATCCATTGAGATGGGCTCAATAATATCATATAATTAATTAGAACTGACTCTTGTTACTGAACTTTTGTTTAAAACACCCTTTATTTCGATTAGATCTAGTTCCAGGGTAAGCAGATTTTGTGTTATGTATCCATATACATATATATAAATTAGTTGTCTAGTAATTATATATCTATACATATAAATAAAATTGGAGTGTCTGTTTGTAATGTTGAAAGAAACGTTTTTTACTACATGCATATGAATATATATACGGTACATACACCAAAATAACATTTTTTTACACTTTTTGTCTGTCTGTTTGTTCCGGCTAATCTCTGAAATGCCTGGACCGATTTCGACGGGACTTTTTTTTAGCAGGTAGCTGATCTAATTAGAAGTAACTTAGGCTACTTTTATTTAAGATAAATAAAGTAATGTTACAAAATTCCACGCGGACGAAGTCGGGCGTATAACTAATAACAAAATGTTTGTGTGTCCATCATTATACTTAGTTGCTGATTGCAGGGGGTGGTTCAGAAGCGATCTATTCATCTCCGCCATTATCATTAGGGAACAGTCCATTAACCGACTTCTGAAGTGGATGGCATTATCAATCTCGAACAGAGAGGTGTCCCGATAAGTCCTCATTAACACGCCAATCGTGAACATAATTAAACGACATTAAATTGCATAGTATAAGAACAAAATATTTTTTTTTATATTCAATTTACTTAATTTTATGCACTCATAGATATTCAAACTTTTTTTTTAATCTGCCGATTATTCTGGTATATACCACTTAGGGGTATGATAAAATTTCATAAAAACCGTTTCAGATGTGTATGTGTAACATTGTGACGACCTCGGTGGTCTAGCGGTGTAGCACACCACTTTACGTCCGATGGTCGCGGGTTCGATTCCTCGCACGGCACAAACATTTGTATTCATGAGTATGATTGTTTGTATTGGTCTGGGTGTTTTCTATTTATATCTTATATATAAAATTCTCGTGTCACAATTTTCGTTCCCATACTCCACCGAAACGGCTTGACCGATTCTCATGAAATTTTGTGAGCGTATGGAATAGGTCTGAAAACCAACATCTATTTTTCATCCTCCTAAATGTTAGGGGTAGTCCACCCCTAATTTTTTTTTTTATTTTAAGGCAAAACAACGTTTGCCGGGACAGCTAGTTATATATAAAGTATCGTGGTACGGGAAGAGCGAGCGAGAGATGGCGGTCGATCGGCGACACGTAAAACTTTCGGGGTGCATGGGGTGCGCGGAGCGCGGGGCCCGATTTTGAAGTTAATAATTTATCACGGCGCGTCGTCTCCTTAAGCTAGCTAAGCTTGAGCTAGCTTAGCTTAGCTTATGTTATGGGTACTAGACAACTGATATAAATACATAGACATATTTTTCCAAAATATATTCAAATTATTCAAAATTTAAAATATCTTTATTCATGTAGATCTATTACAGACTCTTATGATATGTCAAATTTTAGAATAGCCTTTTTTGGCAGGTAGCTAATGTAATAAGCAGTAACTTAGCAGCACATGAAGTCGCGAGTACAGCTAGTATCTTATAAATATGGTGGCTGATTTTAAAAGAGTTTTAAGCAATAGATAGAGTGAATTCAGAAGGAGGCTTATATAATACATGTACACCCGTCCAAAGCCAAGGTGAATAGCTAGTTATAGTATAAAATCAATAGTGTAACTTTTGACAGAATCGAATCTGGGTCACTGGGATCAAATTGAAAATACTTTGAATAGATGACATTTGAGCAAAGGTATTTACCCTTTTATGGCATTCCAGAGAGACGTTCAGTATTTTCAAAAATTCAAAAAATTCAAAAATCAAAAATCATTTATTCATCATTCAAAATTCATTCAGGATATATTAGCCGCTTATGAACGTAATTTTTTTTTACATTATAATTATATTTTTTTCCTACCGCCATAAATATAATATAATATATTTTTTTATTTTTTTTTGGGTAAGATTATTACATAATTTATGTTATTAAAATGACTATTTCAAATTCAAAATATCTTTATTCATGTAGGTCTATTACTGATATGTCTCTCTTATGACAGTTCGGAATGATTTCGAGATGAGAAGAACTGACAAGAAACTCAGCTCGTATTCTTTTCAAATAAATGTTATACATGTTTACAATAATACAGATTCATTTTTTAATTCAAATTTGAGTGATAAATAATATAGCGATATACATAGTAAACACCCACACCGTTGCAAACAATCATACTCATGAATACAAAATTTTGAACCATGCGATGAATCGAACTCGCGATCATCTGAAGTAAGGCTTGCTTAACCGCTAGACCATCGAGGCCTTCATGTACAAAAATCTAAAAAAAAAATAAGAAAAGAGGTCGATGCACTGGTGTTTTATTTATTTATTTATTTACAATAGGTTACATTGTTCTTACAATTTAATTTGCAGTTCAATTCAGTAAAACTTGAGTATAGGACCACGAGGTATAGACTCGGTAGTGCTACATGAATACAATTTTTTTTTAATAATTTCCAAGTATAATAAAGAAAGTATATATTTATTTATTTACATTTCACAATTATGGTATATGTAACAAAGCTTATAATTTATTACATTAATAATTACATGGTTATTATACAATAAAAAAAACCTAAAAGTTAATTGCTAAGATTGTATCCGTACCGTACCTGGCTTAAAGGTTCCCATAACGCTCGCAGCATTTCCACGTTGTATTGCTGGGGAAATCCTTTGCGCCAGATACAATCCGGAACGTCGATCATGGCCTCTGTCGAAGATACGGCGCCCCAACTCGTTTATACATAATTACTAAGCATAATTAATTAAGAAATATTTATTCAAACTAGAAGTTATGTTATTCAGCTTTTAATTATACTGTCCAAGCCATTCGCCTCTGGAACTCTCTACCACTCTCCATTCGATCAGCTCAAACACATGCATCATTTAAAAATAGACTAAGATCTCATTATCTCTCTTCATAGTACATTTTTTTTTTTTATTTACTTATTTATTTATTTATTTTTTTTTTTATTCTCATTTCTTCCAATATGTAGTATATATGTATGTATATATGTAGGTTTATATATTTATCCCTAATGTAAGTATGTATATCTAGTAGTATAATAAATAGTGTCTTATGTGTGCCACCTACCCTATTCTATGTAAATAAGTCCTCTCTTCTAGGTTGTCAGTAAGAGATTGCATTTAGCGATAAGACCGCCTTTTGTTATTATTTTACTATTTACTGTATTTTCTCATTATTTTATGTGTACACAATAAAGAGTTTTATTATTATTATTATTATTATTATTATACTTAACGGCAGTGGTCCAGCTGTTTAGTACACCGCCTTACTACCGAAGGTCGCGGACTCGATTCTGAGCAGGATACAAACATTCATGAGTATGATTGTTTGTAACGGTCTGGGTGTTGACTATGTATTAAAAAAAAAACTAAGCATTTTTATCAGTTGCATGGTACCTATAGCAAATTTTATTTATATTACAACTAGCTACTCGCCCCTGCTACGCCCGGGAGTATATCTAAATATATCTAACTCAAAGGTGACTGACATATGATCTATCAACGCACAGCCCAAATCACTGGACGGATCGGGCTGAAATTTGGCATGCAGGTAGATGTTATAACGTAGGCCTCCGCTATGAAAGAATTTTGTTTGATTCTACCCCCAAGGGGATAAAATAGGGGATGAAAGTTTGTAAGAAACTTTGTCAATTTTAAACCGATCGGTATGAGATCTTGCAAGCACAAAGTTACTATGACGTAGGCATCCCATAAGAAAGGATTTTGATAAATTCCACTCCTAAGGGGATAAAATAGGGGATGAAAGTTTATATAAATCTTCTTAGATTATCGACTGATTAAACTGAAATTAAAGATTAGAGCTATTATGATGAAGACATTAGCTTAAATAGGATATTGATATTTTCAACCCCCAAGGGGATAAAATAAGGGATGATGCAGGATGTAATTGTATTACTTTGAACCTATCAGTACCGAATTGAACAATTAAATTAAGACGAAAAAAATAATTTTTAGTTTTTTAGGCTATTTTTATTTTAGAAAAATAATGTTAAATTCCACGCGCACGAAATCGCGGGAGCAGCTAGTGTATTATATATATAAACCTTCCTTTTGAATCACTCTATCTATTAAAAAAAAGACCGCTTCAAAATCCGTTACGTAGTTTTAAACATTTAAACATACATAGAGACAGACAGCGACAACGACTTTATATATAAATACCATGTAATAATAATAATAATGAAGCCACAATCTGTTTTGTATTGTTAAATAAAAAATAACATAAAGTCAAAGAAATACAGGCTAAACAGTAATGGCCACAGCTCTGAAAACAACGGAGGAATGCTTTTTAAATTCTTGAAAAATGTTTCCAGCACGAAAATTTTTACACTAAACAAAAATTTAAAGGATCTCTTCTGAAGTGGAAAAAGAACGAGCTACCCGCTTTGTTGTAGTTGCAATTTTAACTTATATTACACTAGCTTTTGCCCGCGGCCTCGCTCGCTTTAATTTATCCCCTTAGGGGTGGAATTTATCAAAATCCTTTCTTAGGGGATGCCTTCGTCATAGTAGCTTTATGCATGCAAAGTCTCAGTTCGATCGGTTTAAAATTAACAAAGTTTCATACAAATTTTCATCCCCTATTTTATCCCCTTGGGGGTAGAATTAATCAAAATCCTTTCTTAGCGGAGGCCTACGTCATAACATCTACCTGCATGCCAAATTTCAACACGATCCGTCCAGTGGTTTGGGCTGTGCGTTGATGGATCACTATGTCAGTCACCTTTGAGTTATATATATTTAGATTCGGATTTAGTTGGTTGAAACTAAACGGAACAGTTACCATTTTATTTCTTCCCTTGCCGTTCCGTTGAATAAAAGAAATTCTACTCGTTCCAAGAAAGAATTATTTATTATCAACACTAATGTAAATGTATTTTTTTTTATTCTGAATCTCATTAACAGATTTCCATTAAAAGTAGTATATAAAGATTAAGTGTCTCTTCGCTGACGTTCTTTAACGAGCAAAATATAATTTGCAGATGGGACCTGGAGAGGTAATGCGACTTCGTCTGCATTTTCGTCCATTTTTCATCCACTTTCAGATTTCTTTTTAGTCTACATCCATCATCTATTATCATGTAAAATTTCATTAAGATTCGTTCAGCCGTTTCGTTAGGTAACAACTAACGGACATACTTTCGCATTTAAAATATTATAAAATATTCTACTCGCCCCGGTTTTGCACGGGTGTACATGTATTATATATATAAACGTTCCTCTTGAATCACTCTTAAAAAAACCACTCTTAGTTCAAAATATCTTTATTCATGTAGGTCTATTACAGACTCTTATGATATGTCAAATCTACCGTCAGCTCGGAATGACTTCGAGATGAGAGGAACTGAAGAGAAACTCAGCTCGTATTCTTTTTAAATAAGTTTTGTACATGTTTACAATAATACAGATTCATTTATAAATTGATATTTCGGAGTCACGTGAGGCCCCTCACAGGACTTGTGAAGATTTTTCTCTTCCAATCGTATCTGATACATTTAATGTATACACAATCAGCTTTAAACCGATCTAATTAAAAATTAGAACTACAGAACTTTCTACAAAGCGTCTGCGATCTAGCAGTTTTCACGGCTTCGATTCCTGGCACGGTAAAATCTTTATATTCTTTTTATATTGATTTCTTATGTATATTATGTAGAACTAGCTAACCAGTGCAACTTCGTCTGTATTACACTTCAATTGTATTATTATATTTCGCCCAATATACATAATATCTTTTAAAATTATAGTCTATGTGTAATTCTGATGTATAATAATAATAATATTTTCAGGAAAATACACACAGCGCCATCTAGACCCAAGTTAAGCTAGCTAAAGCTTGTGTTATGGGTACTAGACAACTGATATATATACATAGATTTTTTTTTGTAAATACATATTATACATAGAAAACACCCAGATCGATAGAAACAATCATACTCATACAAATGTTTGTGCCGTGCGAGGAATCGAACCCGCGACCATCGATCGTAAACCGCTAGACCACCGAGGTTGTCACACACACACACACGTATAAGTAAAGTTTCATCAAAATCCGTTCAGTAATTTTTGCGTGAAAGTATAACGTACATATTCACAAACTTTCGCGTTTGAAATATTAGGAAGAATTAAGATATTTCTGTTGATTTTTTAATAATAAATTTCTGTATAAAAAAATATATAATCTTCGTTACATTTCCAGTAATTATATTAAGAATCGTTTATTACACGGACCATAAAAATTAAATGTAATTCAAAGGTCCGACCTCAACAGGGTCTTAATCAATTAGCAACTTTACTCCTCGAAGCCGTAGTATTTATTTGCTCGAGGAATAATTCACAGCGAAAAGAAAACCCATTTTTATAACGTTTTTGATGCGTAATTAAATTATCTGCTTGGAAACGAAGTAAAAGTCGGCCATCGAGCCGGCTGCGTCCGGCCAACTTGAAAACAAAGTTACGCAGCCGGTGGCTGCTCGCTGGTTTGGACAGCAATACCTCTGGCTGAATACTCGGCCGGGATACATACTTAAAATGTAATTTTAGTTCACTCCGTGCAAACTAGATGGCGCCACAGGTAAATGTAAATGGCGCTATTAAGATGTTTTTAGTTTTAATAACCTCCCTGCACTATTTATTTTTATAAAATCCCTAACTCTCCTACGGAATGGTAGTATCCCTCCTATCCACCCCCGTCCAATTCAAACAGGAAATAGAAATAGAAATAATCTTTATTCAAAAAACTCATTACAAGCATACAACAATGTCATATCCAAAGGAACAAGACACATAGCAAGAAGGAATACAGGAAAATTTAAGTGGAGAGGTAATGGGATTTAACCGAGCTCTTAAAAATATTTCTATATCGATATTTTTTTTCATTTGCCCATGCCTAGCTGAAACGTTGAACAACTAGATGCCGTGAGGTCAAAAGCTGCTATTGAGGTTCTAATTGAAACTACCATTCAATAGGGGTGTTATAGGGTTTTTACTCTACTGCTTTCGGACTAATCTAAGGCTGTCGGCCTTTACAGATTCACCGGATAGGGGGCGAGTGTAGATGGCACTCCAAACCCACGGAAGGAGTTAAGGAACGTCTGAAGGCCAACTCCCTCCTGATGGATACGACTTTAGTTCGAGGCACCGCTAGGGGTTTCAACCTCGGCTCAGGCTGTCTTAATATCAATAACTGCTTACTTTCGTTTGCAAAAAAGCTTACTATAAAATTTAAGAATTCGTTAACGATAATAATGTTTTTATAGAAAAACTTTAAATCTATAGCACTGACAATATTATCTGATTACATTAATAATGAGTGCGTAGCGACTTCTATGTTGATTATCGCATGCCTCTTGTTATACTGTAATAATTTATATAAAAAAAAACATCTATTCAAAAGAGCAACACACAAGTTTCTTGCTCATTCTTCTTGTGATGAGTCTGCATTCCGAACGTGCGGTAGAATAAAAAATATGACTATTCAAAAGTACTTGTAATGAGTTTATTTGAATAAAGATTATTTCTATTAATTTCAACATGAGAAGCAGTATCTGCTTTATGTGCTCCACTGTCAATCTGCTCCTATTATCTGACACTGCCAAGTTAATAGCAATCGCAAGTCTTTGCGTCCTCCACATAATTTTTTTATAGAAACTATAAAAAAGTACCATTTACCGATTAATCGACGATAATTATCGATTATTTTTTGAAATAATATCGATGTCTTGATATATCGATATTTTTTCCCAAGTCTAGTTTCAGCTTTTAATTTCTATTACCTGGTTAGTAGTAACTGCCAGTAGTTAACGCAAATACGCCGTACTAGTCTGAGAGAAATGAGATCAATGTTCTTAACCAGACTGGAGTTACTGTTTTATTTCTGTCTTGAAAAATAAAAGTGAACATGTAAACGCGGTCTGGTCAAATTCATTAAATAGTAGAGTGATTTATTTTACAACTAGCTTTTACCGCGACTTTGTCCGCGTGGAATTTAACTTTATTTTTCTATAATAAAAGTAGCCTAACTTACTCCTTATTAGTTAGGTGGTAGAATCAAAATATGACTATTCAAAAGTGCTTGTAATGAGTTTATTTGAATAAACATTATTTCTATTTCTATTTCTTATTACATCAACTACCTGCCAATAAAAGTCCCGTCAAAATCAGTCCAGTCATTTCAAATATTAGCCGGTACAAACAGACAGACAGACGAAAATTGTAAAAAATGTAATTTTGGTGTATGTACCGTATTTATATTCATATGCATGTAGTAAAAAACGGTTATTTCGATATTACAAACAGACACTCCAATTTTATTTATACGTATAGATTAGAATAAGTTATAAACTAGAAATTCAGTTGAGTTTTTTTGCCAGTTCCTAATTGATTCTCTATATCGTATTGGATGGAAGGGACATAGATATTTATCATAAAAAAACTCAGACATACTAAAACAAACGTCTAGTACCAAGTTAAGCAGATATGTTATGTGTATTAGACAATTGATGTAAATACAGAGATAGATTTTTTTATAAATACATACATAACAGAATAGAATACTGCCTCTTACAACATTGGGTCTTTCAAGTCAAGAGTCAATAGGCATTATTTGAGCTTGCGTGTAACAGATTAGACCACATCATCACTTAACATCACGTGAGATTGCGGTCAAATTTTAATGTAAAAAAAAAAAGAATACCCTCTTATTAATTGTTTAACCAGTTGTTGTGTATTGAATGTTTTTCTATTTGATTATTTAATAGTATTAGTACTAATCGGTAGTTTGTATTCACACACTTAAACTTAAATTGTAAGTAAGAATAATAATATTTAAAAGAGCAACACACAAGTTTCTTGCTTGTTCTTCTTGTGATGAGATAGCTTTCCGAATGAGCGCTCCAATCTTTAATTTCAGTTCAATCAGTCGAAAATCTATGAAGATTTATAAAAACTTTCATCCCCAATTTAATCCCCTTAGGAGTGGAATTTATCAAAAAACTTTCTTAGGGGATGCATAGCAGCTTTATGCATGCATAGTCTCAGCCCGATCGGTTTAAAATTGATTAAGTTTCATAGAAGTTTTCATCCCCAATTTTATCCCCTTGGGAGTAGAATTAATCAAACTGCTTTCTTAGCAGATGCCTACGTCAGAACATCTACCTGCATGCCAAATTTCAGCCCGATCCGTCCAGTGGTTTGGGCTGTGCGTTGATAGATCACTACGTCAGTCACCTTTGAGTTATATATATTATAGATATACTTACACCACTTTGAACAAATTATAGGAGAAAATTTTAAGATGAAATGGCATAACAATCTACAAGACGTTATGCAAATGTTTTACAAACAGTTCAAATCTCGTACCGACTGTGGGACACGTGTAGCTTACAACTTTTTCCATCCAGTGTTTTTCACATTATAGAAGCACTAGCTGCACTCACGACTCTGTCTGCGTGGAATATAATTTTATAGGTACATGACAATAGCCCAAACTACCTTACGAAAAAAATACATTGAACCACTTTTGGATCTACCTAAATTATATGTATAAAAAAATTTAGATAAAAACTATAGAATTTGGTTTGGGTGTTTTCTTAAACACTCAAACCTTACATTCATACTCATGAATGTGATTGTATGGATTGGTTGTTTTAAATGTATACGATTAGTTACTCGCCGGGTGTACATCTAAATATATATAACTTAAAGGTGACTGACATAGTGATCTATCAACGCACAGCCCAAACCACTGGACGGATCGGGCTGAAATTTGGCATGCAGGTACATGTTATGACGTAGGCATTCCCTATGAAAGGATTTTGATAAATTCCACCCTAAGGACATAAATTAACGCGAGCAAAGCCACGGGCAAAAGCTAATGTATTATATATATAAACCTTCTGAATTTTATATAATTTCAGTTATATAATAAAAAATATGAGCAGGGACACTGGCTCCTTGTTACCTCACTGTTCACGTTAATTGAATCCTTATCGGACGAAGTTGGTGCTTGTACTACCCCTGTCCACCCCCCAGCCTCCCTCCTCGCCCGGGGCCACCCCCGCTTGTTCTCCGCGACAATCGATTGGATCTTTAACAATTAGACCCCGACGTCACTAGAGTACGTACCACTTGAAAAAACAAAACATCTCTTTCCATTACTTAAAAATGGGTAGTGATGGGACTCGAGTGATTTTTAACTCGAGTCACTCGGTAACTTTCTCACTCGAATGCCACTCGAGTGAAGATAAAACTCAAGTGATTTTTATTGACTCGAGTCAATCGGAATACAAAACTTGTTTTTCATGTCAAAAATCAAGTTAATTGTTTTACCAAAATCTTTGTAACTTTTTTTGTAAAACTCACAAATTTTTGTGTTCTAAATTTTTGTCAAAAAATGACCATACAATTGCTTTTTTTACACTTTTACTCATTTTCACCACTTACTTACAACTCACACAAACAGATTTCTCCGTAATTTCAAAGAGACCCACAGCGGGTAAACTTGTCACAACTTGAATTTCTCCATCGGCTCAGTATAAACCACTCGAGTGGTACGAGTCACTAAACACGAAACTCGAGTTGTCAAAAATTTAACTCGAGTGTGAGTAATATAAAAATTACTCGAGTCACTCGAGTGAAAAGCAATTTGAATCCCATCACTAAACATGGACATATAATTATAAACAGATGAAAACATCGACGTTAATTTATTTATATATATATATATCATCATCATCATCATCGCAGCCCGGAAGACGTCCACTGCTGGACATAGGCCTCCCCCAAAGATCTCCACGACGATCGGTCCTGCGCTGCTCGCATCCAATGCCTTCCAGCGATCTTGATCAGATCGTCGGTCCACCTTGCTGGAGGCCTTCCCACGCTGCGTCTTCCGGTCCGTGGTCGCCACTCGAGGACTTTACTGCCCCAACGGCCATCTGTCCTACGAGCTATGTGCCCTGCCCATTGCCACTTCAAAGTCGCAATTCTTCGGGCTATGTCGGTCACTCTGGTTCTTCTGCGGATCTCCTCATTTCTGATTCGATCACGCAGAGTAACTCCGATAATAATAATAATAACACTTTTTTATTTCAGACAACATGATCCATTGTGTTAGTAACAGCTTAATGACATAACTTACCCTATGTTAGTAATAAAATCTATACATATAAATAAAATTGGAGTGTCTGTTTGTAATATTGAAATAACCGTTTTTTACTAAATGCATATGAATATAAATACGGTACATATACCAAAATAACATTTTTTATAATTTTTGTCAGTCTGTCTGTCGATCTGTTTGTTCCGGCTAATCTCTGAAATGGCTGGACCGATTTTGACGGGACTTTTTTTGGTAGGTAGCTGATGTAATAAGGAGTAACATAGGCTACTTTTATTTTAGAAAAATAAAGTTAAATTCCACGCGGACGAAGTCTCGAAAACAGCTAGTATAAAATAAAAATGTAACTAAATGTATGTAAATGTAAATGTATATATATAGATAAGATTAAGATAAGACAAAAATAAATCTTAATACACATGCTAGTATCACAGATAACATAATATTACTAGTATTAACATCTCTGTACAGCTATAACGCGTTCGTCATCTACTGTGGCTGGGCGCCGTACAATATTGTGCACCTGTGGCGCATTACGTATGCGCGGGAAAATAAAATACTACAAAATGGCTTCTTTTGCAGACAAACTTGTTAAATTTTGTGCTGTTTATTATTTTATACTATTGTTAGTTATGGCTGCAATTTATTTTTATTATAATGTTCAAAATCTACCCCGTATCATCGTAAGCACAGATTATTATATTAGAGCCCGTTTAGTTTCTGTTCCCGCGCGTTCCCTTCACCTCCCTTATCTAGTACTGAACGGACCGTACAGCGGCCTTGACGCGCGCGCGCATTTGTTGTGAATTAAAATAAATTAGAACTGTGAAACCTACTGTGAAACTGGAAAGCTAGCGAAGATACCTTCGAGACCCTGAAGCCCAAGAAATCCGCAGAACCATACAGGTACGTGACAGACATAGTAAATTCCCTAACATTTTGGTAGCAGAGAGTAGTTTCCCAAACATATAATAAAATTAGTGGAATGAGTAGTCATGCTCACTAAATTGTCCAGACATGTGGCGGCGTGGTGGGCCGGGTCAATGGGCTCCCTAAAATATGGTCGAGCGCAGTGATGGCTGGCTCATACGTCATGCTCGTGAACGAGTGTAGTGACTGGTCTGCTCTTATCATTACGACTGATTTAATCTTATTGTATATTTATATTTGACCCTAATAAATTAGTGCTGGTTGGTAGTTTGTATTCACACGTTTCGACTTGTAAATGTGAACTAACAAGGATTATTTAAAAGAGCAACACACAAGTTTCTTGCTCGTTCTTCTTGTGATGAGACAGCTTTAGGAACGAGCGGTAGATAAAATAATTATTTTTATGAAAATTCAAAAGTGTTTAAATTAAGTTTATCTGAATAAATGATTTTTATATTCTATTCTATTCTAGACAAATTGATAATATTTTTTATTTGTATCTTAGTACACACATATAGGCTTAATTATAACATCACATAACAAGTATATTATCATAGTATATATCATTGTAGCTCGCTGCACCCATCAGGTTCCATAGTGCTCTTATAATAATACTAGCTTTTGCCCGAGGCTTCGCTCGCGTTAATTTATCCTCTTAGGGGAGGAATTTGTCAAAATCCTTTCTTAGGGGATGCCTACGTCATAGTAGCTTTATGCATACAAAATCTCAGCCCGATCGGTTTAAAATTGACAAAGTTTAATACGAACTTTCATACCCTATTTTATCCCCTTTGGGGTAGAATTATTCAAAATCCTTTCTTAGCGGATGCCTACGTCATAACATCTACCTGCATGCCAAATTTCAGCCCGATCCTTCCAGTGGTTTGGGCTGTGCGTTGATAGATCACTACGTCTAAACTCTAAATCTATTCTGATGATTATGATATATATGATTATGATGTATTATATAAAGATTAATAATAATAATAATAACCGACCGATCCATCATCACGGACAGGACCGTTCTTGCGAACAAACCTGATATCGTGGTGATGGATCGGGCACTCTCGAGGGTGTTTTTGGTGGACATCACCATACCGCATGACGAGAACCTCGTGAAAGCCGAAACTGAGTAAAAGAGAAAATATCTCGACCTGGCTCACGAGGTGACCGAAATGAGGGGGGTGGTGTCCACCGAAATCATTCCAATCGTTATATCGGTGAACGGTCGTATCCCAACCAGTCTGGAGCAACATCTCAGACGGTTGGGATTCCGAGGCGGCTCACTCCCGGGAAAGATGCAGAAAGCGGTGCTGTTAGATTCTGCCCGCATTGTACGCCGGTTTCTCTCCCTGGGGCCCTGAACCCCGGCCGACTGTGCTTCTGCCGGGGGTATATTGCCATCTCCTCTCCTTAAGAGGGGAGATGAGAATTTTTGGAAAATACTCGAATAATATTTCAGGACAATTCACACAGCGCCATCTAGTCCCATGCTAAGCATACCTTGTGTTATGGGTACTAGACAACTGATATAAATACATTTTTTTTTGTAAATAAATATATATTATACATAGAAAACACCCAGACCGACACAAACAATCATACTCATGAATACAAATGTTTGTACCGTGAGAGGAATCGAACCCACGACCATCGGATAGTAAAGCGGTATTCTAAACCACTACACCACCGAGGCTGTCAAAGATTTTGTATGCATATTCGGTATTTCATGAATACAAATGGCCACTCATAAATCAACAATGTGCTAAATTTTCTAAAATGAAATAACAATCGAATCAATGTAACAATAGGTGTTTATTACGACGCAAAAGGTATGGGAAGCCATCGCAGATTTTGACACGGACCATCACATCTATACATATAAATAAAATTGGAGTGTCTGTTTGTAATATTGAAATAATCGATTTTTACTACATGCATATGAACATATACGGTACATACACTAAAATAACAATTTTCACAATTTTTGTCTGTATGTCTGTTTGTTCCGGCTAATCTCTGAAATGGCTGGACCGATTTTGACGGGACTTTTATTGGCAGGTAGCTAATGTAATAAGGAGTAACTATCTTTATACAAGTTGAATATATACATCTATACATATAAATAAAATTGGAGTGTCTGTTTGTAATATTGAAATAACCGTTTTTTACTACATGCATATGAATATATACGGTACATACACCGAAATGTCATTTTTTACAATTTTTGTCTGTATGTCTGTTTGTTCCGGCTAATCTCTGAAATGGCTGGACCGATTTTGACGGGACTTTTATTGGCAGGCAGCTGATAATAATATGGAGTAACATAGGCTACTTTTATTATAGAAAAATAAAGATAAATTCCACGCGGACGAAGTCGCGAGTTCCGCTAGTAAAGAATAAATTAACAATAACTATGGGGATACATAAATTAAGGGGGTCTTCCTATGTGATGGGTTGAAAAAATCGATTTTTTTTTTCATAAATTGCTCCCTTAACATGTCTAGAATACGGTAGTAAAGCGATTTTAGAAAATTCGAAGTCGTTTTAAAGATACAGCAGGTAAAAGAAAGAGCGGTTCGGAGCGGTGAGTTGGCAGTTAGAGACCGGGCCTATTGTGTACCGTCGGCTTTATACCTGGCCTCCCTTTTATTAATATATTTGTTTATACAAGTTTAGACACGTTTCTACAGACTTAAACAGAAATTTCTATTGTTATAATATTTTACCGAAGTTATTTTAGTCTTGGTTGAACTTCGAAGAGAGCAACAGCTACAAATTATATTTTTTCATAATGAGTGGACGGAAAGGAAGTACGAGTGGAAATGTTCATCCTGGTCGTAGTAAAAGTCTTCTGATGAAAACCCTCAGCATCAATTTTGTCCAGAAGGCGAAGACAGTTGGTGTAAATGGCGTAAGGCTGAAGCTAATAATGAACTGGACCAATTTCATCACGATAAACCACCTCTAATTCCGCAAGTCCAAGAAGCTATCAAACCGGTTTTCGAAGATTTATCGAAAGACGAATTATTAATTCGTTGTTTAGGAGCAGAGACACAAAACAATAACGAATCTTTGAATTCTTTGATTTGGACTTTCGCTCCTAAACATCTTCATTCTGGTCCCAAAGTTGTTGAAATTGCTAGCTACTTAGCAGTTATTATCTTTAATGAAGGTTTTCAAGGTATTTTAAAAGTTATGTCGATTATGGGATGCCCTGTTGGTCGTGAAGCCCAAGCGTATGTTGAGAAACGGGATGAAAAGCGAATCTTACGCTCTGAGCGGCGCGTAAGTGATGTCGTTAAACAAGCCAGGATTGACTCAAGAGCTGAACAATCTGCTTTAAAAGAGTTTCACGAGGAAGAGGAAGGAATACTCTATGGACCATCCATCACCGATTGAGAGTAAGTTGATATTTTAATAGTTTTTAACGGACTTGAAACTTTAAACGCGTTTTTCTCAAAACTGTGTTTTTCAAACTTTCCTCCATTGTATCTCAGAAACGGCTAGACCGAATTACTTGAAATTTACAGGGCACACTCAATATATGTAAACGCATGGAATGAACTATTATCAATCGAAAATTTTCAAAACTTCGATTTTTTTATAGCAAAAAACAAAAAAAAAAACGCCTAATTTGCAACTTTTATTTCAAATGTCTATCAAAAATCCAATTTTTTTTATATTCATTTGATTATAGGTCATTCCGTGCTTTTAAGCCTACAAATTAAAAAGCCGTTTTTTTTTTATTTTTCAGATAAGCCGATCAGCCGGAATCGTGGAGGAAGTGGGAGCTCTTTTTTTCGAGGCGGGGGTGTTCAGAGCGCTGTAACTCTAGTTTGACTGAATATTTTTAGCTGAAATTTTATATTTATACTGTCCAAATATGTGTTAATAAATGATAAAAAAACTTGAAGCTCTAAATATTTACTGGTCGTAGAAAAAAAATCCTAAAATATCCCTAAAAAACAGGCCGTCACATAGGAAGACCCCCTTAAAGGTTTTGTCTGGACTTAAAGTGCGAAGTGTTGAGTTCAAACCTGGGCTATAAAAGAAAACTTTGTGTGTCAGTTTATATATTTTTTATTTTTATTTCTGGCATACATTTGTCTTTCACAAGCTCTGCTTCACTTGGGATTAGATGGCGCTGTGTAAATTGTCCTAGGGTATTATTAATATCTCCAGAATCGAAGTGTAAGCGACGCCTCTTTTATACACATCATGTTTAAAAAACAACAATTGAAGTAAATAAACCTATAGAAATTAATTTATATTATTACATTATAACACTTTATTGCACCAACATATAAAGGACGTGAACAAATTAAAAACAAAAAAAAAAAACTAAATACAAAAGGCGGTCTTATATGTACGTATGTACTATTTAACCTATAAATCTTACGGCAAAGAAGTTGTATATATGTTTAATGTTTATATTTATTAATGTTATTTTATTCTATTTTGTTCTTTCTAGTATATGTAATTGGTTTGTATTTATTAGTTGTAATTTTGTTTTAATTATTATCATTAATATTTTAAATAGTGCCCTCTCTCTCCCCCCCTTTTAGATATATATTTTTGGTGCCACTGAAAACCAGCTGTATGTTCACCTAGGACATACATTAAAGCTGAGTGGAGCCATTTCAGTGCATTATTGGATGTAAAAAATGTTTATTTTATGTTTATTTTTTTAATTATGGTAAATTAAGTTTAATTATATGTACATTTTATTTGCTCTTTTTTTTTCGTTTGTTGTTTATATTGTAGTTTTTACATTGCACTGAATAAAATATTTTTCTTTCTTTCTTTCTTATCGCTAATGCAATCTCTTATAGACAACCTTTGGAAAGAGAGTATTTACAAAAACAAAATAGAGTAGGTGTCGCATTAGTGGAAACATAAAAATTGTATATACTTATGTAAACAAAATAAAATATAGTACATACACAAATTTACATATATATACATACATATGAATACATAATAATATTATAGTATACATCAAATAATATTACGAATCAAACAACCTCTATATTTATAAACAAACACGTTCCCGCACATAATAACTGGAGCTGTTGTATGTAGTGAGTACAAAGTAACTAGTACGACACGTGTACCGACGTACCATGTCGTTACTTTGGTATTCTTGTTACTAGTTGCTGTAGTTATTAGAACAGGTCAGGTGGGGGGAGTCGATGGACACTTGAGTAAAATCAGGTGTGCATCGACTCCAAAATTGACCCTAGGGTGGAGGATTGTTAGGGCAATCCGAAGCTCGCCGGGGAGGTTTTAGGGTCTGGAGGTGGCGTGCAGACACTGTTCCCTGCACGCCTAGATGGAGGTCCCTTCGATGGGAACCATGCCGGTGGTCTTGGTGAATGATTGCGTTTCCCATGGCCACGGCGATTATGTCGAGGAGGAACAGTCGTCAGGTTTTTAGCAGGAGTCCGGCAGTATCCATTCTTCCCTAAGGGAATGGTTCTCCATGATGGATTTTCCTGACGTGAAAAAAAAAATCCAGTTATTAGAACGAATACGTGTTTATTGTATGTGTCTTAATAGTAAATGTAGAATACTTAGGAACATCAAATGTGTCTTTAAGTCGAGTACATAGTTAGCGATGCATTAGTTTAATGTTATGAAAAGTAACTACTTACATTACGAACCTATAGTAACGAGTGACCAAATATATTTAGTAACTATAACCTTCCGGTTATAGTTACTAAATATATATCTTTTAGTACTTACAACGGGTCGTTACTTTTGTACTCGTGGTACCATATCGTTTAGTACCTATAACGGGTACTTCACTTGTCGTTACTTTTGTACTCGTGGTACCATATCGTTTAGTACCTATAACGGGTACTTCTCTTGTCGTTACTTTTGTACTCGTGGTATCATATCGTTTAGTACCTATAACGGGTACTTCACTTGTCGTTACTTTTATACCAGTTCTAATATTAACCGGCGGGCGTCGGTTGGACGCAGGTGGTGAATATTGCCTTATATTTATAGAAGCGTTCTATTAAGACGCAACAATCAATCGCCGAGCTCGGTTGACGTGACTTATGATATCCTATATTTCTATTAATCGTTTGTATTGATTTTCAATATTCCTTCTTGAAGGTACGATGAGGTACACGTCCCGTTTACCAGCCTACATTAGAAACGAGTCACGTAGATTTGAAGCGTATTTTGAATCGGTACATTTGTTTTGGATAAATAATTAAATACAAATATCTTCAAATGTTAAAGTATAATAAACTTATTGGACAGTTTTATCTTCTCATTCTTTATATATCTGTCCTTTTCGTTCTTTATACGAAAGAAAGTGACAAAACACTACACTAGTTGAAATACGTTCGTAGTTCAATTTCAAATTCATAATATCTTTATTCATGTAGGTCTATTACAGACTCTTATGATATGTCAAATATACCGTCAGTTCGGAATGATTTCGGGATGAGAAGAACTTACAAGTTTTTATGTAATACTTAATTAATGTAATATTATAATAGATAAATGTATGAGTAATATGAAATTATGTGTTATAGTTAGTTATAATAATAATAATATTATGTTTGCGTGCCCTAACAGGGTCCATAATGATCTAAAACCAATTCTGAATATATTTCATCGTAATATTATGGAATGCAATCAATATTGAGTATTGAGTGATTAGGAATAAGGAGGTAAATCGTTTAGGTATTCATTCGCGCGGTTTCACTACAAAACTTTGAATTTCTCGGCTCGTTCTGTACTATAACACGCATGTATTATACATATAAATCTTTCTCTTGAATCACCCTATCTATTGGTGTAAACTGCATTAAAATCCGTTGCTTAATTTAAAAGGTATAAGCGAACAAACAGCGGTGACGATTTGTTTTTTTAATATTTAAAGATTACGTATAATATCGCAAACAAAATCATTACATGGTCTTTAACACTGTTTTAGAGTACCGTTTATGAAACGAGTAGTTTAAAATGGAGCTGAATAACGAAAATGCCTCAAGGGGCCGAGCACTGGAGCGTTCACCCTACTTTCGTTTGCAGCGAGCACGCGGGAAGTAGAAGATTAATAAAGAGGATGCAAACGTTTATAAATAGAGATTTACTGAATGCATATAATTTAAATTTATACTCCTACTAGCTACTCGCCCCGGCTTCGCTCAGGTGTTCATATATTATACATATAAACGTTCCTCTTGAATCACTCTATCTATTAAAAAACCGCTTCAAAATGCGTTGTGTAGTTTTAAAGATTTAAGCATACATAGGGACAGACTGCCACAGTGACTTTGTTTTATACTATGATGAATGATTAAGAAAAAAATAATGACTTTCCATAAAATTAGCTATACAAGCTATTTCAGATGAATAGAACTGAAAGTAGAACTCTTGTACGAAATCGAATCGTGGACACTTACAGAATGTATGTGTAAGAAAATTACAGCAGAAATTATCAGCATATAGGTGTAGAGGAGAATTCTGAATAGAATAGAAAATCATTTATTCAAATAAACTTAATTTAAGCACTTTTGAATAGTCATATATTTTTTAATCTACCGCTTATTCGGAAAGCTGTCTCACCACAAGAAGAATAAGCAAGAAACTTGTGTGTTGCTCTTTTAAACAATCCTTGTAAGTTCACATTTTTCAAGTCGAGACGTGTGAATACAAACTACCAACCAGCACTAATTTATTTGGGTCAAATATAAATATAAAATAAGACTAAATCAGTCGTAGTGATAAGAGCAGACCAGTCGCTACAAGCAGCACTCGTTCACGAGTATGACGGATGAGCCAGCCATCACTGCCTTGAAGATATCACGGAGAGATAGAGTGCGAAAGGAGAGTGTATTAATATTCAATCTAAATATATATAACTCAAAGGTGACTGACTGACTGACATAGTGATCTATCAACGCACAGCCCAAACCACTGGACGGGTCGGGCTGAAATTTGGCATGCAGGTAGATGTTATGACGTAGGCATCCGCTAAGAAAGGATTTTGATTAATTCTACCCCCAAGGGGTTAAAATAGGGGATGAAAGTTTGTATTAATCTTCTTAGATTTTGATGCCCTATTTTTTTACACACGCTAAACAAAAGTAAAGCCACAAATACTACACCTAATTAATAATAATACTTACTACTATGCGAGCGAAGCCGCGGGCAAAAGCTAGTTATAAATAATAGATTTGAAGTATTTGATACCATAAAACGTAGGAAGTTACAGGAAGGTATATATATATAATACATGTACACCAGTGCGAAGGTTTAAGTGTGTACAAACTATAACACAGATAATATAATATTACATACTTATTACTGAGATATTAGTAAAAACACGTTTCAAGTTGCGAATAAATAAATGTATAGACTTCGGCAGCCTCACACTTTAGTATCCGAGACACGATTCGACTGTGAATACCAGTTATGAGAGAGAAACGGATCACGTCCCTTAAAATAAAGTTTCTGAGCATAGATTTAAAAACAAATAAATCTATTAAGGCTTTCAAACATAACCATCTCTTTCACCAAAGAAACTGATCGTGTTTAGTTTGAACTGAACGCCATTAAAACGAAACGAAACGAAATTTTTTATTTCATTATTATAACAACTTAAACTATTAACAGTATAATATAATACAATAGTTAAGTGCTGCCATCTATCGTGTATTGTTTATAGACATATTTGTTTGTTCAGTTTTTAAATAAAATTTTTTATCTGTGCCACTAGTCAATGAGTGCACTTTGTTTTTTTTAGGTTATGGGCCCAATATTTCTCTAGCAAACATAGTGATCTATCAACGCACAGCCCAAACCACTGGACGGATCGGCCTGAAATTTGGTATGCAGGTAGATGTTATGACGTAGGCATCAGCTAAGAAAGGATTTTAATTAATTCTACCCCCAAAGGGATAAAATAGGGAATGAAAGTTTGTATGAGACTTTGTCAATTTTAAACCGATCGGGCTGAGACTTTGCATTCATAAAGCTACTATGACGTAGGCATCCCCTAAGAAAGGATTTTGATAAATTCCACCCCTAAGGGAATAAATTACCGCGAGCGGAGCCGCGGGCAAAAGCTAGTGTTTATATAAATTAGAAAATACATTTTCATGCAAGTAACGTCGGATAACTTTGTTAATATTATATTTTCATTTTAGGCGATGGATTTTAAATTAACGGGGTCGTTATTTCAACAAACATAATCCTTGGATTGGTCCGTTAATATTCAGATACGATCCAAGAGTTTACCCCTTTCATTTTAATTAGATATATCAAATCTGTTCAGATTTCGATCAGTTTAACAAACTAACTAACTACTAATATTATAAATGCGAAAGTAACTCTGTCTGTCTGTCGTACATTCACGCCAAAAGTGCCCACAAATTTAAATGAAATTTGTCAAGTAGTCTAAACCCTAAGAAAGGACCAAGGCAGTTGTTTTAATACGAAAAAGTAAATGCGAAAGTAACTCTGTCTGTCTGTCGTACATTCACGCCAAAAGTCCCCACAAATTTAAATGAAATTTGTCAAGTAGTCTAAACCCTAAGAAAGGACCAAGGCAATTGTTTTAATACGAAAAAGTAAATGCGAAAGTAACTCTGTCTGTCTGTCGTACATTCACGCCAAAAGTCCCCACAAATTTAAATGAAATTTGTCAAGTAGTCTAAACCCTAAGAAAGGACCAAGGCAATTGTTTTAATACGAAAAAGGGTTGTACGGCGATTTGGTACACAGATAGCCAAGACTGTAAGAGAGGAGATAGGTTAATTTTTAATGCGAAAAAAGGGTTGTAAGGGGTCGAAAGGGAAGATGAAACGTTGTATGGAAACATCATCATTTAAGATCATCATCGTTAAAGGTATGAGCTTGAAACTTCTTTTGGAAACTGTCGATTAAATATAAATAAACAATAATGTTTATTCAAATAAACTCATTACAAGCACTTTTGAATAGTCATATTTTGATTCTACCACTCATTAGGAATGCAGATTCATCACCCCTCCGTTCGATCCCCCGTCCAATTCAAACGGGGATCGAAATTAAGACGGCCTGAGCCGAGGTTCGAACCCCTAGTGGTGCCCTCAGACTAAAGTCGTATCCGTCGGGCAGGAGTTGGCCTTCAGCCGCTCCATAAGTCCTTCCGCGGGTTTGGAGTGCCATCTGCACTCGCCCCATAACGTCCGGTGAAGCTGTAAAGGCCAGCTACGGCCAACAGCATTAGAGTAGTCCGAAAAAAAAAAAAAGCAGATTCATCACAAGAAGAATGAGCAAGAAACTTGTGTGTTGCTCTTTTTAATAGATGTTTTTTATATAAATACATATATAAAATAAAAGGTAAAGGATATAGAAGTAGACAGAAAATAGGATGGGAAGATGATATTAGGAAAACAGCCGGTCCAATATGGACTCGCAAAGCAATGACAAGACAGAATGGAAATCTTTAGAGGAGGCCTATGTCGGAAGACAAGTTGTACCGTTTATAGATAATAATATTAACCAAATGCAAAAATATATGTATAGCAATAAAGGCTTTTTATTTTTATTTTTTTTTTATATAAATAAATAATTACAGTATAACAAGTAAGAGGCATGCGATAATCAACATAGAAACCGCTCCGCACTCATTCTTAGTGCAATCAGATAATATTGTCAGCGATCTATAATAACATAATTAAGTTTGTGAAAACTTTACCTTTAAGAGCGTAAAATAACGTCGACTATTCCACGTGGACGAAGTCGCGGGAACAGTTAGTATGCCATATAAAGTACTGGATTTTATTGAATCCCTAATTAGAGTATACGGTCATAAACTGGATACTTGGGCAGAAACATTTGCTTGATTAGTTGTGGAGGGCAGGCGTGGTTAACACGTTTGTTATTCACATACATGTGGAATTGGTGTTTTTTATTGGGTTGTTTGGGCTATTATCAGGTGGCACTGAGACCTGCATAGATCTATTGTGCTCACCCGTCAGGGACAAGAATTGAAGGATACTCTTAGGAGAGATTGTTTTTATCTCCTCGTGAAAGAGTGTAAACTTTCCATAGGAGATATTTCGTTTATGCATGAGTGGGCTACAACCACATAGGATGTGAAGCGGCGTTTCCTCTTCAGTTTGGCAGAATCTGCAGATTCTTGTCGTGCATAGGCCTAGTTTAGCCATATGCTTGTTTAATTTGCAGTGTCCTGTGAGTGCCCTAGTCATCATGCATATGTTGTTTTTACTCAATAGCAGTAGTCTATTGGAGTATTCGTTCGAGTAGCCCGATATTAGGGCTTCTGAATGTGTCAATCCTGGCATTTCCTGCCATTGCTATGAACGACTGTTAACTGAATGATGTATGCAATGAATGGAAACGTGAATGATGAGCGAATGAATATATAAGTGAAGGGAAAAGAATGAACGAGTGAGTTGAACGCTAGAATCTTAAATTAAATTAACGTGCATGAACAACTCTTGCCATTACTATGGTTTGCATTACTAGGTTGTCTGTAAGACATTGCTTATATGGATAAGACTGACCTTTGTTAATATTTACTACTAGCTGTTTAATTAACTTTCATTTTCTAAAGTAATAGTAGCCTATGTTTCTCATTGAATATACATAGAAAACACCCAGATAGACACATACAATCATACTTATGACAAATGTTTGCAACATGTGAGGAACCCGCGACCATTGAAAGTAAATTAAAATTCTAGTATCTATTATCAATTGTATGTATCTATTCTATTCTATTACGTCAGTTATATGCCAAAAAAAGTCTCGTCATAATCGGTTCAACATTATATCATTTCAGAGATTCACCGGAACAAACAGACAGACAGACAAAAATTGTAAAAAATGTTATTTTGGTTTATATACCATATTCACATGCATGTAGTAAAAAACGGTTATTTCAATATTACAAACAGACACTCCAATTTTATTTGCATGTATCTTATTATTTCTTCAATTTATTCTATTATTGCTATCATTAAAGTAACAACACGATTTGACGCCGTGTTTATATTTGAACTCTGTGGTATGCAACCGGCGAGCCGCATGTTCGTGCCCTCGTTACAACAATGTTAATTGAAACAACAAAGACTAATCTAGACTAATGCACGGACGTACGGCTCGCAACGTTTTAATTTGCAAGCTATTAGTTAATTAAACATGATTTGCATACTAGCAGGTGCCTTTTTTGAATGTAGCACATTTTTGTGTTCACTCGTAATCTGGTTATTTTTAAACTATCGTGTTTAATATAGATAGATAAATTCTTTATTCACAATTACAGACACAAATTGGGCTCCCTAAAACATGGTCGAGCGCAGTGATGGCTGGCTCATCCGTCATACTCGTGAACGGGTGCTGCTTGTAGGGACTGGTCTGCTCTTATCACTACGACTGATTTCCTCTTATTAATTGTTTAACCAGTTGGTTATATATTAAATATTTTTTCTATTTGAATATTTAATTGAATTAATGCTAATTGGTGGTTTGTATTCACACACTTAAACTTAAAAATGTAAAGTAATAATAAAATTATTTAAAAGAGCAACATGCAAGTTTCTTGCTCGTTCTTCTTGTGATGAGACAGCTTTCCGAATGAGCGGTAGATTAAAAAAATGTAATGGATATTCAAAAGTGCTTCAATGTACGTTTATTTGAATAAATGATCTTCTATTCTATTCTATACATGATGAGATGAGATACAGAAAAAATTCGATTTAATAAAAGAAATGTAGGTGACTTTATGTGCCGCAAAAGTGAAAAGGCAGCCAACTTAGCATAATGCTACAGATAACTTTGCAGCGCTGATATTGTGTGGCTCCTTACTTATACCACAGATAACATAATATTACATACTTATACTATTTACATTATTAACCGGGTCTTAACACGAATAATTTTATGGGAAATAAAAATATTTACCTCACTCAACGTTGCGACTGGGTTGCACTACAATACCAATTCAAACGGGGATCGATATTACGACGGCCTGAGCCGAGGTTCGAACCGGTGCCTTCAGACTATAGTCGTATCCGTCAGGCGGGAGTTAGCCTTCAGCCGCTCCATAAGTCCTTCTTTTAGTATGGAGTGCCATCTGCACTTGCCCCCTATCGTCCGGTGAAGCTGTAAAGGCCAGCTGCGGCCAGCATTAGAGTAGTCCGAAAAAAACAATTGCTAAATGTACCAACTCCTCAAAGCACAGGTTTATTGCATAGAAAGAAATACTTCTGCAGGTAAATAAGTATAAAAATACATATGAAAGTAAAGAAAATATTGTATGAATATATAGGTGAAGCAGCGGGAGATAGCGTCTGTGTTTCAGTAGTAACTCTGAGAGGAAACTTTTGAAATACGTAATATCGTAGATATGGTATAGTATGGTCGGTAATAACTGCGAAACTTGGGAAGGCGTGAGAATGATGGCAGAAGTTGGGTTGTGTATGGAGTGCCTCCACGCCGGCCGGCCGCCATATGTCAGCCCGCGGCGAAGACACTTTCTTCAACTTGTTTGTGACATCTATGCCTATAAATAAAATTGGAGTGTCTGTTTGTAATATTGAAATAACCGTTTTTTACTACATGCATATAAATATAAATACGGTATATACACCAAAAAAAACATTTTGTACAATTTTTGTCTCTCTGTTTATTTCGGATAATCTCTGAAATGGCTGGACCGATTTTGTCGGGACTTTTTTTGGCAGGTAGCTGATGTTACAACGAGTAACTTAGGCTACTTTTCTTTTAGAAAATATATTTTATTTTCCAAGTATTAAAAATAATGTTATATTCCAAGCAGACAGAGTCGAGAGTGCAGCTAGTACTTCTATAATGTGAAAAACACTGGATGAAAAAAGTTGTAAGTTACGCGTGTCCCACAGTCGGTACGAGATTTGTTGAACTGTTTGTAAAACATTTGCATAACGTCTTGTAGATTGTTATGCCATTTCATCTTAAAATTTTCTCCTCTAATTTGTTCAAAGTGGTATAATATATATACATAACTCAAAGGTGACTGACTGACATAGTGATCTATCAACGCACAGCCCAAACCACTGGACGGCTGAAATTTGGCATGCAGGTAGATGTTATGACGTAGGCATCCGCTAAGAAAGGATTTTGATTAATTCTACCCCCAAGGGGATAAAATAGGGGATGAAAGTTTGTATGAAACTTTGTCGTAGGCATCCCCTAAGAAAGGATTCTGATAAATTCCACCCTTAATGGGATAAAATAGGGGATGAAAGTTTGTACGAAAGTACCGCAAAAACTATACCTAATACTTCTTAACTAAAGGCGAAAGCTAGTTACGATATAAAGTGCGTTATGATGGATATAACACACGAGGTGTAATTACAACCTGAGACAAAAGCGAGAGCGTAATAAAGCCGTGTACACTACATAGATCTATTGTGCTCGCCCTTTTCAAAGTTCGCTACCAAGACCCGTCAGGGACAAGAATTGAAGGATATTCTTAGGAGAGATTGTTTTTATCTCCTCGGGAAAGAGTGTAAACTTTCCAAAGGAGATATTTTGTTTATGCATGAGTGGGCTACAACCACATAGGATGTGTAGTGGCGTTTCCTTTTCAGTTTGGCAAAATCCGCAGATTTTCAGACGAGTGTGCTAAATATGCACGTATATCGAGTAGTGAACGAGTGCTGCTTGTAGCGACTGGTCTGCTCTTATCACTACGACTGATTTGATCTTATTGTGTTTATATTTCTTCTTCTTCATCCTCGCCTCTTCCCGTTACGCGGGGTCGGCTTTTCTACTCTTGGAACGCCATACATTTCGCGGGTTCGATTCCTCGCACGGCACAAACATTTGTATTCTTGAGTATTGTTTGTATCGGTCTGGGTGTTTACTATATATAATATGTATGTCTTTACGAAAAAAATCTATGTATTTGTATCAGTTATCTAGTACCCGTAACACAAGCTATAGCCAGCTTAACTTAGGTCTAGATGACGCTGTGTGAATTGTCCTGAGATTATTATTATTACTAGTATTTATTATTTGCGAAGGTGTTTTTTTACACATTATAATAATCCTAATACTAATTCTTATCCAAATAAATAAGTATTTATTAAAAGTATGTAATTTTCAATTATATTCTCCATTACATCGTATAATTTCAACGCACACTGCGAGATATAGTTTTATTAATAGAACCTCAAATATTGGGCCTGTGCGAAGCCGGGGCGGGTCGCCAGTATCTAAATAATGTACAAAGCAGGCAGTAATTAAATTTAAACTGACCAGTACGTTATTGAACCGTTTAATTCCCAAGGTAGTGTTAGCCCCTTGGTATACAGGGCTACCAGGCTGTGCTCTCATGCGCGCAATGTGCGAGGATTTTTATAAACAAAATTGGCTACATAAGTCACATGCGAGCACATCAATGGCAAAACCGGAGTTGAAGACAGTCGCCGTGGCCGAAATCGGCCGGGAGCACATCATCATCATCACACAAGGCTACTCAAGTCTTCGGTACTCTACGGTTTTAGTCTCCAAGCGACTACATGGCGGTCGATAAATTCATTGAGGTTCGTACACGAGTCACCCCTTCCGATCGATCGCCCGTCCAATTCAAACGGGGATCGAAATTACGACGGCCTGAGCCGAGGTTCGAACCACTAGCAGTCCGTCAAGAGGGAGTTGGCCTTCAGCCGCTCCATAAGTCCTACCACTAGGGGTTCGGACCTTCGGGCCGGGGTGACGACCGGGAGTCCCACTCCCACTCCACCACACTAGGCCCGAAGAAGTCACGTGCATGTCCCCTCGCGCCTTCCCCAGGGTGGACGGAGGAAGAAGTGGGTTCCACTAGGGAACTCGCAGAGTGGGGTCCGAGAGTGAGCCGCCGCCGTCGAAATCGCGGTGAACTGATTTCGATCCCACGACTCCAGCACATGGCGTTGGACAAGGGACATCATGGAGTTTTTATTGAGTAGGAGTCTCACAGTACCTGCTTGCCTCCCCCGGGGCGAGCGGATCTCTATGAGGGATTTTCTCCAAGTAAATAAAAAAAAGAGGTTTGAACCTCGGATTAGGTCGTTGTAATTTCGATCCCCGTTTGAATTACACTTAGATTGTGGAATGAACTTCCTGCCAAGGTTTTCTCACGAGACTACAGCATGGGGTTTTTCAAGAAGGGTATATAAAGGTTTCTTAAGGGTCAGCTACGCGCACGTGACACCCCTGGTGTGTCAGGCAGCTATAGGCTACGGTAACTATTTACCTTCAGATGGGCCATATGCTTGTTTGCCAATATAAAAAAAAATCTGATTCTGATGACTCGTGTCCTCAGTAGAAATAGAAATAGAAATAGAAATAATCTTTATTCAAATAAACTCATTACAAGCACTTTTGAATAGTCATATTTTGATTCTACCACTCATTCGGAATGCAGATTCATCACAAGAAGAACGAGCAAGAAACTTGTGTGTTGCTCTTTTTAATAGATGTTTTTTTTTATATAAATATTTACAGTATAACAAGTAAGAGGCATGCGACAATCAACATAGAAATCGCTACACACTCATTATTAGTGTAATCAGATAATATTGTCAGTGCTATGGATTTAAAGTTTTTCTATAAAAACATTATTATCGTTAACGAATTCTTCAATTTTATAGTACGCTTTTTTGCAAAGAAACTGTTTTATTTGACATTTAAATCTTTTTTCAGGCAGATTTATAACAGACTCTGGTATTTTATTGTAAACCTTACGAAATTGCCATAAAACGAATTACTAACTTTAGCCAAACGACTTTTAGGTAAAATCAGTTTGTTATTGTTACGTAAGCTTTTATTGGTGCAATCACTAACTGTTTTGAAATTGTCTATATTCCTGGTATAGATGATATTTTCATAAATGTATTGAGAAGCAACGGTGAGGATATTTGATTCCTTAAAACACTCTCGCAATGACTCCCTGGAACCCATACCATAAATGTCGCTCCATTTATAATGAATAGGCCCTCTTTTGTAAAGTAAATATTGTATTTATATCAGCTGCTTTTCCCCATAACAAAATACCATACGACATAATGCTATGGAAATAGCTAAAATAGACAAGTTTAGCCGTTGCCACGTCTGTTAATTGTCTAATTCTTCTTACCGCATAAGCGGCAGAACTAAATCGACTCGCCAGTTTAGTAATATGAGCACCCCATTGCAGTGAATTTATATGGCGGTAGTCACTTGGAGACTACAATCGTAGAGTATCGAAAATTCGAGTAGCCTTATGTACGAAGGGCCTTAAAGACCTGCGGCGACGGCGACCACGTGTTGACAATCATTTTATCTGCGAGTACGACAGCGGGGCGGGTCGCGAAAAAAGTAATTGTTTCCATTAAAAAGCTTTTACCCACTCGTAATTCTGGGCACTTAACAGATTTACAACTTGCTATTGCAGATAAGTCGGCCATCTTTTGACATAAACATTTGTAACGGAAGGGGCAATAGTTACTCTACTTTTTAAACACTGTTTAACTTCATTCATTTGTCATATATCAACAATCTTTCTCTGTACCACTCATGGTTGCCTGGTAGATAACGCCGCATGGTGATAAGTCCGCCATATGTACACATTGTTTTTGTGCATTAAAGTTACATAAATAAAAAAAAATATATGTATTATATTCTACCACATTCATTTCTTTTCTACCAAATTTATTATATTCTACCAAATTAGAATTTAAAAATAAATCTGTATTCAAAACTTCTGTCAAATCTTTTATTATTTACTGAGTAAACCTATTACTCACTAAACGATTACTTGAATGACGAGCGTACATGGCAATAGTTGTTCATACACGGGATTTTCATTTAATGTTACACATAGACACCTATATAAATATACATTGTAAATAAACTGGCTTTTAAAATAAGAGTACTACATAATGTAAAAGCTCATTTGAAAAGAATACGAGCTGAGTTTCTTGTCAGTTCTTCTCATCTCGAAATCATTCCGAACTGACGGTAGATTTGACATATCAGATATGATATAATATAAATACGGTACATGTTCTGACCTGACCTGACCTCATGTTCACTTATCACCCTCCACTGCTGGGGCACCAGCGTATACCATTAGCGTAGGCGGGTGCACCATTCCATTATCATTCATAAAAAAACCCTATCCTGAAGACGCAGAACGTTAAAATTAACAAATTTCAGGGCGAGAGTACTCACGTGGAACAAATTAAAAACTTCAAAGACCTTAACGAAATAGAATGGACTCTGAAATAGGTTTGTAACTAAACATTTTAATCAAGTTTTGTAAAGTCTGGAGTGAATTCCGAGATGGTACGAAGTGCTCTTGAATAAGATAAAATAGCTGGCGGACAGGAGCCTGCAGGAGACGGGGCTGAGCCGACAGTACAACCAATCTGCATAATACATGCGCCTCGTATGGAAATTTTTGGCCGATTTTGTCAAGAAATTTCTAAATAAGGACTTTTAAATTTATATGTGCTTTAGAGTGACCCCGATTTCGTCACGAGGTTTACTACTGCCACGTTTGCGATTTTTTTAACGCCATTATAATGCGGAAGAAATTTAGGGATTGTAAGTGTACAAAATATATAAAGGTCTCGGTTGTCTGATGGTCGCGGGTTCGATTCCTCGCACGGTACATTTGTATTCATGAGTATGTTTGTTTGTATCGGTCTGGGTGTTTTCTATGTATATTATGTAGATATTTACAAAAAATATATATGTCTAAGTATTTATATCAGTTGTCTAGTACTCATAACACACTGCTTAGCTTGGGATTAGATGGCGCTGTGTTAATTGTCCAGGGTTATTTATTTATTTATCTTGCAAATCAAAATACTTGGCGACAAAAATAGGTTAGAAAGAGATACCAAAACAAGTGACTTTATACAAAGTATACCCAAATGTAAAAACTGGATATCTAATGAACTGGTAATAAACGTCAATCAACTATATAGCGTTAGTGTTTTTATAATTATTATTATTATTTTACAAAATATTCTCAATTCCCCTCTTAAGGAGAGGAGATGACAACATACCCTCGGCAGAAATTTATTATTATTATTTTTGAAAGTGAAAACCAGCGCTGGACGCCCATCAGTCCAGCAATAGCTGAGTTTGTACCTATTGCCAATCATGTTAAATATGTATAAATGTGTAACTATGTAACTATACTGATATTGGTAATAAATGGATTTTTTTTTCTTTTATACATTTAAAAGAAGGTAATACTCACCACAGGCCTTAGCCAAGTGTGGGAGAGGTTGTGCTGGGTGAAGATATTGTTGAGGAGGTTAAGAATTTTCGTGTTATGCGACAGGTATTTAATATTGTTGCTTTTTGTAGGCGATATGTTTTGGAAGGGTGAATATTTAATGTTTGCAATTTATTATTATTATTATTGTTATGTGTTATTGTGTAAGAAATACTTGTTAATTGAATTTTGTTTGTGCTCTGTTTGTTTGTGCTATCTAGATACGAATAAAGTTTTTTATCTATCTATATATCTATTAGTGTTGGTGCGGTTGATTTTTAGATAATAAATTAAACAGAGCACATTTTCATATAAACATATTAAAATTCTTAAACAGAGTAGAGCGGCGGGTTATACAGTTTATTGGTTTCTGGGTACATCAAACATCGGATGTTTGTTACACCAGAATGCCCTAGAGGAAAAGTACAGTAAATATAACAGACAGTAAGTTTTACTAATACAAAACATATATAAAAATAAACAGGTGATTCAGTTAGTCCAAAATTAGAATGTATTTACGATTTCTCTGTACATACATATTATTGGGAAGTTTCAGAAATGATACGTCGATGCAGCAGTACTTTTATTTTATTACTTTCTCAAATTACACTCCACATAAATTGCGTCGCTGTACATTCACGTGTGGTCGTCTCGGGCGCCTCGAACAGAGAGAGAGCAGCCCGCTCCCTCCTTGTTCCCGGCCTCTTTATATCTATTCCTATTGGTGGCGGCATAATAGTGACGTCACCAACATCACGTGACTCACTATGGTTCCAAATTTAAAATGTGACTAGTTTGTGAGTATGGATTATTGGGAAGTTTCAGAAATGATTCGTCGATGCAGCAGTACTTTTATTTTATTTCTTTTTCAAATTACACATAAATTGCGTCGCTGTACATTCACGTGTGGTCGTCTCGGTCGCCTCGAACAGAGTGAGAGCAGCCCGCTCCCTCCTTGTTCCCGGCCTCTTTATATCTATTCCTATTGGTGGCGGCATAATAGTGACGTCACCAACATCACGTGACTCACTATGGTTCCAAATTTAAAATGTAACTAGTTTGTGAGTATGGATTATTGGTAAGTTTCAGAAATGATACGTCGATGCAGTAGTACTTTTATTTTATTCCTTTTTCAAATTACACTCCACATAAATTGCGTCGCTGTACATTCACGTGTGGTCGTCTCGGTCGCCTCGAACAGACTGAGAGCAGCCCGCTCCCTCCTTGTTCCCGGCCTCTTTATATCTATTCCTATTGGTGGCGGCATAATAGTGACGTCACCAACATCACGTGACTGACTATGGTTTTAAATGAATGAAATGTAAGTAATTCGTTTTATGGAAATTGCGTAAGGTTTTACAACAAACTGCAAGAGTCTGTAGTCAATTTGCCAGAAAAAAATTCAAATGTGTCATAAAATATTTTTTGTATAAAAGCTTATTATAAAATTGAAGAATTTATAAATGATAATAATGTTTTTGTAGAAAATATCTAACTTAAAATTCATAGCGCTGACAATGTTATCTCATTGAGCAGAGATTAAGTGTGTAGCGGTTTCTATGTTGATTATCGCATGCCTAATCCTTGTTGTTAATTAAATATAAGTAAATTAATATTTATTTAAAAGAGCAACACACAAGAAAAATAAGCAAGAAATTCTTCTTGTGATGAATCTGCATTCCGAATAAGCGGAATATCAGGAACACAGCAAATATAAAATATAAATATAAAACGTGGTAAGATCCCGTGATTTTTACTAATTATACTACGTATAGAATTTTAATTTGTTTATAATGTAAATGTGCTCTATGCATTTTTAAGATCTAAGTGAGAGAAGAACAGATACACATATTTGGGCGTAAATTATGAAATTATGATTGTAAGAAAATTACAAGAAAACTATTTCAAATTGAAATCATTATTTATTTACTAGCTGTGCCAACGGTTTCATCCCCATGAAATCTATAATTTCATTCTAATGTATAAGCTGTATTACTATAAAGTTTGATCAAAATCCGTTCAGTAGTTTTTGCGTGTGTGGAACAAATTCATTCATCCATCCATCCATACTCACAAATTAGCCCATACAATTACTCGTAATGTACCCACACAGCAATACAAATTTATTCTAGTCTATTGTGTAAGTAGTAGAAACAACAGGCAAGGCATAGGGGAAAGGGAACTGTTAGTAATGTGGACTTATGACCCCAATACTAGCAATGTACCATGTCAGGTTGACCTCCACGCAGCTGTGCTATCGCTGCCTACTTACAGGGCATGTGGGCGTGCGATGCACCGCAGTGGAAGACTACAGCGGAATCTGCTTCCGCTGCTGCGAGCCCGGCCATAAGGCCGCACGGTGCGCCGCGCCATCACCGAAATGTCGGTATTGTGCTGCGGCGCAAGTGCAAGTGCAAGTGCAAGGTCGCAAGTGCGACCACAGAGTGGGCGTCACCAAGGAGTGTCGCCCGTTGAAGGCCCGTGCACCGGCACCGACCAGCGGCGGCAGAGGGGAAGAAGGATGGACACCTAACGGTTGGACATCCAATCCAAAGCTCTCTGGACGGAAAGTGGCCCGAGCTGAGGCGCGCGGCGTATATCCCGTGGTGCCTTCTTGGGGTGTCCATTCAGTGCTTAAGGCGGGGAAGCGGACGAATGTTGTTTCCCGCGACCTCGCCTGCTACGAGCAGAGAGGTATACCATCAGGTTTTCAGCCGGTAGGAGTCCGGCAGTACCCACTCGCCCCCTATGGCCACTGGGTCTCCATGACGGATTTTCCTGATGTAAAAAAAAAAGGTTGACCTCCACGCGGATCCCCTTGGAAACCATCATAATAAATTGCTGGTGAATTTGTCACGATGGGCTAACTGACTTGACCTCATGTGTCATCCTCTACTGGTGCACCGCCAGCGTAAACCGTTAGCACAGGTGTACCATTCCACTATCATCCATAAAAAAAATGAGCTAGGCACATAGCTCTTTGGACAGATGGCTGTTGGGGCAGTAAAGTCCTCGAGTGGATACCGCGGACCGGAAGACGCAACGTGGGAAGGCCTCCAGCAAGGTGGACCGACTGGAAAACGTTGTATGCGAGCAGCGCAGGACCGATCGTCGTGGAGAATTTTGAGAGAGGCCTTTGTTTAGCAGTGGACGTCTTCCGAGCTGAAATTATGATGAAGAGGATATAATACAGGTGTACCAGCAAGTTTGGGAGTATGGATGGATGGAGTATGGACGGAGTTTGTTACCGTTTCACGCAAAAACTTTTTTGATTTTAAATTCAAATTCAAAAATCATTTATTCATGTAGGACATTTTAGCCGCTTATGAACGTCAAGTTTTTACATTAGAATTTTTTTCCCTACCGTCCAGTTCGGTATATAGATCCAATTGAGAAGAACTAGCAAGAAACTCAATTGAATTACTTTTTTTTTAAATCCAGTTTATTTACCATGCATAGGTGTTTATATAGGTGTCTATGTCTAACATTAAATGAAAATCCCGACCATGAAAACTATTGCCATGCACGCTCGTCATTCAAGTAATCGTTTAGTGAGTAATAGGCCTTGCTCAGTAAATATGATTTAACAGATGTTTTGAATTTATTTAAGGGTAATTCCAATATATCCTTTGGTATCTTATTGTAAAATTTTATACCTATTCCCATAAAAGACCTATTGACTTTTTCTAAACGATACTTGGGGACAGCAAGTTTGTCTTTAAATCTAGTGTTAATATTATGAATATTGCTGTTTTTTGGAAATAAGTCAAGATTTTTATGAACATATAGGATATTTGAATATATAAATTGAGAAGCAACGGTGAGAATATTTGCCTCTTTGAATTTCTCTCTAAATGAGTCACGACTCTTCATACAGTAGATCGCTTTTAATAAAACTTTGCAGTAATATTGCTTACACATCAGAATAACACAGGCTATAATTTAAAAAGATATTATTGATATTGGGGGAAATATAATAAATGTTAAGTAAGTGTGATGCGGACAAAGCCGCACGGGGCAGCTAGTATACTATAATTTAACATGAAATTACTCATACAATTACATAAATGAAACTCCGCATTATACTTCAACTTGGACTGCTTAAACATTTTAGTTTAAAATATTAAAAATGCGGATCCGAGAGTAGCTGAAGGTGCGGGTCCCGTGGGTCCCGTGGGTCCCGTGGGTCCCGTGGGTCCCGTGGGCCCCGTGTTCTATGTCGTGTGATTATTATTTCATTGTGTGTAATTAGAGCTGTTGAGGACCGGCGGCGAGGGGGGAAGGGGGAGGAGGCGCGGAGCCACAGTGTAGAACAGCTGCACGTAGCACAAGTCGATTTTTTCTTCTGTGTCCAACACATGTATGGTCAGGTCTCCCTGTACACGTGCGCTAGAGAACTCTGCTCTGTATTGTCTGAGCAATAAGGTTGGTCTGGTCCATGCCTTTCTTAATATTGTTCCACCAAGTGGCGTGGGCTTCATCTGGAATGCTTTAGAACTAGCTTATGGTCCCCCTGTCTAAAGTCTAATGTCAATAGCAACGAGTTATAATATTGCGATAGCCTCGGTAGTCTAGTGGTTTAGCATATTGCTTCACTATCCGATGGTCGCGGGTTCGATTCCTTGCACGGTACAAACATTTGTATTCATGAGTATGATTGTTTATATCGGTCTGGGTGTTTTCTATGACTAATATGTATTTATTAAAAAAAATGCATGCATATGTTAATATCAGTTGTCTAGAATTATTAAATAAATTATTCTCTATTTAAACTCATGTTAGTACAAATTAATCAGAAACACACTGCCAATATTAACTTTATTAACTGTTAAAGCGGTTCCCTAGGGATATGTATCCCGAGAGATATATTCCTTCGATAAGACTGTCGTCACAGATCACGGGCAAAGTAAGGAGTTACGAGCGTACCTGGCTTTCTGCTATGGCGTCTTGGTGCAGGAATCGATGATCGACGACGATGATGATCGATGAACTGATCACACACACAACACGCGCGGCGGAAATTAGTGTATATACACCTTGAATATTGCACACTATCTATATACACCTTGACAATTCAATAGTTTATTAAATCGTAGTGATTCAATTATTATAAAACGTAATTATGTGCGAGCGGCGTTTCTCAGACACGAGCGGGAAACGAAGAAGAAGCGCCATCTTTCTTTCCATCGATGGCGCGGGCGTACTCGGCTCCTTTCGGCCCTAGATCGTGAGTATGTCTGTCCTTGTCTATTACACGAGATGTGCATTTAAACTAGTTGTGGCGCAAACATTCCCCCGGCCTTAAAGGGTTGCCTTTAAAAAAAATATACATATATATACCACTGGGAAATGAATAGCAGTATGCGGAAGATATATATAAATAAAATGAGCGGTATATTAATGCGTATAAGATTAATCATAAGCGGGAAGTTATCTGAGGTTATGTGAATACGATATATGAATGAAAGTTATATATAACTAAGCTAAATCTAAATTTTACTTATATTAAATATATAACTATTGATGCGGCAATGGGCACAAACGAACTACCGGGCGAAGGTAGCTACCCTTTGAAGTCCTAACAGTGACCACTCGCGTAGTTCCGTCTTTGGAAGGATGTACCTTTTCAACGACAGCTAATGGCCATGAAAAGGGCGGTGCGTTATCTATTACTAAAATTACAACAGTACCCTCCTTAATGGGAACTGATGGAAGATTCCATTTAGCGCGTGTCTGCAATTGATGCAGATACTCCATTCGCCACCGGCGCCAGAAAGACTGTACAATGCTATCCAGAAGGGAATGGCGTTGATTTAAATCGTGCGTGTTAGCTTCTGGCGCAGGAATGGATGAAAGAGGGACAGTATTTAAAAAATGAGCCGGCGTAAGAGCAGACGGCTCAGCGGGGTCACTACTTCTAGCTGTGAGTGGACGCGAATTAATAAGTGCCTCAACCTGAGAAAGCACTGTTATAAGTTCCTCATAAGAGAGAATTTGTGATCCTATCACCTTAAATAAATTATTTTTAACTATTTTTACGATGCTTTCCCAACTTCCACCGAAGTGGGGAGCAGCGGGAGGAATGAATTTCATACTAATGCGATTTTCTGAAAGTTCTAATTCTAAATGCGGGCGATATTCATCAAGAAACTTATATAAATCGCGAAGATACTTGCGAGCACCCACGAAACATGTTCCATTGTCCGTATATAAACAGTTTATCGGGCCTCGGCGAGATAAGAATCGTTTAAGTGCGGATAAGAAACTAACCGTGCTTAAATCAGTAGCAACTTCAATATGAGTAGCACGGGTTGTCAGACAAGTGAAAATACATAGCCATGCTTTGCGGCCTTTAACCCCCGACCACGAATAGGTGTGTACTGTAAGGGACCGGCATAGTCACAGCCTACATGCGTAAATGCCTTATCAACTTGAGTGACGCGGTGGCTCGGTAGATCGGCCATGAGTGGAAACGTAGGGCGCGGTTTTATTTTAAAACAAGCGTTACATTTATGAATGCGATAACGTATTAAGCGGCGAGCGGACAGGATCCAGTACTTCTGCCTGAGTAAGGACATAAGTAACTCTGGTCCTGCATGAAGATGCTTCTTATGATAAAAGTCGATAAGAATATCGATAACATGATCGCGGCGCGGTAAAAGTAGAGGATACTTAGTGCAGTAATCCTCAGCGGAACTTGACAAGCGACCACCGACGCGGATGACATCGTCCTTGTCTATAAATGGTCGGAGCTTGTTTAAAGCGGAAGAACAATATTTATTATTTTTTAAATTATTAAACTCATGTGCAAAATATACTTCTTGCACGGCGCGGATTAACTTTATTTCAGCAAAATCTAAGTCTTCACTCGTAATAACGGTATTACGAGGAAGGCGTTTAATAAATTTATATATATATACAATAGTCCGTAATAATTTAGAATATACAGAAAAGCGTTGAGATAGCGCGTAAAGTAGTGATTCAGAGGTATTTGAAATTAATGTGTGTATAACAGTCCGTTGTTCGGGAATGTCTTCATTCGATAAGTCGTGATTAACAGCAAGTGGCCACTCGGCCGGGTTACTTAATACCCATGAAGGTCCGGTGTACCATAGCGGATGGTTTACTAGCTTGTCTGGTGTGAGTCCACGAGACAGGCAGTCTGCAGGATTATCGGAACCAGCAACGTGATAGAAACAGTCTGCCGGGACGTTATCGATAATTTGTACTACCCGATTGGCAACGAAAGTTTGCCAGCGGTGCGGAGAAGAGTGGATCCAACAAAGAGCCACTTTTGAATCACTAAAGGCGTATATATTATTCACAGGATACCGTGGTGCGATAGTATCAACAACCTTACGAAGTAGTTTTGCGAGTAATACGGCTGCGCACAATTCTAATCTCGCGATGGATACAATTTTTACAGGCGAGACCTTTGACTTGGCGCATAATAATTGAACAAAATATTTATTATCAACCTGAATGTGTAGGTAGACTACACCGCCATAAGCACGTTCACTAGCGTCAGCAAATCCTAAAATATTCAATTGACAGTCCTCAACCACACCTAAGTGTCGCGGTATGCGAAGCCTATTAAGCGAGGGCAGTTCTAAACAGAACTGTCTCCAGGCTGCGATGATATGATGCGGGGGTTGAGCATCCCAATCACATTTCAACAACCAGAGTTCCTTAATAAGGAGCTTGGCGTACAAAATAGCGGGAGCCACGAAACCTAAAATGTCCCATAAACGGGCAACAGCGGAGAGAATAGCGCGCTTAGTACATATAGCGTCTGGCGTGATTACCTTGAACTTAAAAGAATCATTAGAGTTATCCCAAAATAGACCTAAGATCTTGTGCGGGGTGGAATTATCGAATGATTTGTCACTGAGGGTTTTGTGTGTATCCGGGATGTGAGCAAGCACGTCGCGGGAGCTGCTCGTCCACTTTACGAGATCAAACTGTGCCATTTTAAAAAATGCAATAAGTTCGTTGCTAATGGTAATAGCCTGTTCATCTGTCATAACAGAAGATACGATATCATCCATATATAGTGCAGACGAAGCAACAGCGGCAGCAGCAGGGAATTTATCCCCTTCATCTTCAACTAGTTGTTGAACAACGCGGAGCGCGAGAAATGGACTCGACCTCAGTCCGAAGCATACACGATTAAATTCATATTCAGTCACAGGATCATCGGTGCTGAAGCGGTACAAAATTCGCTGAAACCTACGATCGGGTTCGCGTACAACTATTTGATGAAACATTTGAAAACAGTCGGCGGAAATACAAACTTTAAAAAGACGAAAGTTAATTAAAATACTAAATAAATCACCCTGTAGGTTGGTACCACTATGCAATATATCATTTAACGAACGACCAGATGTCGTTTTACAACTGGCATCTAAAACCACGCGCAATTTAGTGGTGACCTTATCCTCTCGTAGCACTCCGTGATGTGGAATGTAGTACGAGGGTATAAGTGAATTGTCTTGATGCGATTTAACTGGACTTAAATAGCCCTTATCAATATATGCGCGAATTACTTCGTTATAAGAAAAACGAAAATGAGGTGACGCTTCCAACTTACGTTCTAGACATAAGTAACGTCTATGTGCGGCAGCGAAAGAGTCACCTAAGGAGAACACGTCCTCTCGAAACGGCAGGGATACGATATATCTACCACTATCATCACGAGTAGTGGTGGCGCGAAAATAATGTTCACACTCGAGATCATCGGCACTCTGAGCGGGCGGCGCGGTTATCTCCTCCAATTCCCAAAAACTTTGGAAGAGAGTGTCCATACGATCATGAATCACGGAACAACATGACGTTGTATATGCGGTATTTAATAATGCGGAATTAGGCGATGCGGAATTAAAAGTGGGTACGGAACCCATGATTACAAACCCTAATACGGTTTGTATCGCAGGCGGAATATTACGATGCTTGCTATGCACAATACCCGGCAATAGCAAGTGCGGGAATATAGAACTACCTATAAGTACGTCTATATTACTAGGAATGGCAAACTCGCCGTCTGCCAGCGGTAGGTTTTTAATGTGTGAAAATGCGGCGGTATTGACAGGAACGGAAGGCAAACTGTCCGTAATACGGTCAACAACAAGCGCGGAAATATTAAAGTGAACATTAAAATTAAAACGAGAAAATATATTAAATTCTACTGAACCCTTAACGTTTTTTTGTGAGCCACCGATACCCTTTACCATCGTAGATGAATATTTTAATTCATTTAATAAACCTAAGCGGTCACAACATTCATCAGTAATAAAATTACTTTGGGACGCACTGTCCAATAAACATCGAACTAAGTGTTGTTTACCTAATGCGTCATACACAATAACGCATGCAGTTGCTAGTAGCACAGTTTTGTTACTGAGCGCGCAAAGTGACAGACCACTCAGCTTGGCCACGGCCTCGCCACTGTGTGACGGGAGCGGGGGTGAGGCCATGCTACTACGGGGCGCGGGCGCATCGCGCGCGGGCAGCGAGCCCCGATCCGTAACAAAATGTAGCAAAGAATGATGGCGCTTTTGACATGCACGACACGAAGATTTTGATCTACAAACACCTGACTTATGCTTGGTACTTAAACAATTTACGCATGAATTGTTAGCTTTAATATGTTTATAACGATCGAGAGGTGACAATTTTTCGAATGCACTACATTTATAAAAATGATCATGCATATTACTATTGCAAAGTGAACATTTTATATGTGTTACACTTGAAACATAAGACTGCGGGTCCGGGTACTTAGCAGGCGGGCGGTATTTATTAGTAGGCGGGCGGTATTTATTTGACTCTGTACTGGTGGTGGGCGCGGGTTGTGTATTTTCATATATGCGGCATTGTGTTTTTATAAAATTAATAAATCCGTCAAAATCACGTGATTTTGTTATAGAAGAGTGTAATTCGAACGCGCGTAATGTTTCTGAATCGAATTTACGTTTTGCAATATATAATAAAATGAAATCAGATAATTGTTTTATACCTAAGCCCTTTAATGACATAGCGGCGGTGACATACTTATCTATAAATAATTGAAAACTTGCGGCGGAAGGCATTTTGCCTAATTTAAGATTTAAAATCTGGTCTAAGTAATTAGAACCGAGAACGTGAATATCTTGATACTTATCAAGCAGAGACTTAAATATAATTTCATAGTTTTCGGCGCAGGGTGTAATACCTGCAAATACCGATTGTACTTTGGGTGATAACTTACCCAGTAAATAATACAGTTTTTCTGAGTTTGTAAGTGAGGAGTTGTCATGGACAGTAGATTTGTAACTAGCGTAAAATAAATTCCAATCTTGATAATTGCCGCTGAAGGAGACTAATTCCAGGGGGGGGAGCCTGGACCTAGATACAGGTGCATCTATCCCACACGAATTCCCACCCGTGGGCGCAGAAGAAAGATCAGAAAATGTCTGTTTAATTGAACAAAACAAATCTTCAAATGAGTCATATACATGAAAATTAGGTACGGCAGAAGGATTCTCATCAAGCATCCTACTATTATATTCATCAAGTACATCTTGAAACTTATTACGAACGTCATCGATGGTTATACATGAACTAAGAAACATACGTCTTTTTTCTTCCGATTCCGTAGCCGACTTCGACTTATCGTAAATACTTTGTATTCGTTGAAATAAAGCATTACGTTTAGCTTCTAACATAATAAGTTGACGACTAGGTGAAAAGGTAGGCGCATCTTTATCTTTACGTGACATATCTAATGATTTAACGCAATATAACTATAGGTAATTATACAGTGACCTGTCAATAGACAGCGTAAGAGGACAGTAACGAAAATAAAAATTATATGTAGGTATGTAGCGAGAACACGGTTAAGTGTTGCGTAGATTACTATATAAAATATAATGGAATGCGGGATATAGACATTTATATTTGTATATTATAGGTGTGCGGGATGTACAAGTATATTATGTATAATATAGTTATAGGATACAATTTTAAGACTATACTATAAATGCGGTGATATAAATATTTATTATCTAAAGAGATAATACAGAGGAATGCGGGATATCATATGGTATTCTATAGCGGTATATAATAAATATGTTTATAAATAATAAACTATTACACATATAGGTGCTTGGTTGCGGTATAATATAAAGAAATAACAAGGCAATCCTATATGGCTACGCGGGTATGTCTGAGAAACAAATAAGTAATATAAGACTAAATAAGCGGATTTTATATTATCAATTTTGAAAGCGGTTTCTTAATAATAATATTAAACGAAGGACCTTGCGAATAAATAGCAAAAGGGGTACGTTATTAAATGTAACTCAATTTAAAAATAGCAAAATATCCGGCTCGAAGGACCAAAAAATGTTAAAGCGGTTCCCTAGGGATATGTATCCCGAGAGATATATTCCTTCGATAAGACTGTCGTCACAGATCACGGGCAAAGTAAGGAGTTACGAGCGTACCTGGCTTTCTGCTATGGCGTCTTGGTGCAGGAATCGATGATCGACGACGATGATGATCGATGAACTGATCACACACACAACACGCGCGGCGGAAATTAGCAATACAAACAATAATTATTTATATAAAAAAAAAATATTCAAAAGAGCAACACGCAAGTTTCTTACTCTATCTTCTTGTGATGAGTCTGCGTTCCGAATGAGTGGTAAAATCAAAATATGACTATTCAAAAGTGCTTGTAATGAGTTTATTTGAATAAAGATTATTTCTATTTCTATTTCAATACTAATTGTAAAGTTTTATTGAATATAAAAGTACCGTCAAAATCGGTCCATTCATTTCAGAGATTAGCCGGAACAAATGTACAGACAGACAGACAAAAATTGGAAATATTACTTCGGTATATGTACCGTATTTATATTCATATGCATGTAGTAAAAAACGGTTATTTCAATATTACAAACAGACACACCAATTTTATTTATATGTACAGATACCCAATAATCTTAATAACCAATAAGACGAAATATTTTCTATTATATTAACGAAATCCACAATAACTAGAAGATAATTTAGGAAAAGTAAGTAAACACGTACCAATCTACACAAATAAAGCTTTGAATATACGGGACAAGCTTACGGCTAGCCTAATTGGATGAAGCAAATACAGACGTCCATATAATCTGCGCTGTAGTGTTTATTAACAGAATATTCTCATATTGAGATGCTTAATAAAAAAATGTCATTTTGATTATTACCTATCTATATGTATATAGAAATAGAATAGAAAATCATTTATTCAAATAAACTTACATTGAAGTACTTTTGAATAGTCATCACATTTTTTTAATCTACCGCTCGTTCGGAAAGCTGTCTCATCAAAAGAAGAACGAGCAAGAAACTTGTGTGTTGCTCTTTTAAATAATTTTGTTGTTGCATTTTTAAATTGAAGTGTGTAGCTATGAAGAAATATTTGACTGGAAGGATGAAAAAGATATGTTTGTCAAAATTGACAGTCTATTGTTATTATGAAATATAATAGTATTACTCTACATAAACACTTATTATCTAAATATATATAACTCAAAGGTGACTGACGTAGTGATCTATCAACGCACAGCCCAAACCACTGGACGGATCGGGCTGAAATTTGGCATACAGGTAGATGTTATGACGTAGGCATCCGCTAAGAAAGGATTTTGATTAATTCTACCCCCAAGGGGATAAAATAGGGGCTGAAAGTTTGTATGAAACTTTGTCAATTTTAAACCGATCGGGCTGAGACTTTGCATGCATAAAGCTACTATGACGTGGGCATCCCGTAAGAAAGGAGTTTGATAAATTCTATCCCTAAGGGGATAAAATAGAGGATGAAAGTTTGTATAAAACTTCTTAGATTTTCAACTGATTAAACTGAAATTAAAGATTGGAGCTACTATGATGAAGACGTTCACTTAAATAGGATTTTAATAAATTCAACCCCCATGGTGATAAAATAAGGGATGATGCAGGATGTAAATGTATTAGTTTGAACCTATCAGTACCTAATGGAAAGAATAAATTAAGACGAAGAAAATAATTTTTAGTCCTTTTATTTTAGAAAAATAAAGTTACATTCCACGCGGACGAAGTCGCGGGAATAGCTAGTTTTGTATAAATACATAAAAACTGACCAGATACTATACAGGGTGTAAGGGACAGGTGAGCAAAAACTGAAATTGAATTCAGACCATTAATCTGAACTGAAAACAACATTGCGCGGCGTCACAACCAAGAATCGTTATTTATATGGCTGTGGTGGATTTCCGGTTTTCAGACCATTCATCTGAATCAGCTGTTTTCGTTTTGGCCAACCTGTCCCTTACACCCTGTATAATTTTTATTTATTTAGAAGAGCAACCAAACTCACATGGATAACATATTTCCAAGGAATAATATACCCCGTCTACTTCAAACGGGGATCGAAATTACGACGGCCTGAGCCGAGGTTTGAGCCGATTTGGTGCCCTCAGACTAAAGTCGTATCCGTCAGGTGGGATTTGGCCTTCAGCCGCTCCATAAGTCCTTCCTTTGGTTTGGAGTGCCATCTGCACTCGCCCCTATCGTCCGGTGAAGCTGTAAAAGCCAGCTGCGGCCAACAGCATTAGAGTAGTCCGAAAAAATAGAGTGACCTTGAGCAAATAAGTAAAAAAATATTTAATAATCTAACAAAATAAAAACCAATTAAACGTTTTGTTGTTCTAATATAAAAAACTTTCATCCCCTATTTTATTTTACGGGTAAAATTAGATATGGGATGAAAGTTTTTATGGAAATTCTTCATTTTTGGGGCTAGAACTATGAAACTTTTTTTCTCTCTTTCTTTTTTTGCGTTATATTCTTCCGTACAACCTTACATCTACCATTTCATCCCCTTACAACCCTTTTCGCATTAAAAAATAGCCTATGTCCTTTCTCAGGGTGTAGACTATCTGTGTACCAAAATTCATTTATCCGTTGGGTATTTTCACAGACACACAGACAGACAGACAGAGTTACTTTAGCATTTATAATATTAATCTACTGGTGGAATATTACTAAAATACACTGTGGTCGTTGTACTAAAATATTCAACAGATTAACCGAAAGGTCTGCAGTGTAATGCATTAACATTCATAAGGTGCTCGGACATACAGTTCAGTTATGTAATATTATATTATCTGTGGTTCAGTACTGATAACCCTGTACGGTACGGCCCTGTGTGGGAGACACAGGACCGTCTTTCACGTATTAGAGGCCCTGGGCACATTAGGCTAATGGGGCCCCTATGACCACAGTACTAAAGCACTGTTTTGTTTGACGACCTCGGTGGTCTAGCGGTCTAGCACACCGCTTTACGTCCGATGGTCGCGGGTTCGATTCCTCGCACGGCACAAACATTTGTATTCATGAGTATGATTGTTTGTATCGGTCTGGGTGTTTTCTATGTATAATATGTATGTATTTACGAAAAAATATATCTATGTACTTGTATCAGTTATCTAGTACCCGTAACACAAGCTTTAACTTAACTGGGACTGGATGGCGTTGTGTGAATTGTCCTGAGATTATTATTATTATTATTGTTAGAATAGACAAAGTAATTTTTTAACATAACTCTTTAGAGATGTATATGCGGATGCCCTACCTTCAAAACTAACCAGACAAAAATGATTTTAAAAAATCGTTAACAAGTTCTTGTTAGACGTTTATAAAAAAATTAACAAAAATAAACAAATTGATCGTAGTCGGTAAGCGTTTGTTGGTAAACTGATTTTCAGGTGAGAGTAGAGTAGCTATGAGTTATCGTTTGGTAATGGAGTAGAGACTAGACTAGACTAGGGGGCCCCAATCCATCGCGGGGCCCTGGGACGTGCCCAGTGTGCCCAGTAGGGAAGAGGGGCCTACTCCCACACATGTTGGTTACGCCATTTATAACATTTTTATTGTTAACAATTATATATATTGTTATTTCGCTGGTCTGTTGTATTTGCAGTCAAGGTTTGTATATTTGTAATTTAGCGGGTAAGTATGTACCTGTAAAGTGGCGCCTCTGTCGCGTCACTGCGAGTGCAATTGTGCATCTATTCACTTCGAAAACTCTCTGATTTGTACAATCAACCGCCGTGCACGCTGCTAAAAGTTAATCTCGAATTTGGACAATATTTTTGTGTTTTGTGCTTATATCATTGTGATCTGTGCGACAGCCGTTTAGAGGTGGTCTCCAGGAGTACGAGCCCAATATATTGCAGGTAACAAGCCTTGAATGTTTTAATCAGTCAGCGAATTAACATCATATTTCTGAACCAGCGACCGCGCCCTACCGCATGGTGGTGAAACCTTATTTGCTATATTTTTCCGCAATTTCCCACCATGTACCAAGTTAGGTCGACTTCCATGCAGTACCCTTAGGATTGTGTTTAATTCCTCTTTATTTCCTATTACATTTAGCTACTGAAAGCAAGCCTTTTAACAACTGAAATATGTGAGATGGAGGTACATGTTTTTAAAGTTTACTTTTAAAAAATATATATAAGTTTTACGTAATGTATTATTACATAATTACAGTTTAGTACATGTGAGTACACAATAGGTGTTGTTGCATAGCAAATTTGATGGCAACTAAATAATAGAAATAGAAATAATATTTATTCAAATAAACTTAATACAAGCACTTTTGAATAGTCACATTTTTTTTTATTCTACCACTCATTCGGAATGCAGACTCATCACAAGAAGAATGAGCAAGAAACTTGTGTGTTGCTCTTTTCAATAAATATTGATAATGTAAAACACAACCGGTACCATATCATACCAACCACATATAAGTTAGTCAGCTGTTCTCTCGACTTCATCCGCGTGAAATTTAACTTTATTTTTTTAAAATAAAGAAATTTTTCTGAAATTAAAGTAGCCTAAGTTACTCCTTATTACATCAGCAACCTGCCAAAAAAAGTCCCGTCAAAATCAGTCCACTAATTTCAGAGATTACCCAGAACAAACAGACAGACAGACAAAAGTTGTAAAAAATTTTATTTTTGTGTATGTACCGTATTTATATTCATATGCATGTAGTAAAAAACGGTTATTTCAATTTTACAAACAGACACTCAAATTTTATTTATATGTGTAGATATTGTCTGCTAGCTGAGTCCGTGACTCCGTGAAAAAAAAAGCTAAATTGAAAGTGATTGTTATCGTAATTATATTAGTGAAAACCTCACGATAATCGGTTAAATGGTTTCTGACACAAAAATTTTACAATTTTTTGTATCAGATGGTCAAAGTTATCGTTGAAAAATTTTACAACCATAACTTTGAGTTATATTACGTTGATAAATTCTCTGATACAATTTATTCCTGTGATTTTCTCATTTCTCTTACATGTACAGACAATAAATATTTTATCATACGTACGTATAGTTACACAGTCGACGTGCAACATTGCTATGATGATTTCATCAGGCTTTATAATAATAATAATAATAGTTGCCATCTCCTCTCCTTAAGAGGGGAGATGAGATTTCTTTTTATTAAATTAGAGGTACGAACGTTGCGTGCGTGAGTATTTTCGTCTAGCCATTTTGTCTACGGAGCACAATTTGAATACGGGACAGAGTCAGTCCCGCCGGGACATTTTAAACGAATCCTAAAATACGGGACGTCCCGGAAAATACGGGATGTCTGGCAACGCTAGATCATACTCATGAATACAAATTTGTGCCGTGCCGAATCGAACCGGTGATCACCGGAAGTAAAGCGGTGTACTAAACAGCTGGACCACCGTGGCCGTCAAGGAATATATTAAGAAACAAAACGTGTATTAAAAACATGAATAAATAAATATTAATTATATTTCTAGTGAACATAATTGAAATATTTTCGACGAGTTTTGACCGCAATACCGCTCGGAAGGAATTTGACCCTTCTGTTTGGTAAATCCCAGTATTTTCTCCAACTAAATCCCTTAACCCTTCCTAAATGATGGCTACACAAGTTAAGAAATATGAAAATGTTTGCAATACCCATGGGGGTCGATGATACTGATATTGACGACCTCGGTGGTCTAGCGGTCTAGTACACCGCTTTACAACCGATGGCCGCGGGTTCGATTCCTAGCACGGCACAAACATTTGTATTTGTATGATTGTTTGTATCGGTCTGGGTGTTTTCTATGTATAATATGTATTTATTTACAAAAAAAATATCTATGTATATGTATCAGTTATCTAGTACCCATAACACAAGCTCTAGCTAGCTTAACTTGAGTCTAGATGGCGCTGTGTGAATTGTCCTGAGATTATTATTATTATTATTGGTACGTACATACTTACCCATATAATACAATAATTTATTAAATTAAACAATATTAATGCTAAACTTAAACTTGACGTTCATAAGCGGCTAAAATGTCCTACATGAATAAATGATTTTTGAATTTGAATTTTATAGCAGTTAAACATGATCACGCAGATAAAATTATTGCCTGCAATTATTTAATTATACAAATATAATATATTGCAGGTAGGCTATAAACACATCTATACAAATAAATAAAAATGGAGTGTCTGTTTGTAATATTGAAATAACCGTTTTTTACTACATGCATATGAATATTAATACGGTACATACACCAAAATATCATTTCTTACAATTTTTGTCTGTCTGTCTGTTTATTCCGACTAATCTCTGAAATGGCTGGACCGATTTTGAAAAGACTTTTTATGGCAGATAGCTAATGTAATAAGAAGTAACTTAGGCTACTTTTATTTTAGAAAAGTAAAGCTAAATTCCACGCGGACGAAGTCGCGGGTACAGCTAGTGGGAAATGAAAATTAACCATGCCTTATACACCGGATTGTGAATTCATAAAAACTTTATAAGTTTCATACGTGTCTCTATTGTAGTATGACATGCGAGCTTTGTACCGTTGAATATTTTACAGTGGGATTACGGTGGGATTAAAACTAGTTCAAAAAAGACGTGGAGTAATCCATAAACAGGGGCGGATCATGAATTTGTGGGGCCCTGGAAGCCAAAAGCTAAGAATAGAATAGAATGGAAAATTATTTATTCAAATAAACTTAATTTAAGCACTTTTGAATAGTCATAACAATTTGTGTTTTATCTACCACTCCTTCGGAAAGCTGTCTCATCACAAGAAGAACAAGCAAGAAACTTGTGTGTTGCTCTTTTAAATAATCCTTGTAAGTTTACATTTACAAGTCGAAACGTGTGAATACAAACTACCAACCAGCACTAATTTATTAGGGTCAAATATAAATATACAATAAGATTAAATCAGTCGTAGTGATAAGAGCAGACCAGTCCCTACAAGCAGTACTCGTTCACGAGTATGACGGATGAGCCAGCCATCACTGCGCTCGACCATATTTTAGGGAGCCCAATGACCCGGCCCACCACGCCGCCACATGTCTGGACATTTTAGTGAGCATGACTACTCATTCCACTCGACCACGTTACAGCTACAAAAATTACTATATGGTAGTTACAGTATTCGCACTTTACATAAGGATGCATGCGGTAATCAATACAAAAGCCGCTACGCTAACATATATCATGAAAGCAGTATGAAAAATAAATTATAACGTTGTCCGCAAATAAACTTATACTTGCTATATATTGCTATCATATATATATTCATCTATCTTATAATAGGCTTTTTTACATAACATTTGTTTAATATAAAATTTGAATAAAAAAAACTAAAAGAGCAACACACAAGTTTCTTGCTCGTTCTTCTTGTGATGAGACAGCTTTCCGAACGAGTGGTAGATAAAAAACAAATTGTTATGACTATTCAAAAGTGCTTAAATTAAGTTTATTTGAATAAATGATTTTCTATTCTATTCTATTCTATTCCTGAACTAAATCTTAGGGGTCTACCTAATTATATTACTCAACTAAAAAAATACACCGACCAAAAAAAAAAGGCCCAGAAATTTCCCGTTCCTTTCGATAGACGTTCACTTGCATGAGTTGATTGATCTCAGGGTTGCCAACCTTATGATAAGTTTTTTAACATTCTAGATATTTTTTTATATTCCAAATATCGTTTCAATGGGGACTGGAGATGCTTTGTATCCTCGGGGCCCTGAGCTGCAGCCCAAAAAGGCCTTAGGTAGATCCGCCCCTGTCCATAAAGCATATGAATTATATCAAAGTCTTTACTTTCATCGTTATATACGTTATTGACGGCCTCGGTGGTCTAGCGGTTTAACACTACCTTACTTCCGATGGTCGCGGGTTCGATACCTCGCACGGCCCAAACATTTGATTCATGAGTATGATTGTTTGTGTGGGTGTTTTCTATGTATATTATGTGTGTATTTACGAAAAAAAATCTATGTATTTGTATCAGTTGTCTAGTACCCATAACACAAGCTTTAGCTAGCTTAACTTGGGTTTAGATAGCGCTGTGTGAATTGTCCTGAGATTATTATTATTATATACGTGAAAAGCATGCTCACAGTAAGGCCCAGTTTTTTTTATGGATTATAGCGAAATGGTGTACCCGTCTGCACTAACAGTATAAGCTGGCGGTGCACCAGTGGAGGATGATAAGATGAACATGAGGTCAAGTCAGTTAGCACATTACGATAAATTCACTGGGAATTTATCACGATTGTCTCCAGAATCAAACCTGCGACCAACAAACAAACAACGAGTAAAGCGGTGTACTAAACCACTAAACCTAGAGATGTCTAACTCGTAACAAACATGACTCGAGTTAACTCGAGTTAAAATTCAGGTATCTCGAGTTAACTCGAGTTTATTCGAGTTACTTGGAATAAAAAGATTACTTTTTATTTTTTCGAACAAATCTAATGTTTTTGGGCGCAGCTAGCCTTGAAAGTTTCACCGAACTCATTCATTTTAATGATAACATAACCGGACGAATATGCGAAAGAAGAAATGATAATGTCCTCAAATCAATATTGAAACATTTGTGACGAGTGAAAATTGTATGATATGAAATGATCGGAAGATTTCATGTCATTGTCAGTTCGTTGACAGAATCATGCTCTCGCCCTTTCACTTGATTCATTCATTTACCAGTTGAATTCTTCCAACTCGAGTTGGCAGAATTCAACTCGAGTGAACCCGAATTATACGCAACTCGAGTTGACACATCTCGAACCAAACCACCGAGGCTGTCGAAAATAAATATGTCATCATCATCATCATCATCGCGGCCCGGAAGACGTCCACTGCTGGACATAGGCCTCCCCCAAAGATCTCCACGACGATCGGTCCTGCGCTGCTCGCATCCAATGCCTTCCAGCGATCTTGACCAGATCGTCGGTCCACCTTGCTGGAGGCCTTCCCACGCTGCGTCTTCCGGTCCGTGGTCGCCACTCGAGGACTTTACAGCCCCAACGGCCATCTGTCCTAATAAATATGTAAGCATTACAAACAAAAAAACAAATTTATCGTCTGTATAATATCAGTTTACATTACAAGAACGCTATTAAAGAATATCTCTACAAGATGTTTTATTATAATCGTTGCCAGAAACAAAATTATATTACTATCATTACATAGTATAAAACAAAGTCGCTGTCGCTGTCTGTCCGTCCCTGTGTATGCTTAAATCTTTAAAACTACGCAACAGATTTTGAAGGAGTTCCTTTTAATAGATAGAGTGATTCAAGAGGAAGGTTTATATGTATAATACATGTACACCCGGGCGAAGCCGGGGCGCGTAGCTAGTAATAGTATAAAACAAAGTCGCTGTCGCTGTCCGTCCCTATGCTTAAGTCTTTAAAATTTCGCAACGGATTTTGGAGAAGTGTTTTCAATAGATAGAGTGATTCAAGAAGAAGGTTTATATGTATAATACATGTACAATCGGGCGAAGCCGGGGCTAGTACCTAGTTATCAATAAACCTTTCCTCGTGCAATCGATCGGTTCCCAATTATCTATATAATTGGATACATTTAATATTCAAAACGCTCGCCCTATATTGTGTAATGTTTATATTTAGTAAACAAAGTGTTTCCTTTGCCTTACGCCGAATCCACAGATAATCTGGGATTTTATAAAATCAATTAGGGACTCTTGTTACCATCACGGTACATCGATTACGATGTAAAGCAAAGCCTATTACTCACTAAACGATTACTTGAATGACGAGCGTGCATGGCAATAGTTGTTCATGCACGGGATTTTCATTTAATGTTAGACATAGACATCTATATATATATTGTAAATAAACTGGCTTTAAAAAAAAAGTAATTCAATTGAGTTTCTTGCCAGTTCTTCTCAATTGGATCTATATACCGAACTGGACAGTAGGGAAAAAAATTAAAATTATAACTTGGTGTTCATAAGCGGTTAAAATGTCCTACATGAATAAATGGTTTTTGAATTTGACGATCTTAAATTTATAGATTAAATACATTAAGTTTTTATAAAACACCAAACTTATTCCTAAAAAAGATATTCGCATCGACAAAAAGTATATAGAATTTAACTATTTTTCGGACTACTCTAATGCTGTTGGCCTCAGCTGGCCTTTACAGCTTCACCGGACGATAGGGGCAAGTGCAGATGGCTCTCCAAACCAAGGAGGACTTATGGAGCGGCTGAAGGCCAACTCCCCCCCGACTGATACGACTTTAGTGTAAGGACACCGGACAATATAAAATATAATTTCTTCTTATAACTTAGGATAATGTATTCTGGCCTAAGGTCTAACTTGGCCAGTTCTCATATACCAATTATTACTTTCGATGGCTAGTTACTACTAATAATAAAATAGGAACCGACAAGTAACATGTTTAAAACTTGTGAAGGCTATAATATAATTCGTATATGAAAAAGTTTGAACTTCTAGGAAGTTATCAAGTCATCTGGAAGTGGGTTATAATTTTGATCTATAGTTGATCAGTGATAAACATTACGATTTTTGGATGTTAATATCTAAATAAACGTTTGAGATATGTCTATGATATTTGGAACACATATTTATCTGGTAAGTTAGTTATCTGGTTAGTTGGATTACAATTCAGTTCTGTACCGAACTACATGCTCCTATTATATTATTATATTGACTGTAATCTGTTTTGTATGCTAATAAATAAATAAATAAATAAATAAGTCTCAATATATGAACCAAATTTGACACGTGTATGTAAAAGTTTTTGAGTTATGAGGGAGTCAAAAGTGGCTCCAAATGGTTCGTGTAAAACTACACACGGTGCTGCTCGCCAGTTCTCTTACTTGGCTTTGAAACGCTTCCGCGTGTCTAGATACTCCTGGACAATTCACATAGCGCCATCTAGTTTTAAGCTATGTAATATAATGTTATCTGTGCTTAAGTTAAGCAGAGCTTATGTATATAAAACAATTGACATACATACATAATACACATAGGAAGCACCCACACCAATTCAAACAATCATATATATTTGTACAGTACGAAGAATCGAATCAACGACCATAGGAAAGTAAAGCGATGTCCTAAATCAGCCCATCGTGGTCGTCAAATAATGTATGTTTCTCATAATATACTAAGGTTATTTTAAAAGACAGTGTTATTTTCTTCTCTAACCTTCGTCTCCATATTATAGTGTTGGGTCAATTTGATTAAACTTAAACCAAATGTTATTTGGATCCGTTGGATTTCGAAGGTACCCAATATATGGCCTTAAAGATAAACCGGATGAATATATGCAGTCGTAAAAGGTATTGTTTCATTCTTATTCTGATCATTATGAACTCAAAAACAATGAATAATTATAATAATATATTTATTTTTCTCCACAAAATCATACATAATATAAAGTGCTGCAGAACCTTTGAAGTATGTAAATTTCCATGCAAAAATACAGTTTTGTGGAGAACTGGTGCCTGTACTAGGTTTCCGAAGAACCTGTGTCACGGGTCACCAGGTCCCCCCACTAGATCTTACATGCTAAAATTTATATATAGGTGGAAAGAATTAGCTGGAAAGATAATGTAAGAAATGAAGAAATATTGTACAGGGTGAAAGAAAAAAGGCAGATATTGAATGCTATAGAAAGTAGAAGAGGAAAAAAGTTGGGGCACTTGATACGGCACGATGAATTTTGAAACTAAGGAATTATTGAGGAAAAGATAGAAGGAAAGAGAAGGAGAGGAAGACCAAGGCACAGCTACATCAAACAAATTATTTATTTATTTATAATTGCACATGCATATACATTACTTTACATACAATAAATCAACAACACACATGGACTCTGTTTAAAGAGTATGGCAATTACGCAGATGACTCATTCCCAAAATGAAATTTAAAATTTCAATCTGTTGTAGTGTTCACTTAGCTCTTATAGTACCTCTGTTAAAAATTCTTTTACTGTGTAGTAAGCTTAAATTTAAAATTAGAGACAGAATTGGAGTCGTGTCGTATCAAGGCCTAAAGACTGTGATGGAAGATCGTAGAAAGTGGCAAGAGCTCCACCGACAAGAGCGTAGCTCTTAAATTTATGAATGAATGAACATTAGAAGAAGGATACACCTACTATAATCAATGAAACAGAGAATATTTGTAATGAAAAAACAATATAATTTAGAGGTACGTTAAAAATGTAAAAGTATCCAACAGAGAATGAAAACCTGTAAGCCTGTAGTTCTACGATATAGTAAGTCATTATTTAGCGATTTCAGTTTTTGATGTCATTGATTCGAAAGCTCCTGATTATCTGTATAAGAAACTCGTGTGGTCTTGCAATCAACATTATTTTAAAACTAGGTTTGGGGTAAAAGTTAAAAATACTCCCAATAAACTCGTAATTATTTAATTGAAATGAGCGTACAATCGACACAGGTGTAACCTAATACAGAATAATCGCGACTGGCTATGACCGAGCGACAGCGGAAGCTGCACGGTGCAGCAAAGCGATGCGTTACAAAACTTGTCAGACGACTCTCAGGTGAGTACATCACAGAAAGTCCGGCCAACCGCATACTACGGGTTTCGCTCGAGTATGCTCACGAATTAAATTAATGTTGTACAATAATGATTGTATGTGTATATAAGTATATAACAAGAGTATAAATGTATATATATTTATATTATTATGGTTATATATGTGAATATTGTAATGTTCGTATCCGTATGTATGAGGTGTAATAAAACCAAGCTTATCCGTCAAGCGTATATTCCGGACTGGCTCCATCTCACATATCGCCTTAAAAGTACCCGCCACCTAATTATATCTTATATACCCTATATTACAAATATAATTTAATGAAATGTATAAATCTGTAAATATGAACTTTAAGTCACCTACACTACATTAGAGTAGCCCTAGGGCTACTCTGTATCGACGGGTGAATCCTGCACATCGGACTACTGCCTTCAGGGGCAGTTTCAGATATATGGCCTCTAAGTGTTGGAATAACTTGCCTCCTCCCATTCGCACTGTAAGCACTAAAGATAATTTTAAAAACCAACTGAAAAGACTTCTACTAACTGAACAATAGGAGGTCCCGTATCTGCGGACCTTTATTACCCAACTTAGTCCGCAAGCACTGTCTTGGATCATCTTCGTCATCATCAGTCTCGCGGAGCCTTTCACCACATCAATATATGTGTAATCCTTGTTATAGTATTTATGTAGTATAAGTAGTTTAATAACATAATTAATTACATTATTTACAATTTATTCATATTTTATATATTTTGATAAAGAGCTCGAAGTTTAATATTTATGTATTTTTTTAGTAATAAGTATAGTATAAGTAAGGAGCCAACAGAATATCAGCGCTGCAGTTATCTGTAGCATTATGCTGAGTTGGCTGCCTTTTCACTTTTGCGGCACATAAAGTCACCTACATTTCTTTTATTAATTCGTGTTTTTTCTGTATCTCATGTATGTTATGTGTCTGTAATTGTGAATAAACAATTTATCTATCTATCTTAGGGTGGATAAGTTACCTAGACCTAGACATAGTATCCAATTTACAATTTTAATAATTAGTTTGGCTTTAATAATAGTTTAAAAAGAGAAAAGTTTAGCTTAGTTTTAAAGAATAAAGGTATTTTGAAATTGACATTTTGCAAATTTTAACACGTGAGATGTCTTCAATTTCCCTTCTTTATCTTCTTTTCTTCTCCTTACGTCATCTTTACATATTTGAGAATACATTTGAGAGGACACTTAGGTCTTGATAGTAGTACCATTTGCAGTTAATATCCATTAAATACATTTTTCCTGTCATAAATAGTTTTACTACATATTTCTACAACAAATTTGCGCAGGCTGTTCAGAACTACGTGGCGTGACGGTTGATACGCGTTATCAATCACATACTCAACAAATACGGTTGATTTGTCTCTTTCGTTCATTTCCTTCCATTTTGTATTTGAGATATTGTTTCTGATTCCCTTTAATTTGTCTTAGATGTGTACTAGCTGTAAATATTAATAGAATAGAAAATCATTTATTCACTTACTTACTGGTTACTCCGTCGTAATATCGATCCCCGTTTGAATTGGATGGGGGATCGATCGGAGCGTCGATATGGAAATATCGACAGATTTGTAGTGAAATTTCAGACTATCGTATTGTTAAGATTCACATCGACATTGTCGTAAAATCTGATATTTTTAAAATATTAAAAGAAGGTAGTTTCATTATTACTCGGTATCGTTAAACTAGTTGCCTATAACCCCCACTCATATCTTCTCTGTAGAAAATAGAGGGTTTTTGTAAGCCGCGGCATTCGGTCTTTGAGCACAGGATGTGCTGGTTGTATTTTAAATGCTAAAGTGAATTGCGTTGGAGACATAGTTAAATTAATGCTATAATAATAATAATAATTCAAGACAATTCACACAGCGCCATCTACTCCCAAGGTAAGCAGAGGTTGTGTTATGGGTACTAGACAACTGATATACACGCATACATTTTTTTTTGTAAATAAATACATATTATATATAGAAAACACCCAGACCGATACAAACAATCATACTCATGATTACAAATGTTTGTACCGTGCGAGGAATCGAACCTACGACCATCGGATAGTAAAGCGGTGTGCTAAACTACTAGACCGCCGAGGCTGTCAAAATCTATATAGTTGTTATTTTATTATAATCATACTTTTACTAGTACATAGAGTTGATATATCTTACAATATTAAGTTTATTTGAATAAAGATTATTTCTATTTCTAAGTTCTCTGTCGGAGAGCAATTAAGTTAGATTTCATTACATTACATAGGAATTTATGATAGGTACACTGTAATACAGTGGCGAAGTTAGGTAACCAAGGGCCCTGGGGCAAATAAAAAAATGTATGCCCTACATTACAGTTTTATTAAAACGCACACATCGCTATCAGTCAAATTGACAATACTGCCAACCCACAGAAAGAATTTTGGGTAATATTTGTGGCAGTACATGATATTTCATTGACAGATTATTAAATATGTATGTTTGGGAAACTACTCTCTGCTACCAAAATGTTAGGGAATTTACTCTCTGTATATATATAGTGAAGAATGAGTGGAAGCGTCAGTTTCGTACCTGTATGGTTCTGCGGATTTCTTGGGCTTCAGGGTCTCGAAGGTATCTTCGCTAGCTTTCCAGCTTCACAGTAGGTTTAACACAGTTCTAATTTATTTTAATTCACAACACAATGCGCGCGCGTCATGGCCGCTGTACGGTCCGTTTGTTACTAGGTGAGGGAGGGGAAGGGAACGCGCGGGAACAGAAAACTAACGGACTCTAATATAATATAATATCTGTGCTTACGATGATACAGGGTAGATTTTGAACAATGTATTTATGTATGGTTTATGTATGTATCTATATATGTAGTTATTTATTCATATATATTTTTATGTGTATCGTTTAATATATTTATTATATGTATTTGCACCGCCAACAATTATTCTCTGCACCACCCATGGTTGACTGGTAGATAATGCCGCATGGTGTTGAGTCCACCTATATATTTTCAATTATGTGCATTAAAGTTTTAATAAATAAATAAATAAATAATTCCGAAGGTATAACTTTCGAATTTCTCTCAACAGTGTTGCCATGATTAAAGTCGGGTTGCAACCTGTCATATTTTGAAAATGGGAGAAATTTTGAAAAGTTCTGTTGGATTAAGATTTTCTGGTAAAGGTGCGAGGGCCCCCTGAGCTGAGGGCCCCGGGGCATATATAGACCTGTCATATTTATTTTGAAAATGGGAGAAATTTTGAAAAGTTCAGTTGGATCGAGATTTTCTGGTAAAGGTTCGAAGGCCCCCTGAGCTTGAGGGCCCCGGGGCACTGCCTTATTTAGCCCCTAGGTATATATAGACCTGTCATATTTATTTTTAAAATGGGAGAAATTTTGAAAAGTTCAGTTGTATCGAGATTTTCTGGTAAGGGTTCGAGGGTCCCCTGAGTTTGAGGGCCCCGGGGCACTGCCTTATTTAGCCCCTAGGTGTATATAGACCTGTCATATTTATTTTGAAAATGTGAGAAATTTTGAAAAGATCAGTTGGATCGATTTTTACTGGTAAAGGTTCGAAGGCCCCCTGAGCTTGAGGGCCCCGGGGCACTGCCTTATTTAGCCCCTAAGTATATATAGACCTGTCATATTTATTTTGAAAATGTGAGAAATTTTGAAACGTTCAGTTGATCGAGATTTTCTGGTAAAGGTTCGAGGGCCCCCTGAGCTTGAGGGCCCCGGGGCACTGCCTTATCTAGCCCCTAGGTATATATAACGTTATTCAGTGAACATAATGTCATATTTATTTTTAAAATGTATCATCTATATATACCAATAAAATTGAGAAATTTTGAAAAGTTTTTTTACAGTTGAATATAAATGCGAGATTTTTTTTACAATTTTTGTCTGTCTGTCGGTTCTGAGAAATGGCTCCCGATTTTGACGTGACTTTTTTTGGCAGGTAGCTGATATAATGAGTAATTTAGGATACTTTTATTTTAGAAAAATAAAGTTAAATTTCACGGGAAGTCACTGCCTTAATGAATACAAATATTTGCCCGAACTCAGGTGTATATAGACCTGTCATATTTATTTTGTAAAATGTGAAATTTAATTTCCACCGCTGAAATAGATCCCCCAAAGATTGACGATCGGTTTTTCAAATGCCTTCCAGCGATCTTGACCAGATCGTCGGTTCACCTTGCTGGAGGCCTTCCACGCTGCGGTTTCCGGTCACGCCACTCGAGGACTACTGCCCCAACGGCCATCTGTCCTACGAGCTATGTGCCCTGCCCATTGCCACTTCAGTTTCGCAATTCTTCGGGCTATGTCGGTCAGCCCTTCTATCTCATTATATATAGACCTGTCATATTTCGCGCCATTTATAAACATATCGTGAGAAATTTCATATTTGACGACGTTCAGTTGATCGAGATTTTCTGGTCGCGGGTTCGATTCCTCGCACGGCACAAACATTTGTATTCATGAGTATGATTGTTTGTATCAGAGATATAATACGGCAACACTGCGTATGGCTGTCAAAATAAACAGCTGTTACATTATTTATATTTTAATTTAGTTTTACTAATAAATAATCGTATATTTTTATAAAATATAATAAAATAAGTGATAATTATTAAGTACCAGTGTTTGTTGAAGATTATATATATATAACGTTATTCAAACGTGAACGGCATCGAAAATTGAACAAATGTTTTATTACCTTTGAAAGTAATCTAGTTAATGATATAAATGGGATGTTAATCTAAATAATTAAGGTTGTTTCATCACATATCCATATTTACATATTATTTAGTTACATTTTTTTCATAAAAGTAATATTAGAAATATTAGAGATTCATATTGGAAATGTTTAAATCATCTCAAACAACAAAATACGTCTACCTCACATTATTTTGTTTTTAGCAATAATTCCTATAGTATATTCTCAATTAATTAATATATAAGTATAATAATTCATAACTATAAATACATTATTAAATTGTCGACAAATCAATGAGAATATACATAGTATCATCTATATATACCAATAAAATTGGATTGTCTGTTTGTAATATTGAAACAACCGTTTTTTTACTACATGCATATGAATATAAATGCGGTACATACACCAAAATAACATTTTTTACAATTTTTGTCTGTCTGTCCATGAGTTTGTTGAACTGTCATTAATCTATAAACACATGAAAAAAATGGCCAAGGAGAAAAGACCGATTTTGACGTGACTTTTTCTCTAATACACAGGCCTTTTATACAACACAAGCAACTATATAATGAGTTAATCACAGAAATTAGGATAGAAAACTTTAAAAAATTATTTTTAAAATTAATCGAAAACCTTCTCAAAAATATTAAAAGTTAAATTTCAAAAACAATTAGAATATTATGAAAATGAGTTCTGGACCCATAAACTACAATTTGATACGAATACTACAAGATTATTGTTGCATATAAAAGAACTGGACGCATCATTGGATGCCATTAGTGACAAGTACTCACAAGTCAATGAATACAAATATTTGTACTAAAAGTGAATGTGAAACATCAGACCACCTAGGCAACATTCAGACTTCAACACTGTGTCGAATTACACCCACATCGACATCCATCATCAATACAGGTGCTACCCAGTATTGTTAGTAGTAACCACACATGTATGAGTAACACAGTAATATATTCAGATAGCATGGGAATAAATCTGCACTTGATACCTGTTTGACATATCCAAAATAATTGTATGTCATTTAATTATATAGTTGAATATAAAAAACAGTTATTAAATACACAACTCTTGTGTTATTCAGTAGTTTAAGTATCACTAAAAATGACTTGATATTCTTATTTAATTCTGTCTCGAATATGAGAATTAAAAAATTTATTATATGTACATTACCTTATTCAAAGTCATTATCCAAGAATAGAAATAATAATATTTTTAGACTTAACACTCTTATATACAACATGAGCTGTTATAATAGCAATATTCATTGTTTTGATATAAATAAATTTGTAAAAAATTTTACATTGACTAAAAATACTTTGTATTTGTCACATTTTGATAAAAGACATATAGCTACTTTGTTAGCTCATAATATACACAATCCTGTTATAAGTAGTATAACGGGTTGACTGCACAGTTTTTAGTAGTTTTACTAATGTTTCTGTGCAAGAATCTTTAAACTTAAGTTACAGACAAAGAGAAAGCCATCACAACTAAATTTATTACATCAAAATATTCAAGGCTTTCTTGGCAAAGAATTAGAGATAGAATTATTTATAAGTAAATTTAATATTGACATTGTATGCCTCACAGAGCATTGGTTAAAACAGTCCAACATGTTATTTCAGTTACCAAATTATGAAATATTGAGTACTTTTACACGGCAAATTTCAATTAGAGGGGGTTCAATTATTTTATTAAAAAATAACATTAAAGGGAAAGAACGTAAAGATATTGTAGCACTTTCAAATGAATGCATTATAGAATTATCATGTGCAGAATTAGAGAAACACATAATTATATGTGTGTATAGGCCTCCTAACTCAGACTATGAAAAGTTTGAGTCCACCATGGAAGATGTACTGAAGTTAGCATTCAAAAGTAACAAATTTATTTTGGTATGTGGGGATTTCAATATTGATCTTCTTGTTGATAATCCTATAAGTAATAAAATTAGAAACCTTTTTAAAAGTTTTGATCTTGATCATATTTTCTTTGAACCTACTAGGATTACATCCACTACGGCAACATGTATTGATAATATATATTGTAATTTTAGTATTTTAAATAAATCGATTATAAATAGATTGCCGTCAGACCATTGTGGACAAATAGCAACATTCGCATGTAATGAAAAAAATGAGATTATGTATAAGTTCTGCAGACCAACAACAGCATTTAAATTACAGAATTTTAAAAACAGATTAAATGGAAGTTTACCGTTTTTGATATTTGATAATATTGATCCAAATATATCATATAATCGTTTTTTCAATATAATAAAAAATCATTTTGATAAAAATTTTACAGTAAAGAAACTTAAAGTCAGTAATTCTAAGTACGCTGAATGGTCTACATTAGGTATCAATATAAGTAGGGAAAATATGTATCAATTATATGATATTAGATCCTATTTGCGTGATCCTATATTCGATGAATATGTCAAAAATTATTCAAAGTTATTCAAAAAAGTATGTAAGGCCGCCAAGGCACTTCATTTAAAGAATAAAATTAAGTTTTCTAAAAATAAAATAAAAACTACCTGGAATATAATAAATACAGAAACAGGTAACATTAAGTCGTGCCAGTCAGAATATGAGTTAAAAGCAGAAAATGGCGTTATTATCGATAATAAAGAACTAGTTGCTCAAACTTTTGATAATTTCTTTTCAACAATACCTCTCAAAGCTACGGAAAATTTAAACTCATCACCTAGTTTAGCTGAAACATTATTAAAAAATACCATAAATCCTTGCGTTCATGACTTTACTTTTCATCATATCAGTTGCTCCTGTGTAATAAAAACGTTCAACGCTCTCAATCTAAAAGGAACAGGATATTGTATTCAGTTAGAGTAATGAAAACTGTAATAAGTGAAGTTGCTTCACATTTGACTGAAATATTTAATATGAGCATTGATCAAGGTATTTTTCCAGATCTAATGAAAGTGAGTAAAATAATACCGCTATTTAAATCCGGTGACAAAGACAATATATCAAATTTTAGACCTATCTCAATTTTACCAGTATTTAGTAAGATTTTTGAAAAGATACTACTTACACAAATGTTAGCTCATTTTAATACACATGATTTATTTCATAAACAGCAATTCGGATTTATGAGTTTCTACTGATGCAGGCATTAACTTAATACAAAGTATTTTCGGTGCCTGGGAAGATTCACAGGATGCCATTGGTGTCTTCTGTGATCTCTCTAAAGCGTTTGATTGCGTTGACCATAGGATATTATTACGCAAACTAGAACATTATGGAATTAGAGAAAAGTCCTCAGAACTCATTGGATCATATTTGCGCGATAGTGGTAGACATTAAAGGAAGTAAGTCCAAGGGGTCATTTATAAAAATGGGTGTACCCCAGGGTTCTATACTTGGCCCATTTCTTTTCTTGTTTACATAAACGACTTATTATTAAAACATTATTATTATGACACATCACTTATTTTCAAAGTGAAAAGAAATACAAAGGATTTTAATAATATAAATATTGCTCTTGAGGATGTTCCTGGTTTACATCAAATAATCTAGCGCTTAATTCAATGAAAACAAAATGTCAAATTCTCTTTAGGTAAAACAAGTAACGACAACTGTTAGTCTGAATCATCATGTTTTGGACTTTGTTGATGAGACTTCGTTTCTTGGTATTGTAATAGATAATAAATTGCAGTGGGGTCCACATATATTCACATTAGCCAAAAGACTAAGCTCGGCTGCTTTTGCTATCAGAAAAATTAGACAGTTGACTGATACCAACAGCGAAACTATTAATTATAGTAAATATATTATATTGTGTGCATGTTTTTATATTACAAAAATATATAATTTAGTGTCGCGATCTCATAGAGAACGCTTTAAAGAAACAGGTATCCTTAGCTGTTCCCTGTCAATATATATATGAAAATATTATGTACGTACGCAAAAACTTAAATTTATTTCGTAGTCACTTACACGCTTATAATACAAGGAATAAAAATAAATTAAATATGCCTAGTTATCGTCTCAAAAAAGTAAGTACATCTTTCATGGGACATTGTATACGTTTTTATAATAAATTGCCAGATAGTGTTTTAAATTTAAGTGAAGGCAAATTTAAGATACATGTAAAAAAAACACTTTGCTCTAAAGCTTATTATAAAATAAACGACTACTTAAATGAACAATGTGTGGACTTAATTACAATTTTAACTTTTGTTATGAGGCATATAATTTTTCCCATTGACATGGATAATGTAATAACATTAAAGAAACTTATTATAAATGATTTTTTATAATTTGTAATGACATATTGTAAATTAAATAATGTAAATTTAATATTGTAATGGGTGAATGATTATATTGTAAATAATATAATTGACGTAGTGGAGTAACCTGAAACAGTCATGCTCGCTATTAAAGTTCAAACTTGTGGCTTGTTGGTAGTTTGTATTCACAACGTTGCTACGGGGACTGGTCTGTTCAAAACACTGATTAAATTTTTTATTCTTTGCGATAGCATATGCTGATTATTTAAAATTTGAATTTTAAAAACTATATTTATTATAAACATGTTCCACTATTATTTGAAAAAAATACGAGCTTTTCTTGTCTCGTTCATCTCTATCATTCCGTGATAGATTTGACATATCATAAGAGTCTGTAATAGACCTACATGAATAAAGATATTTTGAATTTGAATTTGAATTTGAATTTGTATCGGTCTGGGTGTTTTCTATGTATAATATGTATGTATTTACAAAAAAAAAAATATCTTTGTATATGTATCAGTATTCAAAAGTGCTTAAATTAGATGGCGCTGTTGAATTTGAATATTATTATTATTATTATTATTGTTATTATATCCTCATCCCTTTCCCGCGCACAGTATGTCAACTTCATGACAGTCCACATATCCGCTACCCCCGCTTTATTTCTATATTTGAGTTGCCCTGTGTTTTTTCATGACCAGCCGTATAGTTGGCGACCACGCCTCTGTGCCGTAAGTCATTGCTGGCAATATACAATATTAAAAGTAAATAATTAAAACATAATTTCTATATGAATGAAATCGTTACAAAAATTATCACTTGCACCATCTTGAAGGGAGAAAATCGTCAGATCTCCGGCCGCTCGATGGGAAGGGTTTCGAGCAAAATAACCATTTTTCTGGGTACATACCCCCGTAAATGTCCCAGTAGGGTTCAATACTGATAACTCCGAAAATACATTGTTTATTTATACATTTGTTTTAGAGAATATTTACACCCAGTTGCATTTCAATCGGCCCGTAAAATATTGTCCCTATTGATTTATTTATTTGCTTCAAATACGAAATACAACGATGTACTGTCCACATAAACAATATCAAATCAAATAATATTATAAATGCGAAAGTTTGGGACTCTTTCACGCAAAAACTACTGAACGTATTTTGATGAAACTCAACAGTAATATAGCTTATACATCAGAATAACACATACGCTATATTTTATATTAAAATCTAAATCACAGCTAGTTATTACATAGTATAACACAAAGTCGCTGTCGCCCGCTGTCCCTATGTATGCTTAAATCTTTAAAACTACGCAACGAATTTTGAAGCGGTTATTTAATAGATAGAGTGATTCAAGAGGAAGGTTTATATATATAATACATGTACACCCGTGCGAAGCCAGGGCGAGTAGCTAGTATTCAATATTATAAAGGTGAAAGTTTGTGAGTATGGATGGATGTTTGTTACTCCTTCACGCAATAGTTTTTGCGTGAAAGAGTTTTTTTAATACTTTTAAGTATTAATGACTGATTATTTGAATTTATTAATTTAGCCTATTGACATTATCTATACATCTATGCATATAAATAAAATTGGAGTATCTGTTTGTAATATTGAAATCACCGTTTTTTACTACATGCATATGAATATAAAAACGGTACACACATCAAAAATACATATTTTGAAATTTATTTTAAGAATAAAAAAAATCGGACTGATCATTAAAATAATTTGTAACAAACTGTAATAAGATTCTGTTTTATTAGGTACCTTTAAAATGAAGATAAAAAATTACTACATTTTACAATTTCAGTCTGTCCGTTTGTTTGTTCCGGCTAATCTCTCAAATGGTTGGACCGATTTTGACGGCACTTTTATTGGCAGGTAGCGGATGTAATAAGGAGTAACTTAGGCTACTTTTATATTATTATTTTAGAAAATAAAATAAAATTCCATGCGGTCGAAGTCGCGGTTGCTGCTAGTATAATAATATAATTATAACAAGTATATTACCGAGTCCTGGTTTTAAACTAAATTGTTCTGGATTTTCCAACTTCAAATCATAGTGTTTTAAGTTTGGTGTTGACAACCCTAACCGATATAAGACGAAGAAGAGTGAATTTACAGGACATGGAAGCACAACCTCTCGGGAGTGTATGAGTGATATCACGGGCATCACATGATAACGTGATGTACGTAGTGCTGTCCCTCTATATAGCTGACGGTTACCATCTACCATTAGGAAGACCTTCAGCATATAAGCTTATTAAGAAACTTATTCTAATTTGACATATTGTAATTTAAATATTGTAATGGATGAAAACTGTGATTGTTACAGTTTATGCTGTAAATAATATAAATGACGTAGTGGAGTAACTTGAAACAGTCATGCTCGCTGTAAAGTTCAAACTTGTGGCGGCGTGGTGGGCCGGGTCGATGTGCTCCCTATAATATGGTTGAGTGCAATGATGGCTGGATCATCCGTCATACTCGTGAACGGGTGCTGCTTGTGGGGACTGGTCTGTTCAGGTTGCGAACACTGATTAGATTTTTTTATTTTTTTTATTTTTTATATAGCATATGCTGGTGATGAATAGTAAATAGTATTATTGTAAATATGTACAACATAAAAAAAAATACGAGCTGAGTTTCTTGTCAGTTCTTCTCATCTCGAAATCATTCCGAACTGACGATAGATTTGACATATCATAAGAGTCTGTAATAGACCTACATGAATAGAGATATTTTGAATTTTAATTTGAATTTGCATGTTTGATATCTCAATTACATAAAACCAAGTACCCCAATGGTATAACAATGTAGGCATGTCAATAAAATTAATCATCATAAAACATATTTCCGCTAATTAAAATTTCAATAAAGACTGTTTGTCGAGACGGGAGTAAATTGTATAATTTCAAAACAGGTGTGCTTTGAAACTGTTTGTAATGCGTACACTTGCAGGCCTTTGTTTGGTGGTACATACAAAGTAAAGTACATATAGATATATATATATAAACATGCCTTCTTATGTAAATAATCATTAGCATAAATAACATTACGTTTTATTCAACCTGCATTACAACGAGAATAGCTGTCTTTACACGGACGATCTTTCGCGCGCGAAAATCCCCCGTCAAATTCAAAAGGGATCGAAATTACGACGGTCTGAGCCGCGGTTCGAACCTCTACTTTTTGACTTGGAAAAAATCCCTCATGGACACCCGCCGGGAGAGGCAAGCGGGTACTGTGAGACTCCTACTCGCTAAAAACTCCAAGATGTCCCTTTGTTTACGTCAGGAAAATCCATCATGGAGAACCATCCGCTTAGGGACGAATGGATACTGCCGGACTCCTACCTGCTAAAAACCTGACGACTGTTCGTCCTCGACATAATCGCCGTGGCCACGATGTCCCTCACCCAATGCTTAGCCGGAGTCGCGGGATCGGAATCAGTCCACCGCGACTCCTACGGTGGTGGCCCACACTAGCAGCGGGCCCCATCTTTGCTGGTTCCCTGGCAGAACCCACTACTTCTTCCGTCTTCCCTGGGGAAGGCGCGCGGAGACATGCGCGCGATTTATACGGGCCTAGTTCGGTGGGGTGGGACCGCCCCGTGGTCGTCACCACGGCCCGGTAGCGATCTAGGGGCGACTTGCGGTGCCCCTGCCTCCCTGATCGCTATGAGGAGAACTGACGTCCATCTCCTCCTGGTTCCTGCTACCACGACCTGATGCCTGAGAGGCGGGCCGTGCCAATCCTTCCTCTTGAGCGGGGTGCACTTCTTGCTCCCCACCCAGTGGTCCACCGGCTGACCCAGTGATGAGCAAATTGCACACTTCTGGGCCGCGGTGCACACTGCGGTGCGGTTCGAACCCCTAGAGGTACTCTCAGACTAAAATCGTATCCGTCAGGCGGGAGTTGTCCTTCAGTCCTTATAAGTCCTTCCTTGGTTTGGAGTGCATCTGCACTCGCCCCCTATCGTCCGGTGAAGCTGTAAAGCCAGTTGCGGACAACAGCATTAGAGTAATTCGAAAAAAAACGTTTAAAAAATTTAAGCGCAAAGCTGAATAGCTTCAACAACAATCAGGCGAAAGAGAGAACACAAAAAAATGTTAACTGCAATCACGATTGCGCGCGTTGCTTTTCCCGCGCTAAAACAGCATCGCAGCAATCGCACGGGAAAGAACGTTTCGTGTAAAGGCTACCTTTACACGAAACATACTTTCCCGCGCGATAATGGGACCAATAATCTATATACGAGACCTTCGAGATGTCACAGTATAATTAATAATATATAATAATAACCTACGACAATTCACATAACTCTAAACAGACCTTGTACCATGTGTTTTAAACAACTGACAGAAATACACAAATACATTTATTGTAAATATATACATGTATGTATAATAATAATGTGTTGCCATATAAATTAATGGTGATCGATGGCCGAGACTAGAAAATTACTGAAGTACAAATATCGTTATCTTATATATAAAATTCTCGTATCGCAGTTTTCGTTCCCATACTCCTCCGAAACGGCTTGACCGATTCTCATGAAATTTTGTGAGCGTATTGAGTAGGTCTGAGAATCGGCCAACATCTATTTTTCATCCCACTAAATGTTAGGGGTAGTCATCCTTAATTTTTTTTTTATTATAAGGCTAAACAACGTTTGCCGGGACAACTAGTCTAAATATATATTACTCAAAGGTGATCGACTGACATAGTGATCTATCAAAGCACAGACCAAACCACTGGACGGTTGACCTGAAATTTGGCATGCAGGTAGATGTTATGACGTAGGCATTCGCTAAGAAAGGATTTAGATTAATACTACCCCCAAGGGGATGAAATAGGGGATGAAACTTTGTCAATTTTAAACCGATCGGGCTGAAACTTTGCATGCATAAAGCTACTATGACGTAGGCATCCCCTAAGAAAGGATTTTGATAAATTCCATCCCTAAGGGGTTAAATTAACGCGAGCGAAGCTGCGGCCAAAATCTAGTATATATATATATAAATGTATAGTCGTAATAAACTGGTTGCGTTTTAAAGAAAGTTAGCAACAGAGTCAAGGGCCTTCTTGTGTCGAGAGCGCTGTCGTTTGTCCCTTTGTGCCGGCTGAGACTTAACAATAACCTGTCACTGTGTAACTATAGTTTGTATTCACCTGTTCAGTGTACGGCGACCTCTTTCTTTCACTACATAAAGCGTTGACCTGAAATACATTGTATGTTTCTTTTTATTTATTTATTCATTTATTTCAGGGAACTAGGCCCATATTATAAATACCTTATAGACTAACATACATGTAATATAATATTTAAAAACTAATACATTGATATTGTCTGTGTGATCACTGCACTGAAGACGGCAATCTGCCACGGTAGCGCCGATACACCGCCGATACACCTTTCGGCCAGTAGTCCTCTTTCATGAAGGTGGGCAGCAAGTCGGTGGGGACCAGGGCCACAAACGCTTTACGCCTACGTCGTAGTAGATTTATGCATGCAAAGTCTCAGCCCGATCGGTTTAAAATTGACAAAGTTTCATACAAACTTTCATCCCCTACTTTATCCCCTTGGGGGTTGAATTAATCAAAATCCTTTCTTAGCGGATGCCTACGTTATAACATCTACCTGTTTGCCAAATTTCATCCCGATCCATCCAGTGGTTTGGGCTGTTCGTTGATAGATCACGATGTCAGTCACCTTTGAGTTGTATATATATAGATATATAATTAGTTATTTAAAAAAGGAAAATAATAGTCATATTTATTTTCTTAGCATATATGTCAACAGGGCCCCGAACCCTTTCGTGGCGTGCCTCGTTGCCTAAAACTGGGACATCTTAATTTAATAACCGAACGAGAAGCACTGAATCACTGGCAAAAAATGCCAGGATTGACACATTCAAAAGCCCTAATATCGGGCTACTCGAACAAATACTCCAATAGACTACTACTATTGAGTAAAAACAACATATGCATGATGACTAGGGCCCTCACAGGACACTGCAAATTAAACAAGCATATGGCTAAACTAGGCCTATGCACGACAAAAATCTGCAGATTCTGCCAAACTTAAGACGAAACGCCACTACATATCCTAGTTGTAGCCCACTCATGCATAAACGAAATATCTCCTTTGGAAAGTTTACACTCTATCCTGAGGAGATAAAACCATCGCTCCTAAGAATATCCTTCAATTCTTGTCCCTGACGGATCTAGGTAGCGAACTCTGAAAAAGGGCCAGCTCAATAGATATATGTGCTACAGGTGCTACAAATATCTGACAATAGCCCAAACATCGCAATAAAAAAAAAAATTAATAGCATATATGTTATTCTGATATATAAGCTATATATACTTTAAAGTTTCATCAGAATCCATTCAGTAGTCTTTGCGTCAAAGAATAACAAATTTCCATCCATACTCAGAAACTTTCGAGTTTATTATAGAATAGAAAATCATTTATTCAAATAAACTTAATTTAAGCACTTTTGAATAGTCAACATTTTTTTAAATCTACCGCTTATTCGGAAAGCTGTCTCATCACAAGAAGAATAAGCAAGAAACTTGTGTGTCGCTCTTTTTAATAATCCTTGTAAGTTCACATTTTACAAGTCGAAACGTGTGAATACAAACTACCAACCAGCACTAATTTATTTAGGCTCAAATATAAAAACACAATAAGATTAAATCAGTCGTAGTGATAAGAGCAGACCAGTCCCTACAAGCAGCACTCGTTCACGAGTATGACGGATGAGCCAGCCATCACTGCGCTCGACCATATTTTAGGGAGCCCAATGACCCGGCCCACCACGCCGCCACATGTCTGGACATTTTAGTGATTATTATATTAATAAGATAGGATTATACTATTTTCTTTACTTCAAATACTCCAAACTATGCGTCTATATATTATATATAAGTCATTCTTACTCACAAATGATTGACCACAAGCAAAAGACAAACTAACTTCTCTATCTACTCTAAACTCCAAAAAGAAGCTCTTCTCAATCCTGGGTATTGTATCTGACTGGACATTTCTGATGGACACGTAAGAAAAGTATTGTAAAATCCTGGAGGATGTAGGATTTCACCATCCAGGCCTAGAGTTACCAACCGTCCTGTTTTCCCAGGACATGTCCTAGTATTTAAAGTGTCCTGAGTAGTCCTAAATAGTTATTTGGCAGCGTTCTGGGTTTTTAAAATATCTCTCTTTCTTCTATTCTCTTGATTACTGATTTTCAACAGTATAATTTTATCAAATACTTTTTATTAAGAACCTGATTATATTAATTAATTAAATTTTACTACATATTAATATATCTATTGCAACAGTATTACTGTATTTTCTTTTAAAACTGGATTTTAAATTAGGGCTTAGCAACTCTATCCAGACCAGATATATTCCTGTATTCTAGGAAAGTGAATATGTAAATACTTGTAGAACTCACTGTACCATGGGAAACAAATATATCTAAAGATCACGTAAGCCATGGAAACTTGCTATGTAGTTAATTAAATACAATCGAAGTGGGAACAAGAGCTATACCAGCGACTTCTCGACACAATCTTCTAAAATGTCTTAGAACTGCAGTGGGTTCAATACTAGAACCATATTGGTAGGCTCCTACCAAATTTCTCTTGGCAGGTAGAGGAACACGCTCGTGAATGCGTTAAACCTATACCAGAGTCACAATTTCTGGCAAGAGCTCGGAGTTTCAATAGGTGAGACATAGTCACCCAAACAGACAACTTTGTAAAAAGTCAACATCGGTAAGGAAGAAAATAAAATTTCGGCAAAGATATTTTAAGTAAAATTTAATCTAATTAAAGTCTAGAAGATTATAATATAACTATGCATCGTCTTCTAGAACGAAGTCGGCGGCCCTCTCCCCTAGTGCGATGGCTGCGGCGGCGGTGTTCCCGCGCGGCGGGCGGGGCAGCACGCCCGCGTCGGCGGCGCGCAGCCGGCGCACGCCGCGCACGCGCAGCCGGCCGTCCACCACGCGGCCCAGCGCCGTCGTGCCCACCGAGTGGAACGTCGAGTACGTCATGTGCCGCGCGTAGCAGCCCCAGTACGACGACCAGTCCTCCTCTGCGCTTCGAGGACAGCCCTCCAGCTCCAGCTGCACCATAGACGCGCCGCGCGATTTGAACGCGGGCGTCTCCATTAAGTCTTTAATTATATTTATGCCACGTAGAATCTCCTCCACATCTCGGTCGTCAGACAGATAATTGGGAAATATGGTAGGGGGTTGAAGCGGATCCGCGCTCGCCAGCCGCACCCTACCGCTCGACTTTGGTCGCAACACCAGAGACGATATTATTATAAACGCTGAATTTTTACTAATTTCAGTCAATTGTTTGATCACAGAGTCCTCTAATCCAGTGCTGTGTTGCATAAAGGCTCCTCCGACGACGAGCAAACCTCTATCTATGTACGCGTGAATGAATTGTGTCGTGGGCAACTCGCACTCGGTGCTGTTGTTTATAAGCTGGTGTTTGTCAAAATCGTAACATAGCGTGTTCACGAAACCCGTTACATCGGTGAGGCCGATGGATCCCAAAGATCCACCTCGTGTTAGTATTATATCGGCCAATGAGCTGAAGACCTTCTCGGAGCCATCCAGAACCTCTTTCAGTAAATTTAACTCCTCGTCCACCTTAATGAAAACTAACGGTAACGTGTGATCTGTCATGTCATCACCTACAGACAGATCTACACGAAGTGGTATACCTAACTCGTTTAAATGTTCAGCCGGACCGATCCCAGACAACATGAGCAGTTGTGGGGTGACTAGAGCGCCAGCACTTAAGATAACTTCTTTCTTCGCGTACAACCGTAGTTTAGCTTTGAACAGACCATGAGCGACGGTGACTCCGCGCGCCACATTGTTATCGTCTATGATAACTCCAGTACACGTCGTGAACTTGGCCACTTTCAGCTTCCTCTTCACATCAGTCCTACCGAGATATCCTCGTGCAGTGCTCATACGCAAATTATCATAAGTATAGCCAATGATATGAGAGACTCCAATTTGGGTTGCCGCATTTACATCAGGATTGTTGGGGAAATTTAAAGCTTCATAGCCATCAACAATCCTTGAATGCCAAGGATTGTTAGAATCTTCGAAGAATTCAATCTTCATCGTACCTGTGGTGTTGTGATATGGTATGGAAGATGCAGGAAGCAGGTCTAAGTCCTGTAACCCTTCGTAACGTAAGAAATAAGGTTCTACGTCGTTCCAGGACCAGCCTGTGATGTTGAGACTATCGAAGTCGTCCCGATTACCGCGGACGTACATCATGTAGTTGATACTGGTGGAGCCTCCCAGACACTTGCCGCGGCTGGCTACGCACGCTTTATTCTGCGACGACAGACACGACACGTTGTTAGGCACAGTGTCATAATGATAATCCAGGGCAGAACCCAATAGCGCCATCGATGCAGCCGGTGCCTAGAAAAAATATTAATTGAATTTTAAAAAGAATACTATTCATATCGTATGCTTTATCACTATAATAAATGGATTATTTAGATTTACTATAGATTGATTTGAATAAGGCAGAGCTCTAGTAATTTTACGATCAATCAAAAAGATGTATGAGAGCATTATTTAAAATTTATTATTTACAATTTTGCTAAATTGAAGAGGTTTTAAGTTAAGACGATTTTTATTTTACAAACTTGCGGCTACCCTGCTGCTAAATGATGCCGCTCATGAGCACCCGCAACACCAGAGGAAATGCAAATGCTTTTCCGGCCTTTTAAGAAGGAAAACACTCTAGGTTGGAAATACAATTGCTGGAAAGTGACTCCACCATGTGGTTGTGCGTGGCAAAAAATTTCTAGTGGACCATTAGTTAACCATTAATTCCATTCTCACGATTCTGTTTTTTATAGCATTAGGTACTTTACCCTGGAGACGAGGTCAGGATCGCCCCCCGCTTCTATGAGCAGCACGTTAGCCCCTGCAAGAGCAAGCCTGGCGGCAGCCGCCGACCCCGCGGCACCCGCTCCCACCACGATGTACTCGAACACCTGGCCATCTGTTCACCGAAGTACACTTAATACAAAGTCATCCAACCGGTTATCAATACCGGTTAACAAAGCCGGGTGTTGTGAAACCTCTTTCGTTTAATTTTTTATATTTAAACTAGCTTTTGCCCACGGCTTTGCTCGCGTATATAGGGTCGCGCAAATAGGGGATGAAAGTTTGTATAAATCTTCTTAGATTTTCGACTGATTGAACTGAAGTTAAAGATTGGAGTTACTATAATGAGGACGTTCGCTTAAATAGGATTTTGCTAAATTCAACCCCCATGGGGATAAAATAAGGGATGATGCAGGACATTAGTTTGAACCTATCAGTATCTAATGGACCGAATAAATTAATACGTACAAAATAATTTTTAGTTCTTTAGGCTACTTTTATTGTAGAAAAATAAAGTTAGATTACGAGGAAACAGCTAGTCTATCTATAAATCCACTCATCCTACATACCCGCTGTCCCGAAACCAAGAAATTTCTATCCGATCCATCACACCGGGTGTTTCCATACACATCTAAAAAAATGTGCGTTAAATTATACATACCCCAAAGTTTTACCCCTATAGGTAGCGAATAGCTCGGCTGCTGTGCTGTTGTCTGGCCGTGGACGACAGCAAGAAGAGAGAGCAGTACCAATCTGAAAATATAGAGACGTTCAAAATACGAGCTCGGTGGACTAGCTGTTACCATTACCATCTTATTTCAATTGCCATTTTTTTTAAATTATTAAAATCACATTATCTCTACCTCAGCTACCTGCCAAAAAAAGTCCCGTCAAAATCGGTCCAGACATTTCAGAGATTAGCCGGAACAAACAGAGAGACAGACAGACACAAAAATTGTAAAAAATGTTATTTTGGTGTATGTATCGTACTTATATTCATATGCATGTAGTAAAAAACAGTTATTTCAATATAACAAACAGACACTCCAATTTTATTTGTATGTATAGATGAACTATTACTCACTCAAAATAAACTCAAATAAACGATATATCTATCTATCTATCTAACTCACGGCACTCAATATCTATGGTAAAAATAATTTTATTTGTATTTTTATATAACGACTGTTTGTAGCCAAAATAAAGAGAAAAAAATATTGGCGCCAATATAATAATAATAATAATCTCAGGACAATTCACACAGCGCCATCTAGACCCAAGTTAAGCTAGCTGAAGCTTGTGTTATGGGTACTAGATAACTGATACGAATACTTAATTTTTTTTCGTAAATACATACATAGAAAACATAGAGACCGATACAAACAATCATACTCATAAATATAAATGTTTGTGCCGTGCGAGGAATCGAACCCGCGACCATCGGAAGTAAGGTGATGTGCTAAACCACTACACTATCGAGGTCATCTCGGCCTACATGTTATTACTTTATTGACACGACAGTACTATCGTAATATTTAATTAAATGATTTGTCGACAAAAAACTTCATAATTAACTTTTAATTAGCTCTTATCATTTCAATTGTGCCAAGTGCCTTCTCAATGTTTTTTTTTTAATTTATTACAATACATACGTAAAAAAGATAAGGGTATCGAACCTGCGGTCACCGGAAAGTGAATTGTGGGTAACGTGGGTACGAATATTGTGTTTAGCTGAGTGAGCCGAGCTGAGTTTCTTGTCAGTTCTTCTCATCTCGATATCATTCCGAACTGACGGTAGATTTGACATATCATAAGAGTCTGTAATGGACCTACATGAATAAAGATATTTTGAATTTTGAATGACATTTTATATTGAGTAAACAACAACAAGACCATGCATCATTATTACACATACCCTCCGATCGATCCTCTGTCCAAATCAAACGGGGATCGATATTACGACGGCCTGAGCCGAGGTTCGAATACGACTTTAGTCTGAGGGCACCATTAGGGGAATGGTGCCCTCAGACTAAAGTCGTATCCGTCAGGCAGGAGTTGGCATTCAGCCGTTCCATAAGTCCTTCCGCGGGTATGGAGTGCCATCTGCACTCGCCCCCTAACGTCCGGTGAAGCTGTAAAGGCCAGCTGCGGCCAACAGCATTAGACTAATCCGGAAAAAAAAGGACACTGCAAATTGAACAAACATGTAGCAATCCTAGACCTGTGCACACCAAAAATCTGCAGATTTTGCCAAACTGAAGAGGAAACGCTACTAAAGATCCAACGTGGTTGCAGCCCACTAATACATAAACGTAATATCTCCTTTGAAAAGTAAAAAAAACCATCGCTCCTAAGAATATCCTTCAATTCTTGTCCCTTACGATCTAGGAAGCGAATCTCTGAAAAAAGGGCGAGCACAATAGACAATAGTCCAAATCCCCAAAAACAAAAATAAGAATAACATTTGACATGAAGATGTATAGAGGACAATCGTCGCCATAATTGCCGTTGCCGTTAACAATTTAAATAATGTATATTAAACACGAATTATATTACAAAATACCAGACAAAGTCGCGTGAAACAATCAGCTATAGTATGACCGATAAAATATTAATTCCTACCTAATTTACATAACGAACGATTATCTGAAAAAAAAAAACAAATTAGGCAATATTAATTATAACCTTGGTTGCTTGTAGGCAGTTAGAATTTGACCATATGTAAATATTTGATAATCATAAGCAAATATCTGACAAAAAAACGAGTTATTTGTTTTATATTGTACTGTCAAAGTATGAGTTACTGTTCATCGTAAACTGAATAGCTAAATAGTGTTAAAATACGATTTCATATAATTGTATATGTAATGTAAGAATTCATAATGTAACAATACAACACAATGTAATGAAAACTGTGAAATTAGTAGTAGTGTAAGATTTATATAATTGTGTATGCATATTGGTAAATGTAACTGGCTCCTAATAAAGATAGGTGACACTGCATGTTGTCAACTCACCCGGCCGGCCAGCGGTGGTTCTGGGCCAGATGGATAAGGTTTGCCTCGGTGCCACTGTTAGGCAAATTGTAACATCTCGGCTGAAGTTGTACAAAAGTGGAAATTAAAGAAATATAATAATATTAAAGTAAATTAAAAAAGGCACGGACGAATATGTCTGTGGAAAATTGTATTTAAAAAAAAAACTGAATAGCTAACCAGCGAACTGTCCACTCACCACTCTCGCCTATATAGTCCCTCCGATCGATCCCCCGTCCAATTCAACCGGATCGATTTTACGAGCCTGAGCCGAGGTTCGAACCCCTAGCGTTGCCCTCAGACTAAAGTCGTATCTATCAAGGTAATGGTATAACTAGCCAAGCCAAGCCTGTATAACAAGCTAAGCCATTACCCCTGGAATTTCCCTAAATTATTTCTGTGGGTTGACAGTGTCGTCATGGTATGGACAAGTAATGCGTAGGAACGAGGATAATATTTTAAGAAAGGTGTTACATATGAATGTGGATGGTTATAAGGGCAGAGGAAGACCGAAAAAGAGATGGATGGACTGTGTGAAAGATGATATGGTGAGAAAGGAAGTAAATAACGCGATGACTGCGAACAGAGAAAAACATATTACGCCGACCACAAATAAATGGGATAAGGAAGAAGCAGATAATTATGGTTGGCAGTGTTGCCCTTGGTTACCTAATGTAGGGCTGTTTTATGATTTACCCCAGGGCCCTTGGTTTCCTAATGTAGGGCCGTTTTATGATTTACCCCGGGGTTCTTGGTTTCCTAATGTAGGACTGTTTTATGATTTACTTCCGGGCCCTTGGTTTCCTAGTGTAGGGCCGTTTTATGATTTACCCCAGGGCCCTTGGTTTCCTAATGTAGGGCCGTTTTATGATTTACCCCAGGGCCCTTGGTTTCCTAATGTAGGGCCGTTTTATGATTTACCCCAGGGCCCTTGGTTTCCTAATGTAGGGCCTTTCTATGATTTACCCCAGGGCCCTTGGTTTCCTAATGTAGGGCCGTTTTATGATTTACCCCAGGGCCCTTGGTTTCCTAATGTAGGACCGTTTTATGTTTTACCCCAGGGCCCTTGGTTTCCTAATGTAGGGCCTTTCTATGATTTACCCCAGGGCCCTTGGTTTCCTAATGTAGGGCCTTTCTATGATTTACCCCAGGGCCCTTGGTTTCCTAATGTAGGGCCGTTCTATGATTTACCCCAGGGTCCTTGGTTTCCTAATGTAGGGCCGTTCTATGATTTACCCTAGGGCCCTTGGTTTCCTAATGTAGGGCCGTTTTATGATTTACCCCAGGGCCCTTGGTTTCCTAATGTAGGGCCTTTCTATGATTTACCCCAGGGCCCTTGGTTTCCTAATGTAGGGCCGTTTTATGTTTTACCCCAGGGCCCTTGGTTTCCTAATGTAGGGCCGTTTTATGATTTACTCCAGGGCCCTTGGTTTCCTAATGTAGGGCCGTTTTATGATTTACCCCAGGGCCCTTGGTTTCCTAATGTAGGGCCGTTTTATGATTTACCCCAGGGCCCTTGGTTTCCTAATGTAGGGCCGTTTTATGATTTACCCCAGGGCCCTTGGTTTCTGAACTAGGTCACTGCATAGTGGTCTCGTTTTTGTACCTGAACTATCATTTTGAGATAACTCAGGACGTTTCTCAAAAATAATCTACTCAAATAACTGCAACAATCACATCAAGGGACATTTCATCATAATAATTTCTATTTAATTTTTAATACTTTTGGTACTTTATAATATTAAATAGCAAAATGATTTAAATTCAAAGATATTGAAGTAAGTTACTAAATTGCCTGTGAAATCAAAAACAATTTACAAAATTCATTAGTGACCGCTATTAGGCTAATGAATTGTGACATCAGAATAGTATGTAACGATCCCTATTGTATATATAAATAGCTGCAACCGCGACTTCGTCCGCGCGGAATTTAGCTTTAATTTCTAAAATAAAAGTACCCTAAGTTACTCCTTATTGCATCAGCTACCTACCAAAAAAAGTTTCTGCAAAATCCAGCCATTTCAGAGATTAGCCGGAACAAACAGACCGACAGACAGACAGACAAAAATAGTAAAAAGTGGTTTTTTGGTGTAGGTACCATATTTATATTCATATGCATGTAGTAAACGGTTATTTCAATATTACAAACAGACACTCCAAGTGTATTTATATGTATAGATGTATAGATTGTTGTCTGTGGTTATTAAACTGTTATACAATATTAAATTCATTATTGATGTACATACATACAGACAATATACAACGGATGCTTCACTCGGTAGCAGGATATTGGACCGTTACATCTTATTAGACGTTTTGGAAATGTATTTCATGTTCAGAATTGACCTCTCTACAGATTTATTATAAATATAGATAGATAGAAGATAGACGAAGATAGATAAAGGTATTTACCTCTCGACGTTTCGACCAGGTTGCACTAGCCGTGGTCACAAGCTGACTGCTGGGCTAGTGTTTTTTTTTTAAAGGATGATAATGGAATGGTGCACCCGCCTGCGCTAACGGTTTACGCTGGCGGGGCACCAGTGGAGGATGATAAGATGAACATGAAGTCAGATCAGTTAGCCTAACGTGACAAATTCACCGGGAATGTATCACGATGGTTTCCAAGGGGACCGCGTGGAGGTCAAGCTGACATGGTACATTGATAGTAATAGAGTCATGATGCTGGGCTAGTGTAATCTAGTTGAAACGTCGAGATAGGTTTATTTAGATCACGAGGTTTATATCGGTAGCCGTGGTCACGAACTGACTGCTGAGCTAGTGTACCTAGTTGAAACGTCGAGATAGGTTTAGGACCTTTATATGCCATAAAATTATTCATGTTATCAGTTATCTAATACCCATAACACAAGCTCTGCTTACTGTAGGATTAGAAGGTGTTGTATTAAATATCCAGAGTTATTTGTTATTATTATAAATGTGAAAGTTTGACAGTCCATCTGACGGGTAAACAGTTGAATAATGTTCATGTTATTTGATATTGATAAATTGCTTGCTTCATGTCTAGCCCTCGCAGGACACTGAAATTGAACAAACATATAACAACAGTAAATATCTGCAGATTTTGTCAAACTGAAGAAGAAACGCCACTACACATCCTATGTGGTTGTAGCCCACTCATGCATAAACGTAACATCTGCTTCGGAAAGTAAAAAAACCATCGATCCTAAGAGTATCCTTCAATTCTTGTCCCTTACGGTCTCTGAAAAAGGGCGAGCACAATAGACAATAGTCCAAATCCCCAAAAACAAAAATAATAATGATGTTTGACATGAAGATGTATAGAGGACAATCGTTGCCATAATTGCCGTTGATCCGGTTAATACAATCATTGCCATTGACCCGGTTAACAATTTAAATAATGTATATTAGACACGAAAGTTTAAAAATAAATTATATATTCTGTCTAAACTTACCCAGCACTCCGCAGATACATTATTATTGATTGAACTAGAGCACAATTTGCCTAAACAGACACTATATATATAAGTCCACTAGTATATGTTTGTACCGTAAGAAGTCGGGCAAGTTGATATTGAAAAAAAATTACATTACACGACTCTATACATTTTATTACGTACTAAACGCGCGCCGTGACTTCACGTGAGTTAGACGTAGTATTACGGAAAATATGGTAAAATCTCTCATCGATACTAGCAGGCAATGAAACAATATGAAAATATGTTTTATTCCAAATCACCTTTCTTTTTATTTTTCAAACATATTATTTCATAGAAAACTTGGCTTTTAAATAATTAAGTATTTATTATAAGTTAATAATTATTATTAAATTTAAAAATTAATTTAGTAAAATTATGTTACAAAAAAAAGTTTCTACTCGCCCCGGCTTCGCCCGGGTGTACATGTATTATCTATACTTATAATAAATCTGTAGTGAGGTCGATTCTGTACATGAAACATATTTCCAAAATAACTATCACTATCAAAAATGCAATCAGTAAAATTGTTGTCTGTCTGTCTGTATGTTCGTTATAGAAACAAAAACTACTCGACGGATTTTAACGAAACTTGATACAATTATTCTTCATACTCCCGGGCAGGTTATAGTATACTTTTCATCACGCTACGATCAATAGAAGCAGAGCAGTGAAGGAAAATGTTAGGAAAACATATCACAACCACTGAACCGTGAGGTATGACATAGGCTACTTATTTTACGAAAAACGATGGAAACGCAGACGAAGTCGCAGACAACAACTAGTTATACATATAAGCTTTCCTCTTAACTCACTCTATCTATTTAAAAAAACCGTTCCAAAAGATTTAAGCATACATAGGGACGGACAGACAGCGACAGCGACTTTATTTTATACTATGTAATGGTATATTAGATACTAGCTGACCCCCGCAATTTTGTCTGCATTACACTTATTATTATATATCGCCCAATTTATTTGATATCTTTTTAAATTATTGCCCATATGTTATTCTGATGTGGGTATAAGCTATGTTACAGTAATGTTTGAGTTTGAAAGACTAAAAAACATCCATACACACTTACACACTTTCGCATTAATATTAGTAATTATAATAACTTTCTTTACTAACAGATAACATACTCGTAATATTACTTAGTAAGATCAAATTTCAACACACAACAAAATATAAGTAATACCGAAATGCGTGTAAATCATTGTAAAGTGATGCACTTAAAATTACAATTCAGCAATTGTTTTTATAATAGACAAACTATTTTTTATCATTACTCCTAACTTTTTTTCTTTTTTTTTTTTGCTTTTTTTTTTTACGTGGTGAAAATCCCTCATGGAGACCCGGCCCTCTCAGGGGTTGGACGGACAGGTACTGTGAGACTCCTACTCACCAATAACCCCACGATATTCCTAGTGCTGGCAATCAACCGCGACCCCAGCGGCGGTTGCCCGCAAGCGGGTACTCAACGCGTGGGGGGAACTCTTCCCAGTTCCCCCGCCTCCGCGGGGAAGACGCACCAGATGGGATGCGCCTCCCCCATCTCGGCTCCTGTAGTGTGGACGGCAGACTTGAACCCCTGAGACTGCCGTCCACACAGAGCCGCGCCCGCTCCGCACGTGTCTCTACAAGGGTAGAGTCATAGCAGGAGCGGGCCACCAACGCGACACTTACCTGATGGGACGGGCCCCACCTGGGCCCATTATCCCAACCTGCCCCCCAGTGCAGGTTTACGGTTTGAAGTCAGTTGCACCGAAGTGCTGTCCGGCTACGCAGTTAAGCACCCACCGGACCTGACTTGCCAGTAGTCAAAGAAGAAAAACGAAAAGAAAACAGAAAGAAAACACTATGAGGTTACAATTACAATCACTTGCAATAAGTTCAAGTATATAGTGTTGACTTAATTACTGGCTGCCACGACATGCGTATATGTTTACAGAAGTTTATATCTTATATATAAAATTCTCGTGTCACAGTTTTCGTTCCCATACTCTTCCGAAACGGCTTGACCGATTCTCATGAAATTTTGTGAGCGTATTGAGTAGGTCTGAGAATCGGCTAACATCTATTTTTCATCCCCCTAAATGTTAGGGGTAGTCCACCCCTAATTTTTTTTTTATTTTAAGGCAAAACAACTTTTGCTGGGACAGCTAGTATATATACATATTTATCTTTTTATTTTATTCTAGTTTATATATATATATATCGATTTTGCTTAAATCTTTAAAACTACGCAATGGATTTTGACGCGATTTTTTTTAATAGATCACTTTATCTATTAAAAAAAAAGAGGTATGTTTATATGTATAATTCCGGGCAGCCAGGGTTAGTTACACTATATTATAATTATATTTATAATTATCATATATATATCCTCAATAGATAATAGGAAATTGTGTTTACACTGTTTACAAGTTCCTTATCGTGGAAACAAGTTAATTGAAAATACCTTTATCTCTTTTTCATTCCTTTAATACTATATGTAAAGTGACACATATATTATATACTAGCTGTACCCGCGATTTCGTTCGCGTGGAATTTAACTTAATTTTTCTAAAATAAAAGTAGCCTAAGTTACTCCTTATTACATCAGCTACCTGCTAATAAAAGTCCCGTCAAAATCGATCCAGCCATTTCAGAGATTAACCGGAACAAACAGACAGGCAGACAGACAAAAATTGTAAAAATGTTATTTTGGTGTATGTACTATATTTATATTCATATGCATGTAGTAAAAAACGGTTATTTCAATATTACAAACAGACACTCCAACTTTATTTATAAGCATAGATATCTTAATCTTCTAGAACCATATGTATGCATATGAATATAAATACGGTACATACACCAAAATAACATTTTTTACAATTTTTGTCTGTCTGTCTGTCTGTTTGTTCCGGTTAATCTCTGAAATCGCTGGACCGATTTTGACGGGACTTTTATTGGCAGGTAGCAGATGTAATAAGAAGTAACTTAGCATACTTTTATTTTAGAAAATGAAAGTTACATTCCACGCGGGGAACAGTTAGTTTTAAATAAACTCAACTATAAAACTGTAATGCTATTGCTTTAGCGCCATTTTACTCTTAAATGAGCGGTGATCACTTCGAAATTTATAAAAAAATTACAAAATAGTGCGGTTATGGATAACTATCTGGACCGGAAGACGCAGCGTGGGAAGGCCTCCAGCAAGGTGGACCGACGATCTGGTCAAGATCGCTGGAAGGCATTGGATGCGAGCAGCGCAGGACCGATCGTCGTGGAGATCTTTGTATGAGGCCTATGTCCAGCAGTGGACGTCTTCCGGGCTGCGATGATGATGATGATGATGTTTTACGTTTATAACGCACACGTGTTTTATGAGCTGATTCATCAACATTACATAGTATAAAACAAAGTCGCTGTCGCTGTCTGTCCCTATGTATGCTTAAATCTAAAACTACGCAACGGATTTTGAAGTGGTTTATTTTAATAGATAGAGTGATTTAAGAGGAAGGTTTATATGTATAATACATGTATACCCGTACAAAGCCGGGGCGAGTAGCTAGTTATATATAAAAAACCAGTGAGATTAGATCCACTTTACGAGCCGAAAAAATAATAACAAAGTTAAAAAAGGTAAATAAAAAAATTAAATATTAAACATAAAATTAAAAATTAATATATATGACTAGCTGTACTCGCGACTTCGTCCGCGTGGAATTTTACTTTATTTTTCTAAAATAAAAGAATTTTAGAAAAATAAAAGTAGCCTCTGTTACTCCTTATTACATCAGCTACCTGCCAAAAAAAGTCCCGTCCAAATCGGTCCAGCCATTTCAGAGATTAACCGGAACAAACAGACAGACAGACAGACAAAAATTGTAAAAAATGTTATTTTGGTGTATGTACCGTATTTATATACATATGCATGTAGTAAAAAACGGTTATTTCAATATTACAAACAGACACTCCAATTTTATTTATAAGCATAGATATCTTAATCTTCCAGAACCATATTTCCACCACTTGCAATGCGATATCACAGGCACTGGTCTTCAAGAATGAAAACACATTAAAATCACGGTCGTCACAATTTATTGATGGTATTTTTTTATAGTACAGGGGACAAACGAGCATGCGGCTCACCTGATGGTAAATGATTACCGCCGGCCATGAGCACCCGCAACACCAGGGGAATTGCATGTTGCTCTTGGTGGATGCCATTGACGAAGATCACCTTCGTTCAGAATGCAAGTATATATTTATTATTCAATTGTTTTTATTATACATGATATCAATACATGTATACATAAACATGTACATCTACTCGTCACGACATCTGTTTCAACATACAATGAATACGACTTTATCGTGACGATATTGTTTTTAATTAGTACCTACTGTACTGTAAGTAAACATGTACCTTATAAAAGAAACTAATTAGAATACGAGTAAATATTGAAAATCGTAAAAACTGTAAGCCATATTTCCAAAAACATAATATTCTTACTTTGACCTGCATTTATATTCTAGAAATCAGTAAATTCTTCGGAAAATACGCCAACAACAAAACACACGAAGAAAGGTGTAAAAAATATAATTTACGGCACAGAAACAGGCTACTTCTTCCATCCTCCACGTTAGCACTACATTCAAGTGGTCCTCTGGTGTCATCCATAAATATGTATAACCACTTACCACTTTCTTTAAAAGAGGAAAAAAATGATAAAATATTTATAAGAAATCTCAAGACATTGTTGATTCAAAAATGTTATTATACAATTTTAATAATTAAATATATAGAATTTCAATACATTAATTATTACTAGTCGCAAATAAATCTATATTATTACTATATATTGATCATCTATAAATTCAGATCTTATAATAGGCTTTTTTACATAACGTTTTCGAATCAGAAATATTGAAATCCGCAGAAGAACCAGAGTAACCGACATATTTCCAAAAATATAATGCGACTTTGAAGTGGCAATGGGCAGTCGGAAAATAGCTCGTAACACAGAACACACGAAGGGTGCAAAAATATAATTTACCACAGAAACAGGCGACCACCACCGGAAGACGCACTACATTCGTAGGAAGGCCATCCATAAATATATATAACCGACGATCTGGTCAAGATCGCGGAAAAAAATTATAAAGCATTTATAAGGAATCGTCGTGGAGATCTTTTGATTCAAAAATGTCCAGCATACGTCTTAATAATTAAATATATATGATGATGATGAATTATTACTATTTTTATTATTATTATTCCTAACTTCCAAAACAAATTCTCATCTCCCCTCTTAAGGAGAGGAGATGGCAACTTACCCCTGGCAGAAGCACAGTCTGCCGGGGTTCAGGGCCCCAGGGATTATTATTATTATTAATATATAATACATAAAAAATAAAAGAAAATAACTCGTCCTCCTCTCTTCTATTCCGCTTGCTGCCCAACAGGGTCCATAATTAACCTACTTTGAAATGTACCTGTCTATCTATTTACTGTAAAATTATGGAATGCAATCTTAAATAAATATAAAAATAAATAAAACAAATATTGTGACACAATAATGGGAGTATGTTGTGACACAACAATGGGAGTATGTTGTGACACAACAATGTGAGTATGTTGTGACACAACAATGGGAGTATGTTGTGACACAACAATGGGAGTTGGTTGTGACACAACAGAGGGACACACTGTGACAGTCATTTTGTTGTTAACAATTATTGAGGTGTTGACGTAAATAGGCGATGGTTAACACTAGGGTTGCCAGATGGCTAGGAAATCCGGAATTGTCCTGGAATTTTGCGTCTTGTCCCGTGTCCAGTGATTAGACATTATTGTCCCAAAATCAATTTTTATTTTCAAATTCGAACGTGAATTAAGTTATAATGTTTTTATACATTTACTAGCTACTCGATCCGGATTCGCCCGGGTGTACCTGTATACATATAAACCTTCCTCTTGAATCACTCTATCTATTAAAAAAGCGCATCAAAATTCGTTGCGTAGTTTTAAAGATTTAAGTATACATAGGGACAGACAGCGACAACGACTTTATACTATGTAATAATAATGATTATCGCAATATTAGTGCATTTTTATACATTCTGACTGATTTTATTTCTATTATACATAGACGACCACGGTCGGTAGCAGTCTAGCACACCGCTTTACGTCCGATGGTTGCGGGTTCGATTCCTCGCACGGCACAAACATTTGTATTCATGGGTATGATTGTTTGTATCGGTCTGGGTATTTTCTATGTATAATATGTATGCATTTACGAAAACAAAATATCTATTTAGTTATATTTAGCTTTTCATTTAAATTCAAATTTTCATTTAAATTTAAATTTCTGAGAATAGAGCATATCACCATCACCACCAGCACCACCACCAGACCACCAGCATATCATCATCATTAGAATAATAAATACTTATATTAACGAAATCACGATGGTCACATCCTGAGGTCAAAACCATGTTTACTATATAGCTGTACCCGCAACTTCGTCCGAGTAGAAAATAACTTTATTTTCTAAAATAAATGTAGCCTAAATTTCTCTTTATTACATCAGCTACCTACCTGCCAATAAAAGTCCCGTTATGTTCGACATTATCATCATCATCATCGCAGCCCGGACGACGTCCATCGCTGGACATAGGCCTCATACAAAGATCTCCACGACGATCGGTCCTGCGCTGCTCGCATCCAATGCCTTCCAGCAATCTTGACCAGATCGTCGGTTCACCTCGCTGGAGGCCTTCCCACGCTGCGTCTTCCGGTCCGTAGTCGCCACTCGAGGAGTTTACTGCCCCAACGGCCATCTGTCCTACGAGCTATGTGCCCTGCCCATTGCCACTTCAGAGTCGCAATTCTTTGGGCTATCATTAGATTAACCGGAACAAACAAACAGACAGACAGACAAAATTTGTAAAAAATGTTATTTTGGTGTATATACCATAGCTATTTGGTGCATATGCATGTAGTAAAAAACGGTTGTATCAATATTACAAACAGACACTCCAATTTTATTTATATGTATAGATAAAAGACTACAAACATTGGTATTAACTACAACTATAACTAAAATAGGTGTAACACAGTTAGTTTTACAGATTTAATAGGAAGTTAACAATAATGCAATTAAAACTGTTGAACAGTTGAAATTCGGACGTTGCGACCTCGGTCATTCGGCGCGTGCAATTCATGCGTTTTAGCATTTTTCAACAAGGCCAGTCAGTGCACAACCTTATCAAAAACTGCTGAATATATCATTTACAAGAGATTGTTATTAGATATTTTATGTTTATACTAGCTTTTGTCCGCGGCTTCGCTCGCGTTAGGTTTTCCCGTTAGGGGTGGAATTTACCAAAATCCTCTCTTAGGGGATGCCTACGTCGTAAGTAGCTTTATGCATGCAAAGTCTCAGCCCGATCGGTTTATAATTAACAAAGTTTCATACAAACTTTTATTCCCTATTTTATCCCTTTGGGGGTAGAATTAATCAAAATCCTTTCTTAGCGGATGCCTACGTCATAACATCTACCTGCATGCCGAATTTCAGCCCGATCCGTCTAGTGGTTTGGGCTGTGCGTTGATAGATCACTACTTATATGATCAGATCAATATCAATTTGACTGCCCGGGCAGCATCTCAGTATAATATTGTTTTTGCATTCTACTTCATTTAGTAGCAGGATACAGTTTCTAATAAGTTTAGATCGGGTTTCGTACGAGTGTAGTGCTAGTAGAGCAGCATAACTGTCCGTATAAATGCATATGTTCTGATTGATGTAGTTAAGGTTTAGGATTACTTCCAGACATCTTATTAAGGCGTAGGTTTCAGCCTGAAAGATTGAGGCGTGTTTTCCTAAGCCTATATAGTTGCAGATTTTAGGTTTTACACATCCTACATCATCTATTATTTTGGATTCGTCTGTAAACCAAACCTTTTCACTTCGCTTCGTCTCTTCTTGTTACTTCATGAGATTAAAGGCGAGTATCAGTGCTGATTGTCTTCTAGAACGAAGTCTGCGGCCCTCTCCCCTACGGCGATGGCTGCGGCGGCGGTGTTCCCGCGCGGCGGGCGGGGCAGCACGCCCGCGTCGGCGGCGCGCAGCCGGCGCACGCCGCGCACGCGCAGCCGGCCGTCCACCACGCGGCCCAGCGCCGTCGTGCCCACCGAGTGGAACGTCGAGTACGTCATGTGCCGCGCGTAGCAGCCCCAGTACGACGACCAGTCCTCCTCTGCGCTTCGAGGACAGCCCTCCAGCTCCAGCTGCACCATTGACGCGCCGCGCGATTTGAACGCGGGCGTCTCTATCAAATGCTGGATGATCCGTATACCGCGCACCATCTGCTCTACATCACGGTTATCGGCCAAGTAGTTGAGAAAAATTGCAGGCGCTTGTAGAGGATCGACGCCAGCCAATCGTACCCTACCACTGGACTTTGGCTCTAATAACTCGCATGATACTAATAAAAAGGCATGATCTGCATTAATTTTACTTAGTTGTCTAGTGATAGCTCGGTTTAGTCCGGTTTTGTGTTGAAAAATCTTTGGCCCGAGTTGAATCAAACCTTTGTCTATATTAGCAAAAATGATCTGTGTTGTCGGTACTTCACAATCAGCACCATTGTTCATAAGTCTTCGTTCCTTAAAATCGTAGCATCGTGTGTTCACAAATGCAGTGATATCTGTCACACCGATAGAGCTGTGGGACTCGCCTCGTGTGAATAGTATATCAGCAAAAAAATTAAATACTGTACCGATGCTCTCAACGATCGTCTTTAAGAAATTTGAGTCTCGATCGACTTTGATAAATATAAGTGGTAACGCGTGATCAATCATATCATTACCTACAGATAGATCAACACGAAGTGGTATACCTAATTCGTTTAAATGTTCAGCCGGACCGATTCCAGATAACATGAGCAGCTGTGGGGTGACTAGAGCGCCAGCACTCAAGATAACTTCTTTCGTCGCGTACAGCCGTAGTTTAGTTTTGAACAGACCATGAACGACGGTGACTCCGCGCGCCACATTGTCATCGTCTATGATAACTCCAGTACACGTCGTGAACTTGGCCACTTTCAACTTCATTTTCACATCATCTCTTTCCAAGTAACCTCGTGCAGTGCTCATGCGTTGATTTTTATAAGTATAGCCGATGACTTGAGAGACTCCGATTTGCGAAATTGCATTTACATCAGCGTTGTAAGGAAAATTCAGATAGTTAAACCCATCGATTATCCTAGAACGCCACGAATTATCAGAGTTCCTGAAAAAACCAACTTTCATTGTTCCAGCTGTATTGTGATACGGTATTGAGGATGGAGGTAGCAGATTCAAATCAGTTAATCCCTCGTAACGTAAGAAATAAGGCTTCATATCGTTCCATGACCAATTTGAGAGGTGTAGACTATCAAAGTCATACGGGTTTCCACGGACGTACATCATGTAGTTGATACTAGTAGAGCCTCCGAGACATTTCCCGCGGCTGGCACGACACGACCTCTTCTGGGAGGAGAGGCACGACATGTTGTTAGAGATGGTCTCGTAATGATAATCCAAATTAGAACCCAATAGTGCCATAGATGCTCCGGGTACCTGTGGTGAAGAATTGTTTTAGTTACCCTCACTTGTTTTGTTTACAGTAACATATACATTTAGTATTTGATGCCTAATTCTTCTTCAGCGCATTAAGCGCGTGGGTACTTATGCTTTAAATAAAATTTTTGTTACACATTTAAGTTTAAAAATGAAATTGGGTATTAGGGTGAGCTTATCTACTATTACCTTATCTTAGCAACTAACGTAGGCTCTTAAATTGCCATCTTAGTCTTTAGGGAATGAGTGATATCGCAACGCATGTGTCTTTAGTGCTGTTCACGACGACGGTTATAATCAGCTGAATCTTCACCTTCAGCACCATTACATAAAGAAAGACGTACAGTTGTATATCCTGTAATATTACTGCCATATCTCCTCGAAACTTTTACTGTACTTAGTGGCAAAATTTCGATAAAAGAAGTTAACCATGCAAACAAACTTGTGCAATCTTACTTAATATCATTAAATCAGAAAGTTATTACAGATATGCAATATCTTTGCGATTGATGGTTGCAGCGTGACAATACCCTGGAGAAGAGGTCAGGATCACCACCCGCCTCCAGCAGCAACACGTCTGCTCCAGCGAGCGCCATCCGAGCAGCCGCAGCGGTACCAGCCGCGCCAGCTCCTACCACGATGTACTCGAACGTATCACCATCTGGGCAAACAATAGGTCGATAAATCTAAATATATATAAATCAAAGGTGACTGACAGACATAGTGATCTCTCAAAGCACAGCCCAAACCTGTGTGGGTGTGGTTCACCCCAAAATTCTTTTATCATTTTTTCGATAAAATATTTTATTTTTATATTTTATGATGTGACATAATACCCTAAATTTACACCCTTCCATCACCAACCCCTATTTTTAAATAGCGATTTTAATTTATATTGCAAAACAACGTTTGCCGGGACAGCTGGTATTCTACATATGTATGAATTTTACGTAAGTGTGATGCAGACGAAGTTGCGCGGGTAAACTATTAGGTTGTTCGGAAAGTAATTTCGATTTTTCCTAACTTGGGATTTAATTGTTTTTTTTTTTTGCAATAGTACGCAGATATTTGATCAATACAGAATATAGAATGAAATTATAAATAAGGACAGTATTTTAAGGTGTATAAAACAAAATAAAAACATTGTAATCGAATCTTCAGGGGCTTTGTTATAATACATTTTATGTTTCAAGAAAAAATTAATAACGTAAAACACAGTCACCTTTGAGTCTTACTGCATCCGGTAGAGAGTGAGTCGACCAATCACTGCCGGTTGCTCCAGTCCCACGGGTCAGTAACAAAATAATTATCCTATTAACAATATACTTTATTTATTTCATTGATATCCTTTCTTCATACATATTAACTGAAAAAGATAAGCTCAGAAGCGCGTTAACCACTTATTAAATTCATCTGTTAAATCATATTTACCGAGCAAAGTCTAATACTCACTAAACGATTACTTGAATGACGAGCGTGCATGGCAATATTCATGCACGGGATTTTCATTTAATGTTAGACATAGACACCTATATAAATAGAGAATGACAAGCGTGCATGGCAATAGTTGTTCATGCACGGGATTTTATTTAATGTTAGACATAGACACCTATATAAATAGACATTGTAAATAGACTGGCTTTAAAAAAAAAGCCATTCAATTGAGTTTCTTGCCAGTTCTTCTCAATTGGATCTATATATTGAACTGGACGGTAGGGAAAAAATTAAAATTATAATGTAAAACTTTGACGTTCATAAGCGGCTAAAATGTCCTACATGAATAAATGAATTTTGAATTTTGAATTTAATAGATAGATAAATATATGACATATTGTCATAAATAATGTAATAAACATTCAAGAAACTTATTGTAAATTTAGTAATGACATATTGTAATTTAAATATTGTAATGGGTGAAAACTGTGATTAGTACAACCTATGCTCTCAAAAAAATATAATTGACGTAGTGGAGTAACTTGAAACAGTCATTCTCGCTATAAAGTTCAAACTTGTGGCGGCGTGGTGGGCCGGGTCGATGTGCTCCCTCTAATATGGTTGAGTGCAATGATGGCTGGCTCTTCTGTCATACTCGTGAACGGGTGCTGACTGTGGGGACTGGTCTGTTTGGGTTGCGAACACTGATTAGACTCTTTGCTTTTGCTATATCATATGCTGGTGGTCACTGTATTCTCCCAAATTTGAAATTAAAAATGAATCTGTATTATTGTAAACATGTACAACATTTATTTGTAAAGAATACGAGCAGAGTTTCTTGTCAGTTCTTCTCATCTCGATATCATTCCGAACTGACGGTAGATTTGACATATCATAAGCGTCTGTAATAGACCTACATGAATAAAGATATTTCGATATTTTTTTAATTTTGAATACATAAATGCTTTATTCATCCATTGTAAACACACCATACATGGGACACAGAAAAAAATATATAAATAAAAAAAAATGGAGGTGTCTTTTTTTATAACACAAGGGACAAACGAGCATGCGGCTCACCTGATGGTAAGTGATTACCGCCGCCCATGAGCACCCGCAACAGCAGGGGAATTGCAAGTACGTTGTCGGCCTTTTAAAAAGGAATAAGCTCTTTACTTGAAGGTTTCAGTATCGTATCGGTTCGGAAATACCATATCAAGAGAGGCAACCACCTCAGTATAAAGCTACTGATAAATCTGCAGCGCTGATATTCCAGAGAATACCCCCCAGACAGACCCCAGAGGGTCCTATAATAAAATAAAAAATATAGAGCCCTGGATAGGCACAGTAGGTCACACAGAATAGCACTTGTTTCTTTAATATTGCAAATGAACTGAAATACCCTATGTATATAATCTAAATATATATATATATATATATATATACATATATACAGTCCCATTGTTAGGAATGTTTTGTAAACAAAAAAGTTAAAAAAACCTAAAGTAAAAGCTAAAAAACCTACTTATAAAAATAACACAGAATAAACGCGGAAAAGCAAGGATCGCCTTGAAATCTACGGGTCTTGTCGTTAAAGTAAGTAATCATCAAAAAGATGAACTCTATTCGTGAAGTTTCAGTTTTTATCTTAAATTTTCGTTCGCAATTCTTAACTCTCATCTGATGTGTTCTGCCAAAATTTAAGTCACTACTACAATGCACGAAAATAATAAATTTTATTTTTATTTATAACTCTTTATTGCACCTTTAAAAAATACAAAATCAAAAAATATTTATATATATATATATAACTCAAAGGTGACTGACATAGCGATCTATCAACGCACAGCCCAAACCACTGGACGGATCGGGCTGAAATTTGGCATGCAGGTAGATGTTATGACGTAGGCATCCGCTAAGAAAGGATTTTGATTAATTCTACCCCCAAGGGGTTGAAAGTTTGTATGAAACTGTCAATTTTAAACCGATCGGGCTGAGACTTTGCATACATAAAGCTACTATGACGTAGGCATCCCCTAAGAAAGGATTTTGATAAATTCCACCACTAACGGGACAAATTAACGCGAGCGAAGCCGCGGGCAAAAGCTAGTTCATAATATGTCGTATTAGGATCTTCCGCAGGTCCTCATGGACCGATGGGTTCGGGCCTCGAGCTTGTGCTCCTTGCCCAGGTATTCTACTGTGGTGAAACACCACAGCGTCGTTCGTTCACTGGCCGGCCGGAAGCCGGCTACTTTCCGGCAGCCGGCTGTGGGCATCATGTGGCGCGCCTGCCAGCTAAACGACGTCGCGTTACGTAGGTTAAAAAGGCGGTCTTATCGCTTAAGCCTTTGGGTAGAGGAACCCAAAGGTTGTCTGGAAGGGATCGCAAAAACAGAAGGTGGTGGATGGCACAAGATGTAACAAACAAACATAAATAGATAAATACGATATCTAATATAACACAATAAAATTATTTTTCCAAGTAACTAAGCTATAAATTTTAAGATTTAAATTCAAATTCAATAACATCACTTACTACCTATCTAAAAAAATGTACACAATTTGTCGCCCAATAAGACGTTTAAAATTTTTCATTTCTTATACGGTCAGTTGAGTCTAGAACCAAACAATAGCTACCAGTGAATTTTAAAACGGTTCCTTACTAATATTATCTATAAATGCGAAAGTAACTCTGTCTGTCTGTGTCTGTCTGTCTCGCTTTCACGCCGAAACCACTGAACCGATTTAAGTGAAATTTGGTACACAGATAGTCTAAAACCTGACAAAAGACATAGGCTTCCTTTTAATGCTCAAAAAGGGTTGCAAGGAGTTGAAAGTGGAGATGAAAGGTTATACGGAAATATCGGGTAAAGCTAGTCTAATGTAATGTAATAAAATTATTTTTCCAATAACTAAGCTATAACTTTTAAGATTTAAATTCAATGAAACATCACTTACTATATAAAAGAATGTTCACAATTTGTCGCCCAACAAGACGTAAAAAAATTGACATTTCTTAGACGGTCAGTTGAGTCAAGAACCAAACAATAGCTATCAGTGAATTTTAAAACGGCTATAAAGATATTATAACATGGATAAATATGTTATTAAAAGTTAAATGCGCTTCTTAAAAAGTTAGTAATTCGTTTTATGGCAATTGCGTAAGGTTTTATAAAATATACCAGAGTCTGTTATAAATCTGCCTGAAAAAAGATTTAAATGTCAAATAAAACAGTTCCTTTGCAAAAAAGCTTACTATAAAAATGAAGAATTCGTTAAAAATAATAATGTTTTTATAGAAAAACTTAAAATTCATAGCGCTGACAATATTATCTGATTACACTAATAATGAGTGCGTAACGGTTTCTATGTTGATTATCGCATGCCTCTTACTTGTTATACTGTAATTATTTATAAAAAAAAAACATCTATTAAAAAGAGCAACAGACAAATTTCTTGCTCATTCTTCTTGTGATGAATCTGCATTCCGAATGAGTGGCAAAATATGACTATTCAAAAGTGTTTATAATGAGTTTATTTGAATAAAGATTATATATTTTTTTATTTATATACTATATTGCTTTAGAACAGAAAAATATTATTTAATATGAATATATATATATATACAATCATAGGTACAAAGGCGCCTTTATCGCTAAGCAATCTCTTACATATTAGTATATATACATGAAAAACTGTAGGTGGTGCAAGTAACATATTTTTCTTTCTATCTGCGATCAGCCTTTCCAGCTGTAATCAGATTTTTTTGATGTTATTGGCATTTTGAGAAGAGGCAACTCCAGTAAGGTGCCATCTCATTTACTTTATTTAGATGTTGGCAAGGCGAGACCATTTTAATCTAAATGGACAGTTATTTACACCCAGTAGTTTTGAAGCTAACTGGTTCTTATGACTGGCTAATCTGTGTTTATATCATCCACAGGCTTTCTGTATCTCTTCTTTTACAGTTGGAATTTCTAGATATGTATGTACTTCAATGTTTTTCATGAACCAAGGAGCTATGGTTTTTAATGCCTTATATATATGTTAGATTGATCTGATATAATTCCATCGCGTATGTCCACACTGGTATGATTATTATTATGATTATTTTCCATATAGTCTGGAAAACAAACTCTAATAATTATTATTATTGAACATATAACATATATTATTTCTGTTTCTATTTCTATTTCTTTCGAGTTCACCCGGACACGTTTAACCACGTCTGACACGGAACCCTAGCAGAACTAAGGCACGGCACATATTTCCTTTGTTGGCTCTAGAAAAGTTTCGAGCAACTTTCAAAACCTGCGAATACTTCAAAGCTCTGTTAGCAAAAGTTAAGCATGGTGTTTGCTCATTTTTAAACTATTTTTAATTCAATATCTATACATGTGAATAAAATTGGAGTGTCTGTTTGTAATATTGAAATAACAATTTTTTACTACATGCATATGAATATACACCAAAATAACATTTTTTATGATTTTTCGTTATAACTAGCTATACCCGCGTGGAATTTAACTTTATTTTTCTAAAATAAAAGCCTAAGTTACTCCTTATTTCATCAGCTACCTGCCAAAAAAAGTACCTTCAAAATCGGTCCAGACATTTCAGAGATTAGCCGGAACAAACAGACAGACAGACAAAAATTGTAAAAAACGTTGTTTTGGTGTATGTACCGTATTTATATTCATATGCATGTAGTAAAACACGGTTATTTCAATACTACAAACAAACACTACAATTTTATATATATGTATAGATAATAATAATGTTATGTTTGCGTCCAGGGTCAATAATGATCTAAAACCAATTATGAACATCTTTCACTATAATATTATGGAATGCAATAAATTTTTAGTATTGAGTATACTTATATACACATATAGATATAGATAGATAGATAAATTCTTTATTCACAATTACAGACACATAACATACATGAGATACAGAAAAAACACGAATTAATAAAAGAAATGTAGGTGACTTCATGTGCCGCAAAAGTGAAAAGGCAGCCAACTCAGCATAATGCTACAGATAACTTGCAGTTCCCCTGGTGTTGCGGGTGTTCATGAGCGGCGGTAATCACTTACCGGTGAGCCGCATGCTCGTTTGTCCCCTGTGTTATAAAAAAAAAGATAACTCTGCAGCGCTGATATTCTGTTGGCTCCTTACTTATAACATAATATTACATACTTATACTATACTTATTACCATATTATGTTATCTGTGTTATTACTAAGAAAATGACATAAATGTTAAACTTCGAGCTCTTTATCAAAATATATAAAGTATAAATAAAATAATGTGCTGAATTATATATATACATACATACACACAGTCACACCAACATAATAAAACAATTAGAAACCAATATGCTACTATAAAATATCTGCTTAATAAACACTCCGCTCAAAATATCGTTGCAAGCGAAACTAAAGCGCTGATTTTCAGCGGAAAGATTAGGTAAATAATTCTCAAGTACTCACCAATCTAGATTCATCCCATGCATTTCCAAACTCGGTTCACCACATTATAGTTTTAGATACAACTATTTCTCCAATCTCAAAGTGTCACACTGTTTGTTTAAGAACAAACGTATCGTTTTTGTACTTTACAAATGAAGTTCGTTTTCCAATTACGGTGCTAATATTAATGGAAGCTTAACCTGTATGGAGAGGTCGGATTATCCGTGCATTGATGTCCAGTTGGAACAATGACCAACCTCGAAGCCCGACCTTGCTTTCGAGAGAAATAGGCAGCGTGATTAGCATTAAGGAGTCCACACTGTAAATTTCGTTTCGTGCATTGTCTTAAATTTGACGCAGTCTTTATTTATATATATAACTAGCTGTACCCGCGACTTCGTTCGGGTGGAATTTAACTTTATTTTCTAAAACAAAAGTAGCCCAAGTTACTCCTTATTACATCAGCTACCTGCCAATAGAAGTCTCGTCAAAATCGGTCCAGTCATAACAGAGATTCATTTCATTCATTCATAATTTAAGAGCTACGCTCTTGTCGGTGGAGCTCTTGCCACTTTCCGCGATCTTCCATCATGCTCTTTAATTCTTGATACGACACGACTCCTATTTTGTCCTCAGTTTGTTTGATGTAGCTATTCCTTGGTCTTCCCCTCCCCCTCTTTCCTTCTATTTTCCCCTCAATAATAATTTTCATGAAATCATCGTGCCGTATCAAGTGCCCTAACATTTTTCCTCGTCTATTTTCTATGGTGTTCAATATTTGTCTTTTTTCTTTTACCCTGTGTAGTACTTCTTCGTTTCTTACTTTATCCTTCCAGCTAATTCTTTCCATCCTCCTCCAACACTACATTTCAAAAGCCTCCAGTTTGTCTCTTTCCTTTTGATTTAATGTCCACGTCTCATACGCATACAAGGCTATAGGTTTTAATAAATCGTTTCCGTTAGGTCTTTGATATTTTAGCGCGTAAAAGGTATTTTTTGTTGTTAAATGCTTTTTTTGCCATGGCTATTCTTGTTATAATATCTGTGGTACATCTGGAGTCGCTGGTGATTTAACTGCCTAGATATTTGAATGTGTGATTAGCCGGAACAAAAAGACAGACAAAGAGATATTGTAAAAAAATGATAATTTGGTATATATACCGTATTTATATTCATATGCATGTAGTAAAACACGGTTATTTCAATACTACAAACAAACACTACAATTTTATTTATCTGTATAGATAAAGTTTTTGTAGAAAAATTATAGCGCTGACAACACTATCTGATGGAACAAAGATTGAGTGCGTACGTTGATTGTCGCATGCCTAATCCTTATTATAGTAAACTCACTTATAACAACATATTAAAAAGAGCAACACACAAGTTTCTCGCTCATCCTACTTGTGATGAGTCTGTGTTCCGAATGAGTGGTAGAAAACAACTTGACTATTCAAAATTGCTTATATTAAGTTTATTTGAATAAACATTATTTCATTTCTATTTCAATCCATCGCTATGTTTATAATGCAAATTTATCTGAGAAGTATGGCCAAGTAACATTACAATTTGAATACGGCGTATTCTTACCGAGAGAGAAACGATGTTATTATTACACAAACAGCACAAAACTTTATACCTCTTTTTAGGAAATAAACATGTATAGGAATGCACGAAGTATGAAAATTGGTAAAGTTAATATTTATGTACAGAGGAAGCGCTGAATCTAATATTTATTTTTCAGTGATGCTTAAAAATACTTTAAAATTAAAAAAAAAACATTATACATACATTAATGTGTTTTTTTTTAATTTTTAAAGTATTTTTAAGCAACATATAAAAAACATGGTAGGTAATCAATGAACAAACATGTAGCACATACCGTGTTTTTTCAATGATGCTTAACAACCTCAGCGCCAGACCTCAGTGACCGTTTTAAAAAAAAAACTATTAATTTTTGGAAAATCACCGATTCCAAGACCATTTACACCACAAAAATGCGACAGGCCAGGGTTTTCATTTGTGTTACAAAATTAGAGTCTCTGTTTGTAATATTAATACTAGATTTAAAGACAAACTTGCTGTCCCCAAGTATCGTTTAGAAAAAGTCAATAGGTCTTTTATGGGAATAGGTATAAAAATTTACAATAAGATACCAAAGGATATATTGGGAATTACCCTTAAATAAATTCAAAACATCTGTTAAATCATATTTACTGAGCAAGGTCTATTACTCACTAAACGATTACTTGAATGACGAGCGTGCATGGCAATAGTTTCCATGTTCGGGATTTTCATTTAATGTTAGACATAGACACCTATATAAATACATTGTAAATAAACTGGATTTTAAAAAAAAAAGTAATTCAATTGAGTTTCTTGCCAGTTCTTCTCAATTGGATCTATATACCGAACTGGACGGTAGGGAAAAAAATTATAATGTAAAAACTTGACGTTCATAAGCGGCTAAAATGTCCTGAACATGAATAAATGATTTTTGAATTTGAATTTGAGTTTGTAATATTAAAAAACCGTGTTTTACTACATGCATATGAATAAATACGATACATACACCAAAATAACATTTTTTACAATTTTTGTGCGTCTGTTTGTTCCGGCTAATCTCTGAAATGGCTGGACCGATATTGACGGGACTTTTATTGGCAGGTAGCTGATATAAGGAGTAAGTTAGGCTACTCTCATTTTAGAAAAATAAAGTTAAAATCCACGTGGACGAAGCTGCGAGTACAGCTAGTATGTAAACATAATAATCTATGGAAGTGCCTCCCTAATTTGAATATAGTAAAGGCTAGCCTGATCTCATTTAATAACCATGCAGCCACTGTACAATAGATGTTATCAACACTACACTTTGTTGCTGACTGTTGAGGAGGGTTGACATCCTCAGAGATCACGGCTGCCCATAAATTAGGCACAATCTTTCGTGGCAGATACGGTGCGGCACTCTTAATACACTGGGCGTATTGTTTCAGTGTTGGACCTTTGTATCCCTCCCATCTGTGATCTATAATTTTATCATTACAACCCCATACAACCACAATTACGCTACGGTTTGTATGTTTATACTAGCTGTTCCCGCGACTTCGACTTAATTGTTTCTTTTCGAACATGTCATTACTGTTTCACACTTTATAAACCAGAGAGTTAACAATATAGAACCAATCATAGACAACAATTTTAGTTGCCAATTACTACTAATATAAAAATGCTAAATGTATGTATTTATACTTAACAATTATATTATATGTTTACACTCTACTAAATGTTAAGTCACAATCGTCGCCACATACAACTACCACCTTCTTTATCTCAAAAAAACCGTCCTCCTGCGACAGGAGTGACAAGAGTGTATGAGATTATTTCCCATCTTAAAACCATAAGATGTACTTACGAGTATTAGTGCCGGAGAGTTAGCATTATACCGCGACTCTGCCAGCGCCCAGCTTGTAGGTGGTGTGTGACATGCCTCATCTTGTTATTAGGACGATGTACAGTACGTTACCATACAGCCAGCATTTTATTTATTTATTTATTTACTAGCTGTCCCGGCAAACGTTGTTTTACCCCTAACATTTAGGGGGATGAAAAATAGATGTTGGCAGATTCTCAGACCTACTCAATACGCTCACAAAATTTCATGAGAATCGGTCAAGCCGTTTCGGAGGAGTATGGGAACGAAAACTGTGACACGAGAATTTTATATATAAAATTTGAGCGATCAACAAGACATACACTATGAGGTTACAATTATTATCACTTGCAAGAAGTTCAGGTATATGTATAGTGTTGATTTAATTACTGGTTTCCAACACACACATTGCACATCATCATCATCATCATCGCAGCCCGGAAGACGTCAACAAAGATCACGACGATCGGTCCTGCGCTGCTCGCATCACTATGACCAGATCGTCGGTACAATTATTATCAACTTGCAAGAAGCCACTTCAAAGTCGCAATTCTTCGGGTATATGTATAGTGTTGACTTAATTACTGTCTCTGTTTAACACACACTGGCAACACACATTGGTCAAACCTTTCTTGAGACACTGCGGAAATTTGGACGAAAAGATATATCGGAGCTTCCCGAACGCTGCCCATCCGAGTTGGATTTGACGATTGACCTATCAAATTAACAACACTGCCAACCTCTGTGGGTTGATTTTAAGGGAATTCGGAAGGAAAGAACTTTCGAATTTCTCTCAATTAAGTTGTCATGATTAAAGTCTGGTTGCAAACTGTGTTATTTTGAAAGTGAGAGAAATTTTGAAAAGTTCAGTTTGTTCGAGATTTTCTGGTAAGGGTTCGAGGGCCCTCTGAGATTGAGGGGCCCGGGGCGCTGCCCCGCCTAGCCCCTAGGTAGCTACGCCATTGGTTCGTACTAGTAATGTGTAATGTTTTGTGATGGCATCTGTTGTATCTCATCAGAAATGATCCCGGTTGAGTCAGAGCGTAGAAGTGTCTGGCGGTGAGCTCCTTCCATAATTTTACAGCAAATAGATAGACAGGTACATTTCAAAGTAGGTTAATTATGGACCCTGTTGGGCACAGCAAGCGGAAGAGAGGACTTGCGCCGCCCCTGCCTCCTCGATCGTTAGGAGGGGAGTTGATGTCCATCCCCTCCTCTGCACCACTCCTACGGCCTGGGACCTGTGAGGCGGGCCGTTTCCCTCCTTTGCTTCTGGGCGGGGTGCACTTCTTGCTCCCCACCCAGTGGTCCGCCGGACGGCCCGTCGACGTGCAGAGTGCGCATCTTGTGCCCCGCCTAGCCCCTAGGTAGCTACGCCATTGGTTCATACTAGTAATGCGTAATGTTTTGTGATGGCATCTGCCTCCCACTCCTACGCCTGGGACCTGTGAGGCGGGCCGTTTCCCTCCTTTGCTTCTGGGCGGGGTGCACTTCTTGTTATCTCGCGGAAGGAGGCCGCGGAAAGGGAGCGGACTCGTCCCGCTTCCCTCCGTCGCAGAAGAGCCAGGCCTAGAAATGAGGGCGTACTCAACTCCGCTCCCTCTATCCCCCACTAGGGCCGGGGTGACTGCCTTGAGGGAGGCAGTACCCCAATCCAAAGGCCCCGGAGGTGTGCGAGTGTACGCACACGCCTCCACAATGGAGTAGGGCGAAATAGGTCGCCCTAACTGTAACGAGATGGGGCCTGCCCTACAACATCTACAGGGCGGGCCGTCGCCGTCGGAGCTGGGGTGGAAATGCACTTGCGAATCCTCTGGCTCCGACATAGGCGCTCGTAGGTACACCGTGTAGTTTTTGGTGAGTACAAGTCTCACACACCGCCCCGCCCTCCCTCCGGCGGGGTGAGTCTTTTGAAGATTTTCCACACCTTAAAAAAAAAAGCGTAGAAATGTGGTCATGACCGTCATGACACGTCAAGTACAAGCGCCAGAGTTGTGTTGCGACGTGTTGGAATTCACCTTTCCTAGAGCTACGTCTGTATTGATTCAATATATCGTCAGAAGGCATCAGAACACGACATATAAATGTAAAAACTAGTCAGCATGTCATGACAGGACACGTCGCGACACATCGTCGATTAAATAGAACAATGGCAATATACAAAATGTACTTTTTTTTACAAGACAAACGTTTAAAGTTTTTAAATATATTTAAATAATTTTTCCCTTTTAAAGTTTTAAATTTACACACAAGTATTATATATAATCCCATCAAAAACATAAATGTGAAATGATAGCCGAGTTTAATATTATGATATATGCCTTGATTGTTGACTTCTACGACAAAAGAGATGAGATCTAAATGGGTGCCAAGTTCAATGGTCTGTCCTGAAATGTATTTATAACAATATAAAATATCATTTCTTCTTATAACTTAGGATAATATACTGTAGCCTAGTTATATAGTTTCATTTTTTCCTTTATATTCACCTAATTACCTATCTGCATGCCAAATTTGAACTTACTAGGTCATCTGGAATTGGGTTATAATTTTGATCTATAGTTGATCAGTGATAAAAATGACGATATTTCGACGTTAATATCTAAATAACCGTTTGAGATATGTTTATGAAATTTGGAATACATATTTATCTCGCAAGTCTCAATATATAAACCAAATTTGACAGGTTTTGTGAAAGAGTTTTTGAGTTATGAGGGGGTCAACAGTGGCTCCAAATGGTTCGTGTAAATATACACACGGTGCTGCTCGCCAGTTGTCTTACTTGAAACTCGGCTTGACACGCTACCGCGTGTCTAGATTTTAAAAGTATTTAGATAATAATTAAGACGGCGTGGTTAATTTAATTGACTTATATAAAAGGAGGCAATTCTAGCTTCCAATTTTGAAAAATTACATTTTTCTATTTATTCGACGAGATGTACATGCACCAGTACTGTGTTGTGACGCATCGGAGTTTCACTTTGTGTAGAGCTACGGCTGTATTTCAATTACGGCATTCAAAATATCGTTTGAAGGCATCAGAACAGAACATATAAAACATGTTACGTCACGACACGACACGTCACGACACATCAGACAATATGAATCCCACTTTAATTACATACTGTATTGTAAAAGTTGAACGTTAGCTGCAATACAAACAGGAGCACTATCTCAATGTGTTTATATGGAGAGCCGGAGCGGCGCTTCGTGTGAATTATTCAACAGTCAATTGGACGACGTCTGCATCGTTGAATCGAGATGAGCTAACTCCCAGGAGAATTGTCAAGAAATAGGTTTAAAGATTGATTTGTTATTTAACTAGATCATCTTGGATACTTTGTATTGTATATTTAATATTACTACTACTTTTGTAGAATAATCTAACTTAAAATTCATAGCACTGACAATGTTATCTGATTGAACAAAGATTGAGTGCGTAGCGTTTTCTATGTTGATTGTCGCATGCCTAATACTTGTTAATGCATATATAGGTTTTTTTTTTTTTATTGGGTTGTTTGGGCTATTGTCAGATGTGTAGCACCTGTAGCACTGCGACCTACATAGATCTATTGTGCTCGCCCTTTTCAGAGTTCGCTACCTAGACCCGTCAGAGACAAGAATTGAAGGATATTCTTAGGAGCGATCGTTTTTATCTCCTCGGGAAAGAGTGTAAACTTTCCAAAGGAGATATTTCGTTTATGCATGAGTGGGCTACAACCACATAGGATGTGAAGCGGCGTTTCCTCTTCAGTTTGGCAGAATCTGCAGATACTTGTCGTGCATAGGCCTAGTTTAGCCATATGCTTGTTTAATTTGCAGTGTCCTGTGAGGGCCCGTCATCATGCATATGTTGTTTTTACTCAATAGCAGTAGTCTATTGGAGTATTTGGTCGAGAAGCCAGATATTAGGTCTTTTGAATGTGTTAATCCTGGCATTTCTTGCCAGTGATTCAGTGCTTCTCGTTTGGTTATTAATTTGAGATGTCCCAGTTTTAGGCAACGAGGCACACCACAGAGGGTTCGGGGCCCATTTGGACGGTTTTTGCCCCTAACTTTGCCAGATGGTCGGCATTCTCATTGCCTTCAATATTTGAATGCCCGGGGACCCATCTCAGTATAATATTATTTCTGCTTCCTACTTCATTTAGTAGCAGGATACAGTTTCTAATAAGTTTAGAACGGATTTCGTACGAGTTAAGTGCTAGTAGAGCAGCTTGACTGTCCGAATAAATGTATATGTTCTGATTGATGTAGTTGAGGCTTAGGATTACTTCCAGACATCTAATTAAGGCGTAAGTCTCTGCCTGAAAGATTGAGGCGTATTTTCCTAAGCCTATATTTAAAAGAGTAACACGCAAGTTTCTTGTTTCGTTCGATCTTCTTGTTGAATCTGCGTTCCGAATGAGAGTAGTAGAAAAAATTAATACACATCCTACATATTTCTTTTTTCATTTTTCTGTGGTGCCCTACCAGTATATACTTCAACTAGCTTTTGCCCGCGGCTTCGCTCGCGTTAATTTATCCCCTTAGCGGTGGAACTTCTCAAATTCCCTTCTTAGGTGATGCCTACGTCATAGTAGCTTTATGCATGGAAAGTCTCAGTTCGATCGGTTTAAAATTGACAGTTTCATATAAACTTTCATCCCATATTTTATCCCTTTGGGGGTAGAATTAATCAAAATTCTTATCGGATGCCTACGTCATAACATCTACCTGCATGGCAAATTTCAGCCGATTCGTCCAGTGGTTTGGGCTGTGCGTTGATAGATCACTACGTCAGTCACCTTTGAGTTATATATACATATATATAGTGAAGGCAAGATCAACTAAATCCTATGATAATAAACTGTAGAGCTATAGCTTATTTCATATGTCCCATTTTGTTTGATTCAATTTATGACCATGGTTGATTAATATAAGAAATCAAATAAAAACTCAATTTTCTACATTAATATTTATTTTACAACATATAAAACATAGAGTAACAACAATATACATTCATTATAATATATATACCTACTAACATTCTATTACAATAACACAAATAACAATTTGTGAAGGGAACTGATCACGAAGTGCTGAGACAAATTCGATGAAATTTGGGAGGCAGGTGTGCCATACAAATATTAATTGTAATCAGAATATTGGTCATATCACAGTGACATCTAAACAAAACTTGTACTAATAAACATACAACATGTATATTTACATTATAACAAGCTGCACCCGCGACTTCGTCCGCGTGGAATGGAATTTAACTTTATTTTTCTAAAATAAATAGCCTAAGTTACTCCTTATTACATAAGGTAACCTGCCAAAAAAAGTCCCGTCAAAATCTGTCTAGCCATTTCAGACATTAGCCAGAACAAACAGACATACAGACAAAAATTATAAAAAATGTTATTTTGGCGTATGTACCGTATTTATATTCATATGCATGTAGTAAAAAACGGTTATTTCAATAACAGAATAGCAGAGAGGGTAGACTCCTTCATTAGTTTTAAATTATATTATTGTATGGGCAGCAATTGTATTAGTTTTTGTATGAGACAAATAAAAATGATTATTACAAACAGACACTCCAGTTTTATTTATATGAATGTATCCCATTGCTATTTCTCGCATTCCACACTTCATATAGCTTTATACATTTGTCTAATTTATTACCTGCATTTAAAAAGAATTGTACGTTTGATATATTATGCGTAGAGATGTGTCAACTCGAGTTAACTCGAGTTGAATTCTGCCAACTCGAGTTGGAAGAATTCAACTGGTAAATGAATGAATCAAGTGTAAAAGCGAGAGCATGATTCTGTCATCGAACCGACAATGACATGAAATTTATTTTTTATATTATTCCTTTTTGTAATTGTTTGTTTTTTTATGACAAAAAATAGTTTTATAATTATGAAGAATTGTTGATTTTTAAAATTATGCCACTATTCCGAAGATATGGAGATGCTAACGTATGAAATTTTTTTCCATTTGTACGAGGTTAAACATTCTGCTGTTGGCTACCCTAGTTTTGAGTAACACCAGTAAACTCGCAACTTGCCTAAGTGTGAAGGTCGCGTGCCACTGTTGCCAGTGTTGCCACTAGACCTCTAATTAGAAGGATGTTTACGAAATTTTTAATTAAATTAGTTTTAAAATCTATAAAAAAAAAAAAATCCAATCATTTCATATCATACAATTTTCACTCGTCACAAATATTTCAATATTGATTTGAGGTTGTTATAATTTTTTTCTCATATTCGTCTGATAATGATTATGCGTTCCATAGGTCCTTCCGGGACTTTAAAGTGTCATTTCTACTCGCCCCCTAAAATTCGGTGAAGCTTTCAAGGCTAGCTGCGCCCAAAAACATTAGAATTATTAGAATTGTTCGAAAAAATAAAAATTAAACTGTTTATTCCATTCGAGTTGACTCGAGTTACCTGAATTTTAACTCGAGTTAACTCGAGTCATGTTTATTGCGAGTTAGCACATCTCTAATTATGCGTAAATTCTCAGGACATGAACGATATTTCATAATATATACACTTAATTTGTTAGTTGAGGTTATTCGGTTCTGAACACCTGAATATATAATTCTAAATTGTATATTTCATTGTATATACAATTCTAAATTGTATATTTCCTACCATTACTTTATTATTTGCTAAATAGTTTGATCCGAGACTCCGGCATTGTTAATCATTACATAGTATAGAATATAGGTCGCTGTCGCCGTCTGTCCCTATGTATGCTTAAATCTTTGAAACTACACAACGGCTTTTGAAGCGAATTTTAATAGATAGAATAAGAAGGAAGATGCTTATATATATAATACATGTACACCCGGGTGTACATGTATTATATATATAACCTTATACATATATAAAGAACTAGCTACACGCCCCGGCTTCACCCGGGTGTACATGTCTTATATATATAACCTTAGGAGGAGGAGTAGGAAAGTTTATATATATAATACATGTACACCCGGGCAAAGCCGGGGCGAGTAGCTAGTTCTTAATATATGTATTTTTAAACATGAAACTATTATTGGTGATAGTTATCACCCGTTTAATACACGTAGAGATTTTATGTACAGAGTACATAAACTTTTCACAAAAGAGAAAAAAAACAGAGGATGTATTTTCGTATCCGGCACAGATTAACTATACGTAACATTGTCACAGATTATAAACAAAGGATTGTTATCTCAAAATAATAACCAAACGAGAAGCACTTAATACTGGCATTATTACATTCAAAAGCCCTAATAACGGGCTACTTGAATCAATACTCCAATAATGAAATGAAATATTTATTAAGTAGAAGTAAAAAATATAACACATTAAACAAACAAACAGTGCAACAATTACAAAAAAACAGTACACAAACTACGTGTGCGCGTGTGTGTGTATGTTTGTCGAAGCATCAACCGAAGAGGTCCGTGCTCAGCGTAATACTGCAGCGTCTGGAGCGCTGCAACGCTGTTTTTCAGCACATGACCTGGGGTGGTGTATTGCTGTGTTGTACACGATTTATGATATGATATACTAAATTGATATAAATTAATATACATAAATACATTTAGCTAAAACAGAGATAGTACACAAATGACAAGGCGATAATAAATATAAATACAGTCAAACAAAAGAGATACAGGAGAGGGAAACGCATACAGACCACGTAATTGTAGATATAGATATATATAAAGTAGTATTGTATTTTTGCCTAGATTGATTTTTGTACTACTATTGAGAAAAAACAATATATGCATCATGACTAGGGCCCTCACTGGCCCTGCAAGCTGCAAGCGCACATGGCGAAATTAGGCCTTAGTTTTCCATTTGTCCAAATCTGCTGATTGATGCTAACATCAAATCTATAAGAATGAAATATCTCCTTTGGAAAGTATACACTGTATCCTGAGGGAATAAAACCATCCTCCTTTCAATCAATGGCATAGCTACTTAGGGCCTAGGCGGGGCAGTTCCCCGGGACCTTCAAGCTCAGAACCTCGAACCCTTACCAGAAAATCACGATCGAACTAAAGTTTTGAAAATTTCTCCCATTTTCAAAATAAATATGACTTTAATCATGACAACTCAGTTGAAAGACATTCGAAAGTTATACCATCAGAATTCCCCCAAATTCTTTGTCGGTGGCAGTGTTGTCAATTTGACGGATAGCAATATGTGTGTTTTAATGAAACTGTAATGTAGGGCCCCCGTGCTGAGCAGCGGGGTCCAATTTTTTATTTGCCCTTGGGCCTTTGGTAGCTCACTACACCACTGCCTTCCATTCTTGTCACGGGTCTAAGTACTGAACTTAGTGCTGAGCACTGGAGCCCCATTTTATTATTTGCCCCAGGGTCCTTAGTTACCTCACTACACCACTGCCTTCCATTCTTGTCACGGGTCTAAGTAGCGACTTAGTGCTGAGCAGTGGGGTCTCATTTTATTATTTGCCCCAGGACCCTTGGTTACCTCACTACACCACTGCCTTCCATTCTTGTCACGGGTCTAAGTAGCGAACTTAGAGTGCTGAGCAGTGGGGTCTCATTTTTTTATTTGCCCCAGGTAACCAAGGGTGGTTACCTCACTACACCACTGCCTTCCATTCTTCTCACTGGTCTAGGTAGCGAACTTTGAAAAAGGGCAAGCACAGTAGATCTATACAGGTCGCAGTGTTACAGGTCTTAGCATCTGACAATAGCCCAAACCAAATTATTGGGGAATAATAAAAAAAATAAGTTTGTTATACATTTCTTCACTAAATTTAACACTAAACAGTTATCTATTTCAGTACAGCGACCGCTAAAATATGAATTCCAAATATAGACTTGCGTATTAAAATTTCAATCTAACTACATTACCATAAAGTTTAAACTCAAATGCCGAGTAAGCGCAGTTGTTTGTTCGTAAGCCACGTGGTCTTAAAAGTTGAACTCTTGAGGGTTGTTCGCTTCACTCTACACCAGTGGTTCCCAACCTTTGATCGACCAGAGACACTATTTATTTTTTTTATTGGGGGTTTGAATTAGTGCTAATCGGTAGTTTGTATTCACACACTTAAAAAAGTAAAGTAAAAATAAAATTATTTAAAAGAGCAACACGCAAGTTTCTTACTCGTTCTTCTTGTGATGAGACAGCTTTCCGAATGAGCGGTAGATTAAAAAAAATGTGATGACTATTCAAAAGTGCTTCAATGTAAGTTTATTTGAATAAATGATTTTCTATTCTACTCTATTATTGTCAAGTGCTGTGACCTGTAGATCACCATTAGATCTATTGTACTCTCCTTTATTCAAAGTTCGCTACCAGACCCTTAAGGGACAAGAATTGAAGGATATTCTTAGGAGCGTAGGTTTTTATCTCCTCAGGATATAGTATATAATTTCCAAAGGAGATATTTCATTTATGCATGAGAGGACTACAACCATATGGGATGTGCAGGTGTATTTTTTATTACCTATTCTATAGAGAATTTACGTTAGTTGGTAGTTTGTATTCAAGTATTTCAACTTAAAAATGTAATCCGGCTAATTTTGGCTGTTAAGGATTAGAAAGTCCACTTAGGAGTCTAATATTAATATGAATTTAATTTATAGCAGAGCTAGGGTTGCCATAAATTCAAGACAGATTAGTTTTGTTTTTTCTTAGGGCTAGCTCTGTCGTAAATTATCTATTCCATAACTAAACTGCTATATTAAAAGCAAAATTCGGCACTCAATGTCTATGGTAAAAATCATTTTATTTTTATATAACGACTGTTTGTAGCCAAAATAAATAGAAAAATATATTGGCGCCAATATAATAATAATAATAATCTCAGGACAAATCACACAGCGCCATCTAGACTCAAGTTAAGCTAGCTGAAGCTTGTGTTATTGGTACTAAATAACTGATACAAATACATAGTTTTTTTTTGTAAATACATACTTATTATACATAGAAAACACCCAGACCGATACAAACAATACTGATGAATACAAATGTTTGTGCCGAGCGAGGAATCGAATCCGCGACCATCGGATTTAAAGCGGTGTGCTAGACCGCTATACAACCGAGGTCGTCAAATATGTATATGTAATCCAATATAGGTTAGTATTGTTTTTTTTTTAATTAATCAAGACAAAACTGGATAAAAAAATTACAATATCAGTCAGTTACTTTATTGAACGCGAAATACGCAATTATAATTTTGTTAGTGTATAATTCATAAGTATTTATTGACACATGTCAAAGACTAAAATACAATGTCATTGTATAGAAATTATTTTCCAGAGTAGATTCACCGCGGACCACAGTTTGGGAACCACTGCTCTGCACTAACAATAAAGCTACGTATTATATACCTTACTTGTGTGAAATACAAGGATATTTGTTTGTTTGTGGTTTTTCATTACATAGTAGAAAACAAAGTCGCTGTCGCCGTCTGTCCGTCCCTATGTATGCTTAGTTTTCATATACGAAATATTCTGTAGCCTTCGCAAGTTCTAAACATGTTACTTGTCGGTTCCTATTTTATTATTAGTAGTAACTAGCCATCGAAAGTAATAATTGGTATATGAGAACTGGCCAAGTTAGACCTTAGGCTACAGTATATTATCCTAAGTTATAAGAAGAAATGATATTTTATATTGTTATAAATACATTTCAGGACAGACCATTGAACTTGGTACCCATTTAGATCTCATCTCTTTTGTCGTAGAAGTCAACAATCAAGGCATATATCATAATATTAAACTCGGCTATCATTTCACATTTATGTTTTTGATGGGATTATTATTACAAGACGTTTAACCTTAACACAGATTATAAATATCCACACAAGTCACAGATAGAACAAAGAAAAAATAAATTGAATTTATTTCTTTAACTGCGCTCAATTGCGTCACCGTAAATTTCAGTTAAGCAAACTAAACCATTGATTAACCCATAACTTTAACTTGCAGGCGAAATGTAACTGTTATTTATAACCTAAAGATTTTTTTTTAACACAGGGGACAAACGAGCTTGCGTCTCACCTGATGGTAAGTGATTACCGCCGCCCATGAGCACCCGCAACACCAGGGGAATTGCAAGTACGTTGTCGGCCTTTTAAAAAGGAATAAGCTCTTTTCTTGAAGGTTTCAATATCGTATCGGTTCGGAAATACCATTGCTGGAAGGTGATTCCACAATGAGGTTGTGCGAGGCAAAAAGTTTCTAGAAAACCGCACTGTGGAAGACCGCCATTCATCCAGATGATCAGGATGGTATTTATGCACGGTCAGTATAATCGATCAATGTTGTCTAAACTAATATAATAGAAAATCATTTATTCAAATAAACTTAATTTAAGCACTTTTGAATAGTCAACATATTTTTGTAAATCTTTATTCGGAAGACTGTCTCATCACAAAAAGAATAAGCAAAAACTTGTGTGTCATAAGCTCTTTTAAACAATCCTTTTTGTAAATTTAAATTTGTACAAGTGAACGGAAAACAAAAATGTTGATACAAAAAACTACCAACCAGCGGCTAAAATGTCACTAACAAATTATTTTTGTTGTAGATTGTCAAATATGAAAACACAATAAAAATGATTAAATCACGTCGTAGTGATAAGAGTGAACAATATAGTGTTTTTAATTTTACAACAGTAACAAAAATGTTGATACAGAAAACTTGAGGTTCATAAGCGGCTAAAATGTCCTACATGAACAAATTATTTTTGTTGTAGATTGTAATTTGTACACTGAACTGGACAGTAACAAAAATGTTGATACAAAAAACTTGACGTTCATAAGCGGCTAAAATGTCCTACATGAACAAATCATTTTTGTTGTAGATTTAAATTTGTACACTGAACTGGACAGTAACAAAAATGTTGATACAGAAAACTTGACGTTCATAAGTGGCTAAAATGTCCTACATGAACAAATCATTCTTGTTGTAGTTTTTAATTTGTACACTGAACTGGACAGTAACAAAAATGTTGATACAAAAAACTTGACGTTCATAAGCGGCTAAAATGTCCTACATGAACAAATGATATTTGTTGTAGATTTTAATTTGTACACTGAACTGGACAGTAACAAAAATGTTGATACAAAAAACTTGACGTTCATAAGCGGCTAAAATGTCCTACATGAACAAATCATTCTTGTTGTAGTTTTTAATTTGTACACTGAACTGGACGGTAACAAAAATGTTGATACAGAAAACTTGACGTTCATAAGTGGCTAAAATGTCCTACATGAACAAATCATTCTTGTTGTAGTTTTTAATTTGTACACTGAACTGGACGGTAACAAAAATGTTGATACAGAAAACTTGACGTTCATAAGTGGCTAAAATGTCCTACATGAACAAATCATTCTTGTTGTAGTTTTAATTTGTACACTGAACTGGACGGTAACAAAAATGTTGATACAAAAAACTTGACGTTCATAAGCGGCTAAAATGTCCTACATGAACAAATCATTCTTGTTGTAGTTTTTAATTTGTACACTGAACTGGACAGTAACAAAAATGTTGATACAGAAAACTTGAGGTTCATAAGCGGCTAAAATGTCCTACATGAACAAATAATTTTTGGTATAGATTTTAATTAAGTGCTATATAAAAATCCTCCGCTGTCCTAAGCTATAGTTACACAACATTAGTATAAAACACGGTGTACCTATATGTATACTAGTGACTAACTACTGGTACAATTATTATAATTCAATTCCATATTATTTTTCTATAACTTACATGATTAATGCAAAGATGCGATTAATTACGTAAGTTATTTCCAACCAAAACTTTAAATTACATAGATATTATGTAATTCATATTGTTATAGCACATTTTTTTTATATCGTTACATAATGAAAATTTGTTAAAATTTAAATATTGTTCGATGACCTTTGAAATTGGTTATCCGGATTTTCGATTATACGGAAAACCCCGGTTTTAATTGATCCGGATAATCGGAATTCTACTGTAACAATAAGAGTAACATTGAACCGGTGGTTTTACTGTTATTGATTCATTATTATATTTAACTACATTGTGAAACTGTTTGTATCCCAAATAAAATAAATGAATGCTACATCAAAGTTGATGCGGTACATTATACAAGATTTTTACTAATTTTTCCATTGACATCCAGCCTAATTAGTATTCAATTTTTATGGCTAAACAACAGCAGATAATGAAAAAATAAAAAGTGAAATAAACTTTTATATAAAACATTTTTTCATATTACTTACCGTTATCGAGTTATTTTGAAAAATGGCGTTTCACATCCCTTTTTGTAATTTTCATCCCTTTTCCTTAACTTCAATCAAAATTTCTTTCTGAACTAACTAACTCACGTATTTGCGAAGTTATCTTTATATATTGCAAAAAAACTGGTCACATCATGTTTAATTTCAAAATTTTACTGAACTACATTGTCACGACCAATATTTGTCTATTCCTTATTATCATTTTTACAATACAACTTCAAATTGCAACTGAATTTACAATAATCCAATATACCACTACTACAAAGTGACTTATCAACTAAATAAATGCTATATGCTTTGGTTAAATAAATATTAAAATAAATTAATTAATAAATAATTCACACATTTAGTTAATTTTTAACTTCCGTGTTTAACGATTATTTAAATTATTAACCGGGTCTTAACACGGATAATTTTATGGTAAATAAAGGTGTTTACCTCTCTCGACGTTTCGACTAGAAAACTGTTGCACACCGTGGTACAATGACATCGCTGTTGGTCCAGCGATGTCAAAAGTAACGAACATTTATGTTCTACCGTCACTAGATTGTTTAACGAAAGTTCGCGACACACAGCTCTCACGGTATCCGTACAAAATTGATTGACTGTTGATGCTACTGAACTTTGCTAATTTATTTATGATTGCATTCCACGCAGATGAAATTTTAAGCCATCCTCTCTGTTGAAATTGACACAAATTTTAATTTCAATCGTCTCTGAACGCGGACCATTCGTGGGTAATAGTGGCGATCAGTAGAGAGTCCTCTTAGGATCGCATGTAGTTCAATCCAGTGATTTGTTCCAGCGTTCAGTAGACGATCGGCAATCGCTGATTTGTGTGGTTGTTTTTAACCGCTGCGATGTGCTCTTTGACCATTTCAGCTATTGATCGTTTTGTTTGACCAATATAAGAGCTACCACAACGACAATCAATTTTGTAGACACCTAGAGCTTCGTAAGGTAACATCCTTTGGTGAACATAAATGTTCGTTACTTTTGAGGGTGAGCTGACTGGACTAACAGCGATGTCATTGTAAATAGGTGATAGCAGTTTTCTCATCTACCCTCGAGAGAGGTAAATACCTTTATTTACCATAAAATTATCCGTGTTAAGACCCGGTTAATAATATAAATAAATTTACTTGTCATATAAGACTATATAATACTGTAAAACATTGCTAAATTCCTTTACATATGTGATAACATCGACTTAAGAGAACTATTTATATTAATACCCATAATAATTCATGCCTTATGAGGTATGAACAACAATTTGGTCACTTTCTCACAGGGATATTAAGAGCTAGTCCTATCCTGCGACTTTGTCTCCTTTTCAATTAAAAAGTAGTCCATCCTTGTGATACAATATATTTGCATATATTTTATTAACATCAATTTTGCTGATTAATCGTGAACGTGTGATAGACAGACTGAAATGTATTTATGTTATATATAAAGTCTCTGTCACAATGTTAGTTACTATACTCCTCTGAAAGGGCTTGATCGATTTTTATAACATTTTATATGCATATTCAGTAGGTCTGAGAATCGGCTACTATTTTTCATACCCCATGGTGATATATGATATCCGGCGGCCGGATATCCGGCGGAACTTAACTATTAAAAATAAATAACTTTATATAACAGTAATTTCTTTAACAGTGAATAAAAAATTTAAACTTTAAACTAATTTTATTCCTTATGTAATACTAAGACTAACTATATAAAGCAAATAATTATTTAAAAAAGATTTTTTTTAATAGGATAGGATAGGCATCCGGCCGAATAGTAGTTATCCGGTATTCGGCCGGATATTAAGGCCGCCGGATAGGCCGGATACCGGATAGTTACCGGATATCCGTTTCATCTCTAATTTATTGTGATCACTTTTTGTAATTTCTGTCTCATTTCACTTTCTCTAGGATAGATAGCCATTTTTATTTATGGTATTGTCTATGAAATACACTTCAATCTACATTATGGTATTAAATAGTGTTGAAATTGACTTATTTTGTTTATAAATAAAGATGTATTTTTTATGTACTGGACTACCGTTACCAATGTGCTTGGGGTTGTTCTAGCGGCCATGTTGCGGTGCACGCGCCGCAGTTCACAGGAGGGTGCACTTGCCGAACTTCCTGCGACGTCGCTGCTTCTCCTCTTGCTGTGGGTGGTTTCTTATGATTCGGACCAACTGATGAAGAAATATATTGTTATAATTTTGACGCCCCGGGTGCTCTAGCGGTTTAATACACCGCTATAATTTCGATGGGAACAGGTTCGTTTCTACGCACGGTACAAACATTTGTTTACAATACTAATATAAACATTATAATTATGAATGTTACGTATGTATGAGTATTATTGTTTGGATAGGTTTTGGTTTTTTTTCTTCTATACATATAAATAAAATTGGAGTGTCTGTTTGTAATATTGAAATAACCGTTTTTTACTACATGCATATGAATATAAATAATAAAAAAGTAAAAGTAAAAAATGTTAATTTGGTATGTACATAATAAATTTAAGTAGCTGTGACGTGGTCGATTGGAATGAGTAGTCATGCTCACTAAAATGTCCAGACATGTGGCGGCGTGGTGGGCCGGGTCATTGGGCTCCCTAAAATATGGTCGAGCGCAGTGATGGCTGGCTCATTCGTTATACTCGTGAACGAGTGCTGCTTGTAGGGACTGGTCTGCTCTTATCACTATGACTGATTTAATCTTATTGTATATTTATATTTGACCTTAATAAATTAGTGCTGGTTAGTAGTTTGTATTCACACGTTTCGACTTGTAAATGTAAACTTACAAGGATTATTTAAAAGAGCAACACACAAGTTTCTCGCTCGTTCTTCTTGTGATGAGACAGCTCTCTGAACGAGTGGTAGATAAAAAAAAATTGTTGACTATTCAATAGTGCTTAAATTAAGTTTATTTGAATAAATGATTTTCTATTCTATTCTATTCTACTATTACCGCTTTATTGGATGTCGTGCACAATGTTTTGACAGCTGTAGATAATGAAAGACTCACTATATTAAGTTATAATAATGCTACGAACAATATATGAAAATATGGAGTTTCTTAAAATAACGAATTTGATATGATTTTTTTTACACCTTTGTTACCTGGTACCTGCCAAAGGAACCACGATCCAGGTTTCATGTTTGGGGATCGTTCTCACCTGTGTTGGGGACACACATACAAGAACTTTCACGTTTACTAAAACGACGTATGTCTGGCCGTCGTGGGCTCTTGGGCTATAATTTTAAATGTAAACAAGAGTGGTTAAATTAAGTTTATTTGAATAATTGATCGTCTAGTGGTACCTCGTGGAAGGCTGCGTCGATGTTGAGCGGCGGTTCCTTGGCGCTGGTCTCGACGTAGGGCGCGTGGAGGCGCCGCGCCAGCTCGCGGCCGGCCTCCTCGGGGACGACCCGCGCCGCCACCAGGTCCACCTTGTTGGCCGCCACCACCATCGGGTACGACTCCCTGACCACCACACACTCCCAATTTAAACATTTTTTTTTCTCAGACACACGTTTCTACTTAACATACTCCATTTATGGTATGGGTTCCAGGGAGTCATTGCGAGAGTGTTTTAAGGAATCAAATATCCTCACCGTTGCTTCTCAATACATTTATGAAAATATCATGTATGCCAAGAAGAATATAGACAGTGTCAAAAGAGTTAGTGATTGCACTAATAAAAGCTTACGTAACAATAACAAACTGATTTTACCTAAATGTCGTTTGGCTAAAGGTAGTAATTCGTTTTATGGCAATTGCATAAGGTTTTACAATAACATACCACAGTCTGTTATAAATCTGCCAATAAAAAGATTTAAATGTCAAATAAAACAGTTCCTTTGCGAAAAAACTTACTATAAAATTGAAGAATTCGTTAACGATAATAATGTTTTTATGGAAAAACTTTAAATCCATAGCACTGACAATATTATCTGATTACATTAATAATGAGTGCGTAGCGATTCCTATGTTGATTATCACATCCCTCTTACTTGTTATACTGTAATAATTAATTAAAAAAACATCTATTAAAAAGAGCAACACACAAGTTTCTTGCTCATTCTCCTTGTGATGAATCTGAGTTCCGTATGAGTGGTTCATCAAAAGTGCTTGTAATGAGTTTATTTGAATAATAATTTCTATTCCCTATTTCATAATAATAATAATAATAATCTCAGGACAATTTACACAATGCCATCTAGACCCAAGTTAAGCTAGCTAAAGCTTATGTAACTAGGGTACTAGATAACTAATACAAAATACATAGATATTTTTTTTCGTAAATAAATACATATTATACATAGAAATCACCCAGATAGAAACAATCATAGTCATGAATACATAAATCAATAAAAAAAATTGCACATATATAAACTTTTTTGTTTATTGCATGTGTAACGGCCCGTGTATTATATTAGAAGTATATAGTTATTATAGAAGTATAGTCTTTGGAAATAAAACCTTAATTCTGTTAAAACTTATAATTGACTATATAAACACATAAAAACCATTCATTGGGTGCACGGAAAGAACTGATGGGACGTTGTTGAACGGAAACCGCGCTGTAAGAGTACCGCGTTATAGGAGGGCTGTCGCAATTTCAGCTCCGCGTTATATGGAAACCGCGTTCTGAGAGTACCGCGTTATAGGAGGGTTGACTGTACATAGATATTTTTTTCGTAAATAAATACATATTATACATAGAAATCACCCAGAGCGATACAAACAATCATAGTCATGAATACACAAATCATTTTAAAAAATTGCACATACATAAACTTTTTTGTTTATTGCATGTGTAACGGCCCGTGTGATTATAGGTCTTTGGCTATTTGTATAGTGACCTGTCCTTGACCCTGAGGATCTGCGTGTGGAAGTGTCGGATGTTCTCGTAGCTCTGCTGTTTGTATAGTGACTGAAATACCACACCACTACACATTGACCCTGAGGATCTGCGTGTGGAAGTGTCGGATGTTCTCGTAGCTCTGCTGGTCAGTGACGGAGTACACCAGTAGGAACCCGTCTCCCTTGCGCATGTACTGCTCGCGCATCGCGCTGAACTCCTCCTGACCGGCCGTATCCAGAACTGAAATACCACACCACTACACATCAACATACATCTGGATTGGATTGGATTGGATTGGATTGGATTGGATTGGACTTTTTTTTTTTTTAAATTGAGAATCTCTTTGTTGTACTCAATACTTTAGCGTTTGCGCCTGTGGTTTACACTCGCTTCAGCAGAGTTTATTATGATTTAGCAAGTTTTGATTTTAATAGGTGTCATTAGAATATTATTATTGAAATATATACATTTTTAAAAATATATACAATTATTTATATAACAAAACATAAAACAAAATTACCGAAGAAACAAAATCAACAAAAATAAAAAATACGAAGACAATCAAAACAATATAGAACAAGTCAATTGTACAAAAATACGAGAATTTTAAAAGAAAGTGAAATCACACTTACTAACAATAAGTAATTAGACAGTATCCTAAAACGCGCTATTAAAGTTTTTTATTATGAATGTTTATTACTGGCGAACAATTACCATCGAGTATGCACCATTGTCCATCCACTTCTGTATGCTGTATGTACGAGTCCTCTATGGTGGGGTCGTAGTCTGTCACAAACAGCTTCTGGAAGAACTGGATGGTGATTGCACTCTTGCCAACGCCACCATCGCCTACCACCACCAACTTCACCTGCAAATTGAAACACCAAGTTATGTATAACAAATTTATCTATACATTTAGTTTGTGGAACGAACTATCTGTCGAGGTTTTCTCACGAGACTTACAGTATGGGGTTTATCAAGAAGGTATATTAAGGTTTTTCAAAGGTCGACAACGTACATGTGACACCCCTGGTGTTTCAGTCGTCCATAGGCTACGGTAACCATTTACCATCAGATGGGCCGTATACTTGTTTGCTGCCATAGTAGTATAAATAAATACATAAAAATTACATGTCAGATTGTTTGTCCGCGATGGACTCACAAACTACTGAACCGATTGCAAATTTAATTTGCACATTGTGTGCAATTTGATCCAACTGAAAGATTAGCTTACATCTCAATTTATAGTCGCAATATTATTACCTTAGCCACAGTAACGCGTGGCAGGGTCTGCTAGTACCAATCTACACATATAAATAAAATTGCAAAAACTGTTTTTTACTACATGCATATGAATATAAATACGGTACATACACCTAAAATAACATTTTTTACAATTTTTGTCTGTCTGTCTGTTTGTTCCGACTAATCTTTGAAATGGCTAGACTCACGAAAAATGGAGTCACTTAGGCTACTTTTATTTTAGAAAAATATGTATAATAACAGCAAGTCTAAAACTACAATTTGTAGTTTGTATACTGTAGATAAAATGACGCCCATTCAAATATTTTTCATAAATAAGAAATCATTCTACTATCCTCTTGAAATTAATCAATCTCAAGGTAAATAAAGTAGTATGTAGTTATATGGACTGCGAACAGGGATGAATGGAAGAGAAAAACATTACGCCGACCACAAATAAATGGGACAAGTAAGGAGCTGATGATGATGGAGTTACATGGAAAAGGGGTGAGGTTATTTCCCTGCTAGATCCCTTGAACCCTATCAAAATGTAACATTTTAAACTATTTTCTATTGCCACGTTAAAATGGAAAATCTTGTACAAACATTAAATTGCGACCATTGTGAATAATTTCGTAGACAAGAGACAACTTATAGCGGATAGCTATCTCCCGAAATGCACCGTTCGGTTGCCAGCCCGCTATCGCTAGTTTCCAGACACAGAGCAGCGTACATCCGGTATCTATTAATGGACAACTCGAGCTAGCCCTGCCATAAACTTCACTTACAATATCATTTTGATCATTTACGAAAGTCCTTCTATAGATGTGCTAACTCGTAATAAACATAACTCGAGTAATTTGAAAAATCCGTTGCAACTCTGCTGAAACGAGCGTAAACCAGAAGCGCAAACGCTAAAGCATAGAGTACATTAAACAGAAATAATTAAAAAAAAAAAAACTCGAGTTAACTCCAGGAATAAACAGTTTTTTTTATATATTTATTTATTATTTTTTCGAACAATTCTAATGTTTTTGGGCGCAGCTAGCCTTGAAAGTTTCACCGAACTTTAGGAAAGCCGCGGAAGGACTTCTGGAACTCATAATCATTTTAATGATAACATAACCGGACGAATATGCGAAAAAAAAATGATAACAACCTCAAATCAATATTGAAACATTTGTGACGAGTGAAAATTGTATGATATGAAATGATCGGAAAATTTCATGTCATTGTCGGTTCGACGACAGAATCATGTTCTCGCCCTTTCACTTGATTCGTTCATTTACCAATTGAATACTTCCAGTATTCAATTGGTAACTAGAGTTGGCAGAATTCAACTCGAGTTAACTCGAATTTACCGCAACTAGAGTTAACTCGAGTTAGTAATTCGAGTTGGCACATCTCTAAGTCCTTCAGTTATGTTTTATTTTACTGTAAACAGGTGGTCAGCAGGAAAACAACCTCAAACATTCTAAAGGATATAAATATAGGCTTAGCACATACACAGTCACTGTCTTTGAATATCGACATTACACTGCATGTGGAAATATTAAACTTCAGCTCTGAAAACAAATAAAAGCCACTTAATAGAGAAGCAGAGTACCAATAACCATGAAAAGAATAGAAAATCATTTATTCAATTAAACTTAATTTAAGCACTTTTGAAGAGTCAACAATTCTTTTTTAATCTACCGCTTATTCGGAAAGCTCAAAGTTCGGAAGTCTCATCACAAGAAGAATAAGCAAGAAACTTGTGAGTTGCTCTTTTAAACAATCCTTGTAAGTTTCCATTTTACAAGTCGAAACGTGTGAATACAAACTACCAACCATCACTAATTTATTAGGGTCAAATATAAATACACATTAAGATTTAATCAATCGTAGTGATAAGAGCAGACCACCAGCAGCACTCGTTCACGAGTATGACGGATGAGTCAGCCCTCACTGCGCTCGACCATATTTTAGGGAGCCCTATGACCCGGCCCACCACGCCGCCACATGTCTGGACATTTTAGTGCGCATGACTACTCATTCCACTCGACATCGTCATAGCTACTTTAATTTATTATATGGTAGTTACAGTATTCGCACTTTACATAAGGATGCATGCGGCAAGCAATACAAAAGCCGCTACGCTATCATATTTCTATAACGCAATATGAAAAAGAAATTATAACGTGGTCCGCTAAAAACTTTATTCTTGCTAGATATTGTTTCATGAGATTATTATCAGAGATACACTCAGACCTCTGGGAGAAAGGGGATTATTAGTAATGTGGACTGATGATCTTATTGTTACCAACTACAAAGTTTCATCAAAATCTGTTCAGTAGTTTTTGCATGAAAGAGTAACAAACATCCATCCATACTCACAAAATTTCGCATTTATAATATTAGTAATATGTATGTATTTAAAAAAACATGCATTTAAATATTGATATCAGTTGTCTAGTACTCATAACACAATCTGCTTAGCTTGGAACTAGATGGCGCTGTCTGAATTGACAGGTTTGCTAGCAATCTACCATGTCAGGTTGACCACCACGCGGTTCCGTCTGGAATCCATCGTGATAAATTCTTGGTGAATTTGTCACGATGGGCTAACTGACCTGACCTCATGCTCATCTTATCATCCTCCACCGGTGCCCCGCCAGCGTAAACCGTTAGCGCAGGCCGGTGCACCATACCATGATCATAAAAAAAAAACTGTTTATAACGTACTCTGTGCAGTTGACAGTCTGTATTGTAAAATGGTGGGAGCACCATTTCATTGTCATCCATAAAAAAACACTCGGACCTCAGTTCCACCTATTTTGAGTAAAGCAACTTGCTTTGCAGCATGTTCTGATGATGTACATAGTGCTCGTTCATGCATATAAGAGACGGTCACTGTTTACCATCAGGTGGATCAGCTAATTTGCTATTCAAATCTATTAACAGAAATGTTACTTATCATTACATAGTATAAAACAAAGTCATGTCTGTCCGTCCCTATGTATGCTTAAATCTTTAAAACTACGCAACGGATTTTGAAGCGGTTTTTTTTTTATAGATAAAATGATTCTAGAGGAGTGTTTATATATATAATACTTGTACCTACACTCGGGCGAAACCGGGGCAATTAGCTAGTAAGTTTATAAATTTAACTTTTGATAATTCACATATTTTTCATTTTACAACTTATTCTGATAGCTTTCTCATCATAAGAAGAATGAGCAAGAAACTTGTGTGTTGCTCTTTTATATAGATGTTGTTCAGAATTATTTTTTAAGAATTTTGTGCATATACAAACTGCCAAATAGCAGAATTGAAATATATAAATATTTACTTGAGTAACAAAATTAAATTTATAGAAATAGAAATAATCTTTATTCAAATATACTCATTACAAGCGCTTTTGAATAGTCATTTTTCGTTCTACCACTCATTCGGAACGCAGATTCATCACAAGAAGAATGAGCAAGAAGAAGAAACTATAATAAAACTACACAATGAAAATCAAATAGAATTTATTATAAACAATAATTTCATCAATATTCATATTGATTAAATACAATCAAGTATAAGCATCACATAAATTTCAAACAATCAAGCATAAGCTGCCACCTAATGACAATGCCACTGCACTCAATAATAGATATAGATAGATAGATAAATTATTTATTCACCAATTACAAACACAGCATACATGCAGTACAGAAAATATACAAATAAATAAAACAAAGGTGACTTTATATGTCGCAAAGGTGAACAGGCAACCAACTCAACATAAGCCACACAGCCACAGATAAAATTAGAAAAAAATAAGTCTGCAGCTCTTATATTCTGTGGCTTTTCTGTGGGCCTTTAGACTTACTAGTACTGGAGGCATTTGGTTTACACTGTATGATATATTTTGGGTGTAACAAAACACAAGCACATCTATACATACAAATAAAATTGGAGTGTCTGTTTGTAATATTGAAATAACTGTTTTTTACTACATGCATATGAATATAAATACGGTATATACACCAAGATAATATTTTTTACAATTTTTGTCTGTCTGTTTGTTTGTTCCGACTAATCTCTGAAATGGCTGGACCGATTTTGACGGGACTTTTTTTTGGTAGGTAACTGATGTAATAAGGAGTAACTTAGGCTACTTTTATTTTAGAAAAATAAAGTTCAATTTCATATGGACATAGTCAAGGAACAGCTAGTATTATATATAATAAATTTGAAATAAAATGAAGTTATTTAATTGATAGTTGATACAAGTTATAAAGTACCTACCAAATAGTCAAATCTTTCAGCATTTTATCTATATACAAAAACATTTTCAAATTTTGATTTATATACATTTCATTTGCAGCTGTTATATAATACAGCACTCATATATGAATATGTATGATAATACAATTAACACTATCATGTGACTTCAACAAAATGCATCAGTTTTCAAATCCAAATGCATGCAGTATGAATAACACAAAATCACAAAATTAATAAGTATAGTTTAGAGAATTATACTTAAGAACTTGCAAACAAAAACATCATATTTCTAGATAAAACAGGTTAATATATATGAAATATATATGCATAAATGATATAATGAATTATGTTAAAAATTTAACATAATTTTCAGTTTCAATTTTAACATACATTCAATTTATTTAAACAAATTTAATTACTTTAAACTAATTAAAGTAATTTAATTCTATTTAATAACTGTATTGTAACATGATTATTATTTAGTAAATGATATATAAGTCAAGATAAGTTTTAAGATTAAGTGATTGATGTTGCATTCAGTTTGGAAATATTAAGTCAATAAAATTAAATCTTAAGACTAACCATATAAGATTTAATTACTGTTGAACCTATCAATATATCTATAGATTGATATTTTAACTGAAAGCGTACGTACCGTGGGTATATTCTCGTTAGGAGGGCCGGGTCTCGTCATGTTGAGATGCCGCTGTGAACAGCCACCACCGCTTTTCTTTCAAACACCAGCGCAACCCGATCATGAGATATTATCTGGAATATCACCACCAATTTGATAACATAGGCGACTTGCTTAGCTGCCAATTGGTACTCGAGCCGTCAGTAGTTGTCTAGTCAGTACGTGGGCGCCTTTCGTTTCAACACAGATGAACGTCGCTCGGTCGGTAATTATTCGAGTTTGATTCGCAAAGAAAACTTCAACTCACCTCATTGTCGTTATTTCTGTTCGTTGTGTATTCGTACGAAGCCGTAATGGTCGTGACAACTATTTAAAATATGTAGAAAACAAATATTTTGTAATGTCGAAGAAGGAATTCGTCGTAAAAAGTTAATTGATCCTTGACATTACAGAACGACTTGACAGTGACAATGACAGTTTCGATATTCTTGACTGACATCTGCACAGATTAAATAGTTTGTTTTCACTGTAATTTTGTTCCCAATTTATTTGATTTTTCCTTGAACAACAGACTGTTTTTTGGATCTTAAAACTAAAAACAATGTGGGGTGAGTATAAAACAGTATTTTATAAATTATTTATTTTTATGTAATCGACAGGGCTATTTTTAAGATAACATAGCTATATATAATTCGAGCTGATAATGTAGTGCCTCTTTATATTACCTGAATATAACACCTACGTGAAATGAAATGCAAATATTCAAATAATATTTTTTTTATTGGAGGATTTGGGCTATTATCAGGTGCAATGACCTGTAACACTGCGACCTGTATAGATCTATTGTGCTCGCCCTTATTCAAAGTTCGCTACCTGGACCCGTAAGGGACAAGAATTGAAGGATATTCTTAGGAGCGATGGTTTTTATCTCCTCAGGATTTCGATTATGCATAAGAGGACTACAGCCACATAGGATGTGCAGTGGCATTTCCTCTTTTGCTTGGCAAAATCTGCAGATTGATTATTTGATATAAGTGTGAATAAATATTTATCGTATCTTACTATACATTATTTACGTGTGGACGGTTCCATTCATAGGAAAGAAAAAACTTAATTAACTGAACGGTAAAAATGATTTTCTAAATATGACAAACTAAAATCTTTGTGTCGTAGTTGTCTTATAAGCCTGTGGTTAGGGATTCAATCCCGCACAATGCAAATAAGTGTATTTATGAGCTCCTATATATTGATGAGCTATGAGATATTTATGTATTTACACAAATAAGTACAAATTGATTGCTGCAAATACTGATAGTGTGATTAGGGCTTAATTTTGTACTAGATGGTGCTATATGACTCGTATATTCGAAAAACATTTGATGACTTTCAATACTTTAAGATCAATAATAATAATAATAAGGTACCTTCAAGACTGTGAACCCAGATGGGGTAGTCAGAGACTAAGCGCAACTGGCGAGCTCGTTCCCTTCTCTCGAATTAATTTGATTTAATATCACCGTTTCAATTGCCGGAGGGTCGGGCAGGATCGAACACAAATATAAATTGACTTACAATATTTTAGGTGCCGTCCGGATACGAACTTAGGACTATTGGGTCTAAGTGAGGGTAGTAAACTATTAGATCACGATGCTCTTAAACAAATAGCAATATTATTATATCACAGTACATAAACCGTACAATTAACTGGTAGAAAATACACTTTGTTCGAGGAAGAAACTCATTTGAGTGGGGTACCTCAGTCTCACCTTTGTCACTCGCCAGCCAGCTTACTTTGTAAGTTGTGCTTATGTGGTTAAAGGATGCAAAAGTCAGCGAAATAAAGGATTGAAGCTATCTGCCGTCCTCTGTGGTCTAGCGGTATAGCACCCCAGTTTACTTTCGATGGTCGTGAGTTTGAGAAAACAAACCAATTATCTGTCATCAATATATCGTGATGATTACCAGGGGAAACCGTGTGGAGGTCAATCTAACATGGTACATTGTTAGTAAAGGTGTTATTACTCATAATCGCCTTCCTCTGTACAAGCGACTCTTGCCACTTACCATTTCAATTACATAGATTGTAGAAAGCAAGAAACCCCTAAAAGTAGGGGAGCAAGGAATTATTAGTAATGTGTATAACCCTATTGCTACAAACCGTGTCTTGTTGACCTCAACGCGATTCCTCTGGAAACCATCGTAATATATTCACGGTGAATTTATCACGATGTGCTATCTGACCTGACCTCATGCTCATCTTATCATCCTCCACTGGTGCCCCGCCAGCGTAAACCGTTAGCGCAGGCGGGTGCACTATTCCATTATCATACATAAAAAAAATTCCTTAAAAAAAACATTTATTCATGTGGGACATTTTAACCGCTTATGAACGTACAATTTTTATATTACATTTTTTTCCCTACCGACTCCTTATACCCTTCCTTACTCCGATACCCTTCGGAATATAGATCCAATTGAGAAGAACAGGCAAGAAACTCAATTCAATTACTTTGTTTTAAAAGCCAGTTTATTTACAATGTATATTTATATAGGTGTCTATGTCTAACATTAAATGAAAATCCAGTGCATTTGTGCACTATTGCCAGTTCGGAATATAGATCCAATTGAGAAGAGCAGGCAAGAAACTCAATTGAATTACTTTTGTTTTTTAAAAAGCCAGTTTATTTACAATGTATATTTATATAGGTGTCTATGTCTAACATTAAATGAAAATCCAGTGCATTTGTGCACTATTGCCAAATATAGATCCAATTGAGAAGAGCAAGAAACTCAATTGAATTACTTTTGTTTTTTAAAAAGCCAGTTTATTTACAATGTATATTTATATAGGTGTCTATGTCTAACATTAAATGAAAATCCAGTGCATTTGTGCACTATTGCCAGTTCGGAATATAGATCCAATTGAGAAGAACAGGCAAGAAACTCAATTGAATTACTTTTGTTTTTTAAAAAGCCAGTTTATTTACAATGTATATTTATATAGGTGTCTATGTCTAACATTAAATGAAAATCCCGTGCATGAACAACTATTGCTATGCACGCTCGTCATGTTCATCTTAACCTCAATAGGTGTCTCGCCAGCATAAACCGTTAGCGCAGTCGAGTGCACCATTCCATTATCATCCCTAAGAAAAATACCCCTAAATGTATCATCACTGCGATAATCGGTCGCAGGTGCAGTGACTTTACTCGAACACTTTCGCGATTTATCACGGCCCTCTCTGAAACTAGCGTGACAGCGGGACGGGATCCTATAAATACGTTTCACGCCCTCATACAACATGCATAGACACGTGTTCCGCGATGTGCCTAAACCAGGCTATTTGTATCTACTGAAATATTGCTGAAATTACGTGAAACATTCCACCTGAAGCGATGCTGCTGAGGGTGGCTACATTTTTGTATAAAACAAAGTTACTGTCGCTGTCTGTCCCTATGTATGCTTAAATCTTTAAAACTACGCAACGGATTTTGAAGCGGTTTTTTTAATAGATAGAGTGATTCAAGAGGAAGGTTTATAATAATAATAATAGTAATCTCAGGACAATTCACACAGCGCCATCTAGTCCCAAGTTAAGCTAGCTAAAGCTTGTGTTATGGGTACTAGATAACTGATACAAATACATAAATATTTTTTTTTCGTAAATACATACATATTATACATAGAAAATACCCAGACCGATACAAACAATCATACTCGTGAATACAAATGTTTGTGCCGTGCGAGGAATCGAACCCGCGACCATTGGACATAAAGCGGTGTGCTGGACCGCTATACCACCAAGGTCGTCTTATATATATAATACTTACATACAGGGGCGGATAGTGAAGTTGTGATACCCTGGGCTTTAGAGTCCTATCTGATTATATTACTCAACTAAAAAAGTACACCGACCGACACAAGCGACCAGAAATTTTCTTCTTTCGACAGACGCGCACTTGCATGAGTTGATTGATCTCAGGGTTGCCAACTTTATGATAATATTTTTTATATTCTAAATATCGTTTGAGTGGGGACTGGTGGCCTTTGTATCCTCGGGGCCCTGGGCTGCAGCCCTAAAAGTCCTTTGGTAGATCCGCCCCTGTTGATACCTTCTATATCCTTACAAATTTAACGTAATTTACATTATTTATACCGTCATGCTCGTGAACGAGTGCTGCTTGTAGGGACTGGTCTGTACTTATCACTACGACTGATTTAATCTTATTGTATATTTATATTTGGCCCTAATAAATTAGTGCTGGTTGGTAGTTTGTATTCACACGTTTCGACTTGTAAATTTGAACTTACAAGGATTATTTAAAAGAGCAACACACAAGTTTCTTGCTCGTTCTTCTTGTGATGAGACAGCTTTCCAAATGAGCGGTAAATAAAAAAAAATGTTATGACTATTACACAAAAAGTGCTTAAATGAAGTTTATATGAATAAATTACTTTCTATTCTATTCTATTCTATAATCGCACTAATAATAAATACTCTCTCGTAGTCGCTTTACCAGCCACTGAAGGTATACTGGAGAAATATTCATGAGTTAAATTATATGCAGATGTTGTCTATCCATATGTGTAATCCAATACACCGGATCAAAGCTGCAACCCAACAAGCCGGCCATGTGGAAATGATTTTCGATAGTGCATCGCTCATCTTTCATAGTCATTACATAGTATAAAATAAAGTGGCTGTCGCTGTCTGTCCGTCCTTAATGCTATACTTAAATCTTTAAAACTACGCAACGGATTTTGAAGCGGTTTTTTTTAATAGATAGAGTGATTCAAAAGGAAGGTTTATATATATATATATTTATATATATATACTAGCTGTCCCGGCAAACGTTGTTTTGCTTTAAAATTAAAAAAAAAATTTAGGGGTGGACTACCCCTAACATTTAGGGGGATGAAAAATAGATGTTGGCCGATTCTCAGACCGACTCAATACGCTCACAAAATTTCATGAGAATCGGTCAAGCCGTTTCGGAGGAGTATGGGAACGAAAACTGTGACACGAGAATTTTATATATAAGATATATATATATATAATACATGTACACCCGTGCGAAACCGGGGCGGCTGCCCGCCTAGTTACATATAAATAAACTAGCCACCCTAAAATAGGGGGTAGGGGATTATTAGTAATGTGGATCCCATTGCTAGCAATGTACCATGTCAGGTCGACCTCCACGCTGTCCCCTCTGGAAACCATACACGATGGACAAACTGACTAGACCTCATGCTCATATTAACATCTTCCAATAATGTACCGGCAGCGCAAACGTTCCATTGACAAATAGAAATAATCTTTATTCAAATAAACTTAATATAAGCATTTTTGAATAGTCAAGTTATTTGATTCTACCGCTCATTCGGAATACAGACTCATCACAAGAAGAATGAGCAAGAAACTTGAGTATTGCTCTTTTAAATAAATATTGATTTGTTTATATTTAATTAATAACAAGGATTAGGCATGCGACAATCAACATGGAACCCGACGCACTTAATCTCTGTACAGAAATAAAATACACCATAATCCCTAGCTGTACTTCGTCCGCTTGGAATTTAACTTAATTTTCTATTTGTTCACGGTGAGGTAATGGAGTGATTTGTTTTAGGGTACAATGGGACTGGCATGTACTTAGATTGTATAAAAGTCCCTAAATTTAAAAAAAAATTAAAAAAAAGCTAATTTTCTGAAATAAAAGATTTTTTTCTAAAATAAAAGTAGCCTAAGTTACTCCTTATTACATCAGCTATCTGCCAAAAAAAGTCCCGTCAAAATCGGTCCAGCCATTTCAGAGATTAGCCGGACCGAACAGACAGACAAAAATTGTAAAAAATGTTATTTTACTCTATTTATTTATTTATTTAATTATTTATTTTTTTTAGGTAATCAACAGCTTATACAATTTATAGACAATATATAGTATTACTTAGTTAGTAAAGCCAATAACAGATACCTCATGAATTTATCTTTAATATTAAAGTTATATTTAAATTGGTTATATAAAACAATACAGTTACACACTTAAACATTTAAACAGGTCAGAACCAAAGATAAAGAACAGGTAAGGATAAGTACAATTAGTAAATCACGTTACAATATAATGCATAAAGTCATCCATATGTATTTATTTTCATATGCATATAATAAAAAACGGCTATTTCAATATTACAAACAGACACTCCAATTTTATTTATATGTGTACTTTGTTTATAATATATATTATATGTATATATGTTATATTTAATTATTTATAATATGTATATATATTTAATACATTTTTATTCAATTTACTAAACCGTCTTTGAGTATCTCTGCACTCCCTAAGGTTGGCTGGTACAGAATACTAATAGCATTGTGCCGCTTGTTGTAGGTACGATTGCAATAAAGTTTAAATAAATAAATAAATAAATAAACCGTTTAGTTTAGAAATTCTATTTAATTTAATACCTCGCTTACGATGGCGCATACAATCTATACATATAAACAAAATACAATCAATCTATACATAATAGAAATCATTGTGGCACTGCACTCACTGGGCTCAACTTTCTGCTGCGTGCTGCTACACCGACCACGACAATGTACCTGTCCCGTCTACATTACGCCACTAAGGAGCAGGACATTGTCGATTATATTCGTACCAAGAGTAACCTGACATTGAGGGTAACGCAGCTGAAGTCGAGTCACAACGCGAGTTTCAAAGCGTTTGTGGCCCTGGTCCCCACCGACTTGCTGCCCACCTTCATGAAAGAGGACTACTGGCCGAAAGGTGTGGTATATCGGCGCTACCGTGGCAGTTTGCCGTCTTCAGTGCCGTGATCACACAGACAATATTATTGTATTAGTTTTTAAATATTATATTATATGTATGTTAGTCTATAAGGTATTTATAATATGGGCCTAGTTGCCTGAAATAAATGAATAAATAAAATAAAATTGGAGTGTCTGTTTGTAATATTGAAGTAACATTTTTTTACTACAGTAGTATTTTTGTATTAGTTTTGCGAATTGTAAACCAACAGAGTCAAATGTACACTATTTTTTTTTTTATTATATTACGGAAAGGAGTACTTATATAGTCCAATAACTCTTTTCTTTCTTTCAGTGACTGAATCACGGCAGTTGCGTGTTGCGTGACGGCGTGTCGGTCACTTCTATACGATATGGTACACGCATTATTTCCCTGCCGCGTCCCTTTTCTTTAATGTCCATTTAGTAAATAAGCCAACGAGGTAATTCAGAATGCATAATGGGTATTAGGCCGAACCCACAGATTTTTATTAATGATTTTCTGTTCCTGCGACTTCGTCCGTGTGGAATTTAACTTAATTTGTCTAAAATAAAAGTAGCCTAAGTTACTCCTTATTACTAGCTACCTGCTAAAAAAAGTCCCGTCAAAATCGGCCCAGCCGTTTCAGAGATTAGCCGGAACAAACAGACCGATAGACAGACAGACAAAAATTGTAAAAAATGTTATTTTGGTGTACCTATGTACCGTATTTATATTCATATGCATGCAGTAAAAAACTATTATTTCAATATTACAAACAGACACTCCAATTTTATTTATATGTATATGTAATGAAATGGCCCGTACATTGAACTCTATTTGGGAGACGAAAGAGTATTGTTAGTAAATCATGTAATATTACCTTTTTTTTTATGGATGATAATGGAATGGTGCACCCGCCTGCGCTAATGGTTTACGCTGGCGGGGCACCAGTGGAAGATGATGAAATGAGCATGAGGTCAGGTCAGTTAGCCCATCGTGACAAATTCACAAGGAATTTATCATGATGGTTTCCAGGAGGAACCGCGTGGAGGTCAACCTGACTTGGTACATTGCTAGTGATGGAGTCATCTGGCCACATTACTAACAATCCCTTTTATACTTATTTGTAATTGGTTAAAAAAAACTAAGATAGATCTACGAATATGCATCTGATCATGACTTTATGTGACTTATATATATGTAATTGAAGAAAGGTAAAAATATAATTTACGACACAGAAACAGGCTCCTTCTTCCATCCTCCACGTTAGCGCTACATTCAAGTGATCCTCTGGTGTCATCCATAAATATATATAACCACTTACCACTTTCTTTAAAAGAGATAAAAAATGATAAAATAGTTATAAGAAATCTCAAGACATTGTTGTTAAACAAAATGTTATTATACAATTTTAGAATATAAAAACGACATATTGAATTAAATATTATACAATTTTAGTAATTAAATATATACAATTTCAAATTATTAATTATTATTACTATTTTTTTATTATTATTATATATTATATAAAAAATAACTCGTCCTCCTCTCTTTTCTTCCGCTTGCTGTGCCCAACAGGGTCATAATTAACCTACTGTATATTCAAATTCAAATTCAAATTCAAAAATCATTTATTCATGTAGGACACTTTAGCCGCTTATGAACGTACATTTTTTTACATTATAATTTTAATTTTTACCCTACCGTCCAGTATAAAAATGTGCAACCCAGTTCAACTCTCGGGTTACAACTAATTATTCAACAGAATAGAATAGAATAGAAAATCCTTTATTCAAAGTAACTCATTTTACACAACTTTTAATAGTCATAGTTTTTTTTAAACTACCGTTCATTCGGAAAGCTTTCTCACAAGAAACGAGCAAGAAACTTGTGTGTTGCTCTTTTAAATAATCCTTGTAAGTTCACATTTTTCAAGTCGAAACGTGTGAATACAAACTACCAAATAGCATTAATTTTTTAGGGTCAAATATATATATATATATAAACAGATTAAATCAATCGTAGTGACAAGAGCAGAGTGCTGCTTGTAGGGACTAGCCCTACAAGCAACACTCTTTCACGAGTATGACGTATGAGTCGGCCATCACTGCTCTCGACCATATTTTAGGAAGCCCAAAGACCCGGCCCACCACGCCGCCACATGTCTGGACATTTTAATAAGCATGACTACACATTCCACTCGACCACGTCATAGCTACTTAAAATTACTATATAGTAGTTAATTTAAGTTAAAATAAAAGGCCCGGCTGTCATCTAGTGGTAAGCGGCCGATGAGCGAATGGTAAATCCCTACAATTCTTACCCCACACGAACCAGTACGTAAAGCCACCCCTAGGCATTTCTGGCGGCCATAAATTTCCAATAAATATTACACGTGTACGAGATTTTCTATGTCAAGTAACGCACCTGTATTCTACTAGTGGTGATATATCTTAAGTGCCGTTTATTTTATACTAGATGAAAACCCGGCTTCGCTCGGGTGAAATGTGGGTAGATATTTCTGTAGTCATCGGTTCTCATGGAATATTAAAAGTAAGCAAGGCATATATTTGTAAAGCTTCGTTCATTGTGTTTAATAAATATAGTAAATAAAAAGTGCAAAAGTTTTTATACAAATAATTTTTATTTTTTTGTAAAACTTTAAGTTGGGCTAAAAAGAACTTGTATCCAGAGCCGTAAAACAAATTAATAAAAAAAATTGCCAAATTTGTCTCGCAATCGGCCAATTTCAGGTTTAAAGAAAAAAAACATACTCTTTTATCATAAAAAAGTGTCAAAAACAATATTTTCGCGAAACGTCAAAGACCGAAGAAATTGCTAGTGAAATGAAAAGATGGCGACTGCGGTTTGTTTGTCAGTGTCATTAGAATTTAACGAAATACTCCATAATCCGAATTTTGCGGATAACATATATACGCAAAATTCGGATTATGGAGTATTCGACTCGAAATCAATATTTTTTATGTTTTGTTATTCACATAAGGTTTCGTTCGAGTCTACCGTACCCATTGACGAAATTATTAATATAGACTAGTAATTTTTTTTTTGTAGATAAACTACTGAGAAACAACTTGCTAGAGCCAGCAATCTGTATATCACAAACTTGCCGCTTACAGATAGTACTAATATTATTATGAATCGTGATTTCTGAACGCATCTATTTCGATATGTTCCCGAACAGTCATATCCAATAAGCTGTAATGACACACTTGTTCGACAGAAGTCTTAATAAAAGCATCAAAATCCATCGTTTCGTACTATTAAAAATATCAGAAAAAATGGTCATAAATAGAGACAAATGTAGTTAAACGAGTCGTTTACTTATTATTATTTATTACGGTATTTTTACCATAAAATTATTCGTGTTAGAACCCATTAACTCATAACCCACTTAACGCAAAAATTAAAAAAAAAGCTGATAGTATCTATTACAATCTGTGCTCAATTTAAAGGATAAATATGGGAGTGAAATTTGTAGGTACGGAGGCATGACCTTAGCCCTTAGGACTGGGTGACATGAGTGGTGGACTCATAACTAGTTAGCATTTTAATTAATGTACTTGTGTTTTACATTTTGACGATATGTAATAGAACAGAAAACAAATTTAACGCCATTAATTATTAATATTATAATATAAGAGATATCACATATTAATGTAGTACATTTATATTCGTTCATAGTTATATATCTGTACATACCTACTTTTTCTTTATTTCAGTCAGTACACACCCTTAAAAGAAATACATAGGTAAATAAAAACACTAAGCAAGTAATCACTATGTCTATGTATAAAGACATAGTTACCTCGTATGTATACATTGTTCACACAAAACTAATATTTTATTAAAATTAAAACAAAGTTATCATAATCATACAGCCATGTATAAACCTGGCCTACCTAAAAATATTTTCCAGCCCTCATTCTGGCTGAACGTTTCATTTCAACGAGACAATCGCATTATATAATTCATGCAGAACGTATTTAGGTTATAGCTAAAGCTAAAGTGGTAAAGATGCAGACGTCTCGTTGCCATAGCAACGCGCTCCCCAAAATGGCGAACCAGGAACCGGCGAAATTCCCGCGCTTTCATCGCGCGCCTTCCCTATTGATTTGTTTGTGTCATACGTTCTGAAATATTTTAAGTATTTGTGGGCGATAGAAGTGTGGATTTCATGTTGAAAATGAACGAAACGACGGAAAAAAAATTATTAACTTTTGTAATATTGGTACGGACGTGACAATTAAAAAATAAATTCTATATATAAAAAAATGTATTCAAAATTAATAATAAAATAAGTATATAAAAATGTGCATATTGGTATTAACACTTACTTGTTCCCGTACGTATATGTGTACAATAAAAAATCCAACACGTTTTTTTATATTTCAAATTCAACCATATTCTCATTACGTTATATATTAACTAGCTATCCGCCCCGTCTTCGCCCGGGTGTACATGTATTATACATAAAAATCTCTTGAAGCACTATATCTATTAAAAACTATTAAAATCCGTTGTGTTGTTTAAAAGATCGAAGCCAACAGACAGCGTAAGCGATTCAGTTTATACTAAGTAAAGAAAAGAATGAAAAGAAAATAATGTAAAGATGACTAAATAATGAAAATAATGTAAAGATGATACCTACTGTACTGTACTGTACCTACTGTATACCAACAGTAGAAATAGAAATATTTGTAGAAATAGAAATAATCTTTAAAATAAACTCATTACAAGCACTTTTGAGTAGTCATATTTCTTTATTCTACCACTCGTTCTGAACACAGACTCATCAACTCATTATAAGAAGAATGAGTAAGAAACTTGTAAGTTGCTCTTTCGAATATATATTTTTTAAATAAATAATCACATAATAACATGTAATAAGCATGCGATAATCAACATAGAAAACGCTACGCACTCATTCTTAGTGCAATCAGATAATATTGCTATGAATTTTAAGATATTACTACAAGAATATTATTATAGTATGTATGTACAAAAATATAACTTTATGATATGTAAATCTTTTGTTAAATAGATCTAAATTCAGACTGCAAGTTGAATAACCTTTATAGAGCGACCTTCATAAATTCAATGACAAGGTTATGTAGGTACTTCTATAGCACGCGATGTCTAAATGTACTCATTATGTGACAGAACCCTGTAGTTATTTTATGCCATATTAATATTTTTAATATTAAATAACATATAGTGTAGTGACCTGCATAATAATACTCACTTAAAGAGCAACACGCGAGTTTCTTCCTCGTTCTTCTTGTGATGAGTTCCGAATGAGTGGTATAATAAAGAAATGTGACTACTCAAAAGTGCTTGTATTAAGTTTATATGAATAAATATTCTTTTATTTCTAATATTTCATAGAAGTAGGTATTTCTTATGGTTAGATGATTAGTTGGCTGGGAAATAAGAATTACTTTAGACAGTAACTTACTACAGTATAAATGCTGAGTGGGAGTCACATTCAGTGTTACCAGTATATTTTTTCTTTTAAGTTTTTTAGTAAACATTATTGTATATACGAATATTATGATGTAATATTAAATTTATTATTATTATTATTATTAAATAGTTCCTTTTCAGACGTTCGCTGAGACCTGCTCTACTTAAAACAAAAGTAAATATTTATGAATGAAACTATGTGACCTAGTTCTTTTATTTTCGTCCTTCCATAAAAATACTATTTTTGTATATATTAATTTCTTTAGTACCTACAGCTTTCCGCCGTATAGATATCACAGTAGAGAGCCAGATAGCAAAATCTGCAAATAGTAATACTGCAAACGAAATTTTGTATTATTGTAAACATGTACAACCTTATATGAAAAGAAAACGAGCTGAGTTTCTTATCAATTCTTCTCATCTCGAAATCGCTCCAAACTGACATTAGATTTGACATATCATAAGAGTCTGTAATAGACCTACATGAATAAAGATATTTTGATTTTTTTTAATTCACCGTAATTTAGTTTCTCTCTCAATTTCCGTACCATTATCAGATATTTTGATTTTTTTTTAATTCTCCGTAAATTTTTTTCGTCCCAATTTCCGTGCCGTTATCAACTAGACGTTTATAAATATTTGACGTCATATCCGTGACAAATTTCCTTATAATACATTAGGAAACAGGAAAATAAATAATTGCAATATTAAACACACATATAGGATACCTGTGTATACCATAAAAATGTTTTACATATATACTTTTATATCTTACTACTAGCAATGTATTTATATTTATTTTATCCATAATATTAATTCTTACTGCAGCTTTTGACAGGTGAAACCTTTTATAAATATGATCATATTAATTTTTCCTTTAAAAACAAATCATTAAATAAAATTTCTTAGCCTTCTGAATGTAGAAGACTCTAATGAGAGTATGACCGTGTTTTAAGGCACACTGTGAACTTGTTATTCCGTATTTAGAATCCATTATCTTTACGCAAAATTCATATATTCACGGTGACTTTAGTTCATCCTGCGCACTGAAAATCCTAATTCCCCGCGACCCGCCCCGCCGCTGCCTCGGTCCTCAGACCTCTCAGTGCGTTACGCTGCGTCGTAACGGACGGTTTCTGTCGGCATACGCGGATATTCTATTTCAATGCACTTCCTCGAATAACAAAATTGTTTTCATCATTGTTATAGTGATTAAATTAAACTTTATAATGATAAATATATAATCTGTGAGTATACTATGGTATTTACCAGTGTGTTGACAAATAAATGCAAGTGAATGGAGTGAGGGGCCGGTGAGTAGACGGTTACTTTGAGGGAGGTAAACCCGTGACGCGTGCTGAGGTTTATTTACCGATGTCGAACAATTGAACATACACGAGGGTGATAAATACTAGCTCCTGATATAATTGGTGATCATCGGTACACTATTTATTGTTGGACTAAGTACAGTTAGTTCATTCATTAACTATTAAGTTAACGATTACCATGTCAGCATTAATTTTAAACGTTCAACTTTGTGAATTCCTTGAACAATTTACACAGCGCCATCCAGCTCCAAGTTAAGGAGAGCTTATGTTATAGGTATTAGACTATTGATATAAATATATATATATATATATATATATTTGCACACGTATTATTGATGTAGAAATGTGTAGTAAAACTATTTATAAAGGGATAAATATTGTTAAATATTACTATATGTTAAGAATTGAATGAGTTTATCTAGGTGTACAAATCTATTTTCAGAGAATAACTGTACTGCTATAGACTGTTAAAGTTACCTTTTTGTTTGTATTAAACATTAAGATACAATGAGACTGACGTACCAAAAATGTACAAAAGTCCCTAAATTAATAAAAAATACAGAAAAGATACTTATTTTACACTTTCGTCAAAATTTTTCATTAGATGAGTCCGCATGTCTATTTTGTTTTGACTAATAATATATTAAAATATTCACTAAATAATAAAAAATTCACACAGTACTTTCAAAATATACGAAAGTACCGAGTGAATTTATTATTTTTTAGTAAACATGTTTATAAAATATTGTTTTGCACAAAGAAAACAGTAGAAAAGAATATAATAGAAAATCCTTTATTTAATAATAATAATAAACTTAAGTACTTTTGAATAGTAATAACATTTTTTTTAATCTACCGCTCGTTCGGAAAGCTGTCTCATTACAAGAACGAGAAAGGAACTTGCGTGTTATTCTATTAAATAATTCGTACACAGTACACATATAAACTTGAAATACAAAATACTGTCCAAGGATTAAATAAAACAATACATATAGTGGAATTTATAAAATAATCTCTCTCGAATTTAAAAATGAATCTGTATTATTGTAAACATGTACAACATTTATTTGTAAAGAATACGAGCTGAGTTTCTTGTCAGTTCTTCTCATCTCGAAATTCCGAACTGACGATAGATTTGACATATCGTAAGAGTCTGTAATAGACCTACATGAATAAGATACTTTGAATTTGAATTTTGAATACTTTAATGTTAATAATCTATATATTGCTAATAAGAAAGAAAGAAAGAAAGAAAGATTACATTACTAAAATGATATATTACTAAGATTATATATTAACATGATAAAATTTCATTAGGGGAGGTACTAACCCCCCCTAATGTCATTTTATCACTCACTGGCGCCCAACTTGGGACCATTACTAGACGATTCACTATCTGAACTCGATGGCTATAGCGACAACTTGGCGACTGTATTACAACATACATATATAAATAGTTTAAGTAAATCTAAAAGTACTGGTGGTCCATAATAAAAAATACAAAAAGATATATGAACCAGCAATAAACAAATGAATATGTATTTATGTGTGTGTCAAATACATGATAGTATAACTAGCTGTTTCGCGTGGAATTTAACTTTATTTTTTATAAAATAAAAGTACCCTAAAGAACTAAAAATTACTTTGTTCGTCTTAATTTATTCGTTCCATTAGGTGCTGATAGGTTCAAACTAATACATTTACATCCTGCTTCATCCCTTATTTTATCACCATGGGGGTTGAATTTATCAAAATCCTATTTAAGCGAACGTTTTCATCATAGTAGCTCTAATCTTTAATTTCAGTTCAATCAGTCGAAAATCTAAGAAGATTTATACAAACTTTCATCCCCTATTTTATACCCTTAGGGGTGGAATTTATCAAAATCCTTTCTTAGGGGATGCCTACGTCATAGTAGCTTTATGCATGCAAAGTCTCAGCCCGATTGGTTTGAAATTGACAAACTTTCATCCCCTATTTTATCCCCTTGGGGTAGAATTAATCAAAATCCTGTCTCAGCGGATGCCTACGTCATAACATCTACCTGCATGCCAAATTTCAGCCCGATCCGTCCAGTGGTTTGGGCTGTGCGTTGATAGATCACTATGTCAGTCACCTTTGAGTTATATAGATTTAGATTAGGGAATGCAATTACAGGATAAGAGGCATGACTTTTGAGTCCTAGAACTGCAACACATGAGTAGTATCACGGGTGTCATATGATAACGTGATGTCCGTAGTGCTGTTAATTTATATCAGCAACAGTTACCATCAGGTGAGCCTTTAGCTTGTTTGCCATTGTCATGAAATTAAAAAAATATATCATCAGTATATATGCATACCTGTTTACGGTATTCGATAGATTATAAAGAGTACTGGTTCACCGATAAATACGACTGATAACGTAATCAGTGCACTCCAAGAATGAAACCAGTAACTGTTTATTATCATTTAACTAAACGGTCCTTAAAAATATTTAAATAATTCCCCAATCGTATGTCGGTATTTTCATTTACTATTTTTATTTTCACCTGAGTTTACACTGGCGAGGCACGAGTGGAGGATGAGATGAACATGAGGTTAGGTCAGTTAGCCCATCGTGACAAATTCACCAGGAATTTACTGCAATGTTTTTCAGGGAAACCGCGTGGAATTTAATCAGACTTGGTACATTGCTAGCAATAGTGTCATTAGCCACTTTACTATCAATTTGCCAGAAAAAAGATGCAAATATCTTATAAAACACTATCTTTGAAAAAAATCTTATAAGATTTTAAAAATGATAATAATTTTATGAAGGGCTGAAGATCGTACCCAGTGGCATGCCTTAGGAGAGCCCTATGTCCAACAGTGGACTGCAGTGGGCTGATCATGATGTAGAGAAATTCTAACTTAAAATTCATAGCGCTGATAATTATCTAATTGCACAAAGATAGATAGATAGATAACTGATAATTGATTTATTGCATAACACAAATGTCGTCGCACATAAAAATCGGAGATTCTACACTCGAAATTGTCGATCACTACATCAAGCTCAAAGTCACTCAGAGAGCGATGGAGAGGGCTGTACTCGGAGTTTCCCTGCGTGATCGAATAAGAAATGAAGAGATCCACAGAAGTGAAGTGGCAATGGGCAGGGCACATAGCTCGTAGGACAGATGGCCGTTGGGGTAGTAAAGTCCTGGAGTGGCGACCGTGGACCGGAAGACGCAGCGTGGGAAGGCCTCCAGCAAGGTGGACCGACGATCTGGTTAAGATCGCTGAAGGCATTGGATGCGAGCAGCGCAAGACCGATCGTCGTGGAGATCTTGGGGGAGGACTTTGTTCATCAGTGGATGTCTTCCGGGCTGAGATGATATGATGATAACACAAATAATACAATTTACAATAAGACACAAAATGGGAAATAAATAAAAACATGAAAGTTGGCAATAGGAGCTGCCTCAGCTGTTGCTGATATAAGCACAACCTTAATGAGGTGCACCTATACAGCGCTGATTTTCAGGCATTGACAAGATTGATTGCGTAGACGTGTCTATGTTGATTATCGCAAGCCTAATCCTTATTAATGTTAGAACAATATTTATTTAAAAGAGCAACACGCAAGTTTCTTGCTCGTTCTTCTTGAGATGAGTCTGCATTCCGAATGAGTGGTAGAATAAAAAACTTGACTATTCAAAAGTGCTTATATTAAGTTTATTTGAATAAAGATTATTTCTATTTCTACAATTTACATACCCGTTTAAAGTAAGGGCAAGTCGATTATAATTAATAAAAGTTAATTTCTTATGTTTAACTAGCTTTTCCTCGCGGCTTTGCTCTCGTTAATTTATTCCCCTAGGGGTGGAATTTATTAAACTCCTTTCTTAGGAGACGCCTACGTCATTGTAGCTTTATGCATGCAAAGTCTCAGCCCGATTGGTTTAAAATTGACAAAGTTTCATACAAACTTTCACCCCCTATTTTATGCCCTTGGGGATAGAATTAATCGAAATCCTTTCTTAGCGGATGCCTACGCCATAACATCTACCTGCATGCCAAATTTCAGCCCGATCCGTCCAGAGGTTTGGGCTGTGCGTTGATAGATCACTATGTCAGTCACCTTTGAGTTATATATACTTAGTCCGCAAGCTTCGATAAACGATGGAATGTAGTATATATATATTCCTTAACCTTCTCGAGGCCTCCCTATTTAGCTCGCAAGATAAGAAACTCCGCAGCAGGTCCGCAACCCCCTTCCCTGTGATAAATGCCCCCCACGGCTCTGAGCATTTCCAGCTGATTGCGCCCATTAAGCACAGCGGAGGCACAAAACCGGCGTCAATCTGTGAGTTTGTTGCTTTACAACAGAACAGTGGCTGTAATAAATACATTGCTACGCTTTTTCCAGCGCTTTTTTCGTGTAAGGATTTCATTTGGTAAAATACTAGCTTTGTCCGCGATGTCACTCGCGTTAAATTTATAGCTTATATGTTATTCTGATGTATAAGCTATATTACTATTATTCATCAAAATCCGATCAGTAGATTTTGCGTGAAAGAGTAATAAACATCCATCCTTACTCACAAACTTTCGCGTTTATAACATTAATAAGACTAGCTGTTGCCTACGATATTGTCTGATATTTTGTCATAAATAGAAATAGAAATAATAGTTATTATTGAAATAAACTTAGTATAATCAATTTAGAATAGTCATATTTTTTATTCTACCACTCATTTGGAACGCAGACTCATCACAAGAAGAATGAGCAAGAAAATTGTGAGTTGCTCTTTTGAATAGATGTTTTTTAAATAAATAATTACACAATAACAGGTAAGAGGCATGCGATAATCAACATAGAAATCGCTACGCACGCATTCTTACGGCATTCAGATAATATTGTCAGCGCTATATATTTTAAGTTATATCACAATAGGGTTGCCAAGCCCAAATTTAAAAAACCAGGATTGTAAGGTTATAACGCCAGGACCATCCTGGAGTTTAGAGAAAATATTACATATAATATTTTAGAAATTATCGACAATAAGTCAAGTGATGTACTATAGTTTTATAGAGGACCTCGATATCGAAAGGTGATATTTTGATATTTATTTATTCAGTAACAATTTATATTGTTTGAAATTATACAATTTTTGCTGCTAAGAAATTCATCAACACTGTAAAATTGCTCCAACAGAAAACATCGCAACCTCCCCCTAAAAAGCTTCCAATTATGTATTTTCTTTAAACTATTGGGCAAAGAGTTATAAAGCCTTACTGCTCGGAAATCCTCACCATGCTTCACAATATTAAGGGTAGGTTTTATAATGTTAGGGTAAACCATTCTGCGAGTACTTTCCCTTACGTCTCGATTCTCCCTCACCACCAACAATACTTTTTACAAAATCTGTTAATAGCAGGATACGTGCATTTGTGTGGTAAAATGTATAATTTTTGAAGCTCTTGTTAAATATTCGAACAAAGCCGGGGTAGGCCATTAGTCCTGTTTAAATACCTTCAGCTACAAGTCCGTATCGATGCTACCTTAAGTCATAAATTCGTCAATACTCATGTCCAATAAAAATGATTTGTAATGCATGTACTGCCTATTACGGCCCTGACTTGCCGACGTGACAGACAAACAGACACCGTTGCATAACATTGCTCTAGGGAGGCACGCGAGGGTCGTTCACCCTCTGTACAGGGGCTGACGACCGTGGGACAGCAACTACACAAATAAACACTCTATTTATACAATAGTAAAGTTTATATTAGAATGATAGATGTAGAATTGGTTATTTGGGTAAAAAGGGGTCTCGATGTTTCGATAAGTAAACCTTGTTACCTGGTCGGTAAGGGTCATATTGGTTTACACAGAAGGAATTAGTTTGTTGTAGAAGGAAAAAAACTGAAAAGGAATATTAAAATAATTCAAAATGCGGACAAGCTGTTTCGTAACAAAACAAAATCAATATATTCAATAACCGAATTGGATTACAATTCACTATTTTCCTTTTATTCTATACATTAACAGGAAATGCGGAATGTATACATATAAATGAAATTGGAGTGTCTGTTTGTAATATTGAAATAACCGTTTTTTACTACACGCATATGAATATAAATACGGTACCTGCCAAAAGTCCCGTCAAAATCGGTCCAGCCATTTCAGAGATTAGCCGGAACAAACAGACAAAAATTATAAAACATTATTTTGGTGTATGTGCCGTATATTCATATACATGTAGTATAAAACGGTTATTTCAATATTTCAAACAGACGCTCCAATTTTATTTATATGTATAGATTATGTCAAATGTCTAGTACCTATAACAGAAGCATTGCTTAACTTTGGACTAGATGGCGCTGTCCAGGGATTTTATTACTATTATTATTATATTCAAACCTTCAAGAAAAGAGCTTATTCCTTTTTAAATGGCCGGCAAGGTACTTGCAATTCCGCCTTTGATGCGAGTTCTCATATGTGGCTGTAATCACAGGTGAGCCGCATGCTCGTTTGTCCCCTATGCTATAAAAAAATGTGATCACAATTTACATAATATTCTGCTGTAACTTTATGTATCACAGACATCAGTATTCATGGCTGTCATTCACTCAGAAAATGCATATTATTTAGTTGACTGCAGTCACAATGTGGCCACTGATTACGTATCTTGATATCTGAATACTGAATACTGTTGATAAATCAACTCTATGTACTAGTAAAAGTATGTATTATAAAATAACAACTATATAATATTAATTTAACTATGTCTCTAACACAATTCACTTCAGCAATTAAAATACAACCAGCACATCCTGTGCTCAAACACCGAATGCCGTGGCTTTTTTTTTCGGTCTACTCTAATGCTGTTGGCCGTAGCTGGCCTTTACAGCTTCACCGGACGTTATGGGGCGAGTGCAGATGGCACTCCAAACCAAAGGAAGGACTTATGGAGCGGCTGAAGGCCAACTCCTGCCTGACGGATACGACTTTAGTCTGAGGGCACCACTAGGGGTTCGAACCTCGGCTCAGGCCGTCGTAATTCGTCCGTTTGAATTGTAGAAGCTGTAAAGGCTGTAATTGAATTAAAGCTAGTTGGTAGTTTGTATTCACACATAAAAACTTAAAAATGAAAAGTAAAAATAAAATTATTTAAAAGAGCAACACGCAAGTTTCTTGCTCGTTCGTCTTGTGTTGAGACAGCTTATCGAATGGGCGGTAGATTAAAAAAAAAATGTGATGACTATTCAAAAGTGCTTAAATGTAAGTTTATTTGAATAAATGATTTTCTATTCTATTGTATTCTATACTCTTTATAGATAAGTGATTACAAATTTCTCAATTAGTTAATGATAATGTAATAAACCACAATCAATATATAATAATTTATATTAATTAAATAAACTAAATATTAAGCACTTTTACATAGACATACGTATTTTTAATCTACAACTCATTCGGAAAGCTATCTCATCACAACAAGAATGAAAAATGCTTTCAGACGTATCTTATAAGTAATTCATAAGATAAGCAACAAAATCCGAACTTTCCCCTCAAACATATTACACAGTCTTTTGTAGTTGAACATTTGTAACGCCGGAAACTTAGACATAAACAATCGCATCTATCTATGACAGTTCTATTCCGAAACTGGAGCTTATCTATACATCTATACATATAAATAAAATTGGACTGTCTGTTTGTAATATTGAAATAACCGTTTTTTACTACATGCATATGAATATAAATACGGTACATACACCAAAATAAAATTTTTTACAATTTTTGTATCTATCTGTCTGATTATTCCGGCTAATCTCTGAAACGGCTGGACCGATTTTGACGAAACTTTTTTTGTAGTTAGCTGATCTAATATGGAGTAACTTAGGCTACTTTTATTTTAGAAATATAAATTCCACGCAGATGAAGTCACGGGTACAGCTAGTAATATTATAAATATGAAAGTAGGGATGTTTGTTACGCTTTCACGCAAAAACTACTAAACCGATCATCATGAAATAATATATGTACAAAACACATGTTCTTGGAGGTATTAGAATAAACATAAAATACTTTTTATTTAAAAAAAAACAAACATTTTTCATTCAATGCTAGCGAAGCCACTGGTAAAAGCTAGTAATATTAAAACGCGAAAGTTTGGAAGTATGGATAATAATAATAATCTTAGGACAATTCACACAGCGCCATCTAGACCCAAGTTAAACTAACTAAAGCTTGTGTTACGGGTACTAGATAACTGATACAAATACATAGATATTTTTTTTTCGTAAATACATACATATTATACATAGAAAATACCCAGACCGATACAAACAATCATACTCGTGAATACAAATGTTCGTGCCATGCCGTACGAGGAATCGAACCCGCGACCATTGGACGTAAAGCGGTGTCCTGGACCGCTGTACCACCGAGGATGTTTGTTACTCTTTTCCTATGTAAAAAATATCTACATATTTGAATCAGTTATCTAGTACCCATAACACAAGCTCTAGCTTAACTTGGGTCTAGACGGCGCTGTGTGAATTGTCCTGAGATTATTATTATACACATATCGTCGATTAAATAGAAATATGTCATTTTTCAAAATTAGAAACTAGAATTGCCTCCTTTTATATAAGTCAATTAAATTAACCAGGCCGTCTTAATCATTATCTAAATACTTTTAATACTAATATACAATATACAATTCATTCATTCATTCATAATTCAAGAGCCAAGCCCTTGTCGGTGGAGCTCTTGCCACTTTCCGATGATAAATAAATACTTAAGTGTAAAAAAATAATTTAAATAAATTAAAAAAAAAAAAACTATAAATACTTGTCTTGTAAAAAATTTACATTTTGAATACTACCATTTTTCTATTTAACCGACGTTATATTTATGTCCTAAAAACATATAACAAACCAATATATGTATGGAAGGGACAAAGCGATGTCGAGCCGATTTCCAATTAACCCATCTAAAGCTACGTAGGCCTTCCGTTAGCCGCTAAGCGTCGGGTCGAGGAGATAATGTCTCCACCCCCATCCCCCGGCTGACTCGCTGAGGCTTCGTCCGCGCCCCACCCCTCTCAGCGTCCAACTACTCCCAATTTCTAGGGAAAAAAATCGTATAAGTACTAATGTTGTATTGTACGGAAATTTCTGTCGTCTTCACTTTCATCATCTACATATAACTTTTAAACTCATCCACGCTTGGTTAAGGCCCGCGTGTTTGAATGTATTACCCCTGTAAAAAGGGAGATATAAAAAATATATGTATATAAAATAATAATAATAACAAAAAACCTGAGAAAACAAAACATACCAATAATCTATACATGTAAATAAAATTGGAGTGTCTGTTTGTAATATTGAAGTAATCGTTTTTTACTACGTGCATATGAATATAAATACGGTACATATTTAACATACGGTACATACAAACCAAATTAACAAATTTTACAATTTTTGTCTGTCTGTCTGTCTGTTCGTTCCGACTAATCTCTGAAATGGCTGGCGAAATAGTAAAAATCCTGTACTTTAGAATAAGCAGTGCTTTAACACTACAGTGATACAGAAAATCTAAATATAAATATATATCTCAAAGGTGACTGACATAGTGATCTATCAACGCACAGCCCAAACCACTGGACGGATCGGGCTGAAATTTGGCATGCAGGTAGATGTTATGACGTAGGCATCCGCTAAGAAAGGATTTTGAATAATTCTACCCCTAAGGGAATAAAATAGGGGATGTAAATTATGAAATGATGAAACTTTGTCAATTTTAAACCGATCGGGCTGAGATTTTGCATGCATAAAGCTACTATAACGTAGGCATCTCCTGAGAAAGAATTTTGATAAATTAACGCGAGCGAAGCCGCGAGCAAAAGCTAGTGTTTGTAGTAAATTGTTGAAAAATTAATATTTTCTAATTAATTTTGAACAGAAACATAAGGAGGTAAATACTAACATACGGACACAATGAGACTATCCATTGCATGATGTCTCGTTTAGAGGATATGTCGCAATATGGATGTAGATCAAATAACGGTCAGAATTTGATCACAAATAAAAGAAAGTGTATAATATGAATGTGGATGGATGTAAAGGGAGGGGACGCCCTAAGAAAAGATGAATGGATTGTGTGAAAGATGATATGAATAAAAGAAGAGTATGTTTAGATATGACGACTGATAGAGAGCAGTGGAAGAGAATGACATACTGCGCCGACCCCAAATAATGGGATAAAGGCAAGGCAATGAATTTGATCACAAATAACATAATTTTTAAATGGGTAGGTCATAACGCTTTCAATAGCGGTGGTCAGGGTTTCCGCACTGAATATTTGTGGTCTCACACAGGCTAATGATAGCGAAAACAAAACAAAAAAAAAACGAATGGACAAATATAAAACTAAAATATTTAGTCTGTGGACAATAAGAGCGTTACTTAGAAATAAAAATAATGTTAACGAATTTAATATGTATTTTTAAGTAATTAAATGGACATCAACAATATAACACCTGATTCGATTAAATATAAAATATCGATTATATATTAATCGATGTAATGGAATAATACAATTAAAAAACGATGATAAAATTCAATTATTTATTCATGTAGGACTTTTTAGCCGATTATGAACGTCAAATTTTTGAAGTCGCGGAATCAGCTAGGAAATAAATAAATAAAGAGTTCGAATAAAACACGGAAGACTAGTGTTGACGGTTCGGCTAGACGTATGGTCAGTAAGTAATCATTTTTTATTTGACCAAGTAAACTAGTAACTAAACTAGGATCTAATAAAACACCAAATAATGACATTAAATAGCTAACATTTATAGACCAGAATGTCTAAAAAATAAATTTATTTAAAACAATCGAATCGGTTTATTGAATCGGTAATAGTGTAAACAAAACACGTTTAATAATCCGATTTTTATGCAGAATATCACATGCCTAGTAGTTATAGAAAATATATGCTAACATTCAAGCAACGAGGTCATTCACTTGACCGTTCACCTCGTTTCACTCCAACAAAACACCAACCCCACGATTCTTTTATCGCTATTTTCCGTAGCGAAAGTGTTATGTCGTGCCTGTGCTTGCGGTGGCTACGATAAACAAGGGGTTAGGGCTGCGGACCGGGACCGGAGTGACAGTGTACGGGGCATGTCATAATTACTGCATTAGACGCGGGGTAACATTTAATGAAGATTGACGATTAAAGTACTTTATGGTCAATTTAGAATACTCTCATGTGGTCCTGGATTCGAATCCTACACACAAATATATTTAGGAATATGTTTGTTTATATTATGGTCTAATTTTCTATGTATCAAAAACTATTGCGCAGAGCATTTGCCAGAAGATTATGTAAAATAAACTTATATATATATATTTTTTTTTTAATTAAGTTTTTTTGTTTTTTTAACGCGTGTTTTAGTTTCTTTTTCTACTGAATAATTTTTTTTTCATTTAAATACAACTGCAATTGTTTTATTACTTTTATAATATTAAATATACAAATTATGGAAAAGAGAAAAAACGCGGGATATATTACAAGGACACTTAACAGAGAGAGAGTGACATTTGACACATTTAATGACAAAATACTGACATTGACAGATACATAAGATTGAGTAATAAAGCGTAAAACTGTATGGGCTTAGACTCTTTGCCTTTTCGGCGAGCGGTAGATTAAAAAAAATCTTATTACTATTCAAAAGTGCTTAAATGAAGTTTATTATTATTATTAAATAAAGGATTTTCTATTATATTCTTTTCTACTGTTTTCTTTGTGCAAAACAATATTTTATAAACATATTTACTAAAAAATAATAAATTCACTCGGTACTTTCGTATATTTTGAAAGTACTGTGTGAATTTATTATTTTTTAGTGAATATTTTAATGTATTATTAGTCAAAACAAAACAGACATGCGGACTCATCTAAAAATTGGGACAAAAGTGTAAAATAAGTATCTTTTCTGTCATTGATTCATTTTTAAATTCAAAGTTGGGAGAATAGAGTGACCACCAGCATATGCTATTGAAAAAGCAAATAGTGTAATCTGTGTTCATAACCCGAACAGACTGTATAAAGTTCTTGCAATTATTTTAGTACGTCGATTAAAAAAAAATGATTCCTACAATATTAGCGACCGTAATTGAGTTTTATAGATGCCAATTTTCTATATAGTTCTTTCTATTTGATGTATGACACACATTCACGTCCCTACGTGTCCCTGATCGTGATAGAAAATTCTCGAAGGCACGTCGTTGGCGAGACGCCAAAGGTTTTGTTACGAAGTTGTGCCAACTTAATCTACTTGACGTGACAGATTCTCGGATGTCATTAATTTAGATTATTGGGTTAGACTTCCAGTCTCTGTAATATATTTTTGATATTTATTTATTTTGAAAACTGCAGGGAAAGACTGGATGCAAACTGCCATTGATAGAGTGGGTTGGCAGAAGATGGAGGAGGCTTTTACCCCAGGGGGCACATTACAAGAAAAAATAAGTAATACAAAAATAACAATTATATTATTGAAGTGGGGAACTTAAAGCTATAATAAAAAATTCTAAAAATGCTTACTAATAACTCTAAGATCTACTTAACGTGACAGATTCTCGGATGTCATCAATTTAGATTATTGGGTTAGACGTTCAGTCTCTGTTATACATTTTTTATATTTATTTGAATTCACACATTTTAACTTAAAAATGTGAAATCATAACAATAATTTAAAACAAGCAACACACGCTAGTTTCCATCTCTCTTTTTATGATGAGACAACTTTTGTTTGTGTGTAGTGTGTGATTAAACAAACAACATAATATGTATTTAACAAATTCAAATATAGAAAATCATTTATTCTTGAAGGACATTTTAATAGTTATGAACGTCAAAAATAATTAAATAAATAAAATTTTTTCTCTAGTAGGACCATTTCCGTATCCAATAGAGATGAACTGGCAAGAAACTCAATTGAATTACTTTTTTTGTAAAAAATAAGTAAACCAAAATAACAATATATGTTTGAAAAATATTTTATGTTTCAATTAAAAAAAATACTAATAATTTTTCTTTCAATTAAATTACAACTGCAATTGTTTTATTACTTTTATAATATTAAATATAAAAATTTTATTATATACGGAGAAGAGAAAATATATTATGCTTTAGGTAGCATATATTATACACTTAACAGAGAGAGAGTATAAATAACATTTGACACATTTAATGACAAGATACTGACATTGACAGATACATGAGATTGAGTAATAAATTTAAAACGGCTGTATGGGCTTATATAGCCTTTTCGGCGAGCGGTAGATTAAAAAAAATCTTATTACTATTCAAAAGTGCTTAAATGAACGTTTATTATTATTATTAAATAAAGGATTTTCTATTATATTCTTTTCTACTGTTTTCTTTGTGCAAAACAACAACATATTTACTAAAAAATAATAAATTCACATTTAGTACTTTCGTATATTTTGAAAGTACTGTGTGAATATATTATTTTTTTGTGAATAGTTTAATACATTATTAGTCAAAACAAAATAGACATGCGGACTCATCTATGGAAAAATTGTGACGAAAGTGTAAAATAAGTATCTTTTCTGTCATTTATTCATTTTTAAATTCAAAGTTGGGAGAATAGAGTGACCACCAGCATATGCTATTGAAAAAGCAAATAAAACTTCAGGGAAAGACTGGATGCAAACTGCCATTGATAGAGTGAGTTGGCAGAAGATGGAGGAGTCTTTTACCCCAGGGGGCACATTACAAGAAAAAATAAGTAAACCAAAATAACAATTATATGTTTGAAAAATATGTATTATGTGGAAGTTAAAACTATAATAAAAAAAAATTCTAAAAATGCTTACTTATAACTCTAAGATCTACTTGACGTGACAGATTCTCGGATGTCATCTATTTAGATTATTGGGTTAGACGTTCAGTCTCTGTTATACATTTTTTATATTTATTTGAATTCACACATTTTAACTTAAAAATGTGAAATCACAACAATAATTTAAAACAGCAACACGCTAGTTTCCATCTCGTTCTTTTTATGATGAGACAGCTTTCCGAATGAGTGGTAGATTAAACAAAATAATGTATTCAAATTCAAATTCAAAAATCATTTATTCTTGAAGGACATTTTAGCCCCTTATGAACGTCAAATTTTTTAATTATAATTTTTTCTCTACCGTCCATTTCCGTATCCAATAGAGATGAACTGGCAAGAAACTCAATTGAATTACTTTTTTTGTAATGTAACTATTGAAAATTGAAGTTTTTATTCTATTTTTTAACATATATTATGTAAACCATTACACTATGTTCTTCAAATTGTGTTTGTGACTTCTCCTTCAACTAATATTTACATGTTGTAAACGTTAAGTTCAATACACCCTCGCTAAAACAGGGGGCGCAAATTCTCAATAAGCAATACTTATAGACTAAGGAAGGAGAGGGTCGAGCAACAAGCCCTGAGGGACGTCGGCATTTCATTTCCCCCGCATATGGGATACTTGCCGATTTTATAGGAAGGGAGCTATGAGTTCCATTGACGGGGAATGTTTCATGGCAATATTTTTGAATTATACGAGTTTACTCTGTGTTACGAATATGAATTTTAATTGTGAACATATGAGGGTTTTTGGGTAGAAAACGGCATCTAAGTTTTAATATAAAAACTAGCTTTTGCCTGTGGCTTCGCTCGCGTTAATTTATCCGCTTAGGGATGAAATTTATCAAAATCCTTTCTTAGGGGATGTCTACGTCATAATAACTTGATGCATGCAAAGTCTCAGCCCGATCGGTTCAAATTTGACAAAGTTTCATACAAACTTTCTTCCCCTTGGGGGTAGAATTAATCAAAATCCTTTCTTAGCGGATGCCTACGTCATAACATCTACCTACACGCCAAATTTCAGCCCGATCCGTCCAGTGGTTTGGGCTGTGCGTTGATAAATCACTACGTCAGTGACCTTTGAGTTATATATATTTAGATTAATTTGGTAGGTATATGTCTACATAGCAGTGTAAGAATATTAGAACACAGAAAAACATGTAAAATCGTTGACACATAACTTTCCGAGTATATCGTGCAAGTACTAACAGAATATCTATAAAAAAAAACTTTTAGGACCAACTACTGGAAAATACTAGAGCATACAGGTCCGCAATTATCACGAATGATAAAAAATAAAATAAAATTTATTCAACCAACACTTACTAACAATGAATAAAGTCTTAATGTATAACGAACAAAAAGCATACCTATTAATAAAGAAAAAAATAATACATCACTAATAGTTAACAACAAATAAACCGTATTTTATGGTCATCCTGATCATCTGGATGAATTAAGATTTCTCCATGCAGGACCACATTGTAGAATCGGTTCGGAAATACCATTTCTGGATGGTGATCCAGCAATGGTATTTCTGAACCGATACGATATTGAAACCTTCAAGTAAAGAGCTTATTCCTTCTTAAAAGGCCGGCAGCGCACTTGCAATTTCTCCGGGGTTGCGGTGCTCATGGGCGGCGGTAATCACTTGACCATATGCTATAAAAAATATAGTATAGAACAAACGTAAACAGAAAAAGTGCGCCCCGGCGCGCGCAGGCGCCCGGTTGATTGCGCGGTATGATGTGTTTGAGGTCGTCGTCTTCGCCAGCGAGAACGGTGTCGTGTGTGTGTAAAAGTGTGGTCGGGAGAAAAAAAAAGACATGTCTGTACCTTTGTATACGCATAAACCTATATGCGCGCATATGAGTGCTCACAGAACAGGTCGGTGCTCAGTATAATGCTGCAGAGTTTGTAGCACAACAGCGCTGTTTTTCAGCATAAACCCTGAAAGGGAAACCTGGTAAAAGAAGGTATGTTAACCCTGATGTTTACTCTCCAGACGAGATGTGGAGTTACGTGGACAGCGGCGCGGCGGAGCTGCAGGCGGCGCCGTGTTCCCGCGGGAAACACTCTGCCACGCTGCTCGGCGGGTACGTGTATGTGCTGGGCGGCCGCGGCGCCGGGGGTTCGGTGCCTCTGCGAGACTTCTGGAGATACTGTCTGTGTAAGTTGGAATAATAGGTGTACGACATATTTTGATAATAATAATCTCAGGACAATTCTCACATCCAAAAAAAGCCTATGTTATGGGTACTAGATAACTGAAATAAACATAGATATTTTTTTTCGTAAATACATACATTTCATCATAGTATAAAACAAAGTCGCGGTCGCTGTCTGTCTGTCCCTATGTATGCTTAAATCTTTAAAACTAATGAAACTATGAATTTAACTTAATTTTTCTAAAATAAAGGTAGCCTAAGTTACTTCTTATTACATCAGCTACCTGCCAATAAAAGTCCCGTCAAAATCGGTCCAGCCATTTCAGAGATTAACCGGAACAAACAGACAAACAGACAAAAATTGTAAAACATGTTATTTTGGTGTATGTACCGCATTTACATTCATATGCATGTAGTAAAAAACGGTTATTTCAATAATACAAACAGACACTCCAATTTTATTTATATGTAGAGATGGAAAGTTATTCTAGCAAACTCCAAATTTCACTGGACAAGTATTCACTACTTGCCCAGTGAAATTTGGAGTTTGCTACACGGCTATGAATATGATAAAATGATGCTAATATCCAGATTGACAAAATTAATTAATTGAACCTGCGGAGGTTTTCCCACGAGACTACAGCATGGGGTTTTTCAAGAACGGTATATCAAGGTTTCTTAAGAGTCGGCAACGCACATGACACCCCTGGTGTTTAGACGTCCATAGGCTACGGCAACCGTTTACCATCAGATGGGCCGTATGCTTGTTCGTCACCATAGTAATATAAAAAGTACTAAGTAAATATAGCTACATGAATAGCAAAATGTAACAGTCGTAAATGTAACTGGGACATCTTAAATTAATAATCAAACGAGAATTACTAAATCACTGGCAAGAAATGCCAGGATTGGTACATTCAAAAGCCCTAATATCGGGCTACTCGAACAAATACTCCAATAGACTACTGCTATTGAGTAAAAACAACATGGCTAGGGCCCTCACAGGACTCACTGCAAATTATACTTATGGGAAATCTAGGCACAACAAAAGTCTGCAGATTCTGCCAAACTGAAGAGGAAACGCCACTACACATCCTATGTGGTTATAGCCCACTCATGCATAAGCGAAATATCTCCTTTGGAAAGTTTACACTCTTCTCGAGGAGATAAAAACCATCGTTCCTAAGAAAATCCTTCAATTCTTGTCCCTGACGGATCTAGGTAGCGGACTCTGAAACAGGGCGAGCACAATAGATCGCAGTGTTACAGGTGCTACAAACATCTGACAATAGCCCAAACAACACAATAAAAATAAAATAAAAAAAAAACAGTCGTAATTTTACATATAGTCATAATTTGTGATATAGTTAACTATGACGTTTGTAAGATCCACTAATAGTGATGACGACATAGGCTTTGAAGCCGGCTACCGGAAGAGAAACTCCCGTAGACACAGGTGTAGGTTTAAAAGGCCCTTTTAGAATGCATTAACACTCACCTTCACTACTTGCAGCTTCCCCCCAGGCCCAACTAAGACCGGGATAAACCCATTCCTAATACAATTCACTTCAGTATCCAAAACACAACCGGCACGCTCTGCGCTCGTCGACTGAATGCCGCGGCTCACCCAACGAAAGAGGATTATTCAACTACCGACCTCCGTATTTATAGACCGAAGTCAGTGTAGTAGGTCCATAAATACTAGATGGCGCTATTTATAATATTCGTAATAATCCTTACATTGGGTACTTCATTAGTACTAAAAACAAACTACCTTATTTTAATATTTTTAAAATATCAGATTTTTCTACAATAATGATGTGAACCCTAACACGTTATTATGTTTCAAGTAGTTTTAACGATCAAATGATTAGAATCTATTAGATTAAAGGTATACCTTTATGAAACAATGAAGTTACCTTTATAAAACAATGAAGTTATTATGTTATATATAACATAATAACTTTATTGTTTTATACGGAAGATCGTCTGAAGGGAGGGTATCAGGTGATACATTAACACTCAAACCTATTACATTGTAATCGATTATTTAGTAGGCGAGCGTATATCGTTAGTCCGTTAGTTATTCAAGTACAGGAATTTCAACATAAATCTATACATATAAATACTTGAACGGCCCCTAACATGAAAATAGGATAAGTTTCAAGCTCCTTGTTCTCGCTGATTCTCTTGTTGTTTTTTTAATTGTGAGAGAGAAAATGTTAAATATAAAATCATTTTTGTATGGGGATCGAATTCCCAGCCACTTAAAGACTGAGCAGCACACAAATTTCTTGTTCATTCTTCTTGTAATGAGTCTGCGTTCCGAATGAGCGGTAAAATCAAAATGTGACTATTCAAAAGTGCTTAAATCAAGTTTATTTTAATAAAGATTATTTCTATTTGTGGTAAACAGCTAGACGGAGGTCGTCAATAGGCATCTAGTGAGACTTTCAATGTGAGAGTTCTCTCGACACATATGACACGTCCTATTCAGCATACCTTTGATGGACGTTCAGAAGTAGCATCGCTGAGACTCTTGCATGTAATTGGGTCGAGTAGTCACTGACGGAAGGGTCGATTAGGACTAGAGTTGACAGATTTTTTTTCAGCCTATAATGGGCAAACGATGAATAGGCAAAAAATACGGGAATTAGTTTTTTACCCGCGACATATAAAATTATTTAGTGACATTCTTTATTTTTTTTATATCTTTTTCTGGGGAGTATTTTTATTGGTTTTAACATATTTATTTTATATAATATTATATATTCATTTAATTATAATTGTTGTACATCTCAGTAAATAATATATCCCATTGCTATCAATATACCATGGCAGGTTGACAAGAAGTTCCCCCTGGAAACCATCACGATAAATTTTCCTCGATGGGCTAACTGACCTGACCTCATGCTCGTCTTATCATCCTCCACTGGTGCCCCGCCAGCGTAAACCGTTAGCGCAGGCGGGTGCACCATTCCATTATCATTATTAAAATAAATACATCGTCTCAACAACATCGTATTATCCAGCAATTATATACCAAACAGCCTCGGTGGTCTATTGGTTTAGCACATCGCTTTACTATCCGATGGTCGTGGGTGCGATTCCTCGCACGGTACAAACATTTGTATTCATGAGTATGATTGTTTTCTATATATAATATGTATTTATTTTACAAAAAAAATGTATGTATTTATATCAGTTGTCTAGTACCCATAACACAAGCTCTGCTTATCTGTGTCCCGTATATGTGTCATGCATTTAGAATGTTCTCTGGTTTTTAGCGAGCGGTGTGTGGGAGCGAATAGAGGCCCGAGGTGAGCCGCCGCCCGCCCTGCAGGAGCACAGCGCCAGCGCTCACGAGGAACGACTGTACGTGTTCGGCGGAGAGGCCGGCGCGCTCTCTAACGAGACTCCGCTTTGGATATATGACACTGAGGTATATATATTGTTAGGGAAAATATTTGGAAACGTCTGTCTCGTACCTGTATGGTTCTGCGGATTTCTTGGGCTTCAGGGTCTCGAAGATATCTTCGCTAGCTTTCCAGTTTCACAGTAGGTTTAACACAGTTCTAATTTATTTTAATTCACAACAAAATGCGCGCGCGTCATGGCCGCCGTACGGTCCGTTCAGTACTGTAGGTAAGGGAGGGGAACAGAAACCGCGGGAACAGAAACTAACGGACGGAATAATAATCTGTGCTTACGATGGTACAGGGTAGATTTTGAACATATATTTATGAGGATTTATATATTATTTTGTGTAAGAAAGCCTATTACAGGATAGATGAATTCATAGATGACAACGTATCAAGTAAATAATTAGTTTATTAACATACAACGTTATAATTTATTTATCTCATTGCTTTCTAGATTTAATTATTTTAGAAATATGAATGCGTAGCGGTTTTTGTATTGATTGCCGCATGTATGTGCTGGTGGTCACTCTGTTCTCCCAAATTTGAATTTTAATGACTGTATTATAAACTGTGTATTGTTATAAACGTGCTCCACTATTATTTGAAAAGAATACGAGTTTCTTGTCAGTTCTTCTCATCTCGATATCATTCCGAACTGACGGTAGATTTGACATTTCATAAGAGTCTGTAATAGACCTACATGAATAAAGATATTTTGAATTTTTTTAAATTAGGAAGGAACTGGCTTCTGTCATATGGCTAATGCTAGTTCAGTAGCCAGGACTACACATAAATACTAAAAGGATTGTTATTGTCTTGAAAGTGTACCTATAGTATAAATAATATTGTAACGATCCTTAATTTTGTTATTGTTTTGTAGACTTTGGAATACATACATACGCCCCTCCGATCGATCCCCCGTCCAATTCAAACGGGGATCGAAATTACGACGGCCTGAGCCGAGGTTCGAACCCCTAGTGGTGCTCTCAGACTAAAGTCGTATCCGTCAGGCAGGAGTTGGCCTTTAAGCCGCTCCGTAAGTCCTTCCTTTGGTTTGGAGTGCCATCTGGACTCGCCCACTATCGTCCGGTGAAGCTGTAAAGGCCAGCTGCGGCCAAGAGCATTAGAGACGTCCGAAAAAAAAATATACATACAATGACCCCGTTGCTAGCAATATACCACGCGGTTCCTCCTGGAAATAATCATAACTTCCTGGTGAATTTACCACGATGGACTAACTGATTTGATCTTATGTTCCACTGCTGCCCCGCCAGCGTAGACCATTAGCGCAAGCAGGTGTAAGATACCCTTATCATCCATTAAAAAATCCTTCCTGTTCTTGATTATGCCGACACCTGCTACCTAGACCTCACCGAAGTCCAATTAAATAAACTTGAGCGCCTTCAAAATATCTGTATAAGGACTACGCAAATATGACCATGTTTCTCAAAAGATCGCTCAAAGCTCAAGTGGCTCCCTATACGTCTTCGCCGTGACTGGCATATCCTCTCTCTTCTTTACTCCATTCTTTTTAACCCTGTATCTCCCTACTAACTTAAAGAAAAATTTGTTTTTCTCGGTGAGTCCCAAAATCATGGCTTACGCATTTCAACAAACCTATGCCTTAAAACTCCTTCCCATATATTCTTTCTACACTAACTCATTCTCTGGTTTATGCGACTTTGGAACTCACTACCATCCTCCATACGGATATACGAATCACTAACCATTTTAAAAATCGCTGTGAAATCGCTTCACTATCTCTCTCAGTAAATATTCTTTCTGCTGTCCTTTCTTTCTTATTAAGTCGCCTTCATAATTGCATATATGTTGCTGTGTACCTATACTGTATATATTTGTATTATATTATTGATATTTATTTTATAAAATTATGTATTTATATATTATGTAGAATGTATATGTTTATGATATGTATTATTTTATATATTAATATTATTAATGTTTCTACTCCATCATGCGCATCCAAATCCTTCTGTCTTTTCTCCTCTACCCAAAGGCGCGATTGTCTGGAAGAGATCGCATAAGCGATAAGAATGCCTTTTGTTTACACTTTCGCGCGTAATCTAAATATTGTTTTCGTTTGTATATATGTTTTTTTTGTTATTATGGTGCTAAAAAAAGACGTTTAAATAAAAAATAAAAAATGTACATAAAAACTCTCGCATAAAATCATATAGGGTTATTATTTTGTAGACTTTGGAATGGCGTAAATTGCCAGGCCAGCCGACCTACTCCACACTGCGACGACGGAACACAAAAGACACCCGAGCAGCGAATGTAGGTCCTCGCGGACGTCGCGGACACTCGGCCCACACCCTCAAGGACTGCTTGCTCATATACGGCGGATATATGGACCTGAGAGGCTCTACCAATGAACTGTGGGCTTTCCATTACGGTAAGACTTCGAGAGAACTCTTCACTTATTTCCAAAAAACAGCAACGACCAATAAACCATATATACAGACACAAGTAAAGTGTTTGGTTTATAGTACCTTTAGGACCTCAAGGTTTTTCATGGTCCTTCGAGCCGGATATACGATATCAGGTCATAATTAATAAAAATCGGCATGGACTAGAATTGCTTCAACGATCGAACGGAGCTCTAACTTGCGGTTCTTTTAATTAAGTCCTAAAAGATTATATTGCACATCTAAATCAACTGTCGAATGATATTAACGATATAAAATTTCATTATTTTGATGTAGCAAGAAAAACGTAAATTTTTGACTTCGTTCATGAACCGAGAGCGTCAAAAAGAACATCCACGGGAAATTGACGACCAAAACCGTTCTGCGAACATTAAAATCAATAGCTATTTTTAGACGTCACGTTTTTCACACGTAATCAGAAGCGCGCGCGATTTAGCGCGGGAAAACTAGCGCACGCAAACGCGAGCGATTGCTATTTTTTGTGTTTACACTTTCGCGCGTAATTGCGCGATTGATTTCTGTCATATAACTTTTTTTTTATTTTATTTTTTAATCCTAAAAAGATACGTTTAATATTTATCAATTATCAATAACTCTTAAATTATATAGTCAGATGTCTGCCATATTGCAACAATAATTAATTATAACAAAATGGCGCCAAAGAACGCATTATTGAAGTAAGCGGAAATGCGCTAGCTGCTGATGCTCGTGGTCTTTCTCAATCTTTCTTTGTACACTTTTACATGTATAGCAGGCGTATTACGTACTTTTTAAAATCCAGTCAGTTGATTTTACGATCTTAAACTGAATTGCTTTTTCGTATTATGACGGTCAAAATTCGCCCCCGCCCCTGCCTGGATAATTTGTGTCTGGCGGTCAGTTTTCGGTCGACGGCACTCGACCTGTCCCCCGCCCCCACACCTGTCCCCCGACTGGCTGGCTAATATCGTTCAGCGCCACCTGCGGCAGTGCGCCGACCTCTGGCACTAAGTGACTGGCCCCCGCCCCCAAATTGCCCCCGCTCCACGGCGGACACTAATATATGTTCGACACCGCCCGCAGGATCGTTTTACTGCACTGCGCCGACCTCTGGCCTGCGTACACGAGGCACTACGACACCGACCTGCGGCACTGTTGATTAATGGAGGCGGACACTGATATGACACTGCGCCGACCTCTGGCACTACGACACCGGTGGTCCGCCCCCACACCTCGCCCCCGCCCCCCGCCCCCCCCCGCCCCCGCTCTACGTGCACGGCGGACACTGCGACCTGCGGCACTGCGCCGACCTCTGGCGCCCGCGACGGCGGGCCCCCGCCCCCGCTCTACGGCGCGGACACCGACCTGCGGCACTGCGCGCCGCCGTGCACCGCGCGCGGCTCTACGTGCACGGCGGACACTGCGACCTGCGGCACTGCGCCGACCTCTGGCACTACGACACCGGTGACTGGCCCCCGCCCCCACAGCTCGCCCCCCGCCCCCCGCCCCCCGCTCTACGTGCACGGCGGACACTGCGACCTGCGGCACTGCGCCGACCTCTGGCACTACGACACCGGTGACTGGCCCCCGCCCCCACACGTGCACGGCGGACACTCGCCCCACTGCGCCGACCTCTGGCACTACGACACCGCCCCCCCGCCCCCCGCCCCCCCCCCCCGCTCTACGTGCACGGCGGACACTGCGACCTGCGGCACTGCGCCGACCTCTGGCACTACGACACCGGTGACTGGCCCCCGCCCCCACAGCTCGCCCCCCGCCCCCCGCCCCCCGCTCTACGTGCACGGCGGACACTGCGACCTGCGGCACTGCGCCGACCTCTGGCACTACGACACCGGTGACTGGCCCCCGCCCCCACAGCTCGCCCCCCGCCCCCGCCCCCCGCCCCCGCCCCCGCCCCCCCCGGTGCTCTACGTGCACGGCGGACACTGCGACCTGCGGCACTGCGCCGACCTCTGGCACTACGACACCGGTGACCCCCGCCCCCACAGCTCGCCCCCGCCCCCACACTGCGACCTGCGGCACTGCGCCGACCTCTGGCACTACGACACCGGTGACTGGCCCCCGCCCCCACAGCTCGCCCCCCGCCCCCCGCCCCCCGCCCCCCGCTCTACGTGCACGGCGGACACTGCGACCTGCGGCACTGCGCCGACCTCTGGCACTACGACACCGGTGACTGGCCCCCGCCCCCACACCTCGCCCCCCGCCCCCCGCCCCCCGCCCCCCGCCCCCCGCTCTACGTGCACGGCGGACACTGCGACCTGCGGCACTGCGCCGACCTCTGGCACTACGACACCGGTGACTGGCCCCCGCCCCCACAGCTCGCCCCCCGCCCCCACAGCTCTAATCGTTCTCATTGTGCTGCTTGCAGTGTCCCGCGTGTGGACGCAGGTGCGGACCCCCCCGCGGCTGTCCCCCAGCGCGCGCAGCGGACACGCGGGGCTGCGCGCCGGCGCACACCTCTACATATTCGGAGGGGAGGCCGACGGACACTGCACCAACGAACTGTGGCGGTTTCATTTCGGTGCGTTACTTAATTTATACAGTTGAAATGGCTGTTATTTTTGATGTAATTCTTTAATTAATGAGAAATATAGTTTTGTAATGTTCATTTATTTATTTAAATAAGACAAAGAAATGAAATACCAAATTAGTGTCTACATATTTGGTATTTCGCCTTTAATCTAATAAACAAAAGTTACGACATGGACAACTTGTAGTGTATGTATTATACGTAATTATATTTGGTCCGCCAACAGAGAGCGAAACGTGGGAACAGATAATCCAAACGTCGAAGTGGCCGTCGGCGCGGGTGGACGGCAGCGCGCTGCTGGTGCCGTGGGCGCGGGGCGGCGCGGAGGGCGCGGGCGGGGGCGCGGCGGGGGGCGCGCGGGGCGCGGGCCGCGGGGAGGCGGGCGGCCTGCTGCGGGAGATCGGCAAGCTGTCCGGCGTCAGTCTGCGGCGCGGCGCGCGCTGCTCCTACAGCGTGCTGGCGGCCGAGCGGGACTCCACCGAGAGCCTGGTGCGGCACGAGGCCGCGCTCGCCAAGTCGCACTCCGCGCACCACCTGCCCGCGCGCCGCGCCCCGCCCGCGCCCCCCGCCGACGGGGACGGGGGCGGGGGCGGGGGCGCGGGGGAGGAGGAGGACGAGGCGGAGCCGGGCCCGCGGCGGCTGCCCAAGTCCGCGTCGGTGCGGTTCGCGGCGCCGCGCGACGAGGAGCTGTCGACGTCGGACTACGCGAGCGCGGAGGCCGTGAGCCGGCTGTCGGGGTCGCTGGGGTTCAGTAACCCGCACTACGAGGGCGCGGTGGAGCTGCGCGAGCTGTCGCCGCGGCGGCCGTCGCTGCAGGTGCTGGTGCTGGGCGGCCGCGAGCCGCCGCACCGCGCGCTGCTGCGGGCGCCGCTCTCCATGTGGGCCTACCGCCTCCTGTAGCGCCGCCGCACCGCGCGCTGCTGCGGGCGCCGCTCTCCATGTGGGCCTACCGCCTCCTGTAGCGCCGCCGCACCGCGCGCTGCTGCGGGCGCCGCTCTCCATGTGGGCCTACCGCCTCCTGTAGCGCCGCCGCACCGCGCGCTGCTGCGGGCGCCGCTCTCCATGTGGGCCTACCGCCTCCTGTAGCGCCGCCGCCCGCCGCCCGGGCGCCGCTCTCCATGTGGGCCTACCGCCTCCTGTAGCGCCGCCGCCCGCCGCCCGCCGCTCTGTTCACGGGGACGGCTGACGTCCCACGATCTGCGGTACTGACTTGTACTATTTCAAACGAAACATAGGCAAAAATAACGTACATGACGTAAAGGTGTGTACACAATATACTAATCGTTTTCATCTCGACTTATGTACTTCAGTAATTTCAATTACCTTTCTTATTATCTGTAAACATATAACAATACTTCGAAATGAAGTGATCAGGAGCATTATCGACTATTCTAAAATAATTAAAGACATCACTCTGGTGAAGTAGGTATTTTGTTCAGCATGTGTTGGTATTTTATAATAGAACGTGACTATGGAACTCTCTCGGCTAATCTATATTGTTTATGAAATAATAAGTACCTCAAGACTAAGTTAAACGATACTCATGCTGTGTAAGAATAGAATTGAAAATCATTTCATCAAATAAACTTACATTGAAGCACTTTTGAATAGTCATCACATTTTTTTAATCTACCGCTCATTCGCAAAGCTGTCTCATCACAAAAACGAGAAAGTAACTTGCGTGTTGCTCTTTTAAATAATTTTATTATTACTTTACATTTTTAAGTTTATGTGTGTGAATACAAACCAATTAGCACTAATTCAATGAAATACTTAGTAAGTAACTCTTAATAACACGATATCTTTTAACCGTTAGCCTCCCTGTGAACAGAGTATAGTACATAAGTACATAAGTACTTCGTCCAAATAAATTCTAGCATGTAGCTAGTCCGCGAGTTTCTTACGCGGTAGTGTAGGCTGCGAATCGTAGGGTAGTTTGACTCCAAGTATAATAATCGTCCTGCGGAGTCGTTAATAAATATTTAAAAAAAATCTATGTAATTTTAGAGAGAATGGTGAAATTGTAAAATGGAAGAATTCTTGCGTATTGTAATTAGGGTTCTTCGTTAATTAACACTGAGACATTCGACGAACGTTATTTCACGTGCGAATCAGCTTTCACGCAGAAAAGAATAAACAAATAAAAAAAATTAGAAAGACCGCGCTCCGCCAGCACGTGCTTCAATCGTGCGTATTGTAGCGCCTTTAAAAAATAAAGTGTAATGACATAAAACATACGCTCAATCACACGCCATAGAGTGAACACAAAAAATACTAAAATGCAATCAAAAATGCGCGCGCCGATTTTCCCGCGCTAAATCCCGAGCGCTCCTAAACGCGCGTGAAAAACGTGTCGTGTAAAGGCAGCTATTGACTCGATCCTTGCCTCATTGTGATATGAACATAGCGTTCAATTATTAATTATATTATCATAATCTATCCAATACTTTTGTACATTTTTTTGTTTATTAAATTAATATGAACATAGCGTTAATTATTAATTAAAACTAGATTTACCAATTATTAGATTTTAATAAACTAAAAATTGTACACAATTATTGGACAGATAAAATGTAAGTAAAATCTTTTTTTTTTTATTATTTAATGGGTTCACGACACATTCCGAAATCTATGTATTAAAAATACTATATTAATGAAATAGACCTGGCTGGGACAATCTAATCATTTTAAATCAAATCCACTTTGAGTAATCTGTGGCGTCAACCTTTTGCCGCTGAAGGTTGGCAACACTGGCGCTTTTTAATTATGAACTTCAGTCTAAATTAAACGTTGTTTGTCGATTACATACAGTGAATGAATCTCTCTATATATCTATATCTAGATGCATGCAGAGCCATTGTAAATGCATACAATGGCTTTTGGATTTTGGCATCCGTTCTTTTTGTTGGTTGACTGATTTGATTGAAAATTTTGATTAAAACTTTATTGTTCTCACAGAACCACAACAAACATTTACTTACTCTATTATGTAAAGATATATAAATATGTAAAAACATACAACAGTGAGCAAGAGAAAGAGTCAACTGTGGGCAGCAACAAATTGCTGTCGTACAATGTATAACTGTGTTAAGTAAGGGAAGACCATACTGGATTGAGATTATGAGAAAGAAATGGAAGTGTTAGCGAATAGGAGCCAGAGATAATGTTTGACGTAGCTGTAGGAAATTTGTAACGTCCACATGTAATTTTATTAATATAGCTAAACGAGTTAACACAAAGTCATTTATACATAACACAAAGTCATTTATACATGACACAAAGTCATATAAGTCAAAGACAGGTGTACTTGTATTATATATATAAACCTTTATCAAGAATCACTCTATCTATTAAAAAAAACGCTTCAAAATCCGTTCCGTAATTTTAGAGATCATTCATAGTGATTAGGGACAGACAGCGACAGCGACTTTATTTTATACTATACTAGCTACTCGCCCTGGCTTCGCACGGGTGTACATGTATTATACATTCACATACAACAACGAACATACAACCTTCCTCTTGAATCACTGTATCTATTAAAAACAACGTAGTAGTTTTAAAGATTTAAGCATACATAGGGACAGACAGCGACAGCGACTTTATTTTATACTATGTAATGGTCATAAAGTTATTTATTTATCTCTTTCAATGTTTCTACCAGTTGTACTACTAGCTATAAACAAGCTGACTGCAGTAAAAACCCGTTAAACTATATTAATAACAAACGAAAGTTTAATAATAAGTATCACATGTGATTTGAACCGAAGTAACGGTTCTTCAGGTACAACATTGTGCCAACTCCAGTATTTTGAAACTATATGATACCTCTTTTAAGTATAATTATTATTTATTGTCGTTGTTTTGACGTGTTGTATGTTGTAATAGTGTAGAATGATTTTTTTATTAATTTTATTGTTAATTTTTTGTTTAATGTTATGTTTTAAGTGATAATTGCGTACAAGATTGTGACAGATCAGTGTACAACGATGTTTCTCTCGTTTATTGTAGACTATTGTCTATTGGTTCATCAATATATTGTACAATTTGACCAGGGATGTTAGGAAGCTCCGTAACTGAAACAATCGGATAACCGATATAAAAAAATATTCGTAACCGTAATCGAAATAAAAGTTTCGGATAATATTGGATAGGTACGGAGCCTAAGACATGTTATGTGACCATTTTATTAGCTGTATTTTACTTATTAAAATTCCTTAAAAAATTAATATCCGTATCCGAAATTTTCCGAAACTAACGGATGATACGAAATAATTTCATATCCGCATCCGGTATAATAATCATTTCTATATCCAAAACCTATGCGTATCCGATATTTCAATCCATAACATCCCTGAATTTAACTATTGATGTAATTTGAATATTGATTGAAATAGGTAGGTATTTATTATTGAATAAGTGAAATAAAATTTGTCAAAAAAAAAATTAAATTAAATCATGATATTGTTACCAGTTTTGACGCAATATATAAAAATAAGTCCCAAAATACGTGAGTAATAATATTCAGAAAGAAATGTTTATTTAAGTGGACGGGAAACGGATGTAATTAAAAAAAGGTTTGATAAACGCCTTTTTTTCAAAATAACTCGATAACGGTGAGAAATATGAAAAAATGTTTTAAATGAAAGTTGTAGAGAAAAAAAATCTGCACAAAATAGGTCCTCTTCATTTTTTCATTATATGCTGTTGTTTTTACAAAACTGTTCACATCATGGTTTAATTTAATATTTATTGGATTAAAATGAAAATGTTAATTTTGATATTATAAAATCAAATTGATCTGAATTTACAAAGAAATACTTTAGGTATTTCTATTAAAACTGTTTTGATGAGTTTGTGTAGTCATTATAATATTTCTGACCTACGGACTCGCAGATTTTAATTGGGGTATATTTTAGTAAGGCTCAGATAGGCTCTTTGCTAAAGAGCACTACCAAACCAAAATCTTGTTATCGACAACAGAAAGTAAAACATGAAGTAATTAGTAACCTCAAATCAATTAGACAAGTATTTATAATTTTAGAAGAAAGATTTTCTTTTCCGACTATTTTATCCTGTAGATAATAATAATAATAATATTTATACTGTACCTTTTTATAATTTAATAGCTACTCTGTATATTGTCATAAGACTAATCAATGACAATTTTTTTTAATAATATTTTCGACAACAATTTTAGAAATTTTGCATGCCCCCATTACACGTGAATAAATTTACATTTTTTTTATCTAAGAAAGTTCATTTTAATGGGTTTTAGAGGTTGAAAAATATACAATATTTCTTAAATCTTACATAAATATCTACCTACATCACAATCGCAAAGAAATGTACCAAATAAACCAGAGGACAAACTACTAGTACCTTAGACCTTATATACATTTGTGATTTAGTATTATTAACCATTAATATTAATTACCATCGTAAACCCACCGTAAAAAAGACAGAAGAACGCATTGTTCCATGTAGTGACGTACCTTTACGTTGAAGTTTTTTATGTTATGTTAGATTATATCTGACCTCACAGCCAATCGAATTAGGGCATCCACATCTTGTTCTTAAATACGATCTGTATTATGTTGTTAATTTGTATAAGTTCTACGGAATATTTTTGTGGAATTTTGACAGTAATTTCTTGTACCGACTGTAAGCTGTTATTAAATGTAGGTACGTCCATATATATTGTTTCATTTGTATTCTGCTTACTCACCTTTTATGATTATGAATAATTTTAATATTGCAGTCTACAAAAATACCAGGACAATTCACACAGCGCCATCTAGTCCCAAGCTATGTATATGATGCTATATCCAGAGCGTCTTATGGATTCTAGACAACCGATATAAATACTTAATTTTTTTCTTTGTTAATACATAGAAAAACTGGTATTGATCTGAGCACAGATAAATAATATTACATAGTCTGGTTGACCAATAAAAACAATCATACTCATGCGCCGTGAAAGGAATCGAACCCGCGCGCATCGGCAAGTAATTGATATTTTATAATATTGCAAATATGGAAAACTATAAATAAAAACGCCATATTGATTACCGTAGGGTATTTTAATGATTACAGGATACAATTAGCTAGATATATTTAAAAGTTCTTAAAGTAAGTGCAATTAATTAATACACAATAAAATAAAATATACACAATACAATAAAACATGAGTACTTCCATACTGTCGGGGTATTTGTAAATATAACATAAAACAGTAAGGGGGCATCAATAAATTACGTGAGCTGTTTTTTTGAATTTTCTGTCCCTCCCTCACCCCCTGGTTAGATGGCGTGAGATTTTATTCAACCGCTTCCCCCAATCTCACGAGAGATTTTCAAAATGTGGATTGTATAGGTAACAATAACAATCCAAAGCGGTTGCTTTGGATTGTTATTGTAAAAACAAAAAAAAATTGCTTCGTGCTTTTATTTACGACTAGTTAAGACTAGCAATCAATATTGCTGAGAGTTATAAGTGTAATAAGCATGTACAATCTGGATTAAATGGACTAAAATAGTATTTTTTTTCAATCAGAAAAAAAATTGCTTGATATTTGCCGAGAGCCCCTTCTCTCCAACGTAAGATTAGATGAGATTTGGCTCGATCCCCTCCCCCCTTAAACATGTCACGTAATTAATGGACGCCCCTTGAGATGCGTATAATTTTATTGCTGTTTGTGTAAAACTATATAACACGGAGAATACAATTAAAAAGTCACATGCTGTTATGTATACATAAAATACAAACAGACTAATTATACAATATAAATTGATTATAAAATAAATAGGGTTGCCGACATATTAACAAGTCACATGCTGTTATGTATACATAAAATACAAACAGACTAATTATACAATATAAATTGATTATAAAATAAATAGGGTTGCCGACATATTAACCTAATAATTATATTATAATTCAACATTTATAAAAACGTTAATCTTACTGAATCTACAATAGAATATTTTGTCACATTTTCCTTAAGAACAATAACATAGAATTCAGATTAACATAGCAACTAAACTATATATTTGTCACATTTTCACTTATGAAGTCACTAGCGTGTTAAAAGAAATCGCATATACAAATGTCAATATGAAATTTCGAGTATTTTGGCGGGAAAAGATTTTCAAGTCTCGTTTATAAAATTACTTTTTTTCTTTTACGGCTCTGGACACAAGTCCTTTTTAGCCCAACATAAAGTTTTACAGTATAAATTACAAAAATTATAACTTGGCAAAATTGTTTTGCCATATAAATTAAATTAAAATCGCTATTAACAAATATTGGTGATAGAATGGTAAAAATTTAGGGCTGTATGTATTTTTTTAATAAAAAAATTAAAAAATCATTGTCCAAAAAATGTTAGTGGTGAACAACCCTTATCAATTAGGGGTATGAAAAATAGATAGTAACCGATTCTTAGACCTACTGAATGCATATAAAACTTCATAAAAATGGGTCAAGCCGTTTCGGAGGAGTATGGTAACATTGTGACACGAGAATTTTATATTTGAGACAAGTTTGTGAGGCCAAAACACTGTCTTGTCAAAATTTATTACCACAAATAGTACTAACGATTCTGTCCCCGAGATTCTGTAGCTATAAAATTGTCACGGTATAAATATCATTGGTAGCAATTATTCGGAATTATGACTACCATTTAGTCACTGAATAATCTCGTTTTATTATAGTTCGCTAGCGCTATTATAGTTCGCTTACGAATAGGGATGTCCCGTTACCAATAAACACGAGTCAATATTCACTAGTTCTGTTTTATAAGTACTTTTTTGGTGTTGTGATACTTTACCCGGTATCGAAACGAAAGTACTTGATATCGAAACTAAGAAGACTGGTATTTTAGGAACAATCTGTTTCTTGGTTTATTTAGATATATAATATTATACATAAAAAGGTCATTCCAAATAGAAAATGACAGGATATCAGATAACAAACTATATTTTAAGAGTATCATACGTGTATTAAAAAAAATTGAGTACTATGTGTGTATCGAATCGACATGTTCTAGATATCGGAACATTCCTTAGCCATTATTAAGTCTTTCTAATAAAAAAAAAATCATACATTTAATAATAAATCTATTCAACTTATTTGTTCTTCTTGTGAGTCTTTTCCTTAATTAAAAATCAAGTTATAAATGACTCTAGTTTATTCAATAATGATTAACTGATTTAAATAATATATTTTTTTAAATATTGCGTTAAATTGTATTTATATATATATATAGCTATAGTCAGTCTGATTTTAATACTTACTTAATTTGATGGTAAACTCATTTACGATTTCATTTCATTATTTTGTTTAGACGCGGTTTTATAAATGTAGTTTAAATATATGTACTTTATCGCGAACTTTTGTTGGCGAACCTAGTGACGGCAGTTAAACAAACTGGTACCTATAGGGTAGTCAGTTCGAAGCCATGTCTTGGATAATTAAGGTATATTTTACTTACCATAATATACTGATTACATGCGCTTTAGTTATGTTTAAAACTATAGTGCAAGCGGGAGCACAATATCTTGCTATCTCACTCACAGCACATATAACCGTAAGTAGGTTACTTGTAGGCAACTTCATTTTGTACACATATTTATTATTATTATAAATAAATACTCCAAATTTGGAATCACTCTTATTAACGGAGACTACCGGTATTATACCTGCCTTCCCTCCATAACTTGATGCTGTTCATCAGGGCGGATCTACTTAAGGGCTTTTTGGGCTGCAGCCCAGGGCCCCGAGGATATAAAGGGCCCTGTTCCTAATGAAACGACATTTATTTAGAATATAAAAAAATATCTAGTATATTAAAAAACCTATCATAAGGTTGGCAATCCTGCAAATACGCGTCTATCGAAAGGAACGGGGAATTTCTGGTCGCTGTTTTTTTTTAGTTGAGTAATATAACTAAGTAGGTCCCTAAGTAAATTTAGCCCACGATCCGCCCCAGCTGTTCATCATCAGCTAGACCGGCAGGCATCTAAGTCCACTAGAATACGATAGGATGTAACTAGAGTCGGCAACCCTGATGAGAGATGGAGACGCGTGCGTCTACTGCGGCTGGAGCTGGTCGTGGGTGGGGGGCGGCGGGGGGGGCGCGATGGGGGTGTTGGCGGTGGGCACGTCATCGAACTTCACGTTGAACAGAGCCTGGCAGGCCGCGCGAGCTGCTGCTTTACGAGCCTCCTTCTTGTTAGACGCTGCGGGAGAACATAATGTTACACACACAGTGGCACAGATCAAAACAAGGTAGATAGTGTTCAATAGTCAATATTGTAAATCTAAATATATATAACTCAAAGGTGACTGACATAGTGATCTATCAACGCACAGCCCAAATCACTGGAAGGATCCGGCTGAAATTTGGTATGCTGGTAGATGTTATGACGTAGGCATCCCTTAAGAAAGGATTTTGATTAATTCTATCCCCAAGGGGATAAAATAGGGGATGAAAGTTGTCAATTTTAAACCGATCGGGCTGAGACTTTGCATGCATAAAGCTACTATGACGTAGACGTTCTCTAAGTAAGGATTTTGATAAATTCATCCCTAAGAGAATAATTTAACGCGGGCAAAAGCTAGTACTTTATAAACTAACTGGGGATGTTAGGGAACTCCGTAATCGTAACCAAAAATATGGCTAGTGTGATGAGTGTGACGAGTGTGGTGATCCAGTGTGATGACTTTGTCGATTGTGGTGAGATGGTGAGTATGTCTAGGGTGGTGAATGTGTCGAGTGTAACGAATGTGACAAGTATGGTGTGTCGAGTGTGGCATGAGTGGTATGTCGTGTGTGACGACTGTGTCGAGTGTGGCATGTGTGGTGAGTGTGACGACAACGTCAGTGTGGTGAGTGTGACGAGTGTGGTGCGTCGAATGTAACGACTGTCGATTGTGTGAGTGTGACGACTGCGTCGAGTGTGAGGAGTGTGAGGAGTGTGAGGAGTGTGAGGAGTGTGAGAGCGCGTGGGGCGACCTTTCCCGACGTAGGTGGCGCCGTCGACGTCGACCCCGAGCGTGAAGAGCATGTTCTGCGGGCGGTCGCCGTCGACGGCCAGCTCGCGGTACTCGAGGTGCGGCCGCATGTAGGTGAGCAGCATGCACGGGTGCATGGCCGACGCGTTCACCGGCACCGCCTTCGGGGGCTTCACCACCGCCGCGCGCGCCGCCGCGCACTCCGCCTCCGCCTCCGACTCGCACGACTGCACCCGGACGAACAAACGCACACACATTACTATTTACTTTAATATTCGGATCCCTAAAATATGCTCGAGCGCAGTGAGCTCTGGGGTTGACATGTGAAAAGAAAATTCCCAAAAATAAATCTAGATAAAAAAAAACATTCAGCTCCCTAAAATATGGTCAAGCGCAGTGATGGCCGGTTCATCCGTCATACTCGTGAACGAGTGCCGCTTGTAGGGACTGGTCGGCTCTTATCACTACGACTGATTTAATCTTATTGTATACTAGCTGTTCATGCGACTTCGTCCGCGTGAAATTTAACTTTATTATTATAAAATAAGACTTTTTTAAAATAAAAGTATTCTAAGTTACTCCCTATTTCATTAGCTACCTGCTAAACAAAGTCCCGTTAAAAGCGGTTTAGCCATTTCAAACATTAGCCGGAACAAACAGACCGACAGACAGACAGTCAGAAATTTTTAAAAGTGACTTTTTGGTTTAATTTACATTCATATGCATGTAGTAAAAAACTGTTATTTTAATATTACAAACAAACACTCCAATTTTAAAGTTATAATTATAACCCTATTCTCACACATAATACTAATACAATGAATATGTATACACAGAAAATTTCATCAAAATGGGTCAAGCCGTTTCGAAGCACTATAAACACGAAACCGGTGACACGAGAAATGTATATATTAGATAGTACATAACACCACATTGGCATTAAAAACGGCCCCCAAGGGTGTTTCACCCCAGCAGCAAGTCCGGGTTTTTTTTAGAGGATTATATTGGAATGGTGTACCCGCCTGCGCTAATGGTATACCCTGGCGGGGCACCAGTGGAGGATGATGAGATGCATATGAGGTCAGATCAGTTAGCCCAACATGAAAAATTCATCGGGAATTTATCATGATGGTTTCCAGGGGAACCGCGTAGAGGTCGACCTAACATGGTATCAGCTAGCAATGTGATCATTAGTCCACATTACTAACAATCCCCTTTCCCCAGCATTTCCTGGTAAGGACCTTCTCGAAAGTCGGATGACCAGAATCAGAATCCATGGAATGTTGAGGAGTACATCAGGGTCAGGGGAGCTATGAACGAGTACGTACTACGGGCGGGGGGCGCAGCTGCGGCACTTTGTGTCCGGCGTACTCCCACTCCAGGAACAGCTTGTGGAGCGCGAACGACGCGATCTGGATCATGGGCAGCGTCTCCTCCTCACTCTCGCCGTTCTGAGACTCTGCACACGAGGAACAAAACGTTACGTTAATAATTATTCAATGTACACATATTTTACGACCTCTCTGGTCTATATGATGCATGTTAAAATGGTAGTAGCAAATCTGCTGTGAGCAGTATAATGCTCAAACTCACAGATGCCATCCTCAACCACCACTGGTCGACGTCAAACGTTGCGTCGATGACGGCATCACACAATCGACCAGTGAGAAGCACCGCTCATCACGCGACACATATGAGCACCAATAAAAAGGGTGGATACTCCACCCCTACATAATTTAAAAAACGTTAAGTTGTTGTAATAAACGCATCATGAACGTCAAGTTTTTACATTATATTTTTTTCCCTAGATTGTAATTGTAATTGTATGTTGGACACTCCGCAATTAGCCTCTCATTCGGGCCGTTGTCATTGTAGAGTATGTTGGACATTCTCCGACTATTCGGGCCGTAAAGTAGCCAGCCAAGCTCCTCCCAAAAGCGCAGAAGACTCCTGGTGTCTTCACAGGCTTCACGGAGCGACCTCACCGTTCCGAGGATTTGTTTTCGTTGTTGGGCCACTGCCGTGCAAGTTTCATTTAAAAACACTCTTCCTAACCAAAACACAAATTAACAATGGATCTATAAAATTCAAAATCAAAAATAATTTATTCATGTAGGACATTTTAGCCGCTTATGAACGTCAAGTTTTTACATTATATATTTTTTTCCCTACCGTCCAGTTCAGTATATAGATCCAATTGAGAAGAACTGGCAAGAAATTCAATTGAATTACTTTTTTTTTAAATGTTTTATATAATCTATCTACATATCTATCGTGGTCTGGACATGTAATGTGTAGGAATGAAGATCATATTTTAAGGAAGGTGTTACATATGAATGTGGATGGTTATAGGGGCACAGGAAGGCCGAAAAAGAGATAGATGGACTGTGTGAAAGATGATATGATAAGAAAGAAATAGAAATAGAAATAATCTTTATTTAAATAAACTCATTACAAGCACTATTGAATAGTCATATTTTGATTCTACCACTCATTCGGAATGCAGATTCATCACAAGAAGAATGAGCAAGAAACTTGTGTGTTGCTCTTTTTAATAGATGTTTTTTTATATAAATAATTACAGTATAACAAGTAAGAGGCATGCGATAATCAACATAGGAATCGCTACGCACTCATAATTAGTGTAATCAGATAATATTGTCAGTGCTATGGATTTTAAGTTTTTCTATAAAAACATTATTATCGTTAACGAATTCTTCAATTATATAGTAAGCTTTTTTGCAAAGGAACTGTTTTATTTGACATTTAAATCTTTTTCTGGCAGATTTATAACAGACTCTGGTATTTTATTGTAAAACCTTAAAGGGAGATAATGACTGCGAACAGGGATGAATGGAAGGGAAAAACATATTACGCCGACCACAAATAAATGGGATAAGGAAGAAGCTGATGATGATGATCTATGATGATGGATTTCTTAATCTTAATGAATTGTGTATTCATCTGCATTGGATATGGGCATTGTGATCACCCTTTTACCCTTAGAAAGGGCGAAGGGAAACTATTGTAATGTTGTGGTCCATAGCTGATCTTTATAGCTTTTGTGGATGAAAATGGTCGCGACTGCAGAGGGCACTTCAAACCCACCGTACTTACGAAGTGGCTGAAAAGGGTCTAAGACCAGGACAAGGATCAATCGGAGAGATGTCCCTATGGCGTGGTTCATGGTTCCCTGAAGGCGTTAGGGGATGGTATGTTCCAATTTTGCCTCGTCTCGAAAAAGACCTAGGGCTGCAGTTACGTACTAAAAAATTATGAAAATACGAGCTGATGCTGACCTGTCCCGTCGCCGCTGGAGTCGGCGCACACTTTGGAGAGTCGTTTAATGATGAGATCCCTGATGGCCTGCTCGGCGGCCGCGTTGCGAGCCATCAGTTTGTTCTCACCTGAGGGAAAACGGCAAAGTTTAACAAAATGTTTAAAAGATTAGTAATTTAAACAACAAAGTTTATACTAGTTGTTCCCGTGACTTCGTCCACGTGAAATTTAACTATATTTTTCAAAAATAAAAGATTTTTTCTGAAATACAAGTAGCCTAAGTTAGCCTTATTACATCAGCTACCTGCCAAAAAGTCGCGACAAAATAATATAAATATTGAAATAACCGACCAAACAGACAGATATTATTTATACGTATAGATATATTGTACTAGATACTCGCCCCAATACATGTAATATACAAATCTTACTCTTGAATCACTCTATCTATTGAAGAACACCGCTGCCAAATCCATTGCGTAGTTTTAAAGATTTAAACATACATAGGGACAGACAGTGACAGCGACTTTAATCTATACTAGGTAAGGTCTGGTCACACCTTTGTGACAGCGTTGATATATCAATAGGTCTGTACAAGAATATATAAATAAATATGTCAGGACAATTAACATAGCGCCATCTAGTCCCAAGATAATCAGACCTTGTTGTAATGGGTACTAGACAACATAAATATATACATAGATACACAAACACTTGTTCATACAATTGTTTGTACCGTTCGAGGAACTGAACCTGCGACCGTCGGAAGTAAAGCGGTGTGCTAAACCGCTAGACAACCAAGGTCAAAAATACAAGAAATAGAAATAGAAATAATCTTTATTCAAATTTAGAATTTTTTTAAATTTATAAACTTATTATAAGCACTTTTGAATAGTCAAGTTTTTTTATTCTACCGCTTATTCGGAATGCAGATTCATCACAAAAAACTTGTGTGTTGCTCTTTTAAATAAATATTGATTTACTTATAATTAATTACAACAAGAATTAGGCATGCCACAATGAACATAGAAACCGCTACACACTTAATCTCTGTTCAATCAGATAACATTGTCAGCGCTATGAATTTCAAGTCAGATATTTTCTACAAAAACATTACTATCATTTATAATTTCTTCAATTTTATAATAAGCTTTTTTACAAATAAAATATTTTATGACACAAGTGTTATGAAACTCACCGTATCCCTTGTAGGTTTGTCCCTCCAGAGTGAGATCTGCGCAGAAGTTATGCTTGTTCTGCGATTTGAAGAACGGGCTACTGTCTGCCAACTCCACTTTGAAGTGCTGCGGCATGAAAAGGGGTTGTTAGTTGTTGCAGGGTAATATTAGGTTGTTCGGAAAGTGATTTCGTTTTTTCTTAACTTAGGATTTAATTGTCTTTTTTGCAATTCGCCTTTATCATTCTGCCGCTTATGCGGTAAGAAGAATTAGACAATTACCAGACGTGGCAACGGCTAAACTTGTCTATTTTAGCTATTTCCATAGCATTATGTCGTATGGTATTTTGTTATGGGGCAAAGCAGCTGATATAAATACAATATTTACTTTACAAAAGAGGGCCATTCGCTCCATTTATGGTATGGGTTCCAGGGAGTCATTGCGAGTGTTTTAAGGAATCAAATATCCTCACCGTTGCTTCTCAATATATTTATGAAAATATCATGTATGCCAGGAAGAATATAGACAGTGTCAAAAGAGTTAGTGATTGCACTAATAAAAGCTTACGTAACAATAACAAACTGATTTTACCTAAATGTCGTTTGGCTAAAGTTAGTAATTCGTTTTATGGCAATTCCGTATGGTTTTACAATAACATACCAGAGTCTGTTATAAATCTGCCAGAAAAAAGATTTAAATGTCAAATAAAACAGTTCCTTTGCAAAAAAGCTTATTAGAAAATTTAAGAATTCGTTAACGATAATAATGTTTTTATAGAAAAACTTTAAATCCATAGCGATTTCTATGTTGATTATCGCATGCCTCTTACTTGTTATACTGTAATTATTTATATAAAAAAACATCTATTAAAAAGAGCAACACACAAGTTTCTTGCTCATTCTTTTTGCGATGAATCTGCATTCCGAATGAGTGGTAGAATCAAAATATGACTATTCAAAAGTGCTTCTAATGAGTTTATATGAATAAAGATTATTTCTATTTCAGCTTCAACCGGCCTTCCCGAGGGAGGTGCATCTTCGACATCAAAATTGCCGGATCGTAATTTAGGGAACCAGTTCTGTCACTGGTGTGCTGTTAACACACCTTCTCCACACACATCGGTCAATTTCTTTCTGGCTTGAACAGCATTTTTGCCCTTTCTGTATTAAAACAGTAAGATATGTCGAAAATGCTGCTTATTCCTCTCCATATTTAAAAGGGCACCAATCAAAAACTACTGCGTAGAATTAATTGTAATTTTTCACACAAGCCTTGCTATATGAGCTCTCAAAGTATATAAAAATTATACTGCTTAAGTGTGAAGATGAGTGCAAAAAATACAATTAAATTCTAAGTTAGGAAAAAAACGAAATTACTTTCCGAACAACCTAATAATAGTAAATAAAAAAACCCATCCTTGTGTCTACAAAACCAACTATGCTGAGAAATAATATATATAAATAATAATAATCTCAGGACAATTCACACATCGCCGTCTAGACCCAAGTTAAGCTAGCTAAAGCTTACTTACGGGTACTAGATAACTGATACAAATACATAGATTTTTTTATTCTCGTAAATACATACATAGAAACACCCAGATTACAAATGTTCGTGCCGTGAGAGGAATCGAACCCGCGACCATCGGACGTAAAGCGGTGTGCTAAACCACTAGACCACCGAGGTAGTCAAATACGTGTCGTTGATGCGTCAGTCGACCCTATATAGTTTATTTTTCTATCAGCATATATATTTCTGATCTATACATATAAACAAAATTGGAGTATCTGTTTATAATATTGAAATAACTATTTTTTACTACACGCATATGAATATAAATACGGTACATACACCAAAATAACATTTCTTACAATTTCTGTCTCTCTGTTTGTTCCGGTTAATCACTGAAATGGCTAGACCTATTTTGACAGGACTTTTATTGGCAGGTAGCCGATGTAATAAGGAGTAACTTAGGCTAGCTTTATTTTAGAAAAATTCTTTTATTATAGAATAATAAAGTTAAATTCCATGCGGACCGAGTCCAGTGGAGAGCTAGTTGTAAATTAAAAAAAAAAAATTGTAAACTCACATTGTTAATTTGCTCGTGTAAGGTCATCTCGTTGAGAACCATCAGCGCGTTCTTGGGCACCAGCAGACGGCGGAGGTGCTCGTTCTGCCGGCGACGCCTCTCTCTCTTGCTGATCTTCTTTACTACACCTTTAGAACAACAAGGACTGTTAGCGATCTTTGTTCTCATATTACAAACAAACTAGAAATAATCATCATCATCATCATCATCATCATCGCAGCCCGGAAGACGACCACTGCTGGACATAGGCCTCATACAAAGATCTATACATGTAAATAAAATTGGAGTGTCTATTTGTAATATTGAAATAACCGTTTTTTACTACATGCATATGAATACAAATACGGTACATACACCAAAATAACATTTTTTACTACGACGATCGAGATGACTGCGAACAGAGATGAATGGAAGAGAAAAACATATTACGCCGACCACAAATAAATGGGATAAGAAGCAGATGATGATGTGTCTGTCTGTCTGTTTATTCCGGCTAATCTCTGAAATGGCTGGACCTGCTGGAAATAGCTGATATAAGGAGTAACTTAGGCTACTTTTATTTTAGACGTTAAATACCACGCGGACGAAGTCGCGTGAACAGCTAGTTCATTCATAATTTAAGAGCTGTGCTCTTATCGGTGGAGATCTCGCCACCATAGACGATCTTCTATCAGTCTTTTTAGCTGTTGATAAGACACGACTCCAACTTTTCCTTGAACCTTCGATAATGTTATTAACAAGTTCGTCGTGTCGTGTGCCCCAAAATTTTCCCCCGCCTATTCTCAATAATATCCATGATCTGTCTTCTCTTATTTTTTTTATACTACGATAATGGCAATCAAGCATACGGCCAATCTGATGGTAAATGGTTACCGTAGCCTATGGACGTCTGAAACACCAGTGGTGACACTTAAGAAACCTTAACATACCTTCATGAAACTCCCTTCATGAAGTTCCCTAAATATCCAAGAAAAACATACTCACCACCGGGCAGTTTGGACTTCATCCAGTGAGGGCGAGAGTTCCCATCGAGGCTGGCGTCATCCATTTCCAGCTCGACTTTCATCTCTATGTCGGAGTTCTGCAAGTTAGAACTAAATTATAGAATAGAATAGAAAATACTTTATTCAAATAAACTTCATTTAAACACATTTGATTAGTCATTACATATTTAACACGTTAAAGACCTCATGCCCACCGGTAGGTAACTCTGCAACGAAAGCAAATTTACACGTTGGGACCTGGTGATCACCCGTCTAATAATGTCTACTTCATATTAACGTACACCAAAAAACGTAATATAATCTATACATATAAATAAAATTGGAGTGTCTGTTTGTAATATTGAAATAACCGTTTTTTACTACATGCATATGAATATATATACGGTACATATACCAAAATAACATTTTTTATAATTTTTATGTGTCTGTCAGTCGGTCTGTTTGTTCCGTCTAATCTCTGAAATGGCTGGACCTTTTTTGGCAGGTAGCTGATGTAATAAGGAGTAACTTAGGCTATTTTTTTTTATTTTAGAAAAAAAAGTATATAAATAAATTCAGACTGGTTCCATGGTTCTGATCTTGCTGTAGTTGCTGCTATTGCTGTAGGTCTGAGGCTGCAGCAGGGGCGCCTGCTGTGGCACTTATTAAAAATTAAATAAGAACAAGACCTACACTGGGTTGCTGACTGGTTCCGAAGTTCTGATCTTGCTGTTGCTGTTGCTCCTGAGCCTGCGGTGGAGGCGGCTGCTGGGGCAGTGGCGGTTGTTGTGTCTGCGGGGGCTTCGGCAGCGGCGTCTGCGGCTGGTTGAACTGCTGCGAGGCCATCGGCGACGAGGGGACCGTGCTCGACTGCTGCTGCGTATTCCCAAACTGCTGGGGCTGTTGCTGTCGAAGTAATAATGCACAATTAAAACAAAACCAGATAACGTTGAATAACTTCAAAATTAGCTTCTTTTTATATTTTAATTTCATTCATCAATATTATAAACGATAGATATTTTTTTTTCTTTTTTGACTATTCACACATCGCCATCTAGACCCAAGTTAAGCTAGCTAAAGCTTGTGTTATTGGTACTAGACAACTGATACAAATACATAGATATTTTTTTCGTAAATACATACATATTATACATAGAAAACACCCAGACCCACACAAACAATCATACCCATGAATACAAATGTTTGTGCCGTGCGAGGAATCGAACCCGCGACCATCGGACGTAAAGCGGCGTGACCACCACTAGACCACCGAGGTCGTCAAGATGGATGTATGTTTGTTTGTTACTGTTACACGTAAAAACTACTCATCGGATTTTGATGGAACTTTAAAGTAATAAAATTTATAGATCAGAATAACGCATAGGCTATAATCTAAAAAGATATTATGTAAATTGTGCGAGATATAACGATAAATGTCATGTGTGATGCAGACGAAATTACGTGGGTACGCTAGTTTCTTTTTTAAATATTTTATTATGAATAATAATCCTTAATACTTATTATAAATACACTAGCTTTTGCCCGCGGCTTCGCTCGCGTTAATTTATCCCCTTAGGTTTAGTAGGTTAGTGGAATTTATCAAAATCCTTTCTTAGCGGATGCCTACGTCATAACATCTACCTGCATGCCAAACTTCAGCCCGATCCGTCCAGTGGTTTGGGCTGTGCCATGATAGATCACTACGGCAGTCGCCTTTGAGTTATATATATTTAAGATTGTTCACCAGAGAATATACTATTATCATTATTACATAGTATAAAACAAAGTCGCTGTCGCTGTCTGTCCGTGCCTATGTATGCTTAAATCTTTAAAACTACGCAACCGATTTTGAAGCGGTTTTTTAATAGATAGAGTGATTCAAGAGGCAGGTTTGTATGTATAGTATATGTACACCCGGGCGAAGCCGGGGCGAGTAGGTAGTACTAAATAAAAACTATATAAATTTGATACTCACCTCAAGATATGAAGTTTATGAAGATATTCTATGTGTATTATAGCATGGTGAGGGACAGGCTCCATACAAATCATTCAAATGTATGTAATTCAAAAAGGATTCCACAAAACCCTCAGAAAATACGAAAGCTTATCATAAATAACTGTAACACTAATTCTCAATCAGATGTTTCGTCAATTCATTTCGTTGGCTAGAAAATGACTAATTTTATATGTGAATTATTATGTGCTTAAGTGTATATATATATATATATATATATATATATATATATATGTATGTATGTATTTGGATATATATATTTCAATTTATGAATTTTATTATAATTATCAAATATCCTATATGTTCATAAAAATCTTGACTTATTTCCAAAAAACAGCAATTTCATAATATTAACACTAGATTTAAAGACAAATTTGCTGTCCCCAAGTATCGTTTAGAAAAAGTCAATAGGTCTTTTATGGGAATAGGTATAAAAATTTACAATAAGATACCAAAGGATATATTGGAATTACCCTTAAATAAATTCAAAACATCTGTTAAATCATATTTACTGAGCAAGGCCTATTACTCACTAAACGATCACTTGACTGACGAGCGTGCATGACAATAGTTTTCATGTTCGGGATTGTCATTTAATGTTAGACATAGACACCTATATAAATACCTATGTATTGTAAATGAACTGGATTTAAAAAAAAAGTAATTCAATTGAGTTTCTTGCTAGTTCTTCTCAATTGGATCCATATATCAAACTGGACGGTAGGAAAAAAATATAATGTAAAAACTTGACGTTCATAAGCGGCTAAAATGTCCTACATGAATAAATGATTTTTTAATTTGAATTTGAATTGTACCTACTTCTTCTTATTATTTATTTGAAGTTATTATTTACTTAAATGCACTGCCCTCTAATGTCTGTCTGCCCTATGGTCGACTGGGAGAAAATGCCTTATGGTGTTAAGTCCATATGCACCTTTATTTTTTTTTGTATTTGTGCATTAAGCTTTTATTAATAAATAAATAAAAAATAAAATCACCCCAACATGCTGGTCAACCAACTGACAGGCCCCAACAACATATGTCGCCTTAAAAAGCATTGGGTACTGAAACCAGATTACCAATCAGAGCCTTCTGAACAGAGGATGAATAGAAAATCATTAATTCAAATAAACTTAATTTAAGCACTTTTGAATAGTCATAGTTATCATTCTTTTAATCTACCGCTCATTCGGAAAGCTATCTCATCACAAGAAGATAGAGCAAGAAACTTGTGTGTTGCTCTTTTAAATAATCCTTGTAAGTTTACATTTACAAGTCGAAACGTTTGAATACAAACTACCAACCGGCACTAATTTTTATTACATGCATATGAATATAAATATGGGACATACACCTAAAAATCCGGAAAGCTGTCTCATCACAAGAGATCACAAGATTCTACTGAGAAACACACTCATACTCATAGTCTTTGTCTGATTGCAAGATGGACACAGGTAAAGAATTTGTCAATTCATTAATTAATAATAATATTGGACTAGGAAGGCGAAAATAGACAGAAAAATAGAAAACTCTGTTGTTAAAAAAATATGCTTTGTGAATATATATATATTAGTTCTTTCTCTCTTTATTACTATGAATAAATACCAAGAGCCATCACCATACCATGCTATAATACATAGAGTATAGGTACATTATTGACACATTCAAAGATGACTAATTTTATCATTCAATACAAATGACGACAAATACGAAGCGGACTGTAGGGAAAAAATTATAATGTAAAAATTTGACGTTACTAAACGGCTAAAATGTTCTAAGTGAATATATGATTTTTTAATTTGAATTTGAAATTACAAAATATAATTGTCATTGTTGTACAAAAGAACAATTTACAGGTTTTTTTAAATTAGTTTTAATGGTTGCAAACTTATCAGACCAACATTAAAATAGTTTTTTTTCTGTTTATTGTATATCCGCAATCAGTAATTGTACTATAATCGGATTGGTTGGTAAATTACTATGCAAGTCTACAGTCCAGTGAGTGCACGACTTTTTATTTAAAAGATGCCTCCAGCGCTTTAGTTAGGTTTCAAGACCCGGAGTACACTTTATCCAACATTAAAATAGTGTTCAAACTGAACATGGATGTTTCATTACATCCAACATTCATATCCCATTATTACATACTCACTAAAATATATATATCTTCATTACATAGTATAAAATAAAGTCATTGTCACTGTCTGTCCTTATGTATGCTTAAATCTTTAAAGATATGCAATAGATTTTGAAGTGTTTTTTTTAATAGAGAGTGATTCTAAAGGAAGGTTTATATATATATAATATGTGTACACTGTGCGAAGCCGGGGCGAGTAGCTAGTAGTATTATATAGTATACTAGCTGACTCAGAAAATGTTGTTTTGCCATATAAACTAAAATCGCTATTAAAAAATGGGGGTTGGTGATAGAAAGGTGAACATATAGGATTGTATGTATTTTTTTTTGCCACAGTATAAAAAAAATGTTCAAAAATAAAAATAATTGCTATGGGTGAACAACCCTTATCAGTTCGGGGTATGAAAAACTAGTGAAGTATAATTCACACTGACCAGTATGACCTCAGTAAACTACTTTATAGAAATTAGCCAATGAATGTGTTAACCGTGCACCCCACTACAAGAACAGTACTTACACCGTCAGCATGGCTGGTGCTGGTAGTTGCGTTGCGCGACACTGCTGCCCGCTGGAGCGCCGCGCCCGACCGGCTGGCCTCAGTCAGCTGTGTGAGCCATGTGGCACACCTCTCACTCCCACCCACACACCACACAACAAAGTCTCACCCTTTCACATACTAACCGTTTCTAAAAACCTGTTAGCATCTCTTGCACACTGTGAGGGTACGCACACATCACCCATCTCCGTCCATATTCCTATCATGGTTACCAATGAAATTGCACCTTCAATTCATATTATGCCACTTCAGTATGTTAGCCACCTTCGTTAATATCAGTTGCAATTTCAGCGGACAGCCATGTAAGGAATATGGGGCAGCCTACTGTCTACTTAAGTCTAGAGAACACCGTATGTGCACGAAACCCTGTGGTCTCGTGAGCATAATGATTTCTCAACCCATTTTCACTGCCCTCTGAGAGGCTCACACTGACACCCTGCATATCACATCACAAGCCCAAAAAAATGAGGACAGTAGTGTAGTAGGCAATGTCATCGGCGGGAACCATTCATTGTAAGAGACCATGGAGCAGGGAAGCATGCTCGGGTCTGTGGCAATGCTGGCTGTTAGGTTATCAAGTGAAAGCACTGTCAGAGGGAAGCCAACGACTTCATAGGGCCAGTGTCGGGGCTAGGGCTTGGTAATGCTGTGATAACAGATACTAATTATTATTTTTTTAATAACAATATACTTATTACACCAATTCATTTTAAGAAATCTTTACTTTAATATGTAAATCAAAAGCAAGTTATACAGAAACATTATTTATAGCGCAACAGTTAACCCGACGCGAGAAATCAATACTTCTACAGGAATAACATCACTTACTGAATTACTGAGTAACTAATGAAGTAATAATACAAAATAAAATACACACCTCTCCGGCCGACACGAACTGACCCGGCGTATTGTAGCGACCAGCAGCGGTGCGCGTTCGATCTGATGATAAATATACCACATTAACGTCACCACATTCCATACACAAATCAATAAACTTCAAAGCTACAACACTAGATTAAGGCGATCGATAACATCCAAGAATTAAGGCAAAATGTTAAGAAATAATTATAAAATAATACAACTGGTCAATAATCCTTCATCGATTGTCCATCGTGCAGAAATGTTAGCTTTTGGTTTTGCGTTCAACTTACATTGTCTGTTGTAAGACATCTTCTAATATTTAGAACAAATATAAAGATGAAATATAACTGTGATTCTCACGAAATTACACGAAATAAGAAAGTATCACAATTATATTAATAACAAATTTATACAATACACGAAAGAAACGACTCATACGAAATAAAACAAGACGTAAAATGTTGCCAAACAGAATTATTTTTTAAACATGGGATACCGGAATTAATGATTTCGATGACGTATTGTTAATATTATTAACTTGGGCTTATTTTAAAGAAAAACTTGAATTATTTACTCATCATTTTCTATAACACAGTACTTTAATCGAAACGTATTCACACATATTTATGACAACCTACCTGTTCTGGCAACACTAGTCGACACCGCCTTCAGTCCATAGAATATAAAATATAGAAGTAACAAAGTTAAAATATGTAATATTATGTTATCTGTGGTTAAAATAACAATAGTGAATAAAAAGAAATTAAACAAATAGAAAAAGAAAGCGAAGAAAAACGCCGTCTAATGTAATTCGGGCTGAAAGCTGTAAGATTTTAAAAGATTGAAAAAAAGTATAGAAAATGATGTCCTGCTAGAGTAGAGTCAAGGAAAATAATTTTTTTGTTGTTTTCTTTTCGGGTTGACGTCAGTCAAATAAATTATAATTGAATGACTGTATTTGACAGCTTTAGTCAAAATTATAAACATTTTTAGTTTACTATTAATTTTTACTTATTATACTTTCACTTTACAATGCACGACAAATTACTTTAATACTAATTTTTATGCTATTTCTATTTTAATTTGATAATATTTAGCAGGTACATCTATCTGTGTAGAATTTCAAGTGTTTCAAGTGCATGCATACTTAATTACCAATTAAATTGTGACAGAGATTTTTGTTTGATTGTTTGCATACTATTAAAACTTTATATTCATGTACAAATTAAAAGTTTATCGTAACAAATTAGTGTCATTGTATTCTGAAAATGCATCAATTTCCATGAAGAATGATACTTGGAAGCGTTAACAACCGCACAGCCTTCAATCAGCCACTGTAAGTACTGGTAATTTGTTTCGTACAAGACATTACTTAAAAATAACGTAATTGTGTGCCTGTGTCTGATGTTTGCAAGTTGTACCGTTGCAATGCAAGTGAATGCAATGTAATGTGAGATAATACTCTTATGCCACCTACTACATAATCAGCCCACAGTTTACATGTTCAAGTATGTTTGTCATCACATTTAGATATAAGTATGAGAACTGTGTGTTTATCTATTCCGTATGAGAACTTCTAGGCAATTTATAGATTACTAGCTAACCAACCCAACTTCACACAGGTGTACATGTATTATACATATAAACCTTCCTTATGAATCACTAGCTGTACCCGCAACTTCATATGTATGGAATTATATTTTAATTTTCTAAAATAAAATAATGTTTCTAAAATGAAAGTAGCCTAAGTTACTATGGGACACAGTCACCTAGATACATCTATATAATAATTGCATTTAATAATGTCTAGTAAGACAAATCCAATATTGTGTACTAAAAACTGCCGTTATTTTGTGTCATGAACCATATTTATATTCATATAAATAACAATAAAAATGTATATCAATATTACCAATAACATTAATTTTATATATAAAGTATATAAGATCATTATTTCTATGTACATATTGTCAGTTTATTACCATCTGTAATATACATTGTCTTGACCAACAACATCATATTATTCACCCGCAACATTACTACTTATTACATACAGCTACCTGTCATAAAAAGTCACATCAAAATCAGCCCAGCCATTTCAGAGATTAGCCGGAACAAACAGACAGACAGATAACAATTAAAAAAAATGTTATTTTTTTAACAATTAACAATTAAAAAGAATGTCAGTATTACTAAAATTGTCCTATCCAATTCAAATGGGCATCGAAGTTACGACAGCTCGAAACCCTAGTGGTGCCCTCAGACTAAAGTCGTAACTGTCAGACGGGAGTCTCCATAAGTTCTTCTGCAGCTTTGGAGTGCCATCTGCATTCATCCCTTATTATCTGATGAAGGTGTAAAGGACAGTTGCTGCCAACAGACAGAGTAGTTTGAAAAAATAATATGAGTTAGTCAAATCCAAGAATTCTAATTTAATTTGGTATACAGAAGGTATCCTAAATTAACATGTAAAGAGTCTTTTCACTGGAGGTCATGACAACAGTTGTTTAGGATATAGCTCGAATCACTTTATCTTTAAAAAAAATTGCCTAAAATCCGTTGCGTAGTTTTACAGATTTAAGCATACATAGGAACGGACAGATGGCGACAGCGACTTCGTTTTATACTATGTAATGTTTAAGACAGAAGATAATGATAAATGTCAGTCAATAGTACACCCGTGTATGTCGCATCAGATGTCGGGCGGAGGGGGCGGAGGGGGCGGGGGCGGCGGCGCGGTGCACTGCGTGGCGGTGTGGGAGTGGGAGGACGGCGGCGGGTGGCTGCCGCACTCGCCCGCCGTCAGCCGCACGCTGGAGCGCGCGCGCGCCAAGAGACTCACGCGCGTCGTGCTCGCCGACGCGGAGCCCGCGCTCACCGGGCTCGACGTCAACCTGCGCGCGCTCACCATGCGCCGCGCGCGCCCCGCCGCCGCCTGCGCCGTCCGCCGCGCCCTCTACGGCCTGCGCTCCCCCGCCGCGCGCGGCCGGCGCTGGGACTGGGCCCCGCGCGACGCGCTCTACGACCCGCTGCCCATGCACGTGAGTACCGCGACCGGGCCCCGCCGCCGCCTGCGCCGTCCGCCGCGCCCTCTACGGCCTGCGCTCCCCCGCCGCGCGCGGCCTGCGCTGGGACTGGGCCCCGCGCGACGCGCTCTACGACCCGCTGCCCATGCACGTGAGTACCGCGACCGGGCCCCGCCGCCGCCTGCGCCGTCCGCCGCGCCCTCTACGCGTGCGCTCCCCCGCCGCGCGCGGCCGCGCTGGGACTGGGCCCCGCGCGACGCGCTCTACGACCCGCTGCCCACACAGTCACCGATACATCAAAATAATAATTCCGCCGCGCCCTTAATAATGTCTAGTAAGCGCGGCCTCAATATTGTCCCTAGCGCGACGCGCTCTATCTGCCCATGCACTGATGTCACCGGGCCCCGCCGCCGCCTGCGCCTATTGCGCCCTTACGTATATAAGCCGCGCGCGGCCTCTATGTACACCGCGCGACGCGCTTATCATCATCTGTAATACACATCACGTCTCGACCAGCACGACATCGTAATATTGCAGCCCGCAAGACTTTTCAAACACCTTAGTACCGCAGTACGGTAGTACGGTCATATGGCAATATGTCCGGCAAGCTCCGGCAAGCAAGACATGTGGCGCCACCAGTCACACCCCAATGCACTATGGAAAAACTCACTCCCAGTTTCATTGTCTTCTCGAGAAGATAGACTGGAGAATGTATTCGACTAAGTTTCACTATAGTCGAGCATATTGCCTACTGAACTTCTCACCGATTGTCCTCGAAATGAAATAAAAAAATTTCTTATTAAACCAAATCCAATTATAGCGTTTCTGGTGACTGTTTATATACATCTTATTGCCCTTACATCTGTTTCACTCAGTGTGTGATTGTGAAAGTGTTGCAAACGTTAGTATGACTGTATATAGGTGCAGTGCGCGCTGGAGGAGGCGTGGGAGGCGGGCTCAGGCGCGGAGGTTCCTCACGCGGGCTGGCTGCTGTCGGCCGCGCGGCTGCAGGCGCGGGCCGCGGGCGGGGCGGGGGGCGGGGGGGGAGGTGGAGGTGGAGGGGGCGGGGGGAGACCGCTGCGCCGCGTGCAGCAGCCCCCGTACCCGCTGGCCCCCGCGCCCCCCACACCGCCGCCGCCGCCGCCCGCACGATACCGATCTTGTAACTATATACTTTGCTACACGTATCTCTCTTAACCTTCTACTACTTGTTTATCGTATTGCATGTAATTTTTTTTTGTGTTCGTTAAATTTGACCTCGTGAGTGTAATTGGAAGTAGTAAACCGCTACCTTGCGACGCTTTCTATAATTTTATTAATAATTAAAATATATCGATATAAGAGCTACTGCATAGCACAAACAACCTGCACACAAGATGTCGATGTTTATCCTGGCAACAGCAGGCGAGCGGGCGCAGCCGGCGGCGGAGGTGGCGAGTGCGGCGCGAGCACCGCAGCGCGCGGTGCAGGCGCCGCACGCCTCCCCGCGGGGCCGGGACCGCCGCCCGGGGCTCGCGCGGCAGATACTGCACAACCTCAACATATTCAGTCAGTGCCCGTTCCTTGCACCATATACTTTATCTTCTTCTGTTCTTCTAATTCTTCCTCTGCTGATGAAGGTATAAGGGAAGTGGAATTGCTGAGCGTAGAGAATGAATGAGAAGCTGAGAGTTGCTACTCATAGTTCATTTCGCCACTATATTTTTGCATGTCTTCATATAAGACGGATTGTATGGAACCATATGTACTTTATAACATCTGTGCACACCACATTTCTCGCAAAATAAAATCATTTCATTTCATTTCATTTCATTTCTGGAATTAAAATGACAGGTACCCTGACGGCTTATATGCAATTGAATGGTGACCATCCTTGATGTACATGTACAGCACCACCACTCATATATTGTGTTTTAAAGACTATAAAGTCATGCTGCATATTCGGTAACTTTACTGGCATAACTCCACGCTTCAAATGAATCAAAGCGAACTGCCTTACGGCTGTGTGTGCGACTATAGAAGACAGATAACTTTTTACATAATCTACATTGGTCAGAATCCTTGTACGAGCTAGCATCGTACATTATTTCGCAACATTAACATTTTATTTTACATTTCACATTTCATTAAAATCAGTTCGTATTCGGTCATCAAGGACGCCGCGCGTACTCATTACAATCATTAATCAGTTATATTTTAAGTTTCGATATACAGTTTTAATCAAGTTTCTATCAGTATCATTTATCAGTTTTACCTATCAGAATCTTTATAGTTTCGGTACAACCCGAACATTGGTCCTTCGAGCCGGATTTGAACCAGCGACCTATGGATTAATTCAAGCTTCTAGATATGTACTTTAAATCATACTGTAAAGACATGCTGCATAGTCGATAATTTCGCGACCATAACTCCACCTACAACTAAAACAAATATTTAAAGCGAAATGCTTGATGGCTGTAATAGGTGCTACTGAAGATGATCAACAAAAGAACACAGATGTAAACACACAAACACAGATACAAAATATACATAGGCCAAAATCCTGTCAGCTGAATCTCCTAGATGTGTAAATTCAATCCTACTTAATTCGCCATAATGAGCTTGTTAGTTTATAGTTATTTAGAAGCTAAGTTCATACTGTCTCGACACCTCGTTGTTTATATTATAAAATATTCAATCCGTTTAAAGTCAGTTCCAATAAAGAAATAGAAGCAAGCACATGTATTTTAATTCTTTGCAGAATAAATAGTGCAGAATCAAGCAATCGAAAACGGACCCTATTGAAAAGAACAGAGCTAACTGGTTTAATTTTATCACTACTTAATTATTTTAATCCAACAACTGAACGAATGGTATGTTACAGGCAATAACAACAAGACCAACAGCAGCAGTCAGTCGGAGGGGGATCCAGCGGCGGAGTGCGGGGCGGAGTGCGGGGCGGAGTGCGGGGCGGGGTGCGGGGTGAAATGCGGGGCGGGGGCTCGGGCCGACGGGCGCCGGCACAGCGTGGACACAGTCTCCACCTACCTCAGCCACGAGAGCAAGGAGAGCCTGCAGGTACTTCTAATTGTATTTTTAATCGCTCAGATTTTATTTTCGAAAGACAAGTTTAGGTTTTATGTTATAAACATGTGTTTGGAGCAAAGATATCTATATAGTAAGATATCTGCCATTTTGCAGTGATAATCAATTATTAAAGCGTGCACGATTGAAGAACGCGGGACTGCGTGATCTGGTGGCGCGAGCGGTCTATTTCATTCTCTTTGCATATTTTTTTTTATACTACTATGATGGCCGACAAATATACGGCCCATCTGATGGTAAATAGTTACCGTAGCCTATGAACGCCTGAAACACCAGGGCTGTCACGTGCGCGTTGCCGATCCTTAAGAAACCTTAATACACCCTTCTTGAAAACGCCATGCTGTAGTCTCGGGAGAAAATCTCGGCAGGTAGTTCATTCCATAATCTCCATGTGCGGTCGAACCTGTGACTTATATTAAGGAGTCTCTGGACCGCAGTGAACTACCGCCTCGTTCTATTGAGCACGCCGAGTTTTTTGGACGCCAGCTTGACCTTTTCTTCGAGGTGACTACGGAACCCAACTGTGCAAGAGATGTCGACACCAATAATCCCAATACTCTTAGAGATATATTATATACATTCTTTCCCGATTTACATGCACATTCTATCTCGAGTGACATCCCATCGCGTGTTAGAGCGTACGTAGTGGCAGTTAATGTGTGAGGTATCCCTGTCCCTGCAGCAGTCGTCGGTGTGCGAGCTGCTGAACTGCAGCGGCGGCAGCGACGACGTGTTCGACGCACCGCCCTCGCCCCAACCAGACCTGCCCATCTCCGACGGGTCCATCGTTGGTGAGATACTGTTTTAAATTACACTCCAAGCTTGTTTCGTATGAATATAACAGTATATATGACAAAGGTCGTAAGACAAATAAATAAAATTTAAGTGTCTGTAATTTCAAATTAAGAGCTATTCTTTAAATGTATATAGTATTTAGCGCAAATGAGTTCGTGTAGTATATATTCCAATAAACTTAAATTTAAGCAAATTTACATAATCGCACTTATTTTTTTGATCTACCATTTACTTGGAAAGCTGTCTGATTATAAGAAGAGCAAGAAATTTGCTTGTTGCTCTTTTAAACGGTCCAGAAGATGACGTGTCACGCGCACACTCAGTGTACGACAGCGGTAAAAGTGCGTGTGCAGTACGCACAATAAGAACGCTCGTGCGGCAGTAGACTATGGTAGTCACGCAGACTAGTTCGTATAGTTAGTATAGTGTGTATAAAATGTATACGGTATATCGCAGCGGTAGGAAGGTAGTGTGCATAGTGGAAGTTGATGGATGCGGTATTGTGGAGTGTGGATATTAGAAGTGCGTGTTCAGTAAGCGTGCGTGTGTGCAGGCGTGGACGTGGCGTCGTCGGCTGTGAGCGTGTGGGTGCGTGCGGTGTCCCGCCCCCAGTGGGGCGCCCTGTGCCCCGCCTGCCTGCTGCCGCTCGCCCCCGCCCCCGCCCCCGCCCCCGCCCCCGCCGCGCCCGGCCCCGCCCCCGCCCCCACGGCCCCCGCCGCGCCCGCGCACGTGGCCGTGGCGCTGGCCGGCTGCCAGCACATGCTGCACCTGCGCTGCCTCAACCTGCAGCTGGAGCGGCTGCGCGCCAACGGGGTCAGTACTTACCACCACATAATAGTCATAAACTTGGAAATGAATCCACACAGCGCCATCTAGTTTCATACGAAACTGTAATAATAAGAATAATATCGGTAGACAATTCACACAGCATCATCTAGTTCCATGCTAGGCATAGTTTGTATTGTAAATACTAGACGACTGATACATTTTTGTTAATATATACGTAGTACACGTACCAATACAAACAATCTTACACATGAACACAAATATTTGCGTCGTAGAAAATCTCGAACCGGCGACCGTCGCAAATATAACAATATACTAAACTGCTAGACTACCGCGTCCATCCAAATTAAGATTTACTGTAAAGTGCTTAAAGTCCAAAATGTGTATCGATGGTCTGTGGACACTGACATCAAACTCAAATGTGCAGGAGCAGCTGTACATCTCGTGCCAGGTGTGCGGGCGGGTGTACGGGCGCGAGGAGCGCGCGACGTGTGCGGGGGGCGGGGGCGGGGCGGGGGGCGGCGGGGGGCAGCCCCCCGGGTCCATGTCGTGGTGCCTGCAGCCCGGCAGCCTGCCCGCGTACCCGCACTGCGCCTCCATACTCGTCACATACAAGTAGGTACCCTCCACACTCTCTCATGACTCCTTGCTGCGGGGCCAGCCCCCCGGGTTCATGTCGTGGTGCATGCAGCCCGGCAGCCTGCCGGTAAAAGGTATAGTTTAAAAAAAAGGTTTTATTAGGGTCCTACTCCGGAGCCCCACCCTCTGAATAGCAGTTCACATTCATTAGGCTTCGTAATACATACTACTGAAGTATTTTAGAAGTTTTTGGCCAAGGGAAAAAAATAAAATGCGGCTCAGGGATTCAGGGATACTCTATCTGTTGGCGACGACTGTTAGTTTACTCAGGTGGACCTGCAGCTGGAATCCTACCTGAACAATATGTTCTGTAACATGGTGAGAGTATGTCCGTATGTTGCAGCTTCCAGTCGGGGCGGCAGGGCCCCGGGCACCCTCGGCCGGGCGCGCCCTACTACGCGGTGGGGTTCCCGAGGCACTCGCTGCTGCCGGACACGCCGCTCGGACGAGAAGTGAGTACGCATCACACTCACCACGCTCATCACACCCATCACACTTAATACAACATATACGTACCTCTCCTGCGACACTCGCTGTTACCAGCCACGCTGCTCGAATGCAAATTTAGCTGACACCACACTCACCACGCTCATCAAACTCATCACATTACATATGTGAGGTACTTATGATATTCGCGATATCCAGCGATATTCGTTATTGCCGGTTATGCTACAAGAACGCGAGGTGTCCTTGCACCACATTCATCACTCCCATCACACTTATCACTCCATACACCTAACTCCCCTGTAGCACTAGCTGCTGCCGGACACGCCGCTCGGACGAGAGGAGAACATGTCCCGTTCTCGTCACGCTCATCACACTTACCATACTTAGTATAACACACTTGTACCTCAACTACGGGCTTCACTGCTGCCGGACGCTCCTTGGACGCAAGGTGAGCACGACACCACACTTACCACGCTCATCAAACCCATCACACTATATACGTACCTCTCCACAATTATCACTCCCATCACACTCACCACACCATACACGTAGTGACACTTTCTGCTGCTGGACATGCCGATGGGACGCTAGGTGATCACGCATCACACTCGTCACACTCGTCACACTCCCCACACCTCGTACGTAGCTGTCGCGCGGTAGTGATCACCGTGCCCGCAGGTGCTGGGCGCGCTGCGCGGCGCGTGGGAGGCGGGGCGGCTGTTCGCGGTGAGCGCGTCGCTGACGACGGGCCGCGACCACGTGGTGGCCTGGCGCGCCGCCCCGCCCCCCGCCGCCCCCGCGCACTACCGCGCCCCCCGCGCCGCCGCCGACCGCCTGCTGCATGCGGCGCTCGCCAGGCTGCAGCCGCTCCTCTGACGGCGCCCGGGGCTCGCTGCATGCAGCGCTACAGCGGCTGCAGCCGCACCTCTGACGTCGCCGACGGCCTGCTGCATTCAGCGCTCGCGCAGTTTCACCAACGTGACTACCACGTGACCGATCGCCCGCTGTATACAGCGCTCGATCGGCTGCAACCGACACGCTAACGTCACCGACCATCCGCTACATACGACGTTGCAGTGACTGCAACCGTTACTCGTCGTCGACCGTCCGCTGCGAGCTTCTTCGCAAATGTAAAAAAAAAAATACAATCTTTTCACCGAACACTTTGTCTTAAATTATTAAATAAATTTCCAGAGGAAATCTAATTTAATACAACTAGTACGAAACTAAACTTCCAATGTAAAATAAGCTTATTTTTTTTAATGTAGTTAATAATTATATTGAATTATAGAGAATCTCCTCATATATCACTATAATTTATATTTATAGTGGCTAGAAATTACATATAAGTTAAACTATGAGACAAGACTGTCACGATATCTGCATTTATTATTTAATTTGAAAATAAATATTAACATTTGTTGTGTTAATAAATGAATATTAACATAGCTAGTGTCACAAATAAAGAGTACCTTAGCTAAGTGTTCCCATATAAAAATAAAAAATAAAACAGTGTTGTGCAGTTGGCACCTCTGATTGCATTCTTTTCAACCGTTCGCAAACGCACAAAATTACCTTAGCTAAGTTTTTCGATATAAAAATAAAAAATGTGTTGTATAGTTGGCACTGCTGATTGCAGCTATTATTCTTGTCAACCCATTTGCAAACGCACAAAAAAATAAAGTAAAATATAACATTAAACCGTTGTGGGGTCATAAATAAACAACTTAGCTAAGTTTTTCGATATAAAAATAAAAAACAACAGCGTTCTATGGTTGGCACTTCTGATTGCAGCTATTCTTCTTTCCAAGCCGTTTGCAAACTCACAAAAAAGTAAAGTAAAATATAATATTAAATGCATATTTAATAGATGTTAAAACCAAGATATTTATATGTAGTTTATATGTTCAGAGAGAGAAATATATACCTAGTATTCTCAACTCATTATATGTACCGACCTCCAATATGTACCTATATAGTATGTTATATTATATGTTAATATTAAAATTAGTTGCAATAAACAGTCAACGAACAACATCTAATAAAACTCAAAAGTTTTATATACATAACTGTACCGCGTCCTCGTCTGCGTGGAATTTAACTTTACTTTTCTAAAATAAAAGTAGCCTCAGTTCATTCATTCATTCATAATTTAAGAGCTACGCTCTTGTCGGTGGAGCTCTTGCCACTTTCCGCGATCTTCCATCATGCTCTTTAATTCTTGATACGACACGACTCCCATTTTGTCCTCAGTTTGTTTGATGTAGCTATTCCTTGGTCTTCCCCTCCCCCTCTTTCCTTCTATTTTCCCCTCAATAATAATTTTCATGAAATCATCGTGCCGTATCAAGTGTCCTAACATTTTTCCTCGTCTATTTTCTATGGTGTTCAATATTCAATAGTTACTCCCGTCAAAATAGGCCATTTCAGAGATTACCCGGAACAAACAGACAGACAAAAATTGTAAAAATGTTATTCTGGTGCATGTACCGTATTTATATTCATAGGCATGTAGTAAAAAATAGTTATGTCAATATTACAAACAGACGCTCGAATTTTATTTATATGTATAGATTGTATGTTAGTATTAAAATTAGTTGCAATAAGCAGTGAATGAACAATATATAACAAGACTTAAAAGTTTTATTTACATATAAATATTATATGAAATATTGAATTCATAATTCAATATATTGAATTGTGTTCATTCACTGTCCAATATAGTCTTCCGAATATTAAACGCAGATAGAAAAGACCTTGCTGTTATAAATATATAAATGGTATTATGAATAGAATAGAATAGAATAGATGTTTATTGCTGAGTGGCTACATTGATTTATTAGGTGATATAACAATATATATAAATACATAGTATAAAACAAGGTCGCCGTCGCTGTCTGTCCGTCCCTATGTATGCTTAAATCTTTAAAACTACGCAACGGATTTTGAAGCGGTTTTTTTAATGGATAGAGTGATTCAAGAGGAAGGTTTATATGTATAATACATATACCCTTGCAAAGTAGGCCCGGGTAGTTAGTTACATATATAACATTGGTGATTCAAGAGGAAAGTTTATATGTATAATACATATACCCTTGCAAAGCAGGCCCGGGTAGTTAGTTACATATATAACATTGGTGATTCAAGAGGAAAGTTTATATGTATAATACATATACCCTTGCAAAGCAGGCCCGGGTAGTTAGTTACATATAAAACATTGGTGATTCAAGAGGAAGGTTTATATGGGCGGATAGGCAGTTACATATAAAGCATCGTCCAGTATTTCTATCTGTGGTTTAAACCTATGTCTTCTTTGATAATATTTTTTATACAATATTTACTAGTATATAAGACTGAATATTAAGGATACAAGAAAATGTTAGTATAATAAAGTTGTGTTAGATAATTAATTAATCTAAAAAAAGACACGAATATAAGTTTAATATGAAATTTATTTGTAAAATTTCGGATATATACGTATTATAATTATATCGTAGGGACATATTGATGACAAACTAGTGGTGCAGAATTCAAGTTCAAAATCATTTATTGACATAGGATCTTTTGGCTAAATCAATTCAATTGGTATATTTACTAAAGTAGATATATTTTTTATAATCATTGAAGGTACATCGTCATATAAGCTTTAGTCTTATAGTCAGATAACAAATAATTAAAAAAAATATATATATAACTGTTTGGCTTTAGTTTCGATGTCATAACATTAAAAAAAAAACTATTAAAATTTCCTTTTAAAAAGTTAATTGTTTGTATTAATGTAATTGATTCTCTTTGGTAATAAATAATTAATATTTAAAGAAATTATAAAGGAAATAAAATTAAATTTTTAGCACCATCTAGTGACAGCTGAGAGGAAGTCATAAAGCAATTCGTTGATTAAATATAAAAATGTCATTTTTCAAAATTAGAAGCTAGAATTGCCGCCTTTTATATAAGTCAATTAAATTAACCACGACGTCTTAATCATTATATAAATACTTTTAAAATTATATATAATACTTAATTTTGTTAAAACTTGAAAGGAAAAGTAATTTAAATAAATTTAAAAATGTTTGTGTTGTAATAAATGTACATTTTGATTGTGCCATTTTTCTATTTAAACGACGTATTGTTTTATTATAATAGATCGTGACATTTGTAACTACGAATTTTTATTATAAGTTTTGCCAGTATGTGCCTTATATTGTAAGATTATATATTTATTTTTTAGATTGTTCGTCACATAACTTGGGTGCTGTCTATACAAATAACAATAATGTTTTAGGTTTTTTAATAATAAGTATTTGACGTTTTTGTGTCGTAGACCACATATTTTTCGGTTTTCGGTAGACCCAAGTGGGTCTACCTTGTCCGGTCCGGTACTTCCTGTATACCGGTCTTATCTGGTATTGATTTTTTCTAAATTTCTAACTGTAGTAAAGTTTAGTGTTAAAAACAAAGTAAAAACAACAAGATGACTTGATCTTGATCTTGTTGTTTTTAACATTAAACCTTTCTACTGTTATAAATTTTCAAAAAAAACAATATCAGATAAGAATGGAGGTCTACCAAAAACCGAAAAATATGGCAAAGGGTCTACTACACAAAAATGTCTGGTCTAGAGACTTATTGTTAAATTCAGCAGTCAAGTTAAGTGATATTATTATATATACTTTAATACATTTTAACAATTAAATAATTAGGATTGTTATACAAAAATATGAACTATTATATACATTGCCAAGTGATGTCTTCCAAAAGAACTATAAATATACATCAGTTTTATATTTTAACTGGCAACTTACACTGGCCATCGAATAAATAAAAATTGTTTCCTTCGATTTTTTTCCATTTCTACCTCGTATTATTTGAATATGGCAACAATTTTTCTCTCACAGCTTTCGTTTTTTAGTTACAGCTAACTTCCCTCATTTACTATGTTCAACTTAGATTTGCGTTTTTATTTTGGACACTGAAATATATTTTGCTGTTGTTTTCGATATGGCTTCGTCAACAAGATGTTGTGTAATTAATCCCGATATAAATTCACCACAAATATGTTTTTACTATATTTGTGGTGAATTTATATGTAGAATTTAAAAAAACTAGATCGCACTCGATATTTTTTCGTCAAAATGATATCCCAGTATTTTTTTCATACTCGGAGCCATAAAAACACTCAGAAACAGAAATAAAATTAAGGAAACAATACTTGTGTTGACCAGTGTAAGTACGTTTGTTACGCCAGTTTAGTATATAAACTATAAAACGCGTTTTTGTTCAGGTATTTTAGCATTACAAATATTAAGAAATAAAGTTTTATTATATGAGATTGTATTGTTTTATTTAGTTACATGTAAATGTAACATATAACCAATGACGTTGTCTGAAAAGATTCGAGGAGAGAGATATTGAACATATTTCCGTCAGTCTTTGTATGCAGATGGGTACCCTGTTGGTGATCGCCGAATGCTGTGTATATCAGGAGCGAGAAATATGTTCCAAACAGGGTGGGAGCCAGGACGCATCCCTGCCGCACACCTCTGCGAGCGTCAAACGATTTAGACGACTGACCGTTAAACTATGTTGCCCTCCATATCCTCGTGGAAAGATTTAATGAGGCTCAGGAGTTTAGGGAGGCCTTTGCTTCGCTTTAAGGATTGGGCCAAACGTGACATGACCACATTTCAAATAGACCACCGTGGCTGGGAAAAGCTCGCAACCAGTAGATCAGATTGGCCAAACGCGTAATGCAGGGTCGAAGGGTTTGCGATGATGCCTGGCTTCAAAGGCTTGCTGACAAGAGACGGAAGCGCCACCTAGGCGGCTCAGGACAGACTACTGCCGATAGTTTCCCTTGTCGGCCCTGTGGTAGGCCATGCCGTTCTAGTATCGATTTATACAGCCACGAAAAAAGCTGTTCACGGACCATTACGCTATAGGCCATTATATATGTCTGAAAAGACTAATGAAGAATAGACATACAAATTACATTGTTTTTTATTTACAACGTGATATGCAACCTTTAATGTCCTACCTTTATACACTGAAATAATGCCAAAAACAACACTCATGTGTACTTATGATAACATCTAAATATATATAACTTAAAGGTGACTGACATAGTGATCTATCAACGCACAGCCCAAACCACTGGATGGATCGGGCTGAAATTTGGCATGCAGGTAGATGTTATGACGTAGGCATCCGCTAAGAAAGGATTTTGATTAATTCTACCCCCAAGGGGATGAAAGTTTGTACGAAACTCAATTTTAAACCGATCGGGCTGAGACTTTGCATCCATAAAACTACTATGACGTAGACATGCCTTAAAAAAGGATTTTGATAAATTCCACCCCTAAGGGGATGAAAGTTTGTTATACAAACTCATCCTGTTGTCAACTTGTTATACAATCTTAGATGTTCGACTGATTGAACTGAAATTAAAGATTGGAGCTACTATGATGAAGACGTTCAGTTAAATAGGATTTTGATAAATTCAACCCCCATGAGGATATAATTAGGGATGATACAGAATGTAAATGTATTAGTTTGAACCTATCAGTACCTAATGGAACAAATAAATTAAGACGAACAAAATATTTTTTAGTTCTTTAGGCTACTTTTATTTTAGAAAAATAAAGTTAAATTCTACGCGGACAAAGTCGCAGGAACAGCTTGTTTAATTGTAGGATCCTACAGAATATCAGCGCTGCAGACTTATCTGTAGCTTCATGCTGAGTTGGTTGCCTCTTCATCATTGCGACACATAAAGCCACCTCCATTTTTTAATTTGTAATATTTATATTCCTGCATCTTTAATTTGTTAACTTTATTTATATTTATAAAATGTATGTCACGTATGCTATGTGTTTGTAATTGTTGAATAAAGTTATCTATCTAATAAACAAATAGTAATTATCTACTTTTCCACAATCTATAGTACAAATAACATTCAATGAATATTAGTCTTTATGTATACTTTATTGCATTCAAATTAGCAAATATTACACCGACATCTGATATACTTTCTAAATGATAAATTGCTATAGTCCAGGGGCGGATCGTGAATTTGGGGGCCCTGGGCTAAAAATAGAAATAGAAATAGAAATAATCTTTATTCAAATAAACTCATTACAAGCACTTTTGAATAGTCATATTTTGATTCTACCACTCATTCGGAATGCAGATTCATCACAAGAAGAATGAGCAAGAAACTTGTGTGTTGCTCTTTTTAATAGATGTTTTTTTTTATATAAATAATTACAGTATAACAAGTAAGAGGCATGCGACAATCAACATAGAAATCGCTACGCACTCATTATTAGTGTAATCAGATAATATTGTCAGAGCTAAGTATTTAAAATTTTTCTACAAAAACATTATTATCGTTAACGAATTCTTCAATTTTATAGTAATCTTTTTTTTTTTTTTAAACTTAGGGGCCTACCTAATTATATTACTCAACTAGCTGTACCTGCGACAACGTCCGCGTGAAATTAAACATTATTTTTCTAAAATAAAAGTAGCCTAAGTTACTCATTCTTACATCAGCTATTTCCCAATGAAGGTCCCGTCAAAATCGGTTCAGCCATTTCAGAGATTACCCGGAACAAACAGACAGACAGACAAAAATTGTAAAAAATGTTTTTTGGTGTTTTTTTTTCGGACTACTCTAATGCTGTTGGCCGTAGCTGGCCTTTACAGCTTCACCGTACGTTAGGGGCGAGTGCAGATGGCGCTCCAAACCCGCGGAAGGACTTATGGAGCGGCTTAAGGCCATCTCCTGCCTGACGGATATGACTTTAGTCTGAGGGCACCACTAGGGGTTCGAACCTCGGCTCAGGCCGTCGTAATTTCGATCCCCATTTGAATTGAACGGGGGATTGGTGTATGTGGTTGATTATTTTGGTGTATGTTCCGTATTTATATTCATATGCATGTAGTAAAACACGGTTATTTCAATATTACAAACAGACACTCCAATTTTATTTATATGCGTAGACCAGAAACAAGCGACAGGGAAATCCGCGTTCTGCTCGTTAGACACTCGCATCTAGGGGTTGATTAATCTCAGGGTTGTCAACCTTATGATAGATTTTTTAATATTATACATTTTATATTGTAAATATCGCCTATAGTTTTCATTGGGGGCTAAGGGCCCTTTATATCTACGGGGCCCTGGCCTGCAGCCCATAAAGGGCTATTCAAGTATTACGTAAGCAGATTCATTACATTTATTTACCTCTCCACCCCCCATCAGTCAGCAAAAGTAAGCAAAGCTCCCCTCCCCCTATGCTTACGTAAACATTTTTCAATTAATGCAATGATTTTTTAGCAAAGACAATGAGGGTTGCCATTCTTGTAAAAAAGTAAATAACTACCGATGACGTAATCATCATCTAGACTCCCCCACCCCCCATGCCATCCAAAATAAGCAAATAGAATAGAATACAAAATCATTTATTCAAATAAACTTACATTGAAACACTTTTGAATAGTCATTACATTTTTTTTAATCTACCGCTCATTCGGAAAGCTGTCTCATCACAAGAAGAACGATCAAGAAACTTGCGTGTTGCTCTTTTAAATAATTTTATTCTTACTTTACAATTTAAGTTTAAGTGTGTAAATACAAACTACCAATTAGCACTAATTCAATTAAATAATCAAATAGAAAAATATTGAATACACAACTGGTCAAACAATTAATAAGAGGAAATCAGTCATAGTGATTAGAGCAGACCAGTCCCTACAAGCAGCACCCGTCCACGAGTATGACGGATGAGCCAGCCATCACTGTGCTCGACTATATTTTAGGGAGCAAAGCATAGCCCCCGCCCCCCATATCAGGTTGACCTCCACGTGGTTCCCCCTGGAAATCATCGTGATAAATTCCTAGTGAATTTGTCACGATGAGCTAACTGACCTGACCTCATGCTCATCTTATCATCCTCCACTGGTGCCCCGCCAGCGTAAACCGTTAGCGCAGGCGGGTGCACCATACCATTATCATCCATAAAAAAAAAAAGCCCCCGCCCCCCCATAGTGCTTACGTAACACTCGAACGGCCCCAAAAACCCAATGTAGATCCGCTCCTGTTCTAGTGAATATCAGTTTTAAAATAAACATAAATGTATATATAATGACACAAACAAGAGCTGTCAGTTGCATAAGAAAATAACTACGGGGCTTAAATCTAAAATGGTTAACGAAATCGTGAACAGTTTGTCAAACATACAGGAGATTTTAAATGACAAACAATTGCATTCAGTTATAGATCTTTCATTAAATGGACAGACTGATTGGAAACTGACAGGTGCAGATGTACGACCGGCGTGTGAAGGACTCGCTGGGTTTCTTGGAGACCATCTCAGGGCTTCTTTGCAGGTGATGGTGAACGGGTCCATAGAGAAGATACACCTGTTCATAAAACGTGTACCGCCTGGGAACAAACCGAAAGCGGATTTTATTGAAGCCAATCATTATTTCAGACGGGAGCAACTGATGTTTCAATTAATTGATGAGATGAACGCTGGTAACGGTAAGTGATATCTATACATATAAACAAAGTTGGAGTCTGTTTGTAATGGCTGGACCGAATTTGACGGGACTTTTATGGGCAGGTTGTTGATGTAATAAGGAGTAATTTAGGCTACTTTCATTTTAGAAAAATTCTTTTATTTTAGAAAAATAAAGTTAAATTCCACGCTAGCGAAGCCGCGGGCAAAAGCTAGCACTTAATATTTTTTCTATTTGAGTATTTAATTGAATTAGTGCTAATTGGTAGTTTGTACAGTTAAACTTAAAAATGTAAAGTAAGAATAAAATTATTTAAAAGAGCAACACGTTTCTTGCTCGTTCTTCTTGTGATGAGATAGCTTTCCGAATAAGCGGTAGATTAAAAAAAATTCTATTCAAAAGTGCTTCAATGTAAGTTTATTTGAATAAATGATTTTCTATTCTAAAAATATATCACGAATGTGGTACAGCTGAAATACTAAGTCATAATTTGTAAATCGCGGCAACTTTTAAGAATGAAGGCGCCCCCGATCGCCCTTCGGATCGATCCCCCGTCCAATTCAAACAGGGACCGATGTTACGACGGCCTGAGCCGAGGTTCGAACCCCTAGCGGTGCCCTCAGACTAAAGTCGTATCCGTCAGGCGGGAGTTGGCCTTCATCCGCTCCATAAATCCTTCCTTGATTTGGAGTGCCATCTGCACTCGCCTATCGTCCGGTGAAGCTGTAAAGGCCAGCTGCGGCCAACAGCATCAGATTAGTCCGAAAAAAAACCATGCGCGCTGTACACATGGTATAATCAACAATTCATTGATTTCAGAACCAAATTCCTGGTGTGCAAAAGCATTATTATACAACAAATTAATACTCGTAATGCCAGACTTGGGTGTGCAGGGATACACCACTCGTCCCACATTGCAAACTTTTGATTTGCCACACGTACTGGTCACCACCACGACCATCGCTCGTTACCATGCCGACTTACTCAACTATCAGACCAAGAAACGCATCAATGGCAACAAAACATGGTCGTTTCTCACAGAATACGAACATGAACTATTGGAACCGACTTTTAAAGACTCTCCGTGGATTCGTTGCGCTGCTAAACTAACGTCAAACTTCCTGAGAGTGTTTTCAAAAAAATATAATAACTTAGCAAATATGGAGTCGAGGCTAACGGAGCTGTTTATCAAAGCTTGTAATAGCTTTAAAGAATATAATAACACCTTGAATGTGTTGAATCATAAGGATTTGTGGGCGAATAACATCATGTTTCGATACGAGAATAGTATTCCTTGCAATGCATTGCTCATAGATTTCCAATGCTTACGGTATGGCCCACCGGCTTTTGACGTCACTCTGTTATTATACTGCACTACTTCTAGAACCTTCCGGAAGCGATACGAAAGTAATATCTTCCATCATTACTACACAGTCTTCTCGGAGCGTCTTGAAGACTGTGCCAGAGAGGAAGTGACGCGTTTGGGATACGACGAGAAGGATTTTTTGAATTGGTGCGAGAAAAGTCGCATGTTTGGACTAGTGTTCGCGGTTACTGTGTTCCCGTATGTGTTAATGGAGCCGAGAACAGCTCAGAGGACGTTCGATGACCCGGAGACATATGACAGGTACTTGGGAGAAGACCGGACGGAGCCCGTCATGTCGCACTGCCATGAGTCCGCAGAATACATGTCGAGACAACTGGAAGTGTGCGAAGAGTTCGTTGAGAGATACGTCTTGAATAAGTATTGTAAATAATAATTGAAATCTCTTCATAAATATCATTTGCAGTGCAGTATTGAATAAAACAACGTTTGAATATGCTCCTTTCCTGAGAGCGGCTAACGATATTATACCTACACATTTACATTGAGTCTTGAATCGTCCCTAATGAGACACTTATGACAGTTACTACATTATCTATTATATATATATTGTATATACAGATGTCATGTAACAATTGACATCTATTTTCGTGCTTTGTTAGAACATATTAATATAATAACTGCTTCACATCTAGAGACATCTTAGCCTAGTCTTAAAATAGCACAAAGAATGTTTTAGGAAGGAACCATTTTCTTGTAATACATATCTGTAATACAATTTTAATAATACGGACTTAGTTACACGCGTGGCCAATTTGTACTGTATTTAAATAATAATAATAATATTTATTTCCACAAAAAACATTGTATAAACTATATAAAACAAAACAAATATTTTTCAGGTATACAGTTAAAAAGCAAGGTAAGAAACTCACACTATATGAATAGGGCTCATTTTTAAATGGCATATCAAACGGTTTTTATAATCGTCAGCCGGCAACATTTTTTTTAATGTAATGATAACTTATTACAGTATATGTTAACGATACAGATAATTTAAGTATTTTTTTAATGAATTTATGTTAAAAAAAGAACACATAAAGATAAAATTTCTAATTCATGCTCCATATATCAAGATTAGTATTTATCCTATACATTTATATTAGTATAAAAATGTACATTATATTATAATATACTACATCATATTGTAAATGTATGTATATATATGTAAATATATATGTATGATAGTTATTGTATTGTAATGTTAGTCTATTATGTAACTCCGAAAATATTGATTTAAATAAAAACTTAATTTGCATTTCACATTTAATTTGACAGTTCCCGCCATTTTACAATACAGACTCTGTCAACTGCACAGAGTACATTATAAACGTCAACATTAATTATACCAAAGACTATATATACAATAGATAGTGAATTTTCGAATATTTCTATTGTATATTACACTGGATATAATATTTAAAATCTGTAATTATTTGTTCTGTAAATAAATAATTTGATTCAATAATATCTCTGAACAATTCACAGAGTGCTATCTAGTCTCAAGCCACAGATAATGTAATATTACGTACACAGGCTAAGCAAAGAGAGCTTGTATTATGGGCACTACACAACCGATACAAATACATAGATAGTTTTTTTTTAATACATACGATACATAGAACACTTATACGAATATAAACAAGTACACAAATGACTACCACACCTACGTGTAGTTCTCGATTACGAACTGATTTAAGGGGAAAAAATACATAAAAATATAGATAACACTGTTTAAGTTTTTGTACCTACTATGACTATTAATAGAATCATGATTATTTACAGGGATTTTGGGGAGCTCCGTAATCGTAAACGAAACTCTCCGATATAAAAAAATATTCGTAACCGTAACCGAATCCGAAAAAAATTTTATTTATATATAATAGTTGTGTTTTCGGATAATATCGGATTCGTCAGCGTGGTATAATGAAATTGACCAAATAAAGGAAATATATTTAGATTATAACGGTTTATCTAATTTTTAAGAACCATTTAAAATGAAATTCCTTAAAAAAATAATATCCGTAACCGAAATTATCCGAAACTAACGGATAATCCGAAATAATTTAATATCCACATCCGTATCCGTATCCGGTATAATAATCATTCCTATATCCGAAACCTATCCGTATCCGAAATTGCATATCCATAACATCCCTGATTATTTACAACTATTATCTAAGTGGGTACTTACATTATATCTTGCAGTAGATATTTACATTTGCAGTTGATTTATTATACAAACGTTAAAACTGTCTGCTTAAATTGTAATAATCAATGTTCAAATATGCAGTTCTATATAAGTTTTGATCATCTCTTAATAATAATTATAGAAATAGAAATAATCTTTATTCAAATAAACCTAATATAAGCACTTTTGAATAGTCACATTTTTTTATTCTACCACCCATTCGGAATGCTGACTCATCACAAGAAGAATGAGAATGAAACTTGTGTATTGCATTTTAAATAAATATTTTTTTACATTAACAAGGATTAGGTATGCGACAATCAACATAGAAACCGCTACGCACTTAATCTCTGTTAAATCAGATAACTTTGTCAGCGCTATGAATTTTAAGTTAGATATTTTCTACAAAAACATTATTATAATTTATAAATTCTTCAATTATCAACATAATATCTTATTTAGTTCTACCGTCATATCAACAATGTTGAATCAGCAAAAGACTATCAGCATTGGTCAGCAACTTAGTGTCCATTTCAATTGCCAATTTGCCAGGTTTCTTTACTTAGCACAAAACAAAGTCTTTCCCGCATTGACTTATACGCAGAAGTCTTACCTTCCATAATAAATAAAATAAGATTTTTTTTGTATTGTTGCGGGTGAGTGATACTATGTTGTTGGTCGAGACGATGTATATTACAGATGATAATAAACTGACAATAAGAACATATAAATATTGATCTTATATACTAAATGACAATAGGAAAATGTAAGGTGGGGTGACACAGTTTAGACACGGCAGTGCTTAGTAGACAATATTGAATTTGTCTTACTAGACATTATTAAATGCAATTATTATTTTGATGTATCTAGGTGACTGTGTCCCATATCATCGTATAGTTTAATTATAAGTGGATATAGTCTAAATATAATTTGTAATAAATATTTTTTAAAATTAGATTTACAAACAAGAAATAAAATCAACATAGAAACCGCTTTTTTGTAATTTTAATTTAATTTTAATAGTCTAAATATATGTATATAACTCAAAGGTGACTGACATAGTGATCTATCAACGCACAGCCCAAACCACTGGACGGATCGGGCTGAAATTTGGCATGCAGGTAGATATTATGACGTAGGCATCCGCTAAGAAAGAACTTTGATTAATTCTACTCCCAAGCGGTTAAAATAGGGGATGAAAGTTTGTATATTTAACTTCTAAATATCAACGCATGAGTGTTATTAGTATTACGGATATCACAGTCATGATGACATATCCGTGGTTATATACACAGTAGTTACCACCTACCATCAGGTGGGCTATCACTGGGTCTCTATTTTATTTTACTCTCATCTTATACATTTCAATACTTATAAAGATAACATAATTAAAAGAGCAACACACAAGTTTCTTGCTTATTCTTCTTGTGATGAATCTGCATTCCGAATACGCGGTAGAATAAAAAAAAACTTGACTATTCAAAAGTGCTTATATTAAGTTTATTTGAATAAAGATTATTTCTATTTCTATTTTATTTCTATATCTCTCATTTCAGGCCAATTATTATAACGAAATAAAACATATTTCCCTTAAGCATCACACCCCAATGATGCAAGAGGCCATCTGTCGCTCGCCCGGTATGGTAACCACGATCTGTGTCACACACAGACACACAGACATTCCACGACAATGTCCACAAACAAACTTCACCATATTCAGAATGAAAAATATCCATTCTCAAAGCAACTAAGTCTGTTTTAGGCGCATAACATGTTGCAAAGTTCCTTGGTATTGATTTAATATATCACTGTAGTATATCTATACATATAAATAAAATTAGAGTATCTGTTTGTAATATTGAAATAACCGTTTTTTTATACGTATAATTAGTAAAAATCACGGGATCTTACCACGTTTTATATTTATTTGCTGAGTTTTTGAATTTTTATTTGGTTGAAACACTACCGAAATATCGGGAACTCAGCAAATAAATATAAAACGTGGTAAGATCCCGTGATTTTTACTAATTATATCTGTATAAATAATGACCGCGTCAAGTTTAAAACGGTATATAACCGTTTTTTACTACATGCATATGAATATAAATACGGTACATACACCAACATAACATTTTTTACAATTTTTGTCTATCTGTCTGTCTGTCTGTTTGTTCCGGCTAATCTCTGAAATGGCTTAACCGATTTTGACGGGACTTTTTTGGCAGGTAGCTGATATAATAAGGAGTAACTTAGGCTATTTATATTTTAGAAAAGTTCTTATATTTAAAAAATATAAAATTAAATTCCATGCGGACGTAGTCGCGGGAACAGCTAGTAATTAATATAATTAATCTAATGAAAGTGCTAATGGCAATAATGTGTTTTTATAGCAAGTATTAGATATATGGCATGATTTGTCATATCTGTCTGTATGTACTTTCATATCAACACTTTAGTTAGTTTTTTTAATCTCGGACACTAAATTGAAAGAAAGAAAGAAAATTGTTTATTTGTTACACTGAATATAATTTTTAAATTTTAATTTACATTTTTATATTAATTGATAGGTGTGAATGTTAAATTTTCAAATATTATCTGTAGCGGGGTACCTGCTATATATAGATATGTTCACTATATTCTCCCACATTTTAATTTAAATAATAATAATAATCTCAGGACAATTCACACAGCGCCATCTAGACCCAAGTTAAGCTAGCTAAAGCTTGTGTTATGAGTACTAGATAACTGATACAAATACATAGATATTTTTTTCTAAATATATACATATTATACATAAAAAACACCCAGACCGACATAAACAATCATACTCATGAATACAAATGTTTATGCCGTGCGAGGAATCGAACCCGCGACCATCGGAAGTAAGACAGTGTATTAAACAACTAGACTACCGAGGCCGTCAAATAAACATGTATTATTGTAAAGATGTACAACATTTATTTGAAAAGAATACGAGCTGAGTTTCTTGTCAGTTCTTCTCATCTCGAAATCATTCCGAACTGACGGTAGATTTGACATATCATAAGAGTCTGGTGACTTGTGACGGCGTGGTGGGCCGGGTCATTGGGCTCCCTAAAATATGGTCGAGCGCAGTGATGGCTGGCTCATCCGTCATACTCGTGAACGGGTGCTGCTTGTAGGGACTGGTCTGCTGTAATCGCTATGACTGATTTCCTCTTATTAATTGTTTAACCAGTTGGTTATATATTCAATATTTTTCTATTTGAGTATTTAATTGAATTAGTGCTAATTGGTGGTTTGTATTCACAAACTTAAACTTAAAAATGTAAAGTAACAATAAAATTATTTAAAAGAGCAACACGCAAGTTTCTTGCTCGTTCTTCTTGCGATGAGACAGCTTTCCGAATGAGCGGTATATTAAAAAAATGTAATGACTATTCAAAAGTGCTTCAATGTAAGTTTATTTGAATAAATTATTTTCTATTCTATTCTGTAATAGACCAACATGAATAAAGATATTTTGAATTTGATTACCGATTTGTTTAACTGTAATTTATCTTATTTTAGATGATTAATTTACAAGTTTATACGAAATTGTAACACACTTATGTTTTCATAATTTATGTAAATACACTGGTATTCTCATAACTGCCTTTATGTACACACTACACACCAACATTTTTTCTTTCAAAGAGATGTCTTAAATGGATGTTATATGCGGGTAAATATTTATCTTAATAATGTATCGATAAATCATCTTATTTGGGAGTTGTTGGCGTTGAGTGAATCGCTCTTAGTTATTATTTATATTTAATTTGTAAATGCATTGTTATATAGTATGTTGGGCATGTAATGTTGGGCCGTAAAGGGGATGGACGACAGGCGTGTGCATGTGGCAGAAATGCGAATGTTAAGATGGATGTGTGGGGTTACCAGGAATGACAGAATAAGGAATGTGTATATACGAGGAAGTCTGAAAGTAGCGCCGGTTATAGAAAAGTTGCGAGGTAACAGATTGAGCTGGTATGGGCATGTTATGCGGAGGAATGAGGACCATGTCTTATGGAAAGTATAATATGAATGTGGATGGATGTAAAGGGAGGGGACGCCCTAAGAAAAGATGGATAGATTGTGTGAAAGATGATATGAATAAAAGAAGAGTATGTTCAGATATGACGACCGATAGAGAGCAGTGGAAGAGAATGACATACTGCGCCGACCCCAAATAATGGGATAAAGGCAAGGCAATGATAATGAATGTTATATAGTACATGCATGTACCGCCCCTGGCTCGAATCTGCGAACGGTCACGGGCTGGCGGCCGCGGGGCTGCTGAGCCGGTCCAGTGAGATCCATCCGGCTGACCTTCATCACACCTACTGCTCCCAGCGTCTGACACCACAGTATCATAACACTGCATGTCCCGTCCCCACACAGAACGTGTTACTAGGAAAGTTTTCTACAATAACTAATTATATATATATTATGTGAAGAGTTCTGGACATTATCCATCGGCAAAGTTTGCATACCTGATGAAAAAAAGCAATTCACAAAATTGTGAAGTATGTGGTACAATAGAGGATAAAATACAATAGTCTAGCTATTCAAAGAGGGAACGCTGCCAGTATCTTCGGAACGTTGCCTAAAGGGACCCCTTTTAATAATATATTTTAGTCATCATATTATATTTTTTTTAAGCTTTTTAATTTTAGGTTCTTAGTTGTACAATTAGGTTATGTAAATACTAGTAATAAATAGAGGATGTATATCATTTGCTGATGGAGTGTGTGACGAACGAGAGTCTACGACATGGAATAACGTCAGACCATGAAATAAATATATTAGATGTTGGTGCCATACAAACTGGATTAGCCGATCCTTCGGGCGGTGCGGCAATTTGTTTTTTTTTTCGGACTACTCTAATGCTATTGGCCGCAGCTGGCCTTTACAGTTAGGGGGCGAGTGCAGATGGCACTCAAAACCCGCGGAAGGACTTATGGAGCGGCTGAAGGCCAACTCCTGCCTGACGGATACGACTTTAGTCTGAGGGTTTCGATTCCTACACCTTGGTTTCGATTCCTCGCACGGTGCAAACATTTGTATATTCATGAGTACAATTCTTTGTATCAGTCTGGGTGTTTTCTATATACATTAAATGTATGTATTTGTACATGAGAAAAATATCGGATAATCCGTATTTATATCAGCATCCGTCTATCCATAATCATTCCTGTATCCGAAACCTATCCGTATCCGAAATTTCATATCCATAACATCCCTACTATCTAATTAAACTCGAATTTAATTCAATATCTTATATATAAAATATTAACATCCATTAAAAGAATAGTCCGAGCACATTAAACCGAAGGTTGCAGCTCGTACAATAATATAAGAAATACATTGCAAACACAACTATAAATCTCCAAGTATTTGGCGAGATCATCTTAATTCTCAACTTACGTTTATATGGCGTAATTAAATGCATACTGTGATGTAGGGCTGAGAGAACGCGTTGTGAAATCCTTGATGCTGGATGCCACACCAATATGGATGTTCAGCTCTTAAAAAGTTTTATACATTCCTACACATAAAATTTTATATATAATATTAAATTCTATATGAAAGAATTTGTATTTAAAATATCATTAAATATTTTTTTATTGACTATCTCGATGGTCTAGCGGTTGAGTACACCGCTATCCAATGGTCGCGGGTTCGATTCCTCGCACGGTGCAAACATTTGTATTCATGAGTATGATTGTTTGTATCGGTCTGGGTGTTTTCTATATATAATATGTATGTATTTACAAAAAAAAAATATGTGTATTTGTATCAGTTATCTAGTACCCATAACACAAGCTTTAGCTGCTTAACTTGGGTCTAGATGGCGCTGTGTGAATTGTCCTGAGATTATTATTATTATTATTAATCATTTCTATATTCATAAGTATAATTATTTGTATTTAAGTATAATTATTGTATTTTGTTTTCTATATACATTAAATGTCTGTATTTACAGAAAAATATCTATGTATTGCATCATTTCATTATGTTTGACGGCCTCGATGGTCTAGCGGTTGAAAATTTATCCGATGGTCGTGTGTTCGATTCTTAATGAAAACATTTGTATAAATGAGATAAATATAAATAAAAATTTTGTTTTCTATATACAAAATGTATTTATATCAAAATATAACACAAGCTGTTAGTGAGATGGACCCTGTATTAATTGTCGAATTTAAATATATAACATCCATTAAAAGAATAGTCCGAGCATATTAAACCGAATTGCATGCATAATAAAATTTCAAACACAACTCTAAAATGTCCAAGTATTTGGCGTCATTCTCAACTTACGTTTATATGGCGTAATTAAATGCATACTGTGATGTAGGGCTGAGAGAACGCGTTTTATATATATATGTTCAGCTCTTAAAATATATATATAAAATTTTATATATAATATTAAATTCTATATGAAAGAATTTGTATTTAAAATATCATTAAATATTTTTTTATTGACGGTCTCTGTGGTGTAGTGGTTGAGCACACCGCTTTATTTTCGATGGTCGCGGGTTCGATTCCTCGCACGGCACAAACATTTGTATTTATGAGTATGTTTGTTTGTATCGGGTGTTTTCTATGTATATGTATGTATTTACATAAAAATATAGATAATATGAAATGTAATATATATATATATATTTGGCGCCATAATGATAAATGTTTTATAAAAAAAACTTGAATTTTCAAAAACAACTTCGTTTCTAACTAGGATTATATGAAAGAAAGAAAAAATATATATTTAGTGCTTTTTGGTTATTTAAAAAAAAAATAGACATAAAACAAAAAAGATAAAATGAAATATATTCTATAAAACATTTACCATTATGGCGCCAAAGCCCAAACTAAATTTGCACTTATTCTGCCTGCAACATATGTTATCTGTGGTTTGCAACTAAAGATATAATAAAATTATTTATGACAGTTCAGAGCAGTGAATGTCACGAAACTCTAAATAAAACGACTACAAAAATGTTAATTTAGAGCACAGACAATTACAACGGCGCCATACTGTTTTTGAGGTTAATAAAAAATAATTTTAATTTATTAATATTTCATTAATTTGATGCCTAATTTGGAGTCTGTGTATATTACAACATCATTGAACATGTCGTGGGTACATAATTGGGTTTGCATTTGAAGGGATTGCAGCAGAGGAGCCACGAATATTCTCGAAATCCTCCCGCGTACACTTAGATTGTGGAATGAACTACGTTTTTAGGAACCGAATGGTCTGAACATTGGCTGTTTATATTGACTAATTCATCCCCACACGCTAGAACCTAAGTGGTCTCGGACAGTGCGGTTTCAGAGGAGCTTCCTCCCGCGTACACTTAGATTGTGGAATGAACTACCTGTCGAGGTTTTCTCACGAGACTACAGCATGGGGTTTTTCAAGAAGGGTATATTAAGGTTTCTTAAGGGTCGGCAACGCGCACGTGACACCCCTGGTGTTTCAGGCTACATACAAGAAGAGCGACACGGAAACCATATGATGTCCGTAGAACCGTAGAATCTTATGAGTTGCCATTCCTGAAGAATATATGCTACCGGACCCTGTTACTAGCATATCACAACTTCTCAACCGAAATACAGCGGAAGCTATGGTGACCAAATTCAGGAGAATTTGGTCACATACACAGTGAACTTTTAAAATGCTTAAGGTAGTTGTATCATGGAACCTAGTGAACGTCAGCTGTGGCTCGACAGTGCGGTTGAGTAGCAGCACCCCTCGCAAAATTAAAAAATCTGATTAAAGTAGACCTGCACTATAACTTGGACAGGAAACGATTGACGATATTAGACTCTGGCTCGTGGACTACTAATTTGTGATATAGTGGGGTAACACTGAGGTTGGTACCTGGTTGGTAGAAGACTTTGTTAAAAACTTTAAATATAAAATTCCAGCGTTTTAGCGTTGATTTTCAATTGTTTATCAATTATTTCAGTTTAATAGTATAATAATAATAATTTATCTCAAGAATAGTTTATTTTGTTAGTGTCAATTACTTAATCTGTGTTAGTAAACAAATGTGAGGACAAATGTGGGAATATTATCCCCACCGTTAGAACCTAAGTGGTCTCGATGATGAGATCACTCATCTCACCCAGTCTCTCAGAATAGGACAGTCCATTTCACAAGTAATTTTTGTAATGCATCAAATAGACTATATCAACCAGGCGTTGAAATTAAATATGTTAGACATAAAGAAAGAAAGTAAGTAAAACATTTCTTTTAGAATAGAATAGAATAACATTTATTACATCACACATCACAACACAATAAAAACAATAAAATAAACGTAAATAAAAAACAATTCATTAAATTAGAGATGAAATCATTATATACAAAAAAAAGAACAAAATAGTAACAAACAAATAAATAACAATAATAATAATAATAATAAACCAATACTAAGTAATAATGATAAAGTAAAATGCATTTCCTATCCACCATTGCGGAGCAACGCCATATGCGCGTCACTGTACTGATGTGTGTATAATGAAATCTCAGCTGTTTCTGTTAATATAAAATATCAGATTTTTCGACAATATCCATGTGAATCCTAACACGAAGAGACAGCTTCTTATGAGAAGTTATTGTACTGGCTGGTAAAAAAAAAGCAATATTTTTTTATAGCACAAGGGACAAACGAATTTGCAGCCTTGCTGATGCAATATATAAAGAAAGTAATTAATAAAATAGTTTATAATGTTTGTGTATCAGCCCTGCCATTCACCCCCGGCTGAGCAGTTGAGCAGGTAGGTGACAGTGCAGTAGGACAAGGGCGGCCTGTCTACAACGGGTACACCCAATATGGACGCACGCTCGAGTCGCTCTCGTGTGTGACAGTGGATTCGTAATCTATACATTTATACATATAAATAAAATTGGAGTGTTTGTAATATTGAATAACCATATTTTACGACATGCATGTGAATATATACGGTACATACACCAAAATAACATTTTTTACAATTTTTGTCTGTCTGTCTTTTTGTTCCGGCTAATCTCTGAAATGGCTGGACCGATTTTGACGGGACTTTTATTGGCAGGTAGCTGATGTAATAAGAAGTAACTTAGGCTTTTATTTTATAAAAAGTCTTTTATTCAAGAAAAATAAAGTTAATGTCTACGCGGACGAAGTCGCGGGATCCGCTAGTAAGTAATAATAATAACCCAGGATTATTCGCACGACGCCATCTAGTTAAAAGATAAGCTTGTGTTATGTTGGTACTAGACCACTTATAGAGACCTACCATTCCAGGGTGGACGGGGTCGTCCATTAATCACGTGATCTTTTTTGCAGCATTTTGGCGTGAAAGCCCCTCCCGAGACAGACAGAGTTACTTTCGCATTTATAATATATAAATATAAATTAATGCTTTAATAAACATTTACCCTCCGTGGCAACTCAGCATCGTGTGTATTTTTAGTACCTGCAAAGAATCTTAAAACAAACAAAGTTTATTGTACCTGTAATTAATTTTATATTTTATAATCTTATTTTATTTTGTTGGTCGCTCAAATAAATAAATAAAAATATAAATGGATCACGATAAAAATTTCAAGAGGTCAGGTCAGAAAGGTCGTGCAGATTGTTTTTCAAGATTGGCATAAAATAAATACATTGCTAGCAATGGGGATTACTAGTGCCCATTACTACCAGTCCCCTTCGGGGCCATCCATTAATCACGTGAGGCTTGAAAGGGGGGGTTTGACAAAAATCACGAAATATCACAACGCTGGAGGGGGGGTCCAGTAAGACATCACGTGTATTTATTTTATGCCAATCAAAAACAATCTGCAACCTTTCTGTCTAGAAATTTTTATCGTGATCCTTAATTTCAAAATAAAATAAGATTATAAAATATAAAATAATATAATATAAAATAAATTAAGATTATACTTTGATTTTTACCTGTATTTAAAGATAATATTCTAAAAATTTTAAGATTCTTTGCAGGTACTAAAAATATATTTAAGCATATTAAACTTAGATAGTTTCAAGAAACTTAAAGACTGTACAAGTAGAAACTTACTAAAAATAAGCTCCTAAATGCCTCCACAAAGTTAGTAATTCATTTTATGGTAATTGCGTAAGATTCTATAATAAACTGCCAGAGTCTACGCGCGGGCAGAGAGGCAATTCAAATCTTATATTAAACAAATGTTTTAAAAAAGCCTATTATAAGATAGATGAATTTATAGATGATAGCAATATATAGCAACAATAAGTTTATTTGTGGACAACGTTATAATTTTAATTTTCATACTGCTTTCTTGATATATGATAGCGTAGCGTATATAGTGATTGATGCATCCTAATTAAAGGCAATAAGTAACTACCATAGTAATTTTTGTAGCTGTGACGTGGTCGTGTGGAATGAGTAGTCATGCTCACTAAAATGTCCAGACATGTGGTGGCGTGGTGGGCCGGGTCAATGGGCTCCCTAAAATATGGTCGAGCGCAGTGATGGCTGGCTCATCCGTCATAAAAAAAAACTGATCTGCTCTTATCACTACGACTGATTTAATCATAAAATTATATTTGACCCAAAAAATTAGTGCTTGTTGGTAGTTTGTATTCACACGTTTCGTCTTGTAAATGTAAACTTACAAGGATATTATAAAAGAGCAACACACAACTTGCTGTTCTTCTTGTGATGAGACAGTCTCCGAACGAGTGGTAGATAAAAAACAAATTGTTATGACTATTCAAAAGTGCTTAAATTAAGTTTATTTGAATAAATGATTTTCTATTCTATTCTATTCTATTAACCCCCCTCCCAAGGGGGAGAATATTACATATTACTAATAGTATAAATGCGAAAGTAACTCTGTCTGTCTGTCTGTCTCGCTTTCACGCCAAAACTACTGCACCGACTTAAATATGTTTTATTGAAGTATCGACATTTTTAAAGGTAAATGCTTGAAACTTATTTTTTAAGCTTTTGACTATAAATTTGACATTCAAAATTAGTACGAATTTTACCCTTAAGGGGGTAAAATAAAATAGGGGGTGAAATGGAACTTCCTCAGTCGTACTCTATGCCTTTTTTTTTTTATTGGTATGTTTGGGCTATTGTCAGATGTGTAGCACCTGTAGCACTGCGACCTACATAGATCTATTGTGTTCGCCCTTTTCAGAGTTCCTCTATGCCTTGCGAACTGTTGTGCCCGAATACAATATAAAGAAAATACTGAGCCTAAATAATTTCCGATTTACATCGTTATATAAAAACAGGCCTATGTCCAGCAGTGGACGTCTTCCGGGCTGCGATGATGATGATGATGATGATAAAAACAGTTTAGACAGTTAGTCAAATGAGTCCGCGTCGATAACTTATTTCACTTGCACCTACATACCTTGGGATAAGTTTGTTAATATAATAACTTGTGAAACCACATTTTCGAAATAAACTATCTGAAATTAAGTGACTTTTATGTTGTGTATTAAAAAGGTTTTTTTTTAAACCCAAACGGGGTCATTCGCCTAACAGATCCAATTTTCCTATTTACGGTGTTCTACGAACAGATGTTTTTATATGAACTTATGACTTGAGAAGGCAACAATATACTATTACTATTTTGTGCGTCCTTGTTGCTGATATGTTAATAACAAGCTTAATTAGTTTGTTAAGTAACTATAATAATTCATATTTCTTAATACTTACTAATATTATTAATGAAAGTAACTCTGTCTGTCTGTCACGCTTTCACGCCAAAACTACTGAACCAGTTTAAATGAAATTTGGTACACAGGAAAATTAGTATAAAGGACATAGGCTACTTTTAAATGCGAAAAAAGGGTCGTAAGGGGTTGAAATGGGAAACGAAAGGTTGTATGAAAATATCGACATCTTTAAAGCTGGAAACTTATTCTATAATTTGATTAAATATAAATTAAAGCTTGAAACTCTGTTTAAAAATAAAATGTTTAAATGAAAAATCTTGTTGTTTGGTCAAGTGTCAATAAAAATCATAGACAGCCTCGGTGGCCTAGTGGTTTAGCACACCGCTTTACTATCCGATGGTCGTGGGTTCGATTCCTCGCACGGTACAATTGTATTCATGAGTATGATTGTTTGTATCGGTCTGGGTGTTTTCTATGTATAATATGTAATTATTTACAAAAAAAATGTATCCATGTATTTATATCAGTTGTCTAGTACCCATAACACAAGGTCTCCTTAGCTTGGGACTAGATGGCGCTTTGTGAATTGTCCTGAGATATTATTATTATTATTATTACATATGAATTTTGACAGATTAAAAAATGACTTTTTTTCAATACTAACACAGAACAATACCAAAATAGGCTAAATGCAAGTAATAATTAAACAAGCTTATTGTTTAATTTGGTTAAATATAAATAATATATAAAATATGACATTAAAAGTTTGTAAACATTTTACCCTTAAGGGGGTACTGGGTAAAGTTTGTATGAAATTCGTTATCCGTCATCTTTTCTACCCGGACGAAGTCGCGGGCACGACTTGTTGATGTATAACTTTCAATGTGACATAAAATTGATTTCGTGATTTATTTTGATCAAAGCCAGCTGCCAGCTTGATGTCTAATGTAGTTGTCCAAATAAGGTGCACTAGTGTCACAAACAAGAATAATACTCAATGTGTAACAGAAGCGTAGTGCCTTGTCGGGGCCCCGTATAAAAACTTACGAAGGGTAAAGATTTCTCACAGAAGAAAAAAAATTGCATTGCAGATTAAAAGAAATATTTATTGATCATAATTACCATTAATAATGAGTGCTGTGATTCTATTTTGATTATCGCATGCCTCTTACTTGTTGTACTGTAATTATTTATATAAAAAAAAACATCTATTAAAAAGAGCAACACACAAGTTTCTTGCTCATTCTTCTTGTGATGAATCTGCATTCCGAATGAGTGGTAGAATCAAAATATAACTATTCAAAAGGGCTTGTAATGTGTTTATTTGAATAAAGATTATTTCTATTTCTATTTCACTCTGTCACTTTTTCAAAACTTTTTCAACCAATACAAATGAATAAATACACTCTCCTTGCATTTTTTTCGGTAAACTAATTTATTAAACCATATATTACTGACGCGTTAAAAAAAATGCTTTTTTTAATTTTGTCATTTGTGAATTAAATAAAAATTTGGGAAGTTAATTATTGGTTACGCGCGTTGGGGCCCCGTGGCCCGGGAGCCCCGTGTAATTGATACAGCAGATACTACGTCCCTGATGTGTAACCACGCTAGCAGGAAAATGGTTAATTTCTAGAATAACTGCATCGTCCGAGCGTCGTATGATCTCACCGGCCCTGGCCTATTTATAATCTTAAAAATATGTTTTTTGTTGTGACTTACTTCATCGAGTAATGTGAAGGTAAGAGAAATACCTACTACCGAGAAATATGTACGGTAAGGAAAAATATCTATCTATATATATATAAATGAATTGCTGTTCGTTAGTCATGCTAAAACTCGAGAACGGCTGAACCGATTTGGCTAAAATTAGTCTTGAAATATTCGTGCAAGTCCAGGAAAGGATTAGACGATTATGATATATGATGAAATTGCAAGTAAAATAGTAAAAACAACAATTTTTTTTTACCTAACAAACAGCTGATATCTGTCAAACAGGGTGCGTTTAGAAATTTATTGCGTAACTAAACTTAAAAAAATATTTGGCAGATTTAATTCTGAGGCGGAACACAGTTCGCGGGGTCAGCTAGTCTATACATATAAATAAAATTGGAGTGTCTGTATGAAATAACCGTTTTTTACTACTATATGAATGTAAATACGGTACATACACCTAAAAAACATTTTTTACAATTTTTACAAAGGTTTTTGATAAATTCCACCCCTAAGGGGATAAAATAGGGGATGAAAGTCTGTATAAATCTTCTTACATTTTTGACTGATTGAACTGAAATTAAAAATTGGAGCTACTATGACGAAGACTTAAATAGGATTTTGGTATATTCAACCCCCATGATGATAAAATAAGGGATGTAAATATATTAATGTGTAATTTAAACCTATCAGTACCTAATGGAACGAAAAAATGAAGATGAACAAAATAATCTTTAGTTCTTTAGGTTACTTTTATTTTAGAAAAATGATGTTAAATTCCACGCGGACGAAGTCGCGGGAACAGCTGTCGATTTTATTCTTGTGTTTTATTCTCAACTTAAATTATTATATGAACTAGAGTATTATATTAAGCATACGCTTTGCCACAAAATTTTTTAAATGTACTTTTTTTATTATTAATTTTATCATTTAACTTCTTAAATATTAAAAATAATTTAATTATCATTTTCAATTTTTTAAGTATTTAGTATTCAGAATACCTGCGTGGCCACAATGAACTACATTAAAATGTAGATTTTTATTTCTTTTTAATTTTATCATTTAACGTTTTAAATATTAAAAATAATTTAATTAACATTTTCAATTTTCTCAACATTTGCGAGGGAACCTTCAAGTGAGTGTTTAGTATTCAGAATACCTGCGTGGCCACATTTAACTACATTAAAATGTAGAATTTTTTTTTCTTATTAATATTATCATTTACCTTTTAACTTTTTAAATATTAAATTAAATTAATTAACATTTTCACTTTTTTGAACATTTGCGAGGGAACCTTCAAGTGAGTATTTAGTATTCAGAATACCTGTTTGGCCACAATTAACTACATTAAAATGTAGAATTTTTTTTTCTTTTTAATTTTATCATTTAACTTCTTAAATATTAAAAATAATTTAAATAACATTTTCAATTTTCTCAACATTTGCGAGGGAACCTTCAAGTGAGTATTTAGTATTCAGAATACCTGCGTGGCCACATTTAACTACATTAAAATGTAGAATTTTTTTTTCTTTATAATTTTATCATTTAACTTTTTAAATATTAAAAATAATTTAATTATCATTTTCAATTTTCTCAACATTTGCGAGGGAACCTTCAAGTGAGTATTTAGTATTCAGAATACCTGCGTGGCCACATTTAACTACATTAAAATGTAGAATTTTTTTTTCTTTTTAATTTTATCATTTAACTTCTTAAATATTAAAAATAATTTAAATAACATTTTCAATTTTCTCAACATTTGCGAGGGAACCTTCAAGTGAGTATTTAGTATTCAGAATACCTGCGTGGCCACATTTAACTACATTAAAATGTAGAATTTTTTTTTCTTTTTAATTTTATCATTTAACTTCTTAAATATTAAAAATAATTTAATTATCATTTTCAATTTTCTCAACATTTGCGAGGGAACCTTCGAGTAAGTATTTAGTATTCAGAATACCTGTTTGGCCACAATTAACTACATTAAAATGTAGATTTTTTTTTTCTTTTTAATTTTATCATTTAACTTCTTAAATATTAAAAATAATTTAATTATCATTTTCACTTTTCTCAACATTTGCGAGGGAACCTTCGAGTAAGTATTTAGTATTCAGAATACCTGCGTGGCCACATTTAACTACATTAAAATGTAGAATTTTTTTTCTTTTTAATTTTATCATTTAACTTTTTATATATTAAAAATAATTTAATTAACATTTTCACTTTTCTCAACATTTGCGAGGGAACCTTCGAGTAAGTATTTAGTATTCAGAATACTTGCGTCTGCGTGGCCACAATTAACTACATTACTGTGACGGTATGGTTAAACACAAGCATATAAATGTCTGTTTATTTGAGGAAGGACATTTTATATTTAGTCTTAAATAACAAACTTAGGTAACAAACCTTTTGTCTTTATATGCATTTTAATTGTCCCTTCAACTAGAGAAACAGAGAGAGAGAATAAGAAATTCCTTGTATCGCCTGTATTATCTATTTTTTTTGTATTTATTTACTAGCTGTACCCATGACTTCATCCGCGTGGAATTTCACTTTATTTTTCTAAAATTTTTATTTTAGAAAAATGAGTGATTTTAGAAAAAATTAGTAACTTAGGCTACTTTTGTAGCCTAAGTTACTCATTACATCAGTTACCTGCCAATAAAAGTCCCGTCAAAATTGGTCCAGTCAGTCAGGTCCATTTCAGAGATTAGTCAGAACAAACAGACAGATAGACAAAAATTGTAAAAAAAAAATATTTCGTTGTATGTACCCCATATTGTATGGTATTCATATGTATGTAATAAAAAACTTTTATTGTATAAAAAAAAATATATTATTTTATCTTATACATGTTAGTCTATAAGTTATTTATAATACATTGGACCCGCGGTAATCCGGCCCCTCTTGTAATCCGACATTGTCTATTATTTGTTATTGAATATTACTTTGACAATATACTTCAGAGTGCATATACATAAATACATATATAACATAGAATCTTATCACTGGATCTGTAATTTGTCGGATTACAAGATACTCTTTTGTAAAAATTCCGAACTATAAGCAGAGGACCCTTAAGCAGCACTCTATAATCCGACAAATACGATGGTCCGACACTGCCCTGTATGTATATAATATAAAGAATCATCATTGGATCTATAATTTGTCGGATTACAAGGTACTCTTTTGTAAAAAATTCCGGACTATAAGCAGAGGACCCTTAAGCAGCACTCTATAATCCGACAAATACGATGGTCCGACACTGCCCTGCAAAACGTTTGTCGGATAACCGGGGGTCCACTGTATATGTATATAACATAAAGAATCATCATTGGATCTATAATTTGTCGGATTACAAGGTACTCTTTTGTAAAAAAATTCGGACTATAAGGGGTCTTAGGCAGTACTCTATAATCCGACAAATTCGATAGTCCGACACTGCCCTGCAAAATGATTGTCGGACTACCGGGGGTCCACTGTATATGGGCATATATGGGTAGATATTTATAATATGTAGCCTGAGCGACATCTATACATATAAATAAAATTGGAGTGTCTGTTTGTAATATTAATTACAAACGGACACTACAATTTTAAAAATATCAATATTATAAATATCTTATAGACTAAATTGCATAAGATATAATAATAAAATTTAATTCAAATTGTCTGTGTGGTGATGGTACTGGAGACGGTAATCTGCCACGGTAGCGTCGATACACCAGTTCTTCGGCCAGTTCTTCTCAAGTTTCTTGCCAGTTCCTCTCAATTGGATCTATATACTGAACTGGACGGTAGGGAAAAAATATCTTATATATAAAATTTTCGTGTCCCAATGCTAGTTACCATACTCCTCTGAAACGGCTTCACCGATTTTCATGTAATTTTATATGTATGTGCAGTAGATCTGAGAATTGGTTACTATTTTTCATATCCCTAAGTGATAAGGGTTGTTCACCCCTAACATTTATTTTTTGGACCAAATTTTTATTTTTGTTTTATTTATATATATGGCATTAAAAATACATACAACCCTAAATTTTCACCCTTCTATCACCAACCCCTATTTTTTAATACCGATTTTAATTTATATGCCAAAACAACGTTTGCGGGATCAGCTAGTAATATATATAAACATTGACGTTCATAAGCGGCTAAAATGTCCTACATAAATAAATGATTTATGAATTTGAATTTTTTTTTTTAATCGATTATACTATCGAAATCAATCGATTAATTAATAACGGTTTTTTGACAAAGACTGTCACAGCCCTATGTAGAAGCACAGATAACATAATTAGTGAACAGACCCGGTTCGCAATTACCGTATCGTTTATCACGCATCGTGATCCGCCGCTGAGTGTGCGCCTTTTTTTGTCATTCAACCACTGTCACTTTCGTCCAGCTTTCTTAAAATCTATCATATGGAATGATAATATACTTAGAAAGTGATTTATTGTTCGTGTTAAAAGCTTTTATCTTTGCAAAACAGCGTTTAGTGTTATCGCGTCTTTACACTGATAGATCGGTGCTCGGTGTTTGACTAATTACACTCGTAGATTAAATTTATAGGTATATGTTTAATATATATATATTAAATGGCATTAATAAATTATTATTTCACTAGCTACTCCCCCCAACTTCGCACGAGTGTACATGTATTATTATATATATAAACCTTCCTCTTGAATCACTCTATCTATTAAAAAACCGCTTCAAAATCCGTTTCGTAGTTTTAAACATATAAGCTTAAATATGTATATAGGGATATAATACATAGGGACGGACAGATAGCGACAGCGACTTTGTTTTATATTATAAAGTCCCGTCAAAATCGGGCCAACCATTAGATAAACAGATAGATAGACAGACAGGCAAAAAAATTGTAAAAAAATGTTATTTTGGTGTATGTACCGTATTTATATTCATATGCATGTAGTAAAAACGATTATTTCAATATAACAAACAGACACTCCAATTTTATTTATATGTATTGATTAGTAAGTTTAGTAAGATTGATAAATATATTTCCTTTCATTTTTTTTTAATAAATAATATATTTTCCAATATTAATATTCTTTTGTATTAACTAAAAATAGGTTGTGATATTTGTGGTCGTAATTTGTAGTTCAACGTTGGATCTAGTTACAATGTTTGCAATAAGTTGCAACACAAGGAGACCGTGCGGCTGTGCTTGCGACACCGAAACTAATCCTTTTGGAGACTGCACTGATATATGGCCACATACCATACTCGTATTGTGATCTCAATGAAGGCAGAATTTCATAAAGATATATAAAACAACCTAGAACATCGCCATTTTGAAAAAATCGTTTTATCACTAAGTGGGAATGTAACGTGGGATTACAGAATTACTATATAATCACTACATCACTGAGGTCATCATAAACCAGGCATCGAAGAATAGAAATATAAGATGTTTATTGTAAACATGTACAACCTTATTTATAAAGAATATGAGCTGAGTTTCTTGAGTTTTTCTCTTCTTGTCAGTTCTTCTCGTATCGAAATCATTCCGAACTGACGGCAGATTTGAAATAGAAATAGAAATGATCTTTATTCATATAAACTTAATATAAGCACTTTTGAATATATCACATTTTTTTTATGCTACTCATTCGGAACGTATACTTCGCATACACAAGTTTCTTGCTTATTCTTCTTGTGAAGACAAGAAGAATAAGCAAGAAACTTGTGTGTTGCTCTTGCAAATTGCTACACACTTAATCTCTGTTCAATCAGATAACATTGTCAGCGTTATAAATTTTAAGTTAGATATTTTCTACAAAAACATTATTGTCATTTATAAATTACTCCTTATTACATCAGCTACCTGCCAAAAAAAGTCAATCAAAATCGGTCCAGCCATTTAAGAGATTACCCGGAACAAACAGACAGACAGAGAGACAAAAATGGTAATAAATGTTATTTTGGTGTATGTACCGTATTTATTCACATGCATGTAGTAAAAAAACGGTTATTTCAATATTACAAACAGACACTCCAATTTTATTTATATGTATAGATAAAGTTTTTTACAAAGAAAATATTTTATAAGACATTTAAATATTTTTTCTGGCAAATTGGGTACAGACTCTGGCAGTTTGTTTTACGAATATATATATATATATATATATATATATATATATATATGTATATTGACGACGAACGTTTAAATAGTTATTTATATACAAATATATATTTACATTCAAATGTTTGTGTCAGCCTGAAAAAAAACTGGCATTGCTACACAAATCATGTACATTCTTGATAAGGCATCGGTAAGGTACGTATTATTGAATGGGAGAAATCCGTCATAGACACGAACTTGTGTAATCGACAGATGGTCGAGCAGATACGAATTAGGAGATCTGAAAGTGGATGCTGTGTAATTGTAAAACAGGTAGAGTAATAATGATATCCCATCAAAAACATAAATGTGAAATGATAGCCGAGTTTAATATTATGATATATGCCTTGATTGTTGACTTCTACGACAAAAGAGGTGAGATCTAAATGGGTGCCAAGTTCAATGGTATGTCCTGAAATGTATTTATAACAATACACTCCTTATTACATCAGCTACCTGCCAAATAGAGTCCCGTCAAAATCCGTCCAGCCATTTCAGAGATTAGTCGGAACAAACAGACAGACAGACAGACAAAAATTGTAAAAAATGTTATTTTGGTGTATGTATCGTATTTATATTCATACGCATGTAGTAAAAAGCGGTTATTTCAATATTACAAACAGACACTCTAATTTTATTTATATATATAGATTTTCAAGATGTTCATTACGTGCTCCACCTACCCTTTTCTTATCTTAATATTACTTTCTCTGCGGACAACAGATTTCCTCCTGTGGAATGAACTACCTGCCGAGGTTCTCTCACGAGACTACAGCATGGGGTTTTTCAAGCAGGGTATATTAAGGTTTCTTAAGGGTCGGCAACGCGCACGTGACACCCCTGGTGTTTCTGGCGTCTATAGGCTTTTTTTTATTATATGACGCTCTTGCTTTCTATAGACCATAAAGTCTATACCCTTTTGCCTTTACTTTTAGAATCTTTTTTTTCTTCCTTTCACCTTCTTCACGAAAATATTATATTGTATATGTGTGTGGTAGTGTAAGTTTTCCTCTTTTCCTTTATACACTACTAGGTTTTGGCCGCGGCTTCGCTCGCGTTAATTTATTCCCTTAGGGATAGAATTTATCAAAATCGTTTCTAAGGGGATGCCTACGTGATAGTAGCTTTATGCATTCAAAATCTCAGCCCGATCGGTTTAAAATTGACAAAGTTTCATACAAACTTTCATCCCCTATTTTATCCCCTTGGGGGTAGAATTAATCAAAATCCTTTCTTAGCGGATACCTACGTCATAACATCTACCTGCATGCCAAATTTCAGCCCGATCCGTCCAGTAGTTTGGGCTGTGCGTTGATAGATCACTATGTCAGTCACCTTTGAGTTATATATATTTAGATTAATTGATGGTGTTCTGAGGCACACTTCAATCTGTCCGGTACTGTGACCATTTACCATCAGATGGGCCGTATGCTTCTTTGCCACCGTAATAGTATAAAAAAACTTTTGTTATCAATGATCCACCTGGCTGCGCTGCAAGGTCGCGCCCACACGCTCCAGTTGATTCATCCGAATCTTGTGCCCATAAATTATATGATAATTAATGTATTTATTCATTCTTGTAATATATTATTGCTTTTGGTTTTTAAATGAGACATTTGCAAATATTTCCGTCTGTGAAATATACTCGTATGTTTTTTAAATTTATGTTTACTACCTGACTCCTGCATCTTCGTCTGCATCCACTTTGGTGCTTGATATTTATCATTACATTTCGCTCAATTTATATAATATCTTTTTAAATTATAGACTATATGTTATTCTGATGTGTAAGCTATATTATTGTAAAGTTTCGTCAAACTCCGTTCAGTAGTTTTTGCGTGAAAGAGTAACAAATATTCATCTGTACTCACAAAGTTTCGCGTTTATAATATTACTCTAGCTGTGCCCGCGGTTTCACTCGCATTAAATTTCAATATAAAATATAGTCTATGTGTTATTTTGATGTATAATGTATATTACTGTAAAGTTTCATCAAAATCCGTTCAGTAGTTTTTGCGTGAAAGAGTAACAAACATACATACTTACAAACTAAACTTAAAACTAATATTACTAGGAGTAGCCGCGTTAAATTTCAATATAAAATATAGTTTATGTGTTATTCTGATGTATAACATATATTAATATACAGTTTAATTAAAATCCGGTCAGTAGATCTTACGTGAAAGAGTAACAAACATCCATCCAATTATACATCTATACTTAGAAACTTTCGTGGTTATAATATTAGATTTTTTTTATTGGGTTGTATGGGCTATTGTCAGGTGCATGGACCTGTAGCACTGCGACCTACATAGATCTATTGTGCTCGCCTTTTCAAAGTTCGCTACCTAGACCCGTCAGGGACAAGAATTGAAGGATATTCTTAGGAGCGATGGTTTTATCTCCTCGGGATAGAGTGTAAAATTTCCAAAAGAGATATTTTGTTTATGCATGAGTGGGCTACAACCACTTAGGATGTCATGTGAAAATCTGCATATATTATTAAGAAGTAAGAAAAGATGGTTATGACTATGACATATTCTTATAACAATTGTTATATAAAAGCGAGGTGTAACCAGCACGCACCAAAACAAACGGACGTGCGCGCGCGGAGGCGCCGGCGCGGGCACGTCGTGCGCACGCGCACACAGCGCCAGCACGCGACGCTGCGCGCGCATTCTATCCAAGTACAATAGACTAGCTACTCGCCCCGGCTTCGCCTGGATGTACATGTATTATATATATAAACCTTCCTCTTGAATCACTCTATGTATTAAAAAAAAGCTTCAAAATCCGTTGCGTAGTTTTAAAGATTTAGGCATACATAGGGACAGACAGCGACAGTGACTTTTTTTATACCATGGAATGACTAGCTACTCGCCCCGGCTTCGCCTGGATGTACATGTATTATATATATAAACCTTCCTTTTGAATTACTCTATCTATTAAAAAAAGACAATTGAAAATCCGTTGCGTAGTTTTAAAGATTTAAGCATACATAGGGACAGACAGCGACAGCGACTTTATATTATTACTATTACATCGTTTTCGGCGTACAATTTACATCCATAGACTCATATGGACGACTCTAGATTAATGTTGGTCATTTTTTACACCATATTATACATTTAAACATTTGAATTTCTATTGTGGTCCATAAAAGTTAATAACAGTAGTTAATGCTAGGTCGGTGCGGGGCGCGGGCGGGGCGAAACTGATGCGTGGGCGCCGGTGACGTCAGAACTGCCGCAACCCTTATATGGCAGCACTCTCGTACAGCCTGTCGAACCCTAGCGGTGCCCTCAGTCGTATCCGTCAGGCGGGAGTTGGCCTTCAGCCGCTCCATAGAATAGAATAGAATAGAATAGATAATCATTTATTCAAATAAACTTAATTTAAGCACTTTTGAATAGTCATAACAATTTGTTTTTTATCTACCATACCATACCATAAGTCCTTCCGCGGGTTGTAGTGCAATCTGCACTCGTCCTCTATCGTCCGGTGAAGCTGTAAAGGCCAGCTGCGGCCAACAGCGTTAGAGTAGTCGAAAAAAAAAATAAGTCTCCATACTGACAATATCTGAATAATGAATTGAATGATGCTGGGTATGAACACTAGAAATATACATGAACTAGCTGACCCGCCCAACTTCGTCTGCTCATCCTGCACTGAGCCGTAGTGCTGCATCACACTTACTTGACATTTATCATTATATTTCACTCAATTTACATAATTAATAATTTACATATTTTTAAATTATAGCCTATATGTTATTCTGATATATAAGCTATATTTCTGCAAAGTTTCATCAAAATCAGTTTAGTACTTTTTGCGTGAAAGAGTAACAAACATCCATCCATACTTCACAATTATTTCGTTTATAATATTAACTAGTTGACCCGCGCAACTTCGTCTGCGTTTCATTTTCCCACCTTTTGCAATATTTTTCATTGCAGCTCCGCTCCTATTGGTAGTAGCATAATGTTATATACATTAAAACCTTCCTAGACAAATGGACTATTCAACACAAAAAGAATTTTTCAATTCGAACCGGTAGTTCCTGAGATTAGCTCGAACAAACAAACAAACAAACTCTTCAGTATTATTAATATGGATTAGTATGGATAAGATTATTAATTATGTAAATAGAGAAATTAAAATAGAATTTACAACACAAGCGCATGACAATATTATAAAAAATAGATAAATAGCAATTTTTTATTTATTTTTTTATAAGAAAAGTACAATCTACAACCATTACGCCCGGTGATTTAACATGTTCTTTCACTGTCAGAGAGAAACATTATCATGACCTTTTGGCGTTTTTTTTTTACAGTAGATACCTGTTTAAGAATACTATTTTGATATTCTATATTAATATGACCTTGTTTCCTCAAAAGCTTATATAATCCTGACGACTCTATTCAGAGACGACAATCCTCTCGCAGAACAAGTTTTCGTGACAAAACAAAAAACATTTTTAGCATGAATTTATTGTTGATTGTCATCTCTCTGACAGTCTGTGTAAGTAGTGTGTCCGTATGTGTATTTATTATAATTGTTGAATAAAGAATTTATCTATCTATAATAATAATATAATAACATAATAGGCTGTTATCTTAGATATGTGCAATAGTCCGTTGCTTCCTAAACGCCATATAATGAACCATCAAGCAAAATAAAGTAATGAGAGACTTGACATGTACCGTCCTCGGTACTAATCACCAGCTTCAGCTGTGAAAAATAGATAATTAGAATCTCAGGACAATTCACACAGCGCCATCTGGACCCAAGTTAAGCTAGCTAAAGCTTGTGTTATGGGTACAAAACGAAAAAAATTTTAATATTTGTATCAGTTATCTAACTGATACAAATATTAAATTTTTTTTCGTAAATACATATTGTACATAGAAAACACCTAGACCGATACAAACAATCAAACTCATGAATACAAATGTTTGCGCCGTGCGAGGAATCGAACCCGCGACAATTGGACGTAAAGCGGTGTGCTAGACGCTAGACCACCGAGGTCGTCATATCTGTCTATCCTTGATCAAACATACAAAAGTAAATATATATTCTTTTATGAATGATAATGGAATGCGCCTGCGCTAACGGTATACGCTGGCGGGGCACCAGTGGAGGATGATAAGATGAGCATGAGGTCAGGTCAGTTAGCCCATCGTGACAAATTCACCAGGAATTTACCATGATGGTTGCAGGCGAACAGCGTGGAGGTCAACCTGACACGGTACATGGTACATCGCTGTATCTTCGCGAGTGTACATATATTATTCATATAAACCTTTCCCTTGAATCACTCTATCTATTGCTAAAAACTGCATTAAAATCTGATGCGTAATTTAAAAGATATAAATGAACAGACAGCGAAAGCTATTTCATTTTATACTATGTAAAAATATCAGAATCGAAGTATGTATCTTTATTCATGTAGGTCTATTACAGACTCTTACGATAGATATGTCAAATCTATAGTCAGGTCGGAGTGCTATCGAGCTGAGAACTGAGTTTCTTACTCAGCTCGTATTCTTTTCAAATAAATACATACATCTATATATCATTATCATTACACAGTATAAAACAAAGTCGCTGTCGCTGTCTGTCCGTTCCTATGTATGCTTAAATCTTTAAAACTACGCAATGGATTTTGAAGCGGTTTTCTTTAATAGATAGAGTGATTCAAGAGAAAGGTTTATATGTATATTATATGTACACCCAAGTAGCTAGTTATTCATATAAACCTTTCTCATGAACCACTTCTATATACAGCTAAAAACTTCATTAAAATCCGTTGTGTAATTTATAAGACAAAAACGAACAGACAGCGAAAGCTATTTCATTTTATACTATGCAAAAATATCAGACACAAAATATCTTTATTCATGTAAGTCTATTACAGACTCTTATGATATGTCAAATCTACCGTCAGCTCGGAGTGCTTTCGAGCTGAGAACTGACAAGAAACTCAGCTCGTATTCTTTTCAAATAAATACATAATGATATAAATACATACAACAGAGATTAAGTGCGTAGCGGTTTCTATGTTGATTGTCGCATGCCTAATCATTGTCATTACAAATATAATTAAATGAATATTTATTTAAAAGAGCAACACACAAGTTTCTTGCTTATTCTTCCTGTGATGAATCTGCATTCCGAATAATAATGATAATAATAATTTAATTTGCTCAAAAAAGGCAGTATAAAAGTTGGTAATTAAAACTTAGTATCATGTGTTTTGCCATAGTAGTGGCATGCAAAATAGTATTGTTTAAAATTATACATAATTAACTATACAGAGAGTTAAATAGGTAAATAGGTAGTAATAATAGGTAAATAGGTAGTCTCTCTAGTCAATATTTATATATTGTCAAAAATTTTCTTTAAACTGTAAAATTCCTTATTTTTTAACCATTCCCGTGATGTCTTATTAAATAATATTTTGTTATTCGTCTTCAATGTCTCAGGAATACAATTATAAATTCTTATACACATATTTTCACAGTTTTTTATGTACTGTGTCATTGTATTGGTTTTTGCAAGTACTATTAGGATTTCTGGTATTTCTAGGATAAATGTCCTGAGCTTTCGTAAATGAATTTAGAAAGAAGAAAGAAAGAAAATTTTGTTTTACAAAAACATCTACCTCCTATATATAAAGCGATGGAAGAGTCAATAGTCCAAGTTCTCTGAAACGTGCCCGACATGACTGAGCGGTAGAATAAAAAAACTTGACTATATTAAGTTTATTTGAATAAAGATTATTTCTATACATCTATATAGATATGTGATAATGACATTTCAATATTGGCAGCTTACAAGGCGTCAAGTTAAACGTTGGCGATTGTAGGAATAACTTGTGACTTCAACGCATGAATAAAGTCATTGCGTGGGCGCTGCCTGCCATGAACACTTCCCTTGTGCATAAGATTAAGTGATGTTTGCTTATTTTAGGATTTACGACTATAATGTTAGTCTAGGATAAGCCATTATGATTTATGACACAAGGTAACTGAGATGTTTTGTTTATAATAAACTAAACTAATCTACCCACCCCAGTTTCGCTATATAAATAAAATTGGGGTTTTTGTAACCGTTTTTTACTACATGCATATGAATATAAATACGGTACATATACCAAAATAATATTTTTTACAATTTTCGTCGCTCTGTCTGTTTGTTCCGGATAATCTCTGAAATGGCTGAACCGATTTTGACGCGACTTTTTTTGGCAGGTAGCTGGTGTAATAAGGAGTAACTTAGGCTATTTTTATTTTAATTCCACGCGGACGAAGTCGCAGGAACAGCTAGTTATTCATGTAAACCTTTCTCTTGAATCACTCTATTAAAAAGAACCGCTTCAAAACCATTGCGTAGTTTTGCATGCTTAAATCTTTTGAGCATACATAGGGACGTACAGATAGCGACTTTTTACTATGTAATGAAATAATGATGATACGTTTCGTCAATCGTTTGATATCATAATGAAGTATATTTTGCCTGATTTTACATCATAAAGAATGCTATTTATTTTTTCGAGTGGATTCACTGAAAATCAGCGCTGCAGTGACACGCTGCGGCACCAGCTGAGTGGAGGCCCTTTCAGCTCATAGCGCGATATTAGTTTTTAAGTTTTCTATATTTTTACTCTGTATTATAATGCTAAATATTTTTTTTTCATACATTTTGTATTCTCGAATTACTTCGATATTATTCATAATATTTTTTTTTTCTTCATACATTTATTATGTAGCGGTTATTATGTAGTGGTTCTGTACACAACCTTACTATCGAAAGGCTGGATCCATTTAGAAGGGACTTTCATTCGTAGTTAGCTAATATTATAAAGAGTAACTTAGGCGTAATTAATTTAAGAAATTTTAATAAAATAAATATTAAATTTCACGACGAACTCGCTAAGAGACATAGTCGGGATTCAAAATTGGGAGAATAGAGTGACCACCAGCATAATCATTGCGATACAAAGAACAAAAAATTTAATCAGTGTTCATAACCTGAACAGACAGACCCGTTCACGAGTATGACGTATGAGCCAGCCATCGTTGCACTCAACCATATTTGAGGGCCCACCACGCCGCCACAAGTTTGAACTTTATAGCGAGCATGACTGTTTCAGGTTAGTCCACTACGTCAATTATATTATTATATAGTAAATTTAAAACTTAAAAAAAAAAGTAATTCAATTGAAAATCTTGCCAGTTCTTCTCATTTGGATCTATATACTGAACTGGACGGTAGGAAAGAAAATATAATATTGTTCATATATGTGTGTGTATGGTATATTTTTGTATATATATATATATTTGTGTATATTTGTAGGAATATTTATGTATTTACATGTGTATATTTATATATTTATTCATGTATATTCTATAAAATATTATAATATTGTTTTGCACCGCAAAATTGGGAGAATAGAGTGACCACCAGCATAGGCAACTTACCTCTCCACAACTCATGGTTGACTGGTAGAAAATGCCATTAGGTGTTAAGTCCGCCATATGTACTTTTTACCTGTGTATGACGTGCATTAAAGTTATTAAAATAAAAAATAAATAAATAATATATAAAAAAATTACGTTCATAAGCGGCTAAAATGTCTTGCACGAATAAATGATTTTTGAATTTGAATTTGATTTACCTATTAAAAAAAACACTGTATAATTTAGAAGTAGGTACCTAATTACTTTTTGATGTCGTAATTAACTCGTGCTGGTGGTGTAACCAACAGCAGGTACGATGTTCCTGACAGTGACAATAGCTGGTCACCGTTATTGCGCACTGTCCAGTCGCAGTTCCGTCCAACAGCACCTTGTATAATTACCACACTATTGTCTAGTGGTATTTCTTCGTGGTAGTTTTTGACATTATTAGTAAATATAGCCTTTTATGGGAATTAAAGATATTAAAACTATATAACTCAAAGGTGACTGACGTAGTGATCTATCAACGCACAGCCCAAATCACTGGACGGATCGGGCTGAATTTTGGCATGCAGGTAGATGTTATGACGTAGGCATCCGCTAAGAAAGGATTTTGATTAATTCTACCCCCAAAGGGATGAAATAGGGGATGAAAGTTTATATGAAACTTTGTCAATTTTAAACCGATCGGGTTGAGATTTTGCATGCATAAAGCTACTATGACGTAGACAACCCCTAAGAAAGGATTTTAATAAATTCCATCCTTAAGGAGATAAATTAACGCGAGCAAAGCCGCGGGCAAAAGCTAGTTATTATTATATGACGGTACTTATATAACCCTTGAAGGAAGGAATTCTCAAAGTAATAAATATATTAAACAAAATATCTATTCCTATGTATATAGGTATCCTAAAAGTAATAAAGGATGTAGTAAAAAAAATAACATTTACTAAATAATAAATAAATTATTCTGTGATTAATCAATTTTAGAAAGACATAGGATGCCACTGTCCGATATTAGGCATGTTTTTAGACGACAACATATTGATATTGTTGTATGTATAGATTCGAAGTCTAATATAATAAAACATCAATGATTTAAACACTTTATTGCCATATCAATAAAGTGTTTTATCTAACATTTATGGACATTTTGTTACACCTATGCATTTTTGGATGCCATATTGACAAGACCCGTTCTCGAATCGGTGCATGCTTGGCCTTTATCGAATTGAAATAAATAACATACTTATACTAATTACGGTTATATGTGTCGACTCGCGTCGCTTTCTAAGAATGCGGCCGATAAATTTTATCTGTGGACCACGAAACCTGTGGGAGAGGGATGAGGGAGGAGTAGGTGCGCGGGCGCATCCCACGGTAGACTTCGACGGCGCTCCGGGGCCGACTCGCAGGCTCCACTCGAGTCAACGCTCAGTGATCGCTCGGACGCAACGAGTTACACACGTTCTATAACGCCTGTCCCCACCGCGAAACCGACCGACCCCGAGTGACCTGTACATACCGAGCGGTCGACACGAACGAAACGACTTCGCAAAGACGTTTAAACATTTTTATTAATACTAACACGCTTAACTTTAACAACGTGAGCTTATTTAACTGTTTATTATAAGTTATAATTAACATAAAGGTGAAAACGAAATCAGCGAACTGTGCACTGGGAAACGCTGGCGATTTTTAAATGGTCGACTGTTGGGACTGAGGGACAGGGGAACGACTCGCAGCCAGTGCCGGGCAGGCGACTCACAGGTGAGTGAACATACTGGTCTATTAACATTATATGAGTTTTTATGTCACCCAGCTGAGTGGCTGAGTACATAGTTGTTTGGTTTGTAATGCAGTTGCAGTTCATAATTCCATAGTTTTGATATTTATAAATTATTTGACACTTGCAATTGTGGCGTACCTAGTTCATATATGCAATTGTCAAAATGTTTTTTTTTCTCTTTTTTGGCTCCGGTGTCAAATTGTTAATCACAAATCTTAAATAGATAGAAATCTTAAAAAATAGATTCTATTTATAGTCTGAAACTTAATATTGATAGAATTCTTCAATATTTAGGTACTATTTATTAATTTCACGTTTAGTTTAGAAATATTAAAAAATTCTATTTGTAGCCTCAGTTGATAGGGTCAATGTTACTATTTATTAATTTAAAGTTAGTTATTGTCTTAAATCTACATACAATACACTCACTGAAATATTATGCAGTCATATTCGTGGAAATATTTAATTTTAATCCATACTATTTACGATTTTATTTTTACCTAGACTATTTTTTTTTCATTTTATTTAATATTTTACGGCTCTGGATATAAGTCCTTTTTAGCCCAACATAAAATACAATTTTTTTATTGTGTTGCCAGCTGTTAGTAGCTGAATAATATTTATTTAACTATATTATCTTAAGAAGTAATTATAATTGTAACCTACGTTAAATAAATCGTCTGATGTCGCGCCATCTTTACAATAATATCAGTTTCGTGTACGCGCATACATTATTCTTTTTCGTGCATTTCTCCATGTTTTCTTTGTGAGCCGTGTGTCGTATAGGGATGTGACAGTCTGTGTAAAAATCGATTATTATTTTACCGATTATTTTTGATAGCACAATCATTCAATTAATTCATAATCGATTATTATTCTGCATCCCTAATTTTTAGACACTAACTTGTGTGTTGGTGTAGTTTTTTTTTAGATCATTAGATTTTTTATAGATAACAACATAACAATGTTGAATTTTTAATTTTGAATAATTAGTTGTATAAAAAATTAATGTTTAAATGAAAAATCTTGATTTTGTTTTATCTAAGTGATCTTCTCAAAATCACATTTTAATTTGACATATTAAAAATTACTTTTTTTCTTAATACTGGCATATAACAATACCAAAAGAGATTATATATATATTGTTGCCGATACTATCCTTTTATATATATAGTTATTACTTTTTTATTACCTTTTTATAATTGACATCCTCTTCAAACATATAAATGCTATAACATCTGAACGTAAGTTTCGTTCCTAACACATATATCAATTAAACATAGTCGATTTTTAGAATATTAAAATCAAATCGATAAATCACATTTTTATTGGACAATAATCGATTTATTTTCTGTAATCGATTAATTTTCCACGTCCCTAGTGTGGGCTAATTAGATGCACGTATTCATTATTGTTATTGTGACTGGTTATGAATATCTTTCGAGTGGTTTTGGCTTTTGGTATTCGGATGCTTGTTTGCACACTAGCGTACGCGGCCGGCTTTGTTCGGCTACCGCTAAAACAAACACCATTGTCGACCGATAGCTGTTTACTCGTTTACTCATCTGTTTCTTGAATTCTTGTGATAATTGTTGTTATGTGTGTACGTACGATGCTATCTGTTGTCATTTTGATGTCAATTTAGTTATTATTTTATCAAATTCTCTAATAGATACTTAACTAATTTAATTAATGATAATCAAACAAACATTTATTTAATTAATAAGTAGGTATATAATCTACTAGATGTGCCCGCGACTTCGTCCGCGTAAATTATCGATACTTATATGTAACCTTTCATGTCCCCTTTCAACCCCTTACTACCCTTTTTTCGGATAAAATATTTTTTTAGACCTGAAGAACCTGAGAAGTACAAACGAAAGAAACCTGAGAAAGTACATAGGGTTATGTACTTTCTCAGGTTCTAGACTACCTATGTACCAAATATCATTTAAATCATTTAAATTAATCTATAGTTTTGGCGTGAAAGCGAGACAGACAGACAGAGTTACTTTCGCGTTTATATTATATATTAAGGATATATTATTACTGGTAGTCGTTTTTACGAAAATTAAAAAGTTGGTTGGTAATGTATATTAATAAGTAAGTAAAGCAATAACTGTACCCATTTGTATGAATTTGCGCGGACGGAGATGTATGACATTTGGCACATTATAGCAAAATACAATTTTTTTTTATTTGGATAGTCAGACGGCCTCGGTGATCTAGCGGTTTAGTACATCATACATAGTAGTGCGGTAGATTAAAAAAAATGTGATGACTATTCAAAAATGCTTCAATGTAAGTTTATTTGAATAAATTATTTTCTATTCTATTCTATTCTAATTTCTTTATATGTAAATCCATCAAAAACTACCGTCTCTCGGATTAAGTTGTGTTTGTTACCCGTAATTCCATCACCAGAGAGTCAGTATACCTATTAAACTACAGCAATATAGTCAACTTTTTTTATATGTAAATCCATCAAAAACTACCGTCTCTCGGATTAAGTTGTGTTTGTTACCCGTAATTCCATCACCAGAGAGTGTGTGTTTATTCAAAACATTAAACATATGATCGTGTGATGTATGGTTATTGTAACATTACGTGTTATATCAACAATTTGGAATCATCCGAGCAGAAATGTAAAATCCAAACTGAAACATATCCGGACGGCCTTCGTCTACCGGGTTAACATACCGCTTAGGGGAGAAGGGGGCTGTTTTTTTTTAAGGATGATAATGGAATGTTGCACCCGCCTGCGCTAACGGTTTACGCCGGCGGGCCATCAGTGGAGGATGATAAGATGAACATGAAGTCAGGTCAGTTAGCCCTACGTGACAAATTCACCAGGAATGTATCACGATAGTTTCCAGGGGGAACCGCGTGGAGGTCGATCTGACATGGTACATTGCTAGCAATGGGTTCATTAGTCCACATTACTAACAATGCCCTTCCCCCGGGGGCTGTTAGTAATGGAAACTAGTAATTCCCATTGCTACCAATATACCATGTTAGGTCGACCTCCACGCGGTTCCTCCTGGAAATCATCGTGATAAATTCCTAGTGAAAATCTCACGATGGGCCAACTGACCTGACCTCATGTTCATCTTATCATCCTCCACTGGTGCCCCGCCAGCGTAAACCGTTAGCGTAGACGGTGTACCATTTCATTATCATCAAAAAAAACACTCCGCTTTACTTCCTCGACCATATGGGTTCAATTCCTCGCATGGCACAAACATTTGTATTCATGAATATGATTGTTTGTATCGGTCTGGATGTTTTCTATGTATAATATGTATGTATTTACAAAAAATATATATCTATGTATATGTATCAGTTATCTAGTACCCATAACACAAGCTTTAGCTAGCTTAACTTGGGTCTAGAAACCGCTGTGTGAATTGTCCTGAGATTATTATTATTATAATGTCAAATTTCATTCAAACAACAAATAGACACTTTTCATTTAAATTACAGAATCAATAAGGTTTGGAAATCATATTGTATTGATTATTATCTTAACTGTATTTCACTGAGAAACGTAACAGAGAAAAAACGTGACGAACTGACGGAAAGTCACAGATTATTTGATAATAGCGTTGCATCCTTGTAAGCAATGAATTGTGAAACTGCATTCCATACGGCAGATAACAGTACAAATGTCAGGTTGGTCGAGTGGTCTAAGGCGCCAGATTCAAGCTCTGGTTCCCGAGAGGGAGCGTGGGTTTTTTTTTTATGGATGATAATGGAATGGTGCACCCGCCTGCACTAACGGTATACGCTGGCGGGGCATCAGTGGAGGATGATAAGATGAGCATGAGGTCAGGTCAGTTAGCCCATCATGACAAATTCACCAGGAATTTATCACGATGGTTTCCAGGGAGAACCGCGTGGAGGTCAACCTGACATGACATTGCTAGTAATGGGGTCATCAGTCCACATTACTAACAATCTTCTTTCCCCCCGAGAGCGTGGGTTTATTTTTTTTTTGTATATGATAATGAAATGGTGTACCCGCCTGCGCTAACGGATTACGCTGGCGGGGCACCAGTGGAGGATGATAAGATGAGCATGAGGTCAGGTCGTAACAAATCCACTAAGAATTTATCACGATGGTTTCCAGGGGGAACCACGTGGAGGTCAACCTGACATGGTACATTGCTAGCAATAAGATAATGAATCCACATTACTAACAATCCCCTTTCCCCCCGATGAGTCCGTTTTTTTTTTTATGTGATAATGAAATGGTGCACCCGCCTGCGCTAACGGTTTACGCTGGCGGGGCACCAGTGGAGGATGATAAGATGAGCATGAGGTCAGGTCAGTTAGCCCATCGTGACAAATTCACCGGGGATTTAACATGATGGTTTCCAGGGGAAACCGCGTGGAGGTCAACCTGACGTGGTACATTGCTAGTAATGGGGTCATGTGTCCACATTACTAACAAGTTATTTATTAGAGCGTGGTTTTTTTTTTATGGATGATAATGGAATGGTGCACCCGCCTGCGCTAACGGTTTACGCTGGCGGGGCACCAGTGGTGGATGATAAGATGAGCATGAGGTCAGGTCAGTTAGCCCATCGTGACAAATTCACCAGGAATTTATCACGATGGTTTCCAGGGGTAACCGCGTGGAGGTCAACCTGACGTGGTACATTGCTAGTAATGGGGTCATGTGTCCACATTACTAACAATCTTCTTTCCCCCCGAGAGCGTGGGTTTTTTTTTTTATTGATGATAATGGAATGGTGCACCCGCCTGCTCTAACGGTATACGCTGGCGGGGCACCAGTGGAGGATGATAAGATGAGCATGAGGTCAGGTCAGTTAGCCCATCATGACAAATTCGCCGGGGATTTAACATGATGGTTTCCAGGGAGAACCGCGTGGAGGTCAACCTGACGTGGTACATTGCTAGTAATGGGGTCATGAGTCCACATTACTAACAGTCTTCTTTCCCCCCGAGAGCGTGGGTTCGAACCCCACACCTGACAGTAGTCGTTTCTTTTGTTGCGGTTGACTGTCATCGATCCCGCGACTACGGCATAGGCTTTGGGTGAGGGACATCTTGGAGTTTTTAGTGAGTAGGAGTCTCACAGTACCTGCGGGCTTCCCCCGGGGCCGGCGGGTCTCCATGAGGGATTTTCTCCAAGTCAAAAAAAAAAATAACAGCACAAATGTTTATAAAAATAATCATTCTAAATGCTGGCTTTTTAAGGCAATGCAACATTTTAAGTGTGTTTAAATTTAAAATGACGACCTCGGTCTATCGGACTAGCACACCGCTTTGCGTCCGCGGTCGCGGGTTCGATTCCTCGCACGGCACACATTTGTATTCATGAGTATTGTTAACTATCGTGTGACGCATTAATTAAGAATGATAAAGTCAGTAATCATGTAACCTGAAACGGAACGTCAGACGCCAGAGCCAAAGTAATCTATGTGACATTGACAAGTGGATGACGGATGATTGAACTTAAGCAGCGTGAGTTTTGGAGCGAAAAAGTTAGAGTGTTTATATTATTATAAAAACAAGAGATAGGTAATTGTGAATATTGTAGGCATTGAGGTGTTTCTCTCCCTGACCAACCGGCATTACGCCTGAGTCATCAGGATACTAGTGATTTTTATAGTATGAAGTATGATTGTTTATTATAACCTTAGGACAATTCACACAGCGCCATCTATACCCAAATTAAGCTAGCTAAAGCTTGTGTTATGGGTACTAGACAACTGATACAAATACATAGATATGTTTGTAAATACATACATATTATACATAGAAAACACCCAGACCGATGCAATCATACTCATGAATACAAAAGTTATTGCCGTGCGAGGAATCGAACCCGCGACCAACTGACGTAATGGTGTGCTAAACCGCTAGAGCACCGAGGTCGTTATATTAAACCATCTCTTTTTACCAGTCAGTTTAAAACGGCATAACTAGATCTTAAGAATTGTGAAAGTTACATTTTACTATATCATATGCATTTGTGGTTTACGGTGAATGTATAAGCAAATCTTAATTAAGTAGGTAGGTACTGGGATGCTGCATAACTGCGTTTATAATTGTCTTATGTAATTGCAGTTAATCCGTTACAATTATAAATATATACGTAATGTAGATTTGATTTTGAAAAAATAATAAAATTTGTGTAAGTAAGTAAGTAAGTCCTTTATTCGCATTACAGACAGATATCTACATAACAAAAAAACACACACAATATCGCGCATTCAACCGGGCGCCTGCGCGCGCCCGGGTGCTCCACACCGGCGCCCCCGGGCGCCCCTCCGATCGATCCTCTGTCCAATTCAAACGGGAACCCCTAGTGGTGCCCTCAGACTAAAGTCGTATCCGTCAGGCAGGAGTTGGCCTTCAGCCGCTCCATAAGTCCTTCCGCGGGTTTGCAGTGCCATCTGCAGTCGCCCCCTAACGTCCGGTGAAGCTGTAAAGGCCAGCTGCGGCCAACAACATTAGCCTAGTCCGAAAAAAAAATAACAATAAAGCCCCAGTGACAGTAGCAGGCTGCGCTGTAATATGCCTTTTTTCAGTAGGCATGCAAATTTTATTAATAAACTTAATAATTACATATATTAATATCTACATTATAACAATTAGATTAATATTACATATTTAAAATTATAGATTATTAGCATTATTACAATTATTATTACTTTATTATTATTTATAATTGAAATAATCGTCCAAAGAGTAAGGAAGTTGTGTGTACATAAGAGAGAATAGAGTAGATCGAGAGAATAGCGTAGCATAGAGGAGTACAATAAAGTACTTTAGCATACTACAATAGAGTAAAACAGAATATATAAAATCCTGAACAACCACGTAGATTCTCCCTTCTTGTTGTCTAAAATTAATTTCTTAGCTAAAGTTCGTATTCCTGTTCGGACCTCTCGTACAATCGCTACGTTTGTACCAATCTTAAAAAGAATTATACACGTAACAATTTCTTTTTTATTATTATTATTATTAAAGCTTTATTGTCCATATATTACAATTATAACTAATATTTTAAGTTAGGATTAATTTATTTTCTTTATATATATGGTCCCATGTGGGTAAAAGCCTCCTCCAGCTTGTTCCATTGTCCTCTACTCACAGCCACGCTCATCCATTTTTACCCGGCCACTTCTTTAATGTCATCAGACCATCTCTCTCTCTTTCGACCTACTCGCCTTTTTCCTGTCGGTCCCCGCCACTTTGTTAGTTGGTAAGTCCACCTTTTGTCTTTGTACCTAGCTACGTGACCTGCCCATTTCCATTTCTATCTTAGGCCATGTTGAAGTGCATCTTTTATTTTTGTCTTCTCGCGAATGACTGTGTTCCTTATTTTATGTATTCTGCGTAGCTTTAGTACACTTCTGTCCATTGCGTGCTGACAGGACAGGACTTTGTTTTTTAATTTTTCCGTATATACCACAGATAACATAATATTACATACAGATACCCCATCCCATACAAGAAAATGGTTCCTTCCTAACTCGGGCTATTCTTCGGGCTATTTTATTTCGGCACGATCTGAAGCAGTTCGGAGTACAAGTGGGTGCTTAGTAATAAGTTATGAAAATAGATGGCAGGCAATTCAGCTTACATGACAGCTGTTTTGCAAAGATATGTATATAATAGATATGTAGGTTACTGTATCGTGTACCTCATTAGGGACGATTCAAGATTCAATGTAAATGTGTAGGTATAATATCGTTAGCCACACTCTGCAGATATACTTACAATGTATATACCTATTATTTTATGGTTTATAATTTACATTCAATGCCTATTTTTTTATATGTTGTAACGCGTTTATACGTTTTTTCTCTGTTTTGATACGTTTATACTCGTACGTATCAAAATCGGGCTTACGATTTTTTATTTCAATCGTTATATGTATGAGACTGATTTTAGCTACAATTAATTTACTGGTATATATATGTATTCTACGATGTATTTTTACCTAATGAGAATTCCGCTATATCTTATATTGTTGGATCGTCATAAAAATAATTAAAATAAGTTGAAGACTATTGCGCTGCGTGCGGTATTCAACGACCAACTGCCGCCGGCCTCCCGTTGCCCAACCGCTACCGGGGTATATTGCTTAGCAACGAGCCAACATACATAGATATGTTTGCAAAGCTATATATATATCTACTTAGAGGTATTATTACAATATATAAATTTTGTATCACAGTGTTAGTTGCCATACTCCCATGATGAAAATTGATATGTATACTTGCCAGGTCTGAGGTAGGGTTGTTATCTATTTTTTATACCCCAAGTCATAATGGTGGCCTACCCCGAAAAATATTTTTTTATATTATGGACAATTTTTTTTTATTTATAATGTTACATTGAAAATACATACGCGCCTAAATTTTCATTCTTTCACCAACCCCTATTTTTAATAGCGATATTCTTAAAAATATTATAAATGCTAAAGTAACAGTCTGTCTATTTGTCTCGCTTTCACGCCAAACATTCTGAATTACTCGTATATCTTTCAATATCTTTAGCGGTATAAACCAGGTTATGTATACTACTAGTATTGTTAGTGAGGGATAAAGTTGATGAACAAAAATAATTTACGTAATTATTCGTATTAAAAATATATTCATCTAATATTTTTGGCATTATTTTTAAGTTTCTTCCAAATACACACACAATATCGGTTTAACATGGGGTGTTATGTACGCTACATTAAAAGATACTTTTTGACATGTATGAAATGTATGTACCTACATTAAAATATAATTTTTGAAATGTATGAAATGTATGAAAGAGGTTCGAACCCCTAGTGTATGTATGTACCTACATTAGAAGATAATTTTTGACATTTATGAAATGTATCCACATTAAAATATAATTAAGTATAAAGTATGAGATGTATGAAAAAAATGTATGTACCTACATAAAAAGTTCATTTTTGAAATGTATGAAATGTATGAAATGTATGAAAGAAATGTATGTACCTACATTAAAAGATAATTTTTGACATGTATGAAATGTATGAAAGAAATGTATGTACCTACATTAAAAGATAATTTGTGACATGTATGAAATGTATGAAAGAAATGTATGTATACATTAAAATATAATTTTTGAAATGTATGAAAGTAATGTATGTACCTACATTAAAATATAATTTTTGAAATGTATGCACCGTAAATAACAATACACGTTAAACATCATACCACAGAGTCATACGCAAGTTAAAAACAAACTGCTATGATATTAATGAGAAAGGAAAATCAATTTATATAGGTATTCGAATTAGGATCGATTTCTCTCTTTTTTTTAAATACTAATTTATTCTTACCTGTTACCTGTTTTCGAAGACAACTACGATTCGTACTCGATATTTTAAATTATTAGAGAAATCGATTTTTCAGTACAAGATGCAAATAACCAACGACACTAATAATGTACTTTAGCATACTATATTCCGTTCTAAAACGGAATATATAATACAAAAACCATGTAAATTTACTTGTTCACAAAATTAAAAGCATCATCGAATAATGCGTAATAAAATCCTGTTATCGATTATTAAAAAAAATCGATAATACATGTATTTATTTATAATATGACAACACTTCATACATAAGTATTATTGGAAATATTATTACTTGCTTGTTCGGCTATTTTTAATTTACTTAAAAAAATTTTATATGTTTAATTTACAATAATTATATATTATGTGTCTTATTATTGGAAAATATAAAAAAGACATGTTAATTAGGCCGATACAAAGACGACAATCCAGTCTATGAAAGCATTTTTAAAACATCAGACCCATATTTCTCACTGATTAAAGTGTTTAAGTACTGGAAAATAACAAAATGAGTAAATATATGAAAATTACTTTTCTAAACGCATTATTTCATTTTAACATGTATATATAACTTTTTAAAAATCTGATTAAACATTTTTGAAAACACAGTTTTGTTTTTAAAACGTTTGCAAAACTGTCCTTAAGTATTCTCGATACCAATCACGCCATCTATATGCAACTTTTAGCAATAATAATGGCTACTTCCTCATTGAGTGCCACTGGTATATACCCATGTTTGGCTTGCATAAGTTTCTTTTATCGATGTTTAAATTTGTACAACAAGGAATACTCAGACCTTGACTTATTTAATAGCTCTCTGAGAGCATTCAAACACAAGATTATAAAAATACAAGAAACTGTTAATATGTAGGCATAACTTTTATTTTATTTTACTTTATTTTTATGTTTTTTTTTTATTGTCATCATTCTATTACAGGACTTTTAAATCTAACACACATATATATTTTCACACACATATCCACATATACAAACTCAACAACTGTATATATTGTATACTAAGATTTATATCCTTTCAACAAGTGTAATAATTACTTATTTGTTTAGTTTAAGTTTCGGCCCTGTTTGGTCTTTTCTATCAACATATTGTTGTATTATATTACTTGTATATTGAATGTTATGTGCCAAAATAAAATAAAAAAATATATATATAAAAATAATTGAAGCGGAGGTATCTAATGTGTCTGATGATTGAGAGGTGCTAAGGGTTTTAATAAGGAAATTACGGAGATAAAAAAAATGCGACTCATGCGACAGCGGTATATAATAGAATGTAACAAATAGAATATGTCAAAGAATATGATTAAAAAATTAAAAAATAGTATAAAAACTTATCAAGGAGTTCGCTACAATAATCTTTATTCAATTATAGTAATGTATGTTCACATAGGACATGTTAAATTAAGTTTAATTATATGTACATTTTAGTGATTATATGTATGTAAAAAATGATTATTTTTAATTATCTACATGTTAAATTAAGTTTAATTATATGTACATTTTATTTTTTCTTTTTTTTTTCGTTTGTTTATTATATTTAGTTAATTAAATAAAGCTTTACGTTTGATGGTCATTAATTACGATTAGTTTAGCACGGCACAAACATTTGTATTCATGAGTATGATTGTGTGTATCGGTCTGGGTGTTTTCTATATATATTGTGTATATATTTACGTAAAAATATTATATATGTATATGTATCAGTTAAATAGTTTATAACAAATATTGTCATTTTTAAAGCTAGAACTTGAATCTGACGACGTTGGATGACGTTGTGTGAATTGTCCAGAGATTTGTATCCCATCGAAAACATAAATATGAAATGATAGCCGAGTTTAATATTATGATATATGCCTTTATTGTTGACTAAAATATTCTGGTCAAGGTCACTATTTTACGCGGACGAAGTCGCGGGTACAGCTAGTATAATATAAGTATATAATTATATAATATGAGTATATAATTTAGCAGACCTTGTTCATGCAGCATCCATGCAACGCAAGGGCAGGTTGCTATAAACCGATCACACCCACGCCCTCCAAGATTGCACTCGCATTAAAACTTATGATGTGATAATACCTACTCATCTCACAGGGTCGGGCAATTATGCATCTTACAGATTTTTTTATGATAAAGGTGTCATGCCTCCGTACCTAGAGATTTCACTGCAAAATCTGATAGAAATAGAAATAATCTTTATTCAAATAAACTTAATATAAGCACTTTTGAATTGTCAAGTTTTTTTTTATTCTACCGCTTATTCGGAATGCAGATTCATCACAAGAAGAATAAGCAAGAAACTTGTGTGTTGCTCTTTTAAATAAATATAGTTTAGAATGTTTATAGGAAAGGATATTATGAATGTTTAAAGGAATATTGTTGTAATCTATATATTATACGTAGAGCAAAAACTTTGTAATTTTTTTTCAAAATAAAACTGCCGCTCTATGTGGTGACAGCCTCGGTGGTCTAGTGGTTTAGCACACCGCTTTAATATCCGTAGGTCGTGGGTTCGATTCCTCGCACGGTACAAACATTTGTATTCATGAGTATGATTGTTTGTAACAGTCTGGGTGTTTTCTATGTATATTATGTATTTATTAAAAAAAAAGTGTCCATATATTTATATCAGTTGTCTAGTACCCATAACACAAGGTCTGCTTAGCTTGGGACTAGATGGCGCTGTGTCAATTGTCCTGAGACATTATTATTATTATTTCGACGTTCCTTTTTCAAAATTATGCAGTTTTTTTAAGAAATGTATAGAATAGAAAATCATTTATTCAAGTCAACTTACATTGAAGCACTTTTTAATAGTATCCTTTTTTTTAATCTACCGCTCATTCGGAAGGCTGTCTCATCACAAGAAGAACGAGCAGGATACTTGGGTGTTGCTCTTTTAAATACCTATTATTATTTCTAAGTAAACATGACTCTTTACGTGTCTCAGCTATCCATAACTCGGTAACTTTGTAACTGACCATCTCAACCGTGTTCGAGTACAAGAAGACTGCTTATCCCCTCCTAGAGGGCGCTAGTGTGCCAACCAATCAGAGCGAACGATCTTATACTCGCTCACAGTTTAACAAATCTTTATAATTATAGATTTCTTAATTGCTACAATTCAGCTTGTTATAATTCTCTAAAATAATATCAAGAATGATAGTTATTAAATTGCATGTTTTTGCTGCAATATTTAATTAATTTTGTTGTTACTTTACATTTTTAAGTACACGTCTATATATATACAACTACCAACTAGAAATTTAATAGTTATTTGTGTTCGGTGAGATCTTTCAACGTATGTACTCTTGGACAGATGGACATACAGATCCTTAATGTGGCGACCTAGGATAGGAAGCAGAAGCGTAGGCAGACAACTGCCAGATGGTCTGATGATATCAGGACGACGACAGGACCGACCTGGACAAGACACGCCACAGACAGACTGAAGTGGAAAATTATGCAAGAGGTATGTCCAGCAGTGGACAAAGATATGCTGAAAGAAGAAGAATGTACTCCTTCCCAGCAAGAAGCAAGCAAACTTAAGAAGCAGCGAAAGGCGTCGGTTCTAAACATGATAAAGCTACAGTCAACAAACATTTAGGAGAGTGACAACCCTATTGCGTCTATGGACCACTAGATGCTGCGTTTGGTTTAACGAGATTATAATCGAAGCCGGTGGCGTCATTTGCACCGAGATGTACTCGAATGTAGTCAGGTGTGTGCAGCCGGCTCGGTTCACATGTCGCTTAGCATTTATTAAAGACTTTGTTTCAGAGATTAGCTGGAACAAACAGAACGACAGACAGACAGACAAAAATTATAAAAAGTGTTTTTTTGGTGTATGATCCGTATATATTCATATGCATGCAGTAAAAAACGGTTATTTCAATATTACAAACAGACACTTCAATTTTATTTATATGTATAGATTGTATTCACACGTTTCGACTTGTAAATATAAACTTACAAGGATTATTTAAAAGAGCAACACACAAGTTTCTCGCTCGTTCTTCTTGTGATGAGACAGCTTTCCGAACGAGCGGTAGATAAAAAAAAATTGTTATGACTATTCAAAAGTGCTTAAATTAAGTTTATTTGAATAAATGATTTTCTATTCTATTCTATTCTATCTACTACCTAAGAGTTACTGTTTTCTTCTGACCTTTTAACCAATACCTAGATGAGTCATAATTGGTTTTTCCATAAAACGTCACAAAGAAATCAAATCACGATTATAAATAGAAATGTTAAACGCTTCTACTTTTATTTGCGCATAGATTATAGAGTTGTATATGTATTTTTTTCTTTAATTTAACACACGCCTATAAATACATACATACTCTACTTTTGAAGAATTATTTATGCAGTAATAAATATTTTAATTTTTGACGACCTCGGTGGTCTAGCGGTCTAGTCTACCGCTTTACGACCGATGGTCGCGGGTTCGATTCCTCGCACGGCACAAACATTTGTATTAATGAGTATGATTGTTTGTATCGGTCTGGGTATTTTCTATGTATAATATGTATGTATTTACGAAAAAAAAAAATATATCTATGTATATGAATATTGTCTAGGACCCATAACACAAGCTTTAGCTAGCTTAACTTGGGTCTAGATGGCGCTGTGTGAATTGTCCTGACATTATTATTATTATTATTATTATTATTATTTTAAATCTATTGAATTATGGGAAAAATACATATGTTATCTATGGTTTCATTAAATTGGAATTGTGTCAATGAAATGTATATCTATACATGTATGTATAGAACATATAAATAAAATTGGAGTGTCTGTTTGTAATATTGAAATAAGCGTTTTTTACTACATGCTTATGAATATAAATACGGTACATATACCAAAATATCATTTATGTCTGTCAGTCTGTCTGTTTGTTCCGGCTAATCTCTGAAATGGTTGGACCGATTTTGACGGGACTTTTATTGGCAGGTCAGCTACCTGCCAATAAAAGTCCCGACAAAAGGAGAGGAAAAGACGAAGGAGTATGAAATTTCTGACACTTATAGCTTATATAGAAGAGGAGTGCAGAATATATATATATTTATTCACATAAAAAGCCTATTACTCACTAAACGATTACTTGAATGACGAGCGTGCATGGCAATAGTTGTTCATGCACGGGATTTTCATTTAATGTTATACATAGACACCTATACAAATATACATTGTAAATAAACTGGCTCTTAAAAAAAGTAATTCAATTGAGTTTCTTGCCAGTTCTTCTCAATTGGATCTGTACCGTACAATTAGTACTGAACTGGACGGTAGAGAAATTTGACGTTCATAAGCGGCTAAAATGTCCTACATGAATAAATGATTTCTGAATTTTAATTTGAACATAATTGTAATACTATAGTAGTATATAGACAACTGTTACAATCTACCATCAGGTTATCAATCTGTCAGTTAGCTTACCATTCAAATTGCATTAAAAAAAGGTAAGCAAGATATAAAATGCCGTTTAGTGCAATCAGAGCTGTTGTAAAAGAAATTGAGACGTAGAGCGGGGTTCCTCGAATCTTTATCGATTTCGTGGAAACGTTCGGCACCTAAATACGTCAACAACACGTAACTGTGGTAATAATAATAATAATAATAATAATAATAATAATAATAATAATAAACTCTTTATTGTGCACATATAAGAAATATAATAAGAAAAAAAAAAACAATAAATAGAAAATTATGAACAAAAGGCGGTCTTATCGCTATAAGCAATTTCTTACAGACAACCTGCAACCTGCTGCTGGACTAACATACACAGAAGAGGTAGATGGCACACACAAGACACTAGAATTATCAATCTAATTAATAGACATACATATATATATATATATATATATAAATAAATATACATACATATATTCAACATATTGGAAGATTTCAGAGTTAAATAGGAAAAAAAAATTGCTTTAGGGACAGACAATGAGACCTTAGACGATTTTTAAATATTGTATGAGGTTGAGCGGATCGAATGGAGAGTGGTAGAGAGTTCCAAAGGCGAATGGCTAATCAGTGAAAGAGTTGGAATAATATGTAGAGGAGTAAAATATTTTTAATTCTGGAGTAGAGGGATGGAAACTGTGGTACTGTTACCACTCTTAACATATTCTTGCAGCCTAACTAATATTATGAACTACCTGATCCCGCGAACTTCCTTCCTTAAAATTATATAAATCAAAAAATTTTTTAAGTTTACTTACGCAATAAATTTCTGAACGCTGTTTAACAGATATCAGCCATTTGTACATAATCTTCCATTTGTTTTTTTAGGGATATTTTTCTTTTTTTTTCTACGACCAGTAAATATTTAGAGCTTCAAATAACCATTTATTAACACATATTTGGACAGTAAAATATAAAATTTCATATTCAGTCAAACTAGAACAGCGCTCTGAACACCCCCGCCTCGAAAAAAAGAGCTAATAATTCCGGCTGATCGCCGATACAATTTGTAGGCTTAAAAGCACGGAATGACCTATAATCAAATAAATAAAAAAAAATTGGATTTTTGATAGACATTTGAAATAAAAAAGTTGCAAATTAGGCGTTTTTTTTTTTGTTTTTTCTATAAAAATCGAAGTTTTCTAAAATTTTCGATTGATAATAGTTCATTCCATGATTATTGAGTGTGACGTTCAAGTAATTCGGTCCAGCCGTTTTACAATGGAGGAAAGTTTGAAAAACAAGAAAAACGCGTTTAAAGTTTCAAGTCCGTTAAAAACTATTAAAATATCAACTTACTCTCAATCGGCGATGCCTGGTCCATAGAGTATTCCTTCCTCTTCCTCGTGAAACTCTTTTAAAGCAGATTGTTCAGCTCTTGAGTCAATCCTGGCTTGTTTAACGACATCACTTACGAGCGTAAGATTCGCTTTTCATCCCTTTTCTCAACATACGCTTGGGCTTCACGACCAACAGGGCATCCAATAATCGACATAACTTTTAAAATACCTTGAAAACCTTCATTAAAGATAATAACTGCTAAGTAGCTAGCAATTTCAACAACTTTGGAAAAAAATGTTTAGGAGCGAAAGTTCAAAGAATTCAAAGATTCGTTATTGTTTTGTGTCTCTGCTCCTTAACAACGAATTAATAATTCGTCTTTCGATAAATCTTCGAAAACCGGTTTGATAGCTTCTTGGACTTGCGGAATTAGAGGTGGTTTATCGTGTGAAATTGGTCCAGATTATTAGCTTCAGCCTTACGCCATTTACACCAACTGTCTAGCCTATGCTATCAGAAGAACATATGATAGTACGTTGCTACCTTTCTCATATCTTCAAGCGATAAATTGGAAACTAAAATATCTATAAACGTATAAACTTGTATAAACAAATATATTAATAAAAGGGAGGCCAGGTCGACGAACGGGTAACTGCCAACTCACCGCTTGTATCTTTAAAACGACTGGTCTGCTCTAATCACTATGACTGATTTCCTCTTATTAATTGTTTAACCAGTTTTTTATATATAATAAATACAATATTTTTCTATTTGAGTATTTAATTGAATTAGTGCTAATTGGTGGTTTGTATTCACACACTTAAACTTAAAAATGTAAAGTAAGAATAAAATTATTTAAAAAATCAACACGCAAGTTTCTTGCTCGTTCTTCTTGTGATGAGACAGCTTTCCGAACGAGCGGTAGATTAAAAAATGTTATGACTATTCAAAAGTGCTTCAATGTAAGTTTATTTGAATAAATGATTTTCTATTCTATTCTATTCTATTCTATAAATGATTTTCTATTCTATTCTAATTTAATTTACTTAAACTTAATTTTATTTCTCCATATTATGATGCAAGAAACTCAAAATGGCGATGCAGTGCCATCTAAAAAAGGGATTAATTAAAATAAACGTTTAATTAGTGCTGTCATCACTGACTTCTCGTAACCGTCCGCTGTCTGAAACATTAAAAATACCAGTTTGTTTACTTCGAACATTAATTATACAATAATATTCTTATTAAATAATATATTAGAAATAAAATATTGTTATATACACAGTTCAACTTAAAAATGTAAGTAACAATAAAATTATTCAAAAGATCAACACGCAAGTTTCTTTCTCGTTCTTGTTGTGACGAGACAGCTTTCCGAATGAATAGTAGATTAAAAAATAAGTTATGTAAGTTTATTTAAATAAATGATTTTCTATTCAATTCTATTCTATTGTTTTTACTTCAAGAAATAGGTTTCTTGAAGTAAAAACAATAGGTTTAATTCAAGAAAGAGGGACTACGAAACTTTAAAGGCAAAATACGAAACAAGTTTTAAACAGAGTCAGAGATATATTTGAAACTTTATTATAATTAAGTATTAGACGTAAGTATAGCTGATAAACAGTTCAGGTTATTAAGTTAAATTAATAAGTTTATGGTACGGTTTACTTAATAACAGAAATAGAAATAGAAATAGAAATAATCTTTATTCAAATAAACTCATTACAAGCACTTTTGAATAGTCACATTTTGATTCTACCACTCATTCGGAATGCAGATTCATCACAAGAAGAATGAGCAAGAAACTTGTGTGTTGCTCTTTTTAATAGATGTTTTTTTTATATAAATAATTACAGTATAACAAGTAAGAGGCATGCGATAATCAACATAAAGTCGCTACGCTCATTATTAATGTATATAATATTGTCAGTGCTAACTTTAAAGTTTTTCTATAAAAACATTATTATCGTTAACGAATTCTTTAATTTTGTAGTAAGCTTTTTTGCAAAGGCACTGTTTTATTTGACATTTAAATATTTTTTCTGGCAGATTTATAACAGACTTTGGTATTTTATTGTAAAACCTTACGCAATTGCCATAAAACGAATTACTAACTTTAGTAAACGATTTAGGTAAAATCAGATTGTTACGTAAGCTTTTATTAGTGCAATCACTAACTCTTTTGAAACTGTCTATATTCCTTCTGGCATACATGATATTTTAATAAATGTATTGAGAAGCGTAACATTTTATGAACGTCAAGTTTTCATTATTAATCATTTTTCCCTGCAGGAGAGTATTATAGATTCAATTGAGAGGAACTGGCAAGATACTCAACATTATTTTTTATTTAATGAAATTAGAATTTGACCAACTAATTACTTACTAGTTTTTGAAACTCGAAAATTTATACTTAATTTCATAAATAGATTAGATTCTTGGTTGTAGTGTTCACACCTAAACAATACACAACCGATTTATAGAAATAGAAATAATCTTTATTCAAATAAACTTAATATAAGCATTTTTGAATAGTCAAGTTTTTTTATTCTACCGCTCATTCGGAATGCAGATTCATCACAAGAAACTTGTGTGTTGCTCTTTTGAATAGATGTTTTTTCTTATATAAATAATTACAGTATAACAAGTAAGAGGCATGCGTTAATCAACATAGAAATCGCTACACACTCATTATTAGTGTAATTAGATAATATTGTCAGTGCTATGGATTTTAAGTTTTTCTATAAAAACATTATCGCTTTTTTGCAAAGGAAGTGTTTTATATGACATTTAAATCTTTTTTCATGCAGATTTATAACAGACTCTGGTATTTTGTTGTAAAACCTTACGCAATTACCATAAAGCGAATTACTAACTTTAGTTAAACGACATTTATGTAAAAAATTTATTTATATATTTTGTTTTGGTATGAGTTTTTGCGCGCCATGTCTGCTGCGAGCGCGGTGTAGGCGAACGATCAGCGATTGTTCCATCTTACCACCCCCGCTTGATTATCATTGCCTACACGATCTGAACTTGGTCACTCTGTGTTCTGTGCTCGTGCGCAGCTGTCTTCCTCATCACCTATTGGTGAGTAACTAACTGTATTCACTAGTGCTTGAAATTCCACCATAATCAATTTCAATTATAAATTTGAACATACTTTTGGCTTTTACCATATCAATATCCTTATTGCTTATGCAGTATGCAGTTTAATTACACAGTTAATCACATTAGAGTGGACCCCCGGTAGTCCGACAATCATTTTGCAGGGCAGTGTCGGACTATCGAATTTGTCGGATTATAGAGTACTGCCTAAGACCCCTTATAGTCCGAATTTTTTTACAAAAGAGTACCTTGTAATCCGACAAATTATAGATCCAATGATGATTCTTTATATTATATACATATACAGTGGACTCCCGGTTATCCGACAAACGTTTTGCAGGGCAGTGTCGGACCATCGTATTTGTCGGATTATAGAGTGCTGCTTAAGGGTCCTCTGCTTATAGTCCGGAATTTTTTACAAAAGAGTATTTTGTAATCCGACAAATTACAGATCCAGTGATAAGATTCTATGTTATATATATGCACTCTGAAGTATATTGTCAAAGTAATATTCAATAACAAATAATTTAGAATAGAATATTTACATTTTAGAATAGAATTTATTAACTCGTTTTTACAGTAATAACATAAGAAGTACAAGAATAATTTACACATTAAAAAAACAGAGTCAATGTGGACCACAACTCAGCATAATGCTGGAAATAGTTTCCAGCGCTGATTTTCAGTTTAGCCCTCAGTATTTTATTAATCTATACATCTATACATATAAATAAAATTAGAGTGTCTGTTTGTAATATTGAAATTACCGTTGTTTACTACATGCATATGAATATAAATACGGTAATCACACCAAAATAACATTTCTTACAATGCTTGTCTGTCTGTCTGTTTATTCCAGCTAATCTCTGAAATGGGTGTACCGATTTTGACGGGACCATTTTGGCAGGTAGCTGATGTGATAAGGAGTAACTACTTTTATTTTAGAAAACTTTCACTTTTTAAATTCCACGCGCGAAGTGATTGCAAGTACAGCTAGTATTTTATATTATTGTTTTGATAATATGCAATTAAATAGTTCGCTCATCGAGAGTGAGTCCACCCTCTCTTCTATTCTGTTATCGCCTTTACCAGTAAATTAATACAATAAGAGACTGACGACGATATCACTTAAGTTCAAAACTTATTAATTTAACTATTGTCATAAAACATGGTAAATCTTTCGAGGACATCAATTCCAAGGTTGTATGAGAGGTCAGAAATCATTGTATCTTTTGAATATTGGTCACGGCAGGCTCCGAATGATAGCCATACATGCAACATATTTGGTTGTATGGATACATCAAAATACCGTGGCTAAATATTTAATGTTCAAATATCCAAAATACTTGACATCATCCCGGTAACTTAACTAACTTAACTACTAAGTTACTTAAGTTAGTTAGTTACTAACTTAACCAACTTACTTAACTCTGAGTTAAGTTTAATACTAACAATAAGACATTTTCATGTCTATTTATATTTCTAGCTAAGTCTCTGGTGATGGTAGTACTGATGAATCAACCATAATTCAACCTCTTACGTAGTATGTGTCTAAATGTTGCTGTGTTGTATTAAAGTTATAAAAAAATGAAATAAAATCTATAATATGTCTAAAATATTTATGTCAATGCTAAAAATTTATCGTCCAAAAGCCGCATGCATTTTTAATTAAAATTAAAAAATATATTAATTAAGATTAAAATTAAAAAATATATAAATTAAAATTAAAATAAAAAAATAATAAATTAAAAAATATATTAATTAAAATTAAAAATGATATAAATTAAAATTTTATGGGAACCACCCCAGATCACCCCTGTTATTTAGGGTCATGAAAAACAGTTAACGTCCTATTCTCAGACCTGCCGAATATACACACAAAAATTAATAAGATTCGCTAAAGCCGTTTTAGAGTAGTTTTGTTACACGTTTTTCGTTACATGTTGTTGTTTGCCACGAGTATTTTCCTTGTAGATACTAAATGTAAAGCCGAGATGTTTATTTGGTTGAACGTTTTAATCTCAAGAACTACTGATTCGAATTGAAATATGATTTAAGTGATGGATCATTACATAGTATATAAGAAAGTCGCTGTCGCTGTCTGTCCGTCCCTATATATGCTTAAATCTTTAAAACTACGCAACGGATTTTGAAGCGGTTTTTTTAATAGATAGAGTGATTCTAGAGGAAGGCTTATAAGTATAATACATGTACACCCGTACGGAGCCGGGGCCAGTAGCTGGTTGGCCACAAAGTTTCTGCTTCACCTATTAATATAATGATAATGGGACATAAAAATCTTTGTGTTTGACATTTTATCATACATACTGCACTGGACGTGATGTTTATTGAATTATTTATCGTTTTGTAAACAGAAACCTTTCCTTATCTGTTGCATTAGAATAAATCTGTAATAATACTTACCTTGTTGCATTACTATCATTGAATGTTAAAAACATATTTTATTAGTAAATCTTGAATGGAAACTTTGTTCTAACAAGAGTTTAAAAATAAATAATTATACTGTATTTAAATTCAATATATCTTTATTCATGTAGGTCTATTACAGACTCTTATGATATGTTATATCTACCGTCAGTTCGGAATGATTTTGAGATGAGAAGAACTGATAAGAAACTCAGCTCGTATGCCTTCTCTATATGTTTCAAATTTCAAATTTAAATTCAATATATCTTTATTCATGTAGGTCTATTACAGACTAGATATACTCTCAGTATGATATGTTAAATCTACAAATTTCGTCAAAATATCTTTATTCATGAATGATTTATGAGAAATGAGAAGATTTCTGATGAGAAGAACTGACAAGAAACTCAGCTCGTATTCCTTCTCTATATGTTTCAAATTTCAAATTCAAAATATCTTTATTCATGTAGGTCTATTACAGACTCTTATGATATGCTAAATCTGCCGTCAGTTCGGAATGTTTTCAAGATGAGAACTGACAAGAAACTCAGCTCGTATTTCTTCTCTATATGAAATGGCTGGACCGATTTTGACGGGACTTTTTTTGACAGGTAGCTGATGTAATAAGGTGTAACTTAAGCTACTAATAATAAAAAAAAACTTAATTTTTATTTTAGAAAAAACGTTTTATTTTAGAAAAAAAAAAATTCCAGGTGGACGTACCATATACTTATATTTAAAATTTCTAGTAAGTAAACAATAGTTATTCCTTCCCTGGAATCTGTACAAGGAAAACGGTTTTACTTGAAACTGCACTTGCATAGGTGTTTTAATAACAGCGTAACGTGATTGTTTCTATAATAATTTAAAAGTTTTCCCTGTTGCGATTCAGTAATAATTTTGATGTCATTGATTCCGCAAAACATTAATCAACTTAACGGAATGATGTCATGAACTATATAAATATACTGACAGTCAGTCAGTTTGTTTACTAAACTTGGGCCTAACTTAAAGTGGTCACGTGGGGTCGGGTGACGCCACTGACGATCTCGACAAACATGCAGGACCTTGATGTAAAGTAGACAGAACCTGAGTGTTCTCTGACTAACATTTATATCTGTAATCTATACCTATATATGTATATTATGTTATTATAGAAATTTATATATATTTTTACATTACTCGTTAATATTAGTGCACTGCCAACAATCTTTCTCTGCACCACTCATGGTTGTCTGGTAGATAACGCCGCAAGGTGTTAAGTCCGCCATATGTACCTACACATTGTTTTGTGCATTGAAGTTAAATAAATAAAATGACTTACCTTACCCCCCGTACCCAAAACCGAAAAATATGGGTCTACCACACATAAAAGTTTGGGAACCTCTGATGTAGATACTGATACTGTTGTCAACATGTAGGACTAGTTTATCCGGTCCAGAGCTGGCGTCTCCAACCAGTAGTCACATTGTAATAACAACATCATTACTTGAACACTATTATATAACAAAATAACATATTTATTGCTATATTAGGATCCAACGCGTGACAACCCTGGTGGTTCAGGCGTCTATAGGGTACGGTAACTGTTTACCATCAGATGGGCCGTATGTTTGCTTGCCACCGTAGATTAATAAAAAAAAAGAGGTTTAGTACACATAAAAGCAATAAAACTATATAACTCAAAAGTGACTTAAGTGACAGTCATAGTGATCTATCAAAGCACAGCCCAAACCACTGGACGGATCGGGCTGAAATTTGGCATACAGGTAGATGTTATGACGTAGGCATCCGCTAAGAAAGGATTTTGATTAATTCTACCCTCAAGAGGATAAAAATTTATATGGAACTTGAGACTTTGCTTGCATAAAGCTACTATGACGTAGCCATCCCCTAAGAAAGGAGTTTGATATATTCCACCCCTAAAGGGATAAATTAACGCGAGCGAAGCCGCGAGCAAAAGCTAGTATATAAATAAAATTGGAGTATCTGTTTGTAATATTGAAATAACAGTTTTTTTACTACACGCATATGAATATAAATACGGTACATATACCAAAATAACATTTTTTACAATTTTTGTCTGTCTGTCAGTCTGTTTGTGCCGGCTAATCTCTGATATGGCTGGACCGATTTTGACGGGATTTTTTTGGCATGCAGTCTGATGTAATAAGGAATAACTTAGGCAACTTTTATTTTAGAAAAATAAAGTTAAAATCCACACGGACGAAGTCGCGGAAGCAGCTAGTCTGTACTAATATTATAAAGCTGAAGAGTTTGTTTGTTTAAACGCGCTAATCTCAGGAACTACTAGTTCGAATTGAATTTTTTTTATGTTGGATAATCCAATGGCGTTCTGTTAATTGTTCAGAGTTATTTATACGACCTCGGTGGTCTAGCGATCTAGCACGCCGCTTTACGACCGATGGTCGCGCGTTCGATTCCTCGTAACGCTCAAACATTTGTATTCATGAGTACGATTGTTTGTATCAGTCTGGTTGTTTTCTATGCATAATATGTATGGATTTACAAAAAAAACATCTATGTATATGTATCAGTTATGTAGTATTCATAACACAAGCTTTAGTTAGCTTAACTTGGGTCTAGATGGCGCTGTGTTAATTGTCCTGAGATTATTATTATTTTTTTCCAAAAATTCTACTACCCTCTTAAGGAGAGGAGATGGCAACATACCCTCGGTAGAAGCATATTATTATTATTATTATTTCAGATCTACCGTTAGTTAGGAATGATTTCGCGATGAGAAGAATAGCTAAGAAATACATCTTATTCTTTTCAAATGAGCTTGTACATGTTTATAAAATACAGACTCATTTTTAATTTTTTTTTTGTTGGTATTAAAAATACATTTATATGAAGAAAACTTTATCAGCCCTGTGTGTTTTAATACTGGCGCCGCCTCTGAGAGCCGATCGGACGAGTTGCAACTTGATACACTGCGTTGTAATTCTCAAAACACAAACCTAAACACAAAATGCAATGTTTAATTTCCACTAGGAAGCGATAATGCACCGAGTGAACTGTACTACACGGCTGTAAACTATGTTAATGTTTATGTTCAACGGATAGACAGAATAGAATAGAATAGAAAATCAAATATTCAAATAAACTTAATTTAAGCACTTTTGAATAGTCAAGAATTGGGGGAAAGAAGATTGTTAGTGATGTGGACCGATGCCCCCATTACTAGCAATGTCATGTCAGGTTGACCTCCACGCGGTTCTCCCTGGAAACCATCGTGATAAATTCCTGGTGAAATTGTCACGATGGGCTAACTGACCTGACCTCATGTTCATCTTATCATCCTCCACTGGTGCCCGCCAGCTTAAACCGTTAGCGCAGGCGGGTGGGCCATTCCATTATCATCCATAAAAAAACAATAGTCAACAATTTTTTTTTATATCTACCGCTCATTCGGATAGCTGTCTTATCACAAGAAGAATAAGCAAGAAACTTGTGTGTCGCTCTTTTAAACAATCCTTGTAAGTTCATATTTTACAAGTCGAAACGTGTGAATACAATCTACCAACCAGCACTAATTCATTTAGCCTCAAATATAAAAACACAATAAGATTAAATCAGTCATAGTCGAGCAGACCATCACAGCACTAGAAGAATATGAGCAACTGCGCTCGACCATATTTTAGAGAGCCCAATAGTGCAGAGAGTGGGCTCCAATGTCACAAATGATTAATGAAATCTGTGTTATATAGATATTCGTTTACATTTCTTAAGCCTTACTGAAATAATTTAATCGAATTAGTTGTTATTTTACGGAATTCCATTTCACTACTCGATGGATTTATATTATTTTGTTTAATTCCGCTACATTTAACATGTGTGAGACTACGAATATTACCAACCAGCACTAGTGGCGATCAAATTATTTATTGAGTCTACACCCATATCGCGATGAAAATCATCAGGCTGGCGGGGCACCAGTGGAGGATGATAAGATAATAATAATAATAATATCTCAGGACAATTCACATAGCGCCATCTAGTCCCAAGCTAAGCAGAGCTTGTGTTATGGGTACTAGACAACTGATATGAATACATGGACACATTTCTTTTGTAAATAAATACATATTATACATAGACACCAAAAACATCCAGACCGATACAAACAATCATACTCATGAATACAAATGTTTGTACCGTGCGAGGAATCGAACCCGCGACCATCGGATAGTAAAGTGGTGTGCTAAACCACTAGACCACCGAGGCTGTCAAGATAAGCATGAAGTCAGGTCAGTTAGCCCATCGTGACACATGCTAGTGATAGTTTTCATATTGTCAGATGTTTGTAGCACCTGTAGCACTGCGACCTACATAGATCTATTGTGCTCGCCCTTTTTCAAAGTCCGCTACCTAGACCCTTCAGGGACAAGAATTGAAGGATATTCTTAGGAGCGATGATTGTAGCTATAAAATCTAGTATATTCTTTAGCTGACTATAGTAAGAGATGTGGGTGTAGCCGTCGTGTCACAAATGGCTGTTGACTTACAATATTTGACCACGCATTTTTTTATTTGCACATCCTCATATATCCTCGCCAATTGTGGAAACTGAGCGCTTTTATTGAATTTCAAACTTTATTTTCAAATCTAGTAAGTTTCTTTTTGAATGGATTGTTAAGGCTAAGTTTAGGTATGTGTTGTTTAAATGTTAAAAAGAGGAATGGTGTGTTTTTTGTTTATAGAGGATTTGAACTCGAAAAATTCTTTACTTACAAAAATTTTCGCATCCTATGCCTAAATATCTGTTTTATTTATCTATACATATAAATAAAATTGGAGTGTCTGTTTGTAATATTGAAATAACCGTTTTTTACTACATGCATAGGAATGTAAATACGGTACATACACCAAAATAACATTTTTTACAATTTTTGTCTGTCGGCTTGTTCCGGATAATCTCTGGAAAGACTGGACCAATTTTGACGGGACTTTTATTGGCAGGTATCGGATGTAGTAAGGAGTAACTTAGGCTACTTTAATTGAAGAAAAATTCTCGAACTTTTTTTATTAAATTCCACGCGGACGAAGTCGCGAGTACAGCTAGTTTACAAATATAATGTACGATCAGTTAGTTAATCAAGAAATCTTCTTGTGAAGAATAAAATGAAATATTAGTTATTCGGTAAACATTCAACAAAGGTGACACACAACAACCAGAGACCTAATACGAACGAGCAATGATAATAAAATCAAAAACAAACCTTTAAAATAACGTAAGACCAAAATGCAGCTCAAAAAGAAACAATAAATAAATAAAAACATAAAAGAAACTTGTATACATAAACAGAAATAAAAAAAAGTTAGTAAGTAATGTTGAACTTTTAAATAGCTGTTGTTCAGAATTACATTTTAAATAATTGTGTGTTTATATATATATATAGCAACGACCTCGGTGGTCTAGTGGTCTAGCACACCGCTTTACGTCCGATGGTCGCGGGTTCGATTCCTCGCACGGCACAAACATTTGTATTCATGAGTATAATTGTTTGTATCGGTCTGGGTATTTTCTATGTAAAACATGTATGTATTTACGAAAAAAAATTATCTATGTATTTGTATCAGTGGTCTAGTACCCATAACACAAGCTTTAGCTAGCTTAACTTGGGTCTAGATGGCGCTGTGTGAATTGTCTAGAGATTATTATTATTATTATATATAAACTTACATAAATATAGATAGATACATAGGTCACTAGTCTACTTTACTAAATGGAGACAGACGCCATCTTTATAATTATTATTATTATTACACAACCAAAAACACGATCACGAGAATAACAAATTCGCGCCGCTGTGTTGCCAGGATTAGGTATAAAACAAATAAAGATCCGTCCACAAGCTCGTCCCGCGGCCGGTCCTCGTAAACCAGTTCTGCTATACATGATATACATGCATACAATAATATTATTTATATATATTTGCGTATTTGCGCAGTTTGCAGAATCTGACAGCGTTCAGTGCAATATTGCATCCAGTTTATAATATGTAAGACATATTTCGCGTGTAATGAAATGAAATGTTTTGTAATATTTTCGTAATTCGTGTGAGCATCTGTTTAATTACCTTAACTGTGTGTGGCTGGTAAAAAAAAATGAAATAGAACAGGAGGGAAGCTGATCCTGGTCCATAGGCCAGGATCACACAAGACAGAACAGAGTGGAAAAGACCAGAACCCTTTTCTTGGAAGCAAGCAGTCGACCAAGAACTAGATATAGTATAGAATAGAATAGAATAGAAAATCATTTATTCAAATAAACTTATATTGAAGCACTTTTGAATAGTCATTACATTTTTTTTAATCTACCGCTCGTTCGGAAAGCTGTCTCATCACAAGAAGAACCAGCAAAAAACTTGCGTGTTGCTCTTTTAAATAATTTTATTATTACTTTACATTTTTAAGTTTAAGTGGTTTGTATTCACACATACAAACCACCAATTAGCACTAATTCAATTTAGTACTCAAATAGAAAAAATAATAATATAAACATAAACATATATAAGTATAAACAGCAAGAAAAAAATAACTTAAATAAAAAAGTCTGATCAAAGGGCTATAATAAAAAAAAAACTATGTGGCAATTTTTTTGTACAATAATAATTTATGACTTGTATTTTAATTTATTGTGTCCAATAAAATGAAAATAATCCAATAAAATGAATAATTTTCCATAAATATTACAATGTATAGTAAATATTAATTTTTGATATAAGAATGTAATTTCAAATTGGTTATAATTTTGCATACAAGAAAGCAATGGAATTTTTCATTTGAAAATCTTTTTATACCTGATATGTTAGTAGGCTAGAGTCCTTTGAATTTTTCACTTTGAGGTTTTACTATTGTTTTGAAGTGAAATTGTTTAGTATTGTAGGTACTAAGGCTAACGTTTGTTGATTGACAGACCAGGGTGTTGCAAATAAAAGTTATATTTGTGAACGTTTGTGGGGATTATTTTCTTTTAACAAAATTGCAAAGGCATATGCTGGTGGTCACTCTATTCTCCCAAATTTGAATTTAAAAATGAGTCTGTATTTTGTAAACATGTACAAGCTCATTTGAAAAGAATAAGAGCTGTATTTCTTAGCAATTCTTCTCATCGCGAAATCATTCCTAACTAACGGTAGATCTGACATAATAATAATATAATAATAATAATAATAATAAGTGATTCTGCCGGGGGTATGTTGCCATCTCCTCTCCTTAAGAGGGTAGTAGAATTTTTGGAAAAAAAAAATAATTTCAGGACAATTCACACAGCGCCATCTAGTCCCAAGTTAAGCTACATCAAGCTTGAGTTATGGGTACTACTAGATAACTGACAGATACATAGATATTTTTTTTCGAAAACACATACATATTATACATAGAAAACACCCAGACCGACACAAACAATCATACTCATTAATACAAATGTTTGCGTCGTGCGAGGAATCGAACCCGCGACCATCGGGAGTAAAGCGGTGTGCTAAACCGCTAGACCACTGAAGCCGTCGAACATATGCAGTGACGGCTGGCTCATACGACATACTCGTGAACGAGTGCTGCTTGTAGGGACTGGTCTGCTCTTATCACTACACTGATTTAATCTTATTGTGTTTTTATATTTGAGCCTAAATGAATTAGTGCTGGTTGGTAGTTTGTATTCACACGTTTCGACTTGTAAAGTGTGAACTTACAAGGATTGTTTAAAAGAGCAACACACAAGTTTCTTGCTTATTCTTCTTGTGATGAGACAGCTTTCCGAATAAGCGGTAGATTTAAAAAAATGTTGACTATTCAAAAGTGCTTAAATTAAGTTTATTTGAATAAATGATTGTCTATTCTAATCTATCATAAGAGTCTGTAAGACCTGCATGGATAAAGATATTTTGATTGTATCATCGTTTTATTTGATTGATGATGATGACTACCGACGCTGTCAATGAATCAGTAGTAGCGACTTCAAGTCAAATTGGCGCATTTGATTTTTCTTTTTATGATAATGGAATCCCCTCCGTTCGATCCCCGTCCAAACGGGGTTCGATATTACGACGGCCTGAGCCGAGGTTCGAACCCCTAGTGGTGCTCGGACTAAAGTCGTATCCGTCAGGCAGGAGTTGGCCTTCAGCTTTCCATAAGTCCTTCGGGTTTGGAGTGCCATCTGCACTCGCCCCCTAACGTCCGGTGAAGCTGTAAAGGCCAGCTGCGGCCAACAGCATAAGAGTAGTCCGAAAAAAAAACATAATGGAATGATACACCCGCCTACGGTAACGATTTACGCTGGCGGGGCACCAGTAGAGGATGATAAGATGAACATGATGTCAGGTCAATGACATCGTGATAAATTTACATGAAATTTATCACAGTTTCCAGGGGGAACCACATAGAAGTCAACCTGACTTGGTGCATTGCTAGTAATGGGGCCATTAATCCACATTACTAACAATCTCGGTTCCCCCGTATTTGGTATTAGCGACTTCAATTCAAATTTATTTATTATTACATTACATCACACATCTCAACACAATAAAAAAAAACGTTGCCGACAGCTGCATATAAATTATTATATAAGAAAACCGTAAATAAAAATAATTCATTAAATTAGGGATGAAATCATTATATACAAAGAAAAAAAAAAATAAAATAATAATAATAAATAAAAGAACAACATAGTAACAAACCAATAATAATAATAAAGTAAAAAATGCATTTCCTATCAACCACTGCGGAGCATCGCCACCGCGTCACTGTGTAATGATGTGTGTGTAATGTGTGCATAATAATGTGCATATAATATAATTAATTTAATACAATATCATATATAATAGACTACATACATAGTTTAAAGGGTATTTAGAAATTGTCGCATTTGCTCGCATTACCACTTTCAATGTACTCGGCCAGGAAATCCTGCACCAAAAGAATATCAAAGTAATTATTCATTATAATTAGCATCCAATCAATCAATTGTAGCAGGTGACACAATGGCAGCAGTGCAGTGGGCGGGTGACTCAGCCATGTCCTCAGCTCCATTCAGTTGTTAACCGGTTGTGAGATCAGCTCTTGGAGCGGTCTAGGTCCCCAACGCTAGTTACGTCACCACACTTACATTGCATCCTGCTGTGTATATTTCAGAATTATACTTATTTCTTCTTTTATTACCTGTTCTTATACGTATAGGATTTGATAGGTTGATGCATGAAGCAGAATGGGTGAAAAGGAAAGACAGATAGATGTATAGATGTGAGAGAAATAGAAATAATCTTTATTCAAATAAACTCATTACAAGCACTTTTGGATAGTCATATTTTGATTCTACCATTCATTCGGAATGCAGATTCATCACAAGAAGAATGAGCAAGAAACTTGTGTGTTGCTCTTTTTAATAGATGTTTTTTTATATAAATAATTCAGTATAACAAGTAAGAGGCATGCGATAATCAACATAGAAATCGCTACGCACTCATTATTAGTGTAATCGGATAATATTGTCAGTGCTATGGATTTTAAGTTTTTCAATAAAAACATTATTGTCGTTAACGAATTCTTAAATTTTATAGTAAGCTTTTTCGCAAAGGAAGTGTTTTATTTGACATTTAAATCTTTTTTCTGGCAGATTTATAACAGACTGCAATACGCAATTGCCATAAAACGAATTATTAACTTTAGTAAGATAGAGATTTAGGTAAAGAGAACTCTGGACATGTACATGTAAGATTTGATAGGCTCATGCATGAATCAGAACGCGTGAAAGAGAAAGATAGATGTAAGAGAAAGCGAGAGCGAAAAAGAAAAGAAGGAAATAGAACGAAAAGCAATAGAATAAGTTATATTACCTGTTTATATGAGATTAGATAGGTTGATGCATGAACCAAAACGCGTGAAAAAGAAAGATATGTCAGGGATAAAGCGTGCGCAAAAAATAAATGGAAGTTTGGTAGGCAGTACAAACAATATATGCATCATGACTAGGGCCCTTGAAGGACCCTGCAAATTGAACAAACATGGCAAACCTAAGCCTGTGCACAAAAACTCTGAAGATTTTTCGAAACTAAAGTGGAAACGCCACTACACATCCTATGTGGTTATAGCCCACTCATGTATAAACGAAATATCTCCTTTGGAAAGTATACACTCTATCCTGAGATAAAAACAATTGCGCCTAAGATATCCTTCAATTCTTGTCCCTGACGGGTCTAGGTAGCGAACTCTGAAAAAGGGCGAGCACATTAGATCTATGTAGGTCGCAGTGCTACAGGTCCAAGCACCTGGTAGTCCAAACCCCCCAATAACAAAAATAATCGGTAGACAGAAGAAAAAGCTATTATTTGCTCAAGTTAAACTTAAACTTCTTATGTAAACATCACAAGTTGATGGTTCTTGTTACCATTTCAATTTATAAAAAAAAAATACACAAACGAATTGAAAATCTGTTTTTCTTTAAAACAAAAAGTAATTCAATTGAGTTTCTTGTCAGTTCTTCTCAATTGGATCTATATACCGAACTGGACGGTAGGGAAAAAAATTATAATCTAAAAAGTTTGACGTTCATAAGCGGCTAAAATGTTCTTTTTGAATTTGAATTTGAATTTGAAATCGGTTAATATATTCAGTAGCAAGCAGTTATGCAATATATAACTCAACAACGACGCGTCGCTCTGCGTAATATTTGCATGACCTCGACAGAGATGCATCTGATGCGTCGGCGCATGTAACAGCGCAGCCTCCCACTCAAGGTCACGGACTTGCTAATGTGAAGGTGTTCAGATATGTATAATTTCCGTCTGTTTGTATTTATATATATGTCTTTTTCTCCTTCGACATTTCCAAAATAGTATTCTTTGTTTTTATTTATTGGACAACTAGCTGTGCCAGCGATTACATCCGCATGGAAAAGTAACCTTGACTAAAGAATAAAAGTTAATAAACTAATCCAAAAAAAAAAACAAAAAAAAATTTCTACATTCTAACTTCAAAACTGCCGAATTTACATACAAATTTTCACCCCCTATTTTACTCTCTTAAGGGTATGAATTTATGTAATCAAAAGTCTAAAAATATAAGTTTTAAGATACTAGCTTAAAAAATCACTATACTTCCATACAACCTTGCATCACCCCTTTCAACCCCTTACAACCCCTTTTTCACATTAAAAAGTAGCCTATGTCCTTGATATAGGCTATAAATTTCACGATGAAACCGTAATTTTATATAACTAAAACTATTAATATAACTTATGATAATTATTATTCATTATTTGCGAACAAACGAAATCATGGCAATCGTACCACTCGATAATTACACATTCCACTAAGGTTGCCTTGAAAAGATTGCTTCTAGCAATAAGGCCGCCTTATTGTAACGATACATGTGTCCTTTGTTATATTGTTTGTGCTTGTTCTTTACTGTACGTTACAAATAAAGTATATGTGTATAGTGACAGTTAGTTCTTTCAAACATAAATTATTCACTCACCTCTTTAAAGAACAAAAATCATTGTAGCAGGGAACACATATAATATAATAAGCATCTAAAACATGTACCAACTACACCATTTATGTACGTTATATATTTAAATATTATTAATAAATTTTATTATAATAAATATCTCATTACATAGCAATATACCTACTTAAATAATATACAGAATATACTAAATACATACATTAATTAAAATTGCATTTATCTTTACATACATTTTCATACCTATTTATAAAATGGTCTTAATTTTAACATTTTTTTTTCTTTAGTAATCTTTACGTACGTGTGGTGGCCCCATGAAAATCAGCACTTGCAGTATAAATGCTGAGTGGGAGTCACATTCAGCGTTACTAGTATGTTTTAGCTTTTAGCTTTTAAGTTGTATAGTATATAAGATAGATAGCATCTAAGAATACTGTAATGCTGAATAAATGCTGAATAAATGTTATTATTATTATTATTATTATTATTATTATTATTATTATATTCTATCTATCTATCTATCTATATTCGAATCAAAACTATACCTACATTTAGAAGTCCATTGCTATACCACGCGCCATATGTCACGTCGTAATGACGTCATTATAAAAAAAAAGAAGTGGATAGGTAAAAGCTATACGCATTGCGAATAGCAACTCCGATTTGTGATGCTGAGTGGAATGACTATACCACCCGGTATTGTAGACAGTGAAAGCAGGATATTTGAAAATTAAACTTTTTAAATTTCTCTTTAAAATTTAACCGAGTCGCTAACTGGATTTCAATATTCATTGTTGTTATGTATGGATTGGAAGATGGGGTTGGAAGATCCATATGCTATTATGAATAATAATAATAATATCAGGACAATTCACACAGCGCCATCTAGTCCCAAGTTAAGCTAGCTAAAGCTTGTGTTATGGGTACTAGATAACTGATATATATACATAGATATTTTTTTTGTAAATACATTACATATTACACATACAAAACACCAATACAAACAATCGTAATCAAGAAAAAAATATTTGTATCATGCCAGGAATCGAATCCGCCACAATCGGAGGTGAAACCGTGCGCTAAACAACTAAACCACCAATTAAATTAAATATATAAATTAACTAGCTGTACCCGCGACTACGTCCGCATGGAATTTAACTTTATTTTTCTAAGATAAAAGTAGCTTAAGTTACTCCTTATTACATCAGCTACTTCCCAATAAAAGTCCCGTCAAAATCGGTCCAGCCTTTTCAGAGATTAGCCGGAACAGAGAGACAGACAAAAATTATAAAAAATGTTATTTTGGTGTATGTATCGTTATATTCATATGCATGTAGTAAAAAACGATAATTTCAATATTACAAACAGACACTCCAATTTTATTTATATGTATAGATGAGATAAAGAATCAATAGAAGTAACACGTAAGGAGATACGCTCTCCGATCGATCCCCCGTCCAATTCACGGGGATCGAAATTACGACGGCCTGATCCGAGGTTCAAACCCCTATAGTGCCCTCAGACTAAAGTCGTATCCGTCAGGCGGGAGTTGGCCTTCAGCCGCTCCATAAGTCCTTCCGCGGGTTTGGAGTGTCATCTGCACTCGCCCCATAACGTCCGGTGAAGCTGTAAAGGCCAGCTACGGCCAAAAGCATTAGAGTAGTCCGAAAAAAAAGTAAGGAGATACAATCAAACAAATAGACAGAATGAATTTCTCCCGACCTTCAACCATTGATCTACGCCAGCAAGAACATGGCGATATTAATGGTAAACATAACATCTTATTCGGTGCCCAATGTTTCGAATTTTTGAATTTTAATGGCTCATTATCAGTAATGTATAATTTATAACTTACGGTCAACTATGGTCAGCCATAGTTGACCGTAAGTTATAGATTATATAAAGCCAAGCAAGAATCTTGTACCACTATTTTTCAGTGCATTTCCAATTATATTAAAAAAACTGGCTGTACGCGCGACTTCATCCGCGTGGAATTTAACTTTATATTTCTAAAATAAAGGTAGCCTAAGTTACTCCTTATTACATCAGCTACCTGCTAATAAAAGTCCCGTCAAAATCGGTCCAGCCATTTCAGAGGTTATCCGGAATAAACAGACAGAGAAAAATTGTAAAAAAATGTCATTTTGGTGTATGTACCGTTATATTCATATCATCATCTGCTTCTTCCTTATCCCATTTATTTGTGGTCGGCGTAATGTTTTTCTCTTCCATTCATCTCTGTTCGCAGTCATCGCGTTATTTACTCCCTTTCTCACCATATCATCTTTCACACAGTCCATCCATCTCTTTTTCGGTCTTCCTCTACCCTTATAACCATCCACATTCATATGTACCGTTATATTCATATGCATGTAGTAAAAAACGGTTATTTCGATATTACAAACAGACACTCCAATTTTATTTATATGTATAGATATTATTATTATTATCAATCTAGCGATACTCACTAACTTTCGCGTTCACGATATTACTACAGTACGGTTTGAACTCAATAATCTAAATATATATAACTCTAAGATGACTGACTGACATAGTGATCTATCAACGCACAGCCCAAACCACTGGACGGATCGGGCTGAAATTTGGCATGCAGGTAGATATTATGACGTAGGCATCCGCTAAGAAAAGATTTTGATTAATTCTACCCCCAAAGGGATGAAATAGGGGATGAAAGTTTATATGGCACTTTGTCAATTTAAAACCGATCGGGCTGAGACTTTGCATGCATAAAGCTACTATGACGTAGGCATCCCCTAAGAAAGGATTTTGATAAATTCCACCCCTAAGGAGATAAATTAACACGAGTGAAACCGCGGCCAAAAGCTAGTTTCACTATAATCTTATTCTTTAAACCAAATACAGGTCACAAAGCAAGATGTCGGAGGTTGTGGTATGTGCTTTAGGGCTCGCACCATAAAGGACCACCCGCAAGTCCATTATCACAGCTGCTGTGACGTCATACTGATAACGCCCGACAGCCTGCCGAAAGTGGGACAGTAGACTGTAAATGGGCGATCCACTTTGAGTGCAAACAAAGGAGGATCTTAAGCTACTTATACCATACCATTATACCATATAGTAATTTTAAGTAGCTGTGACGTGGTCGAGTGGAATGAGTAGCCATGATCACTAAAATGTCCAGATATGTGGCGGCGTGGTGGGCCGGGTCTTTGGGCTCCCTAAAATATGGTCGAGTGCAGTGATGGCTGGCTCATCCGTCATACTCGTGAACGAGTGCTGCTTGTAGGGACTGGTCTGCTCTTATCACTATGACTGATTTAATCTTATTGTGTTTTTATATTTGAGCCTAAATAAATTAGTGCCGGTTGGTAGTTTGTATTCACACGTTTCTACTTGTAAATGTGAACTTACAAGGATTGTTTAAAAGAGCAACACACAAGTTTCTTGCTTGTGATGCGACAGCTTTCGGAATAAGCGGTAGATTTAAAAAAAATTGTTGACTATTCAAAAGTTTATTTGAATAAATCATTTTCTATTCTATTCTACTTTTATTTTAGAAAATTTCTCTAATTAGCTTTTTTGTTGAATTCCACGGACGAAGTCGCGTGTACAGCTAGTATATTATAAAATATTTTTATTACGTAACATTTGTCTACAGTTAAGTTAACCTTCGGAGGTGATCGTTCCGTTACTGTCTTATCATCCCATAAAAACAACTATAATATATTATAACCACAGTGCCGTTAATTTTCCCATAAACATATACAATACTAGCTATTCACGCGACTTCGTCCGCGTGGAATTTTACAACATTACTTTATTTTTCTAAAATAAAAGTAACCTAAGTTACTAATTATTACATCAGCTACCTGCCAATAAAAGTCCCGTCAAAATCGGTCCAGCCATTTCAGAGATTAGCCGGAACAAACAGACAGACAGACAACAATTGTAAAAAAATGTTATTTCGGTATATGTACCGTATTTATATTCATATGCATGTAGTAAAAAACGGTTATTTCAATATTTCAAACGGACAGTCCAATTTTATTTATATGTATAGATGTATAGATAAACATTATTTATTTGTATTGGTTTTTATTATATTTGAGACAAATAAAAATTATTAATATTATATTATTATTATTACTATAGTAATTGCAGTCGTGTAACACCGGAGGAAGTTACTAGTTACTAGTACTCTTAAGTACAACTATGTAATATTATATTATCTGTGGTACAACTATTGGTTCAGTGTCAATTTAAATACAAATCCATACAAACATTTCTCGTGGAGTAAAGGTGATACATGTAGACAATGACTTGACTGTGACGTCACACTGACTCAGAGATCAACGACCTTACGATACTTATATGAACCGCGGAATCTTTCAAAATATTTGAGGTGTCACAGGATATTGTTGTACACGGTTCAGAATTTTTTTTTTTTGATATCCGCCTAGATCTATGTAATATAAATAGAAATAGAAATAATCATTATTCAAATAAACTCATTAGAAGCACTTTTGAATAGTCATATTTTGATTCTACCACTCATTCGGAATGCAGATTCATCACAAGAATGAGCAAGAAACTTGTATGTTGCTCTTTTGAATACATGTTTTTTTTTATATAATAATTACAGTATAACAAGTAAGAGGCATGCGATAATCAACATAGAAATCGCTCCGCACTCATTATTAGTGTAATGAGATAATATTGTCAGTGCTATGGATTTAAAGTTTTACTATAAAAAACATTATTATCGTTAACGAATTGATTTATATGATTTATTTGACATTTAAATCTTTTTTCAGGCAGATTTATAACAGACTCTGGTATTTTATTGTAAAACCTTACGCAATTGCCATAAAACGAATTACTAACTTCAGCCAAACGACATTTAGGTAAAATCAGTTTGTTATTGTTACGTAAGCTTTTATTAGTGCAATCACTAACTGTTTTGTAACTGTCTATATTCTTCCTGGCATACATGATATTTTAATAAATATATTGAGAAGCAACGGTGAGGATATTTGATTCCTTAAAACACTATCGTAAAGACTCCCTGGAACCCATACTATAAATGGAGCGAATGACCCTCTTTTGTAAAATACATATTGTATCTATATCTGCTGCTTTGCCCCATAACAAAATACCATACGACATAATGCTATGGAAATAGCTAAAATAGACAAGTGTATGTGTATTATTATTTTATTATATTTATTATATATATGAAGGTATTCTTTTGAAATGAGCTTGTACATAATTACAAAAACCGATTTTTTTAAATTCTATCAAGGAGCATGTATGACCACCAGCATATGCTATTGCATTTTGTATCAGAAGCTCCTTCTGGTAAAAATGCCTGTCTGTCTGTCCATTTGTATGCTCAAATCTTTAAAACTACTCAACGGATTATGATGGATTTTTTTAATATATAGAGTGATTCGAGAGGAAGGTTTATACATGTAATATACTAGCTTTTGCTCGCGGCTTCGCTCGCGTTAATTTATCCCCTTAGGGATGGAATTTATCAAAATCCTTTCTTAAGGGATGCCTATGTTATAGTAGATTTATGCATGCAAAGTCTCAGCCCGATCGGTTTAAAATTGACAAAGTTTCATACAAACTTTCATCCCCTATTTTATCCCCTTGGGGGTACAATTAATCAAAATCCTTTCTTAGCGGATGCCTACGTCATAACATCTACCTGTATGCCAAATTTCAGCCCGATCCGTCCAGTGGTTTGCGCTGTGCGTTGATAGATCACTATGTCAGTCACCTTTGAGTTATATATATATATATATATATATATATAGAAGATGGACACCCGTACGAAGCCGGGCGAGTAGCTAGTTAAAAATAATCACTTTAGACAGATATGAATCTGCCACGACGGTACATAATTAAACAGATAGAAATAAAATAGAAATGTAGACAAAGTCGGGGACTGCGTTTAGTTAATATACAACAAAACCAATCCATTAGCATGTTTAGAAGTTCCTATTACAAATCGTTAAGTGTCAGGTGTGGCGCATAGTGTCACAATTGACTGTCTCATGCCAAAATCATTTGTCACGTCACATTGTGACAAGTGTGACCAATACAAGTCATTAGTGACACGCACGCACTAAATCTTCTGCAGATTACGCAATAGTTAGTAGTTTTGCTGTCATACATATTACCAGAGAATACGTACAAAATGTTTTTTTACTATCTGCACCCTAAACATTTAGGGGGATGAAAAATAGATGTTTTGCCGATTCTCAGACCTACTCAATACGCTCACAAAATTTCATGAGAATCGGTCGAGCCGTTTCGGAGGAGTATGGGAACGAAAACTGTGACACGAGAATTATATATATAAGATTAAGTTTACTTTAGTTATTATTACGTAACTAGCTGTACTTGCGAGTTCGTCCGCATGGAATTTAACTTTATTATTCTAAAATAAAAGAGTTTTCTTAAATTAAAGTAGCCTAAGTTACTCCTTATTACATGAGCTACTGGGGCTTCGCCAGCGTCAGCGCAGACGGGTGCACGCAGATATTAAAAAAAAACAACAACCGTCGATTGTAAGGTGAACCACTTACCATCAGGCGGGCCGTAAGCTTGCTGGCATTGCTACATCTATACATATTTATAAAATTGGTGTATCTGATTGTAATATTGAAATAACCGTTTTTTACTACATGGATATGAATATATATGCGGTATATACAAAATAACATTTTGTACAATTTTTGTCTGTCTGTCTGTCTGTCTGTTTGTTCAGGCTAATCTCTGAAATGGCTGAACCGATTTTGATGGGACTTTTATTGGCAGGTAATAAGGAGTAACTTAGGCTACTTTTATTGTAGAAAAATAAAGTTAAATTCCACGCGGACGACGTCGCTGGCACAGCTAGTAGAAAATATAACCTTTCTCGCCCGTCAAGCGTGGTGGGGAATAGAAAATATTAAAATGTGCTGAAAATCGAGTTTATCTCAATCTAAATATATATAACTCAAAGGTGACTGACATAGAGATCTATTAACGCACAGCCCAAACCACTGGACGGATCGGGCTGAAATTTGGCATGCAGGTAGATGGTATACCGTGGGCATCCGATAAGAAACGATTTTGATTAATTCTACCCCCAAGGGGATAAAATAGGGGATGAATGTTTGTATGAAACTTTGTCAATTTCAAACCGATCGGCCTGAGACTTTGCATGCATAAAGCTACTATGACGTAGGCATTCCCTAAGAAAGGATTTTTATGAATTCCACTGCTAAGAGGATACATTAACGCGAGCGAATCTGTGGGCAAAAGCTAGTATATTACATTCCTATTAATATCTACAGATAAATTCTAATTCTATCTAGTGTTATGAGTTGTTTACCGAGCACAAGTAATGACTTAATGAGTCACCGACACGTCTGTATCAGGCAAATGGAATAGACATAACGCCAAGTATGGAGCTACGTGGGCGGAGGTGTTTCACCATATTTGACACAGTCGTAAGGGGTGGACCGGTGTTGTTTTGCACTTTCCGAGCGATGCTGACGTGAGATGCAGCCATATTTACCTAAATCACCGGAAGGTTTGACCTTATAAGGAAGTATATGTAATTATCATTTTGCATTTCTTCAGTTTTTTTTTATTGTTCATGTGTGCGAAGATAATTGTTGTTCTGTTATATTCAAATTATAGCCATATTTAGTTTCAATACCAGAGAATTTATAAAATGTAAATATATATTGGATCAAAACACAAATTATGAATCTGGATTAAAAGAAGATATTATTCTATTCTATTGTAATTACACGCTAAACTAATTTTTGTACTATTGGTAATCAGTTTTTTGTGCTAAATAAATAGAAACTAACCTTCAGCGGTTTCTCAGGCACCTGATGGATGGTTCTCCAGTTGCGACGGTAGCTACACAATCTGTTTATTACCACAGATAGTGTAAGTAAGGTCAGTCCCATATTGGGCGTAGTACAGCATCCCGCCGCCCTTGTCCTGGTTTCAAGTGGTTAAGATTTTTCCATATATGGTTTACTTGTTCAGTTTTTATGACAATCACATATCATGAGCATATGGAGTTGTAAGTATTGCGTCAGTCTGAGCAGTAACACCTGTCGTCCATCTGGTGGGTTAGGCTTTAAAATGAGGTTATATATTTTATTTTATTTATTTATTTCAGGCTCCTAGACCTGTATTATAAATTGTATAGTTGATTTTTTGTAAATTTCTAATTGTAAAGCTTAGTGTTGAAAACATAAAGTAAAACAACATGGCCACATTTGACCGCTGTCGTAGAGTCCTTGCAATTTGTAATAAAGTCCTGGGGGTTGATATAGCACGAAATGCTAAGTAATCTGACTTCATACTCAGCTTTCATTACCACCCTGCCATCGTATGCACATGAAATCATCATTACATAGTATAAAACAAAGTCGCTGTCGCTGTCTGTCCGTCCCTATGTAGGCTTAAATCTTTAAAACTACGGAACGGATTTTGAAGCGGTTTCTTTTAATAGATAGAGTGATTCAATTATCTTTATGTATTGGAAGGTTTATAATGTGTAATACATGTATCACCAGAGAAGGTCCAAACCTATTTGTGGTCGATAATTGTAACTAAAATAAATCTACCAAGTGATATTATAAGAAGAATTGTTACACTACCAGCCCATCTTAGCATTCTCATTATGCTTGTTTGCCACCTACGTAGTATAAAAAAAATCTTTCTTCTTTTGCCTCACCTTGGTCCCATTTATTTGGGGTCGGCCCGTCTGGTCAGTCTTCGCAGGACGTTCTGTCCTGGATCGTCTGGGATGTTACTTTGGCGCTTTTTATATTCCTATCAATAATGGACATCCATGTGATACGGGGTCTGCCGCGTTTTCTGTGCTGGATACTTATGTCAAGCACTGTTCTTGTCATGTGGTCTGATGGTCGCCGCATGACATGTCCATACCACCTTAGGCGGCTCTCCAAAATCTTCTCCTGTCACCTTAAAACAACCTCGAACTTGGATGTTTTTGATGTGGCCCAGTATTGTTACACCACCAGCCCATCTTAGCATTCTCATTTCTGCGACATTGAGTTGTTTTCGGTTTTTTGGACTACTCTAATGCTGTTGTCCGCAGCTGGCCTTTACAGCTTCACCGGACGATAGACGAGTGCAGATGGCACTCCAAACCAAGGAAGGACTTATGGAGCGGCTGAAAGCCAACTGCCGCCTGACGGTACTTTAGTCTGAGGGCACTGCTAGGGGTTCGAACCTCGGCTCAGGCCGTCGTAAGATCGGTCCCCGTTTGAATTGGACAGGGGATCGATTGGAGGCGACATTGAGTTGATGATCTTGGTGCTTTTTTTAGCCCAGCATTCAAAGCCGTACGTCATGAACTGCCGCTTTGTATACTCTTATGCCTAATTTACACTCAGCCCGAGTGGGCAGGGAAGTGAGCATCGCGAGAGTGTAAACACGAGTGGAAACACTTCCAATGCCATTGGCGCTGCCACTCGCGCTGCCCGGCGCTCCCTCGATTGTCTGTTTTTCGTGCGCGAGTGGCAGCGTGTTTTTACATTCGGCCCTCTCGCTCAGTTGTCGCCCGGCAATATTTACGGCAGCGCGAGTGGCAGGGGAAGCGGCTGAATATAAACGTAGCATTACGGTCATTAAACTCCTGCTCCTCCTGCATTAGGATCCTGTTATCCTTGTAGTATTATTCCTCCATCCAACCACCTCTATGTATCTGAATTTCCTTGTTGATTTGTATAAATTTATAATTGTATGTGTATTTGTATGTATGTATGTATGTAGGTACGTACGTGTATGTAGTTATATTTATATATGTATAATTATTTATTCATATTATGTATTATAGTTTATATGTATATTCGCATATGTATTTATATTTAATCATATTAAAGTGATCTTCTTATTATTTTATTTTTTTTAGATTTGAATTTCATTTTCTTAATGCACCGCCAACATGGATCTCTGTTTGCCCAATGTTTGACTGGGAGAAAATGCCTCAAGGTGTTAAGTCCGCCATGTGTACCTTTATTTATGTATTTGTGCATTAAAGTTTTAATAAATAAATAAACTAGAGAGAGAATTAAACTCAAGTAGTAAAATTTTGACGGGCAGCGATACCAGCTGTCAAGGAAACTACTTAACAGAAAAACCATTAGCAATGACGTGATAAATAATGTGAATATAATGTTTGTATTGGCTGATAACAGACTGTATTGGCCAGGCAGGCCAATAAAACTTATCAATATAGAAACGTGCGTGCATGCACTTCAATTGAAGAAACTAGAAATAGGTATGTCTAGTGTTCCTAGTTTACAAGAAGTCAATTAATCGGTTAAATTATTACAATGTTCATTGAAGAAAATTATAGAAATACTAGCTACTCGGCCCGGCTTCGCACGGGTGTACATGTATTATACATATAAACCTTCCTCTTGAATCAGTCTATCTATTAAAAAAACCGCTTCAAAATCCGTTGCGTAGTTTTAAAGATTTAAGCATACATAGGGACAGACAGCGACAACGACTTTGTTTTATACTATGTAATGTTAAGGTTCCGGTTTTTTTTTATACATTCTTCAATTACTTTTTAATATATTGTGCCTACATCCATCGCCCCGATAACGCGTTATATAGCGCACGGGTGTACATTTTAGTATTATACATTTTTCATATATTGTTCGTAGTGTTACATATATATTATTGAGAGATTGAAGAAACTGAGTTTCCTAAATTGCTTGGTTCCTTATCTATTTCATGTTTGGGGAATGCAATAGCATGTCTGGCCTCGTGGGCTCTTGGGCTATAAAGTCAGTCCACGTTACGACTGCGCGTCGAATATACGCGTTACAAGTCATGTAGCGGACTACCAAATAAACTTACTAATGTACAATAAATAGTGTAGTTATTACACCTGTATACTCACTACCTACATTACAATAAACAATATATTATGTGGCGACCTCATCACATCTATATATAAATAAAATAGGAGTGTCTGTTTGTAATATTGAAATAACCGTTTTTTGCATGTAGTAAAAAACGGTTATTTCAATAGTTACATACAGCAAAATAACATTTTTTACTATTTTTGGTCTGTCTGTCTGTTTGTTCCGGCTAATCTCTGAAATGGCTGGACCGATTTTGAAGGGTCATTCTTTGGCAGGTAACTGATTTAATAAGGAATAACTTAGGCTACTTTTATTGTAGAAAAATTCTCTAATTAACTATTGCCTTTCACGGGACGAAGTCGCGTATACGACAATATAACGCTACAGCCCTGATACCACCCCGTTTCAATATAATTGGATAAACAAACAAACTGACAATCCACCTAACAGTACACGCTTACATTTGACGGTCTCAGTGGTCTAGCGGTGGACACCGCCGTTCTTATGATAGTCGCAGGTTTGATTCCTTGCACAGACAAAAATTAATTAATATCTATGTCTTAGTGGACTCTAGTGTAATTTGATTCATATTACAAATATGCCTATGATTGTTTGTAATAGTGTGTGTTTACTATATATATTATGTATGTATTTGCAAAATAAAATTATTTATATCAGGCCCTGATACAGTCTTTATCTTGGGACTAGATGGAGCTGTATTCACTTATATCTTTTAAATTATGCAACAAATTTTAATGCTGTTTTCAGCAATAGATAGAGTGATACAAGAGGAAGGTTTATATGTACAAAACATCCATGTTACGGTATACAATATGAGAGAAATTCAATGATTTTTCCTGCATCCGTGCGAAGTCGAGATAGGTCGCTATTGTTTCATAAAGTGATTTTTTTAATTTTCTATGACAATAGCTTTTTTCGTCACAGACCACGCGGTCCATTCTGGAAACCATCGTACAATTCTTGGTAAATCGTCAGCCCTGATACATGCTCATCTTATCATCCTCCACTGGTGCTAAACCGTTATGTAAGGACCCCATTGCTAGAACGTTCCATGTCAGGTTGACTTTCACGCGGTTCCTCCTGGAAACCATCGTGATAATCTTTTGGTGAATTTGTCACGATACAGTCTTATCGTCTTATCATCCTCCATGATGCACCAGGGGCCGAACAAGGTATTAGAGTATTGCATTACCTCGGGGACCCGACATGGTAAATCCGGCCCTGTTACAGTCTTAGGGCCCTATGTAATGCAATAGCATTGCCTAGGGGACCCGATACGGCAAATCCGGCCCTGATACAGTCTTAGGGCTCTATGTAATACAATAGCATTGTCTAGGGGACCCGACATGGTAAATCCGGCCCTGATACAGTCTTAGGGCTCTATGTAATGCAATAGCATTGCCTAGGGGACCCGACATGGTAAATCCGGCCCTGATACAGTCTTAGGGCTCTATGTAATACAATAGCATTGTCTAGGGGACCCGACATGGTAAATCCGGCCCTGATACAGTCTTAGGGCTCTATGTAATGCAATAGCATTGCCTAGGGGACCCGACATGGTAAATCCGGCCCTGATACAGTCTTAGGGCTCTATGTAATGCAATAGCATTGCCTAGGGGACCCGATACGGCAAATCCGGCCCTGATACAGTCTTAGGGCTCTATGTAATGCAATAGCATTGCCTAGGGGACCCGATACGGCAAATCCGGCCCTGATACAGTCTTAGGGCTCTATGTAATGCAATAGCATTACCTAGGAGACCCTACACGGCAAATCCGGCCCTGATACAGTTTTAGGGCTCTATGTAATGCAATAGCATTGCCTAGGGGACCCGATACGGCAAATCCGGCCCTGATACAGTCTTAGGGCTCTATGTAATGCAATAGCATTGCCTAGGGGACCCGATACGGCAAATCCGGCCCTGATACAGTCTTAGGGCTCTATTTAATGTATTGCCTAGAGGACCCGACATGGTAAATCCGGTATATACTCGGTTTACTCAACGAATCCCTTTTACGGTTAACACACCTTCAAACGTATATTATCACATATTACGCTCGTACTCACTGCGAACGAGTTCTCCACAACTACTTTAAGTGACATCGCCAAATACGTGGAGTAATTAACATCAAGTATACATAATTAAAATATTTTATCTTTAAAATTACTGAAACATCACATCTTTACCTAATTAAACGTACTAAATGTACGATAATGCTGTAAGACACAATTTAAAAGTAAAACATTATGACAGCCCCAATAGTCTAACGGTTTAATACATCGCCTTACATTTGATGGTCACGGGTTGAATTCCTCGCACGGACAAACATTTGTATTCATGAGTATGATTGCTTGTATCGGTCTGGGTGTTTTCTATGTATAAATAAAAAATATTTATGTTTTTATTTATATAAGTTGTCTAGTACTCTCTCTAGCAACTTGAGATTAGTCGGCGCTACGTAAATTTCAGCGATATATTTTTATTTTTCGGTTTTTCAACTAACATGTGTAATAATAATAATGATTAAAAAAAAGGGGGGGGGGTTGTTAGTTATGGGGAGTGATGACCTCATTGCTAGCAATGTACCATGTCAGGTTGACCTACACGCGGTTCCCCCTGGAAATCATCGTGATAAGTTCTTGAAAAGAAAGAAAGAAAATTGTTTATTTGGTACACTGAAAATAATTTTTAAATTTTAATTTTATATTAATTTTACAGTACCAAATAGGTCTCCGCTCAGCATATGTCGTGACGGGGTGTCACGACGCTGGTTTTCTGTGGACACCTTCATATATAATAAATATAATAAAATAATAATAATAATACACATACATACATAAATCTAGGCGGATAACAATATAGGAAATCTTGGTGACTTTGTCACGATGTGCTAACTGACATGACCTCATGTTCATCTTATCACCCTCCACTGGTGCCCCGCCAGCGTAAACCGTTAGCGCAGGCGGGTGCACCAAATCATTATTAAACATTAAAAAAAAATTTTTGTACGGCCAAATTAAACCAATATATTGCTTTCTCACAAGGTATGTATGAACATATAGTACAATATGCGACTGCAAACAATCAATCGGTTGGCCTCGTTTTGGTAATATATAGACGTGACTCATACATGTAATTCATCGTATCAATATTTTAATTGCTCCCGCAATATGCAACCTTGGACAGGTCCCTGTTTATTTATATGTCATACTATATTCTATATATATGTATCATCTGATAGCATAAAGATGGATTCTTTAGTTTAGCGGTTTATTAATAATAATAATAATAATCTCAGGACAATTCACACAGCGCCATCTAGACCCAAGTTAAGCTAGCTAAAGCTTGTGTTATGGGTACTAGATAACTGATACAAATACATAATATACATTGAAAACACCCAGACCGATACAAAGAATCATACTCATGAATACAAATGTTTGTCCGTGCGAGGAATCGAACCCGCGACCATCGGACGTAAAGCGGTGTGCTAGACCGCTAGACCATCGAGATTGTCGCATGCCTCCTCCTAATGAATCTATATTAAAAATCATATGAACATCTCGGTTAATGAATTAATTAAAACAACATTTTTTCTCTTTCTGCTTGTGATAAGTCTGCATTGTGAATGAGTGGTAGATAAAAAGAAAAAATGACTATTCTTACTTGAAATAAAGATTTAATTTAATTAATAGTGAATATCACCAGTTTTTTTTATTATATTATTGAAATGCTACCGGCCAGCCTTATGGCAAGTGGTAACTGTTGTCTATTATACATGATTCAATTTATCACGTAATCCCACTAATATTATATTATCTCGGTCTCAGTGGTTTAGTACACACCGTATCTCACTTCCGACGGTCGCGGGTTCGATACCTCTAAAAATAACATTTAAAATAGTAAAAGTATGTACTAGTGTAAGTTTAAAATAGTATTCAAGTAAAATATATTTTGTTTGTTTGTTCGCAGTATGTCCGAGGGGGACGTGTCGTTAATACACGACGAGGACGTGTTACGGCGTATGGTGAGTACACTACACTAAATTACACTATACTACACTACACTACACTGCACTAAAGTATGCTAAAATACAGTAAGTGGTACAGTACCACTTTAGTGTGCTTTAGTGTTAGTTCCAATTTTATTAATTCATTCTATTTTATTAATAGACATTCAAATGTATTACATTTAATGTAATATTTGAATGTAATGTGTAAACTTCGTATTTATATTTACTGATATGTCAAATTACCGTCAGTTCGGAGTGATTTCGAGATGAGAAGAACTGACAAGAAACTCATCTCGTATTCTTTTCCAATGAGATTGTACATGATTACAAGTGTTAGATTTATTTTAAATTCAATTAGAGATTATGTATGACCATCAGCATGTGCTATTGCATTTTTGTGAGGAGAAAATAATTCATTCACTGTTTGTAACTCGAACAGATCAGTTCCCACAAGCAGTTCATTAATAATTTATAAAGCTTTACATGCCGGTAAAGTTATTGCCACTTATCACGATCTTCTGTCATTTTCTTTACGTCATGATACGATACATGTGTTTGTAATATATAAATAATCATCATCACTACATAAATGTAAAACAAAGTCGCTGTCGCTGAGTGTCCGTCCGTACATAGGGACGGACACACAGCGACAGCTGTCTGTCCCTATGTATGCTTAAGTCTTTAAAACTACGTAACGGATTTTGAAGCGATTTTTTTTAATAGATAGAGTGATACTAGAGGAAGGTTTATATATATATATATATTACATGGGAGAAGCCGGGGCGAGAAGCTAGTAAGTTATATTATAAGAAGGGTCTGATAACGCCTGATTAAAGTTAGTTAGCAATAATGTTCAGATTTACACCTTTTCTAATGGTTTATTTAAGAAAATAAGAAATCCATATATACCTTCACGACTATTATCCAAGATGGTGTTAATAGAGACATTGTCAACTATTACCTACATATATGCATTACTTACTTTACTAGTAGCTTGTTTTACTCTTGGTGATCATACCTACCAAGTAATTAATAAATAAATAAACCTGACCAATTAACACAATGCCATCTAGTCCCACGGTAAGCAGAGATTGTGTTATAGGTACTATTAGACAACTGATATAAATATTTAGATATATTTATATATTTCAATACATACATAATATACATAGAAATCACCCAGGGAATTGTACTATATTAACATTATTCTCTTACATATCAAATGCATGATGCTATTACTGAGGGAACCCATTATCGTGTTACAATGGTCTAATTTAGCACTGAATTTACTCCGCTTTACTTCCGATGGTCGCGGGTTCGATCCTGGCATGGTAGAAACATTTGTATTCATGAGTGTAACCGGTCTGGGTATTATCTATGTATATCATGTACTAGCTGAATTTACTCCGCTTTACTTCCGATGGTCGCGGGTTCGATCCTGGCATGGTAGAAACATTTGTATTCATGAGTATACGTAGTTTGTATAGGTCTGGGTGTTATTTATGTATATCATGTACTAGCTTTTGTCCGCGGTTTCGCTCGCGTTAATTTATCCCCTTAGGGGTGAAATTTATCAAAATCTTTTCTTAGGGAATGCCTACGTCATAGTAGCTTTATGCATGCAAAGTCTCAGTCCGATCGGTTTAAAATTGACAAAGTTTCATACAAACTTTCATCCCCCATTTTATCCCCTTGGGGGTAGAATTAATCAAAATCCTTTCCTAGCGGTTGCCTACGTCATAACATCTACCTGCATGCCAAATTTCAGCCCGATCCGTCCAGTGGTTTGGGCTGTGTGTTGATAGATCACTATGTCAGGCACCTTTGAGTTATATCATCTTATATATAAAATTCTCGTGTCACAGTTTTCGTTCCCATACTCCTCCGAAACGGCTTGACCGATTCTCATGAAATTTTGTGAGCCTATTGAGTTGGTCTGAGAATCGGCCAACATCTATTTTTCATCCCCCTAAATGTTAGTGGTAGTCCACACCTAAATTTTATTTTTATATTTTTTGACAAAATTTTTAGTTTTTTTTTTATGATACAACATACAAAAATACATACAATCCTAAATTTTCACCCTTCTATCATCAACCCCTATTTTTTTATAGCGTTATTAATTTATATGACAAAACAACGTTTCCCGGGACAGCTATTATATATATAGATGTATTAAATGATGTAAAAAGTATCTATATATTTATATTAGTTGTCGATAACACATACACAAGATCTGCATAGAGTGGGACTAGATGGCGCTATATTGATATATTAATTGTCCAAGGATATAATACAATTAATTACAGTTTTTTTAATAAAATTGCAGTGGCAACAGACGGAAGACTTTTCACGCAAGAAAGAAATCCGTGCACACATGTACAAGCTACGGGAGGAGCGCCTGCGCAATCTTTACTCACCGGAGCCACAAGCTCGCTCCGATAATAAAGGTGAACTATCTTTTTTAGGACTACTCTAATGCTTTTGGCGGTGAAAGGACATTGTTAGTAATGTGGACTGATCTCATTGCTAGCAATGTATATCAGGTTGACCTCCACGCGGCTCCCCCTGGAAACCATCGTGATAAATTCTTGTTGAATTTGTCACGATGTGCTAACTGACCTGACCTCATGCTCATCTTATCCTCCACTGGTGCCCCGCCAGCGTAAACCGTTAGCGCAGGCGGGTGCATTATATCATTATCATCTATAAAAAAAAACGCTGTTGGCCGCAGCTGGCCTTTACAGCTTCACCGGATGATAGGAGTAAGGTTGCCAATATTATACTGTTTTTCAGTAAATTATACTTTTTACTGTTGAACAAAAATAAGGTATACAATATATATGTATATATTATTATTATATATTGTATGTATTATATTTATGTATATATATTTGCAAGTATTTTTAAATACCTTTATACGTTAGTCCTTTCCCACCACTGACCATCAACCGCTTTCTGTTCTTACCTAATGTTGCCATATGACATTAAGCTCGCCCAATTGTACAATTTTTAAGAGTGCAATAAAGAATAAATACTGTTTTCAGCAATAAAATCTCAACATTTACTGAAATAGTTTTTTCAGTAATGAATGCTAAGTGGCGGGTTGATAGAAATAGACCATCTATTAATTTAGTAAAAAACTGAGCATCTCATTTATTTTCATTTCAATTATATTTGTGGTGAGGCGTATGAAGTTTTTAAGAAGGATTGTAAATTAGTAAGTTGAGTTTTGGTAACCCTAAAACTATGTATTTAAAACAATAAATAAATAAAAAAGTTTTAAACAAAGTTCATTTTTCTAAAATACTATTTAATATTCTTCACACACCTGAATATACTTTATTTATTCTAAGTAAGTTGGTAAACCTGGATAGGGATCGAGTGCAGATGGCACTACAAACTGCGGAAGGACTTATGGAGCGGCTGAAGGCCAACTCCTGCCTGACGGATACGACTTTAGTCTGAGGGCATCGCTAATATAATGTATAGTTCTGATAATGGATGAATATCCAATGGACCCGCCTGCGACGTTTGCTTGCACCAAGCGAGGATAATAGGATGAGTATAAGGTCAAGTCAATTTGCAATCGTGGCCAACTCAATAGGAATTAACTACTATGATTTTCAAGAGGGCGTGCACTGCTTTGTTTTTATACCACATAGGTGGCAAACAAGCATACGGCCCATCTGATGGTAAACGGTTACTGTAACCTATAGACGCCTGAAACACCAGGGGTGTCTCGTGTACGTTGCCGACCCTTAAAAAACGTTGATATACCCTTTTTGAAAAACCCCATGCTGTGTAATCTCTCGATATATTTGATATTATTATTCGTCTAATTTTAGACTTAATATGAGATGTCATTCAATAGTAGGTTTATAATTTTTATTTATTCATTTATTACACTTTATTGCATCTAAAATGAAATGCAACGAATAACATTTATAGAAATGAAGGTACAAAAGGCGGTTGTAAAATCTCGAGCAAAACCTTCCAGATTTTACTGATTGTGAATGATTTTATTTGTGTATTGTTAATAATATTACATCAAAATTGCAAACGTTTTTGTGTTTAATATTGCCAGTACATTATTAGTTATTTTAGTGGCCATCACTTGATAGTATTATCGGAACTAAATCAATGTTTAAACAAGAAGGAGGCCAATCTGTAAATAATATATATACTTTAAGGTAAATTTATTAAATAATAGCTGTCCCCGCGGTTTGACCCGCGTGAATTTTATAGCCTATATGTAATTCTGATGTATAAGCTACATTACTGTAAAGTTTCATCAAAATCCGTTCAGTAGTTTGTGCGTGAAAGAGTAACAAACATCCATCAATACACACGAACCTTCCACGTTTATAATATTAAATATATTTGGTTGCCACCGGCCTTTGTTTGTCTTCTTAGTTATTAAAATGAGACAATAATTATCTGCTAGAGAATGTACTAGAGTAGTTGTGCACGAATTTGGCAGGTTGTGAGTTCACGGCACCGCAGGGGCATGTGAAATCCTTCGCGGACCAGACCTTCCAGTCCATGAAGAGTAAGGAGGTGCGCGACGCGGGCTCCCCGCCCAAGGAGTTCACGTACCACGGCCAAGGTGCCCAACACTACGTCCATATAATCCTAACAGAACTAACGCTTATTAACCGGTAACACTCGCAAATGAACCAATACCTTCTATTTCATGGGATATTTCCTTTTACAGATCTCAAGGCGCTCTCTAATGCCGGATGGAACGTAGAATCTGAGCAGAAGACCACTGACGATGGACACACTCACGTTAAATCTGTTAACGCCAATATCGAGGGAAAGTACGACGTGGAAGGCGGGAAAGGACAGTTCGCTGCCGTCGACCAACATAAGCATGCCGTTACTGAGTACCACGATGATAACACCAGCCTAAAGAGGAACGAAAGTTCGTCAAATACGGCTGCACGCGAGCACGTCGTGCGGCAGACAGATGATGGCACTCAGATCTCGTCGGTGACGAGCTCCTCTACTGCCACGTCCAAATATCAACAAACGTCGTCCACAAAACAAGAATCAGTGCCATATTTGACTAATGATGACTATGACCAATTTCGACAAACTTCATACGACACTAACCGTAACGAAAACTTGACTACTACAAAACAAGTTACACAGAATGACGATTATGAGCACAGTTTAAGAAAAAGTGATCGTGTAACTGGGGAATTAGAATCGAGGAAAGTAGAATATCCTGATGAGAATACGAAAATTGTGGTAGAAACAAGATGCTTACCAGATGGTACTAGAGTGACAAGCACTCGCCGCGAATTTAGAGGACCGGCAGTACAGAGTACTCGTTCAGAACAACGCTCACAGCAAACTAGGAGTGAAAACAGATCTACTTACTCCACTTCATCGCAACAAAACACCGATTACAAGGAATCTACGTCTAAAATTATTAATGACAACTTTGACAGTCGTGTTGCCGATATCGTCGATTCCCAAAAACAGGTTGATGATTATGATTTCAAAAATAATCATCAAACTGATATTTTACGTAATGACAAAGTACATAGTCATAATGTTACAAAATCAACTGCAACGCATACTGAGCACCATGAACACCATGAACCTAAAAATCGTGAGCGTACATCCCCTGTACCTGTTACATCACAGAACAAACAAAATATCCAATATATTAATAAAGATGTGGAAGAAAAAGTTCGTGACATATCCACAGAAAGGCGAGTTGAAGAAACAACTCAGAAAAAAAGCGATGAGTACCAAACAACGTACCAGGCTGAATTCACGCAAAAAAATAAAGTGAGTAATGACTGGAGTCCAACTCATCAAGCTTGGGCTAGTACTCTTCGAGCTGACACCCCTACTTCCACTCGTCCATCAACTAGAGCTTCATCACCCGGTGGTCGCAACTTTCAATCAAGCACTTCTTCTTTAAGAAGTAGCGTAAGTCCTGATAAAAATTATAGAAAACCTTCCAGTCGTGGTGGAAGTCCAAACAAATTTGATCGATATTCACCGACACGTAATACGTCTGATAAATATTCTAGTACTCACTCTACTTACCATGTTACTGATGCTAAGACGACTAGATATTCTAGCCCTGAAGAACGTCCACTAGAAAGTAATTTATCTTCAAGTCCTAATCAAAAACTTCATGATAATGGCCGTCAAAGGCCAAGTGTTAGTCCCGATAAATATCCCCGTAGTAGCAGACCAAGTGAGAGTCCTGATCGAAAACATACATATAGAACTAGTCCTGTTAAGGAAGTATCTAAAGTGAGTCCTTCTTCAGAACAGGAAGTTATATATAGATATAGCGCAAGTCCTGAGAGAAAACTGGCTAGTAATACAAGAAGTAATATCACAACGAAAAAAAGTACTTATACCAGCCCAGAAAGAAAGCCAAATGATAATTCTCCAAAGGCAAGCTCTCCTACAAGGACCTTAACTAGAGATGAAATCCCATTAAGATCTAGTCAAAGCCCTGATAAAAAATCTAGCCATCAACCATCTCTGAAAGATAAACCACACAATGATTCTAAAAATAAAACACCAATTGAAAATTATTCCAGGGCAACGTCACCAAAACGACCTTTAAAACAACATGAAAGTTCTGTGCGACCAAGTTTGAGTCCTGACAAAAATCAAACTGAATATCCCAAGGAGAGTTCATCACCAAGAACACAAAAACCTCCCGCAGGTGAAAAACATATAGAGAAATCTCCAACCAGATCTCAGCCTTCAAAACCAAGCCCAAGTCCTGAAAGAAAACTCACCTCTCAGAGTCCTGATCGCAAATCTACCGGAATAAGAATGATCAGTAAAATTAAAGATGATCATTATAAGTTTGTCGATGAAGAAACGAAAGTATATGATTATACGAAAAGTGATACGAGAGATGTAATGAAAGACACTTTCTCAACTCCGAAATACCCTGGTGTTCATCAAAAAAGTCCGTCTCCATCCAAGAAATTACCTCAAGATGTAACTGACTTCTGTCATCCTGATTCACCTCCTCGCTCAACACTTCGGAAACAATCTAGATCGCCATCTCCTTCTAAAGGTTCAGTTTCGTTCAAACAACATTTAGACCATGTTGAGAATACCGAAAAAACTTCGTCTATAACTAGTGTTTCTACAAATTATAATGAGAACTCCACTATAACAAAACATGAAGTAACAAAGAATAGTGGTGCGCCAACGCCAGTAAATGATTTTCCTAAAGAAATGTCTCCATCCAAATTTGGAACGTACGATAAAAAACAACGTCATTCTCAAGACTATCAAGATACAGAAAGTATAACAACTAACAATACAAAATATGATTCTTTAACACGTCGGAATAAATCAAATTCACCTACTAAAGTATATGATTCTCCTGTTTCTCCTAAAAAATCACCAAGAGGAAGTATTTCTCCAGTTAAATCTGTGAATAAAGACAGCCAATACAATCAGACAAATGATTTTATATCCACAGAAAAAATCAGAGAAGAAAGTACTAGGACTAATAAAAGTCATGCAAGACAGTTGGTCACACCATCCACTAGTCCTACTAGAAAGCCTAAACCCTCTGAACAAGAACCTTCCACTGGCCAAAGTTCACCTACAACATCAGTTAGTGGATTTGTTTACTTTAGCAGTCCCCAAATCGATACTGTTGTAACCGATATAGATGACAAAGAATTCTGCTCTAAAGCAGATAATATTGACGAGAGTACTATATCAAAAAGACCAGAAAGTCTACACATAAATAATAAACGTTCTCCATCACCATCTAAAATACCATGTAGATCTCCAACGCAAGACAAGCATTCTTCATCTAGAGATACGCTTCCTAGAAAAAGTTCACTAAAAAAGCCTGTAACAAATGATAATTTAATATCTCCAATAGAGAAGCCACCATCCAGTTTCCAGATATCTCCAACAGTTGAAGCACAGAACTTACCTGAACACAAAACTGTTAAAAAAGAACATCCAGGAAAGCCTGACTCTGAGTCACCAGCAAAGTCAAAACCTCCATTGAAAAGGCGAGAAACTTATGATGAACGATGTAGAAAGATTCTTGGCATGCTTGATGATCAAACAACATCAACCACGACTATCGTAAAAGAGACGATACAAACACCAGTATCTAACAAGAATACACCCAGCATGTCACCTTGCGGTAGTCCAAAACAGCAATCTCCCTATAGAGATGTTGAAGAGGATACTAATATCAAAACGAAGAATTTCATAACTCAGGAACAAGAAAATATTCTGAAGACTCGTCATAATGATATTATACCGGGAAAGAAATCTAAAATTCCCTCAAGGGAGAATTCCCCTACTAAGGTTCACGATGACATTATTCGTACTCGTACTACGACTACACAAGATGATAAATCAACTTCTGAGGATTTTTATGAAAATATTACAACAGTAAATAAAAATTCATCATCAAAACACAATATTGAACATACTACTAATAATATTAATATCGAGAAAAAGCAAGTAGAAAGCAATCCTAAGAATGAACTTTCATCAAGACCAGAGCGTTCTCCAGAGCGTCCTCGATCAGGTTCTCCTTCGAAAACTTTAAAACACAATGAAATAAAACCTACATCTAGGTCGGATCGTGATCAGCCACTGACTACAAATATAATTCCTGAGAGTGCTCATTTAATAGAAGATTCTGCTCCTGTTCATCCTAAATCTACAATTATATCTAAGACTGACAAATATGACACCACACATCTGGCACTAGAAGAAGAAAATATTTCAAATAAAATTACTATAAAGAAACATTCATCTACACAAGACACTGCTCATAATATATCTACCAAGCAATCTCAAGAACCTAAACATTCTCGGACTCCTTCTCCGAACAAAACAAATTATATTAATAATAATGAAAATAATACAAGTTTCATAACATCGGAGAGAGAACAAGAAATATTGAACAGAGTCCAACAATCTCTTAGAAAATTGTCACCAAAACGCAATGAAAGATCACCGAGTCGAGAAAACAGTCCAACTAAAACGACTACTAGTTTACAAGATTTAGACATAATGTCCACTCAGAAGACAAATACTGAAGACATTAATAAAGAGAAAATTAGTAGTGATTTGACTGTAACAGTAAAATCGACTGTAAACAACGATAAACCGAAAGAACAAAGATTATCCAATAAACCTTCAAGAAATATATCTCCAGTAAAGAAAGCTACAAACATAGCATCTCCAGCTAAAGTAGGCAAGTCTTCCGATTCTCCGACGAAATCTAGAAGCATATCGCCCAAAAAATCAGTTAGCGTTGAAAGACCTCAATCGCCACAATTATCTAAAATAAGTGGCATCAAACCAAAGGAGACTACTCCTTCTCAGTTGGCTCGAAAACCTGGATCATTATCACCAACAAAAATAGAGAAAACATCTAGTACTGATAATAAAAAAATTATAAAGCAAAATAGCTTCACAAAAGCTACCTGTAAAACAACAACAAATAAAGTTGTTCATTTGCCAACTAATAAATCTGTTGAACCTGATATCAAACGTACACCTGTAACCAAAGGAAATAAGGAAAATACTAGTCCTAAGGCAGATATTAATAATGTAGTAACAAGAAGTTCAAGTGATGTTGCCTTAAAATATAAGAAGCCTTCACCACAAAGAATAAAATCTAAACCAGAAATACAAGTAAATGATATATCAACCACCAAAACGAAACAAATAAATTCAAATGTTAATAAAACTCAAAAATTGTCGACTAAGGAAGCTCATACAAAATTACCAAATAAACCTAAATCTGCTACAGCGTTGAATACACCTATGGATGATGATGACTTTATTATTGATGTTCAACAAGCTAAATCATCTAGAGAAAATTCTCCAGACAGGATTTGTCCCACTCCGGTCGGTTTCAGTGAAGACATTGGAACACCGAGATTTCCTGATGAAGTAAGTGAACCAGATGATGATTTTCGTAAAAGAACTCACCACGTAATTCATGAAACGGAATCTATTGTAGATGATATTGTCGAAATATCTGAAGACGATGAACTCTTCGTTAAGAGGTTAAATGCTGATAACACTATAGAAACTGACGAATGTCTTTTAAGCGTTAATGATAAAGTTTCTAAATTCACAAACAAAATCGAAAATATAACTAAGCCTAAACAGTCAACTATGCAATTCAAAGAAACGGAATGCAGAGTCCATTCAGATTATACATCTGAAAAAGTTGGCTCTGATGAATGTTTACTTTCTGTTTCCGAAAAAGTCAATAAATTTGCTAAAGGTCCACGAGGTATACAAGATAATAGAAGTCCAACGCGTAGGATCGTTGACGAATATGACACAAATACAATTTACCAGGATGATTACACCAAACTTAGTGTCAATGATAAAGCTCATTTGTTTATAGAAACAGCTGAAAATTCTAAAACCTCCAAAATTAAACCAGCACTAAAAATCGAACGTCCAGATATAAGTGACGTTGACGAATCCTTAAAACGTGATGATTGTTTACTTAGTGTGTCTGATAAAGTAAACAAATTTGTGAAAACTGCTGAGCAATTTTTAAATGAAGCAATTGAAGTTGACGAAAAAGAGATAAAAATAAAAGAAAAACATGATAAAATCATGAAAAAAATTACTGATGAAGCATCTGAGTCAAGTAATGTTATTGTTACTGAAGATATCGATAGGGCTAATGAAGTTATTAGAAAACAGGATCAGCATATAAATAAATTAGGCTCATTTACAAAAGAAACTATGTCTTCTCAAGCAAAATCAAAAGATCATATTAGCAGTCACCTAAAACCGACTGAAGGAACGCCTCCTGTTAAAATAACAACTCGCAGCAATGTAGCTGTAAAACAAGCAAAGGCTTTATTTGAAAACATAGCATCAACAAATCAAAAAAATGCCGATATTAAAAATACAACAACAAAATTGACTGACATTGGTGTAATGAAAAAATCTCCAAAAACTGATTCGACAGTAGTTCTTCATCCTTCTTTGGACGACTCTCCTAATATCACTGACATTGATAGTGAAATAGATGGCGTACCACATTTACAGCCGGAGCCAAAAAAGCAGACTATCACTGCACCATCACCACAATTTTCAAATAAAGATCACGGACGCTTAGCCCAATCGCCTGAAGTACCAAGAAACAAATCTCCAATTAGACAAACAATTCAATCAACTAAAACAGTATTTTCAAAATATCCAGTCACGGATGGAGTTGAATCTCAAAAACATGTACAATCCGAAAACGACAAAAATGAGAAATTGCAAGATAAAGTGCCTGGTTATCTAAGACCCACTAAAACTAGTCAGTATAAGGAAGAAGTTAAAATAACTGAGGAATCTGAAGTTAGTAGTCGACGTGGTAGTGGGAAGTTTGGGGTCGAGCTTAGGCGTACTAGTGTGGAACGATCTAGTGCAAGTAGTGAACGACGTCGCAGTGTTGACCACCATCAGCCATGCATTGAAGATATTTTTGATTTGGACCTCCTTGAACAAATGGTCAGTAAAAATACAATTTTAGTTCTTATCAATATACTGTTTATTTTCTTAATTTACTTGTTATTTTACTGACTCTGTTCGAATTTTCAGTTGGAAAAGGTCGTGGGTTACGAGCAGCGGCGACGCATTAGAGCACAAATTCGAGTAGCAAGGAAAAAACATGAAATTGATACGAACATGAATACAACTAAGCGGACAACTATAAGTACCCCAAAAAACAAATCTCCTGAACGTCAAACGACAACGCATGATAAACCAAAATATATACTCCATAAAACACTATCGCCTGATCGCCACACAAAAATAGAAACAGTTACAGAAAATCATAAACAATCTAAGGAATCTCATCTCAGGGTTGTAAATGACTATTCTAAAGAGCAAGTTAAAGAAAACTATGAGAAACGTTCACGACCCTCAAGCCCGGAAAAAATTGCAAATAAATCCATTTCTAAGGCAAAAAGTCCTGTGCGTCATCCAAGTCCAGAAAAGAAAACTAGACCACTATCTCCAAGTAAAGCGGCTACACCTAAATCCAAGCAAAATCGCTTTAATGAATACGCGTCAGCTTACATGAAGAAAGTTGGCTTAAAAGACTCTGATAAAATAAAGATTACAGATGTTAATACGAAAAAATCCACTGAAATCCGTGACCATAAAACGATAAAACATGAAGAACATTTGACTCAATCAAAAGCAACTAAAGAGACGACTACGACAGTATCTCGCAATATAACTGAAAGAACAAGTTCCAAAGATTCTATAGAAATTGTACATGTCAATGGGAAGCGGGCTACTTCGCCAGAGAAAAAATCTAGTCCGGAACGAATAATCGAAATACAAGTTGAGAAAGAACCTCGTCGCTCTTTGAGTCCTATTCTAAAGAGACAGAGGTCAGACATAAAAAAGAAAGAGTCATCAGTAAAACAATTATCAGATTTGGGAAAGAAAATTCAATCAACAACTCACGAGGACAAACCTTCGTGGGTAACAAATAGGAATTTAAAGAAGGTCACTGAAACGCGAACGTACAGCACAAAGAAACTGGAACCTGAAAAGCCGAAGTACCGAGCACCGAGTCCTTCCAAAGTCATCTCGAAGCCCACAGATGTCATCACATCGAGCTACGGTCCAGGACCACTAGATGCCAATGGGAAACCACTATTCGGGATCAAAGCGTTGAGAAACGGAGCCTCTAATTACCAAGGTAGGTTATTACCACTAAAGTAAAACACTTGAGTCATAGGTGATCATATTTACTCAGCTGCAAACTACATATAAAATACACGTATTCATTTATCAACTAACTTAACTTTGAGATCGACGTTTAAAGGTTAGTTTAATTTTATTACTAAAAGATCCATAAATTATTTTGTGTTGTCTAGAATAATTTTTAAAATACATACAAAATTAAGTTTTTAGTTATAAATTGTTCAAATTACATAAAAAAATACTTCTAAATTAACATTATGAAAAGTAGTCTTGATTTTTTATTATAAACTCAAATATATACATTAGCAAGTGACATTTCCAAAAAAATTATGGAACTTTACAATAATTGAATAAAATCAAATACAAATATTTTTATGTAGGTCTATTACAGACTCTCATGATATGTCAAATCTACCGTCAGTTCGGAGTGCTTTCGAGATGAGAAGAACTGACAAGAAACTCAGCTCGTATTCTTTTCAAATAAGCTTATACATGTTTACAATAATACAGATTCATTTTAAGATAAAAATTTGGGAGAATAGAGTTACTACCAGCATAATTTATAACAAATTTATCGATACATATAAATAAAATTGGAGTGTCTGTAATATTGAAATAACCGTTTTTTACTACATGCATATGAATATAAATACGGTATATACACCAAAATAACATTTTTTACAATCAGCATAATTTATAACAAATTTATCTATACTTAAATATATAAATAAAGTTGGAGTGTCTGTTTGTAATATTAAAATAACCGTTTTTTACTACATGCATATGAATATAAATACGGTATATACACCAAAATAACATTTTTTACAATCATTTTATAACAAATTTATCTATACTTAAATATATAAATAAAGTTGTTCTGTTTGTAATATTGAAATAACCGTTTTTTACTACATGCATATGAATATAAATATGGTATGTACACCAAAATAACATTTTTTACCATTTTTGTCTGTCTCTCTATTTGTTCCGGCTAATGTCTGAAATGGTTGGACCGATTTTGACGGGACTTTTTTTTACTAAGGAGTAACTTAGGCTACTTTAATTTTAGAAAAATAAAGTTGAATTCCACGCGGACGAAGTCGCGGGAACAGCTAGTAATAAATAAATTGAGACAGGATAACACTATACATATAAAACATTTATATTCATGAGTATGAATGTTTGTATCAGTTTAGGTGTTTCTATGTACAATATGTATTTAGAAAAAAATCTATGTATATGTATCAGTTATCTAGTACCCACAACACAAGCTTTAGCTAGCTTAACTTGGGACTAGATGGCGCTGTGTGAATTGTCCTATAAGTTTGTGAGTGATGCCTAATGTATGACAATAAGATGTTAGAGACAATGACAGTACGATCTACCTTACACAAACTCCAAACATGAGTGAGTCATTCGACATATTCTAGTGAAAGGCACGGTGATCCGACAAGAGTTTCATTCGCGGAACGGCGGCGAGCCAGAAGGCACGGTGTCAGTGACAGCGTATTCCAACGAGCCTGAGGAACTGGAGCGGCTGCTGCAGGTGCAGGGCGAGCGACCTTCGAGGATGCACGGGCTTGCGGCCATCACGACCACCAAGAAATTCGGAGGCCACACCGGCACCACGATGCGGGAAGCTCACACTGTAAGTCAGTTTATTATTACTAGAAAGAAAAAAGATTTATTCATTGCTTTTTAACAATACATATAAATAAAATTTGGAGTGTCTGTTTGTAATGTTGAAATAAACGTTTTTTACTACACGCATATGAATATTAATAGGGTACATAGGTACACCAAAATAACATTTATAATTTTTGTCTGTCTGCTTTTTCCGGCTGATCTCTGAAATGGCAATAAAGAAGTAACTTAAGCTACTTTTATTTTTAAAAAATAAAGTTAAATTTCACGCGGACGAAGTCGCGGTTGCAGCTAGTCTATATATATAAAGAAAATTGGAGTATCTGTTTGTAATATTGAAATAACCGTTTCTTACTACATGCATATGAATAAATACGGTACATACACCAAAATAACATTTTTTACAATTTTTGTCTGTCTGTCTGTTCCGGTTGATCTCTGAAATGGCTAGTCCGATTTTGACAGGTAGCTGATATAAAGAGTAACTGAAGCTACTATTATTTTAGAAAAATAAAGTTAAATTTCAAGCGGACGAAATCGCGGGAACAGCTAGTATAAAATAAGAACAGTTACTTTAAAGACCGCCAGTATACGGCCTCGGTGGTGTAACGGTTTAGCACACCACTTTACTTCCGATTGTCGCGGGTTCGATTCCTCGCACGGCACAAACATTTGTATTCATGAGTATGATTGTTTGTGTCGGTCTGGGTGTGTTCTCTGTATATTATGTATGTTGTAAAAAATGTTCTAAGTATTTACATCAGTTATTTTGTACTCATAACACAAGCTCTACTTAGTTTGGGACTGGATGGCGCTGTGTAAATTGTTAGACAATTATATATTTCATAATTTTACTTTTTCAACTGTAATCTATACATATACCTAAATAAAATTATTTCTAAAAATAAAAGTAGACTAAGTTACTCCTTATTACGTCAGCTATCTGGCAGTAAAAGTCATGTCAAAATCGGTCCAGTCATTTCAGAGATAAGCCGGAACAAACAGACAGAAAAAATTGTAAAAAAAATTTGTGCTGGTTTATGTACCGTATTTATATGCATATGCAAGAATACGAGCTGAGTTTCATGTCAGTTCTTAGTTCGAAAGCACTCCGAGCTGTGGCTTAAAGATATTGTGATTTGATTTCATCTATACACATAAATAAAATTGGAGAGTCTGTTTGTAATATTGAAATAACCGTTTTTTACTACTTGCATATAAATGAGTACATACACCAAAATAACATTTTACAATTTTTGTCTGTCTGTCTGTCTGTTTGTTCCGGCTAATCTCTAAAATAACTGAACCGATTTTGACGGGACCTTTTTTGTCAGGTAGCTGATTTAATAAAGAGTAACTTAAGCTAATTTTATTTTAGAAAAATAAAGTTAAATTTCACACAGCTAGTAAATATTATAAAGCAAAGTAGTTAACATCGTCTGCCAGTTCATCCGCTTGCTTCTAAATCACGCAACTGTTTTCATACGGTTTTCCCTGTCATTATTATAATGACTTCCGGGATATGAGTCCGTCACACATTCTCTACAATCGTTGCTAAGTGGAAGTGAAAAATTACACGGCAAAAAAATACATACAAAAAGTTCATCAGTCTTATAAGATGACTAGCCGACACCGCAAACGTTATATATATATATTTATAAATTAAAATCACTATTTGAAAATAGGGGTTGGCGGTAGAAGGGTGAAACTTTAAGGGTGTATGTATAATTAATGTCACATGATAAAAAAATTTGTAGAAAAAATGACAAAAAAAATTTTTGGGGTGAGCAACAATATATATTTGTAAATTAGAATCGCTATTTGAAAATAGGGGTTGCTCGTAGAAGGGTGAAAATTTAAGGGTGTATGTATAATTAATGTCACATAATAAAAAAAATCGAAAAAATGAGGTGAGCTACACACCTCGGAGAATTAGTTAAAAAAACCTATTCTCGGACCTACTGAATATACATATAAAATTTCATCAAAATCGGTCAAGAGTATATGTTGAATTGGGAAATACCGAGTGAAATGATCTAGATTTTAAAGGATATTTTTAATAAAATACATGATAAACGTAACTTTTAATCTATCAATATATTTTTTTAACAATGACAGAATTTATTACTCAAATACAATTATGTATATTAACGGTCTATGTTCATTCAACAGTATATACATACACGAACTTGTGACACGAGTTGTGTGTGGTTTATATATTAGATAATAATAATAATAACAACACTGCACAATTCACACAGCGCCATCTAGTCTCAAGTTAAAAAAAGCTTGTGTTATGGGTACGAAACGACTGATACAAATTCTTACATACATTTTTTTTTCTAAATACATACATAATATACATAGTAAACAAACACCCTGATCGATACAAATAATTATACCATAATTGAATACAAATGTTTGCACCGTGCAAGGAATCGAACTCGCGACAATTGGAGGTAAAACGGTGTGCAAAACCGCTAGCTCATTTACTCACAAATTACGGAGGCCACAGACAGAGTTTCCAAAAAAATGCAAGTTCTAAATATATATTTAATTTAAATATATAAAACTCAAAGGTGACTGACATAGTGATCTATCAACGCACAGCCTAACCCACTGGACGGATCGGGCTGAAATTTGGCATGCAGGTAGATGTTATGACGTAGGCATCCGCTAAGAAAGGATTTTGATTAATTCTACCCCCAAGGGGAAAAATAGGGGATGAAAGTTTGTATTCAACTTTGTCAATTTTAAACCGATCGGGCTGAGACTTTGCATGCATAAAGCTACTATGACGTAGGCATCCACTAAGAAAGTATTTTGAGAAATTCCACCATTCCAAGGGGATAAATTAACGCGAGCGAAGCCGCGGTCAAAAGCTAGTTATAATATAAAATGGTTACATTTTATATTCTTATAATTAATTAAAACTATGCGATCCTTCCACGATAGATGAATCAAATCTGCTGTATTTCTGTGAGGTGCCCACCTGGGCGAGGGAGGTCAGGTGTTCACGGTGGTGCCTTTGATACGGCAACTTTCTTAGAACGATATTGATGAGGCAATATGACAGGGATGCCACTGTTTGCAGATTCAGGGTTGTCACTCTATATAACCCACATTTAAATTTGTTTTATTTTATATTTGATGACGCATACGTGTACTAAATAACAAAAATAAACTAAAAATAAGCTTAAAAAACTTAAACTTATGTCATACCACCCAGAACAACTTGGCTGCATCGGTAGCTTCTGCCAATGTTTCATGGAATACTCCAATGTCTAACACAGTGGTTCCTAAATAGTTTTTGCTGCGTACCACTTCAAAAGAGACCTCTAACCTTGTGTACCCCTTATTGTAGCAATCACACTAATATTATAAAATTGCTGCGCCCGCGATTTCATCCGCGTAAAATGACGATACTTACATATAACCATTCATCTCCGCTTGCAACCCCTTGCAACCCTTTTTTCGCATTAAACTAAGTAGTCTATGTCCTTTGTCAGGGGCTAGACTATCTGTGCACCAAATTTAATTTAAATCGGTTTAGTGGTTTCGTCGTGAAAACGAGACAGACAGACAGAGTTACTTTCGCATTTATAATATTAAGAAAGGTAGTAAGGATGAGAAAGTTAGTGTGTATGTTTGTTTCACTGATAGCCGCGCCCCTTGATGCAACTTCACGTACCTCTGGGGGTACGTGTACCACTGGGGGTACGCGTACCACTGGGTGTACGTGTACCACTGGGGGTACGCGTACCACTGGGGGTACGCATACCACTGGGGGTACGCGTACCACTAATTGAGAAACACCGGTATAACTTATTTAACTTTAAAGCTTGAATGGTATATTCTCTTTTAGACGCATTACGAACATATCCCATCAAATTGTGATGCAGATCTTCTAATTAAATTTATAGATAGATAGATGATAGATAATAGTTTTTATTTGTATCTTAGTACACACATATAGGCTTAATTATAACATCACATGACAAGTACCTAGAATATAACAATTCAATAAGGATAAACCTGCACGTGTGTGCTACAGCAATACAAAATTGGTACATAGCTCAGTGTGGAGAATCACTCAAGGAGCAAAACACAGATTTTCAGCTATGTCCTCGAGGGTGAATAATGTACCTTGTATTTTTTTTAATAAACTAAAATGTACTGAACGAAATAATGTGAAATAAATAAGTAATAAAAGAACTTGGAAAGTAGGAATTACAGTTAGAGTACCAGAACTTTATAAATACCGAGATATTATAATTTAATTTGATATATATGAATACTATGAATAGGAATATAATAAATGTATAAAAAAATAAACATGAAGGAGTGAAAAATGTATTATTGGAAATGAAAACAATTAGAATGTTACTGCGCTCTGTCACCAGAACAACTTAGTTTTTGTTGCTGTAATAGGTGTGTTTTTATATGTTTTTTTAATGTATATTGAGATGTAATATTTCTGATGCGTGGTGGAATATTTTTTTTTTTATTTATTTATTTAATTCAGGCTACATGGCCCATATTATAAATACCTTATAGACTAACATACATAAGAAATGATAATAAAATATGTAAAATAAAATTGTCTCTATGATCACGGCACTGATGACGGCAATCTGCTACGGTAGCGCCGATAGACCACCCCTTTGGGCCAGTAATCCTCCTTCATGAAGGTGGGCAGCATGTTGGTGGGGACCAGGGCCACGAACGCTTTGAAGCTCGCGTTGTGGCTCGATTCCAACTGCGTCACCCTCAATGTCAGGTTGCTTTTAGTCCGGATGTAGTCAACAATGTCCTGTTCCTTGGTAGAAAATTGTTCCAATATTTAGTAATAAATTCTTGTATCTATACAGAAAGAAGAACGAGCAGCTTTGGAACAGTTCACTCATTCTGATCGTCGTGTAACCAACCGGGTTGACAATGCAAGCAGAAGCTTTGACAAACACGACGACGCCTTAACAGAGTCCAGGAAAGTGGACAAACGGGGACAGAGAACTGAGGAGAGGAGGGAGAAATCTGAAGATAGACGGCAGAGAACTGAAGAGAAGCAGGAAAGAACTCATGATAGAAAAGAGAGGATAGAGAAGAGGGAAGACAGGAAGACAGTGCGGCAGAGCTCAGTTAAATCTCTTACTGAGAAGTTTATAAAAAACGCAAGTAAGTAGATTTATCTATACATATAAATAGTATTAGTAGAGTGTCTGTTTGTAATATCGAAATAACCATTTTTTATTACATGCATATGAATATAAATACGGTACATATACCAAAATAACATTTTTTATAATTTTTGTCTGTCTGTTTGTTCCGGCTAATCTATGAAATAGTTGAACCGATTTTGAAGGACTTTTTTTGGCAGGTAGGTGATGTAATAAGGAGTAACTTAGGCTACTTTTATTTTAGAAAGAATCTTTTAATTTTGAAAAATAGATTTAAATTCCACGCGGACGAACTCGCAAGTACAGCTAGTTACGTAATAATAACTAAAGTAAACTTAATCTTATATATATAATTCTCGTGTCGGAGTTTTCGTTCCCATACTCCTCCGAAACGGCTTGACCGATTCTTATGAAATTTTGTGAGCGTATTGAGTAGTTGAGTAGTTGTTGAGTAGTTGTAGTCGTTTATAGTAGGCTTTTTTGCAAAGGAAGTGTTTTATATGACATTTAAATATATTTTAAATTCAATTTAATTTAATAATTAAAATAAAATAATTAAATATAATTTAATTTAAATTCTTTTTTCAGGCAGATTTATTACGCAATTGCCATAAAACGAATTACTAGGTTTAATTAAACGACATTTAGGTAAAATCAGTTTGTTTTTATATGATTTTGTTTGATGAGCAATAAAGGCAAGAACTGTATTATATATGCACAGAGTAGTCACAGGCTCTCGAAGCTATCAAATTCAATATTCTTTATTCAGATAACAAAATTTTTACTAGTTACTATAGTTGTTCAAGACTCCACTTAAGCATAGAAATGGCCGTGCCAGGAGGCTCCACTATTCCACAGCTTAAATAAACTTACTATAAGTTGATTTGACCCTTTCACATGTCCATATGGAAGTACCGTCGATGGTAGAGATGGCATGTGACATTGGTAACCTGTAATATATATCAAGGTATACCTTGATATATATTATATCTATTATATCACGCTATAGCGTGAGTGGACTCAATTAACAATTACACAACAACTTTCATAAGTCGTGTTTTTAATAATGCATAAAAATGCATAAATCATTGCATATAATGAGTAATAAATTTGCAGTGCATGTGCTTATACCGATCACTACAGTTCAATATTAATATATCAAAAATCATATGTGTATATTTCCTTTGCTTTTCGATAGTATAATTGTTTGTTTAGTTGCAGATTTTATGATCTAAATACACGTAATGTGTAAGTAATTTGCCTATATAAATATACATTGTAAATAAACTGGCTTTTAAAAAACAAAGTAATGAATTGAGTTTCTTGACAGTTCTTCTCAATCGGATCTATACTGAACTGGACGGTAGGAAAAAAATTACGTTCATAAGCGGCTAAAATGTGCTACATGAATAAATGATTTTTTATTTTGAATTTGAATTTGATGGTTTCCAAGAGTGGTCCGCGTGGAGGTCAACCTGACTGGTACATTGCTAGCAATCATCTGTCCACATTACTAACAAATCTATACCCCGACTAATATGCATTGAACTTTGCAGATGAGACCTCGAAGACTGAGCGGATCTCGTACCCTAAAGCAGGTTTGATACTGCGCACCGCCAACATGAAGGACAACTTGTCCAGCGACTCCTCGGTGCACGCAGGTTTGTATGAAGTTCCATACATACATTATACACATCTCAACTGGTTGTATGTTAATTGCATTTTTTTTATTTTACTTATTTTTTATGCATTATTAAAAACACATTATTAGCAATAGTTAATTTTAAACTTTCGTGTTTAATATACATTATTTAAATTATTAACCGGGTCTTAACACGAATAATTTTATGATAAATAAAGGTATTTACCTCTCTCGACGTTTCGACTAGGTTGCACTAGCCGTGGTCATGAGCTGACTGGAGTAACAGCGATGTCAATGTAGATAGGTGACAGCAGTTTTATCATCTACCGTCACTAGATTGTTTAATGAAAGTTCGCGACACACACCACTCACGGTATCCGTACACTTATTGACTGTTGTTGCTACTGAACTTTGCTTGAATTTATTTATGACTGGATTCCACGCACCACCTATCTACATTAGATTAGTAAAAGTAATAAATGTATCATGACGGTCCTCACTAGGCACTGCTCAAAATCCAAAACTTGCCTCACTACCTCAAATACACTATATCACGCAATCAACCGGGCGCTCCATACTGCTGCCACCGGGCGCCCCTCCGATCGATCCCCCGTCCAATTCAAACGGGGATCGAAATTACGACGGCCCGAGCAGAGCTTCGAACCAAGCGGTGCCGTCAGACTAAAGTCGTATCCGTCAGCCGGGAGTTGGCCTTCAGCTGCTCCATAAGTCCTTCCTTTGGTTTGGAGTGCCATCTGCACTCGCCCCCCATCGTCCGGTGAAGCTGTAAAGGCCAGCTGCGACCAACAGCATTAGAGTAGTCCGAAAAAAATCATTAATATATTTGTACCACGTTTTCTGCAGGTCTAGCGCGTACGGACAGCGACCACAGCCTGGCCTCCGTTGAAGACGTAGTGACCACCAGCACTACAGAGCGTGGCGACGGCCGGACGGTGACCACCACCACCACAACCCGCCGCTCGCAGCACCACGCGGCGGCACACGAGAAGAGCTTCCTTGACAGCACCACCAAGGTGACGGGCGTGCAAGACATACTCACCAGGATGAAGAACGCTGACATTGGTATGTAGTTACTAGCTTTATTTACTGACCACATAACCTCACGCTTCATCATCGCAGCCAGGAAGACGTCCACTGCTGGACATAGGCCTCCCCCAAAGATCTCCACGACGATCGGTCCTGCGCTGCTCGCATCCAATGCCTTCCAGCGATCTTGACCAGATCGTCGGTCCACCTTGCTAGGAGTCTTCCCACGCTGCGTCTTTCGGTCCGTGGTCGCCACTCGAGGACTTTGAACCTCACGCTTAGATGTTAAACATTTTCGTATATATACAGATTCTTTACAGCACATGTAATTAATTTACAGATTTTTTATAATGATATCCCTGAACAGTTCATACAGCGCCATCTAGTCCCAAGCTAAGCGAAACTTGTGTTATGGGTACTAGACAACTGATATAAATACTTAGATACATTTTTTATAAATACAAACGTAATCATTACATAGTATAAAACAAAGTCGCTGTCGCTGTCTGTCCGTCCCTATATATGCTTAAATCTTGAAAACTACGCAACGGATTTTGAATGGTTTTTTTTCCATAGATAGAGTGATTCTAGAAGAAGGTTTATATCTATAATACATGTACACCCGTACGGAGCCGGGGCCAGTAGCTGGTTGGCCACAAAGTTTCTGCTTCACCTATTAATATAATGATAATGGGACATAAAAATCTTCGTGTTTGACATTTTATCATACATACTGCACTGGACGTTATGTTTATTGAATTTTTCATCGTTTTGTAAACAGAAACATTTCCTTATCTGTTGCATTAGAATAAATCTGTAATAATACTTACCTTGTACATACATTACTATCATTGAATGTTAAAAACATATGTATAATACATGTACACCCGTGCGAAGCCCGGGCGAGAAGCTAGTACACATATAAAACACCCAGATTGATACAAACAATTGTACTAGTAATATGAATTTAATTTATACATGAATTGTTTCACGGACATGATTCTTGGGACTCAACCCTAATAACATCATCCATCTATTCGTTCATACCCACAAACTCTCGCGTGTATATTATTAGTAATGTTGTATGGTGTTGCAGTAATCCAAGATGGCGACAGTGTGGAGGACAGCGAAGCACGCGCGCTGCTCAACAAGTTCCTCGGCGCCACCGTGCTCATGGCCGGCATGCAGAACTACGTCACAGAGAAACCCGGGGGAAAACTCACTGTCAAACAGGTACGGGCCATGCACATTGTATTAGAATAGAATAGTAAATCATTTATTCAAATTATTTATTTATTCATGAATAATGTATATTGTATTTGAATGTTGATATGATGGTTGATATATAATAGACTAGCTTTTGCCCGCGGCTTCGCTCGCTTTAACTTACCCCTTACGGATGAAATTTGTCAAAATCCTTTCTTAGGGAATGCCTACGTCATAGTAGCTTTATGCATGCAAAGTCTCAGCCCGATCGGTTTAAAATTGACAAAGTTTCATACAAACTTTCATCCCCCATTTTATCCCCTTGGGGGTAGAATTAAATAAAATCCTTTCGCCTACGTCATAACATCTACCTGCATGCCAAATTTCAGCCCGATCCGTCCAGTGGTTTGGGCTGTGTGTTGATAGATCACTATGTCAGTCACCTTTGAGTTATATACATATATTTAGATTGATAAAATTAATAAATTTACATATTGTCATAAGAATGTCATTAATAACAATAAATAAATAAAAAATCGTCAATTGAGTATAGGCATTTCTCTATTAGTAGTGACTTAAATTTTTTTTGTTAAGCAACACAATTTATTTAATAATTTAGGATCCTTCGGTAACTTATTATAAGGTATCATCGCTTGATTTCTTGGGCATTGTGTTACTATAAACTTACATTGAAGCACTTTTGAATAGTCATCACATTTTTTTAAATCTACCGCTCATTCGGAATGTTGTCTCATCACCGGAAGAATGAGCAAGAAACTTGTCTGTTGCTTGATATCATATTGTAACAAATATTGGACCATTATTATTGTCTTTTGACAGCAATTGCAGAATAACAACTTACGATACTCAGATCGATTCCACATCTTATGAAATAAATTTAAACTTTATTCAAATAAATTAAATATTAGCACATTTGATTTTGTTTAATAGATTAATCAACAGTACTTTTGTAATGAAAGCCAATAACAGATGTTCAATGACTTAAATAGACATATAATATTTTTTTTATTCTACCGCTCGGAAAGCTGACTCGTCACCAGAAATACGTGCAAGGAAATTGCTCTTTTTGTCAGATAGACTTTCAGCAGCTCCGACCAGTAGAATAGAATAGAAAATCATTTATTCAAATCAACTTAATTTAAGCACTTTTGAATTGTCATCCTTCTTTTATGAGTGGTAGACTCATTCGGAAAGCCGTATCATCACAAGAAGAATGAGCAAGTAACTTGTGTGTTGCTCTTTTAAATAATCCTTGTAAGTTCACATTTTACAAGTCGAAACGTGTGAATACAAACTACCGGCTAGCACCATTATTATGGCTAAATATTACATAGTATGTAATATTTAGCCATAATAAATTGGTGCTAGCTACTCGCCCCGGCTTCGCACGGGTATGTATTATATATATAAACCTTCCTCTTGAATCACTCTATCAATATAAAAAACCGCTTTAAAATCCATTGCGTAGTTTTAAAGATATAAGCATATATAGGGACGGACAGACAGCGACAGAGACTTTAGTTTATACTATATAATGATAAGATTAAATCAGTGCTTAATAAATCGAAAAGTTTCGCGTCGTTTCGCGCCATTTTATTCACTAGCATACATATTTCGCGCTCAATTAAACTAACTGTCATTTTTTTCAATCGGTTCAGGCTTTACGTTCAAAAGAACAGTTATTAATTGTAATTTGACTCCAAAATAGACGCGATGTTTTGAATTCGTTTCGGTGTTGCCAGCTGTTCCAACACTGATTGAAACAAATTAATTATTGTCTTTAAATTGAAAACAATGTTGTGAAATTTACGACAGTGGGTAATTGATGTTACATTTTGGCTCGTTTCATGTATCTGTAATGATTTAAGAGGAATAGCATCTTGAGATTGAATACGTATGGCTTTCATTGACCCCTGGACAGTTTTGTCCACTCGTATCTCTTATATTATTTGACAGCCTAGTGGTCTAGTGGTTTAGCACACCGCTTTACTATCCAATGGTCGTGGGTTCGATTCCTCGCACGGTACAAATATTTGTACTCATGAGTATGATTGTTTGTATCGGTCTGGGTGTTTTCTAGGTATAATATGTATTTATTTAGGAAAAAAATGTATCCATGTATTTATATCAGTTGTCTAGTACCCATAACACAAGCTCTGCTTAGCTTGGGACTAGATGGCGCTATGTGAATTGTCCTGAGATATTATTATTATTATTATATATAAAATAACTTAGCCCGCGGTTTCAACCGAGTTAAAGTTCAATGTAAAGTATAGCCTAAATGTTATTCTGATGCATAAGCTATATTAATATAAAGTTTCATCAAAATCCGTTCTGTAGTTTTTGCGTGAAAGAGTAACAAACATCCATACTGAGAAACTTTCGTGTTTATAATATTATTTGGATTCTCATGTCACAATGTTAGTTACCATACTCCTCCGTTTCGGTTTGACCGATTTTTATGAAATTTTATATGCATATTCAGTGGGTCTGAGAATCGTCTACTATCTATTTTTCATATCCATATAGTGTTAAGGGCTCTCCGCCCCTAACATTTATTTATTGTATAATATATTTTTTTTATTATGTGGCATTAAAAATACATTTATTGTTATGTAACAATAAATGTATTTTTATTTATACATTACACCTAAAATTTTCACCCTTTTACCATCAACCCCTATTTTTTAATACCGAATAAATAAATAAATAGGGAGGCATAACATCTTAGTCATCAGAGATGGCAACCCAATGCTACAACCATTTATGTTGGTCTAAAAAAGACTTGTATCCAGAGCCGTAAAACATATTAATAAAAAAAACCGTCACATGATAATATGATAACCGTAGTGCTGTCCACGTCTATATACATGAACGGCAACGGTTACCACTTACCACCTTATGGAAGTGGACATCGGCTTGTTTGCAATACCGGTTATGAATTAAAACCCTGTTGTATGTAACAGATATTCGTTATTTTTAATCTGTTTACATAAAAAATTATGAAAACATTGGAGCGGTATAAAAATATCAGTATTAAGAGCTTTCTTCCGTGTTTTAAAATAGGATTTAGGCGGTGATAGTGTGTGCAGATGCAATTATAGTATCTCAGGACAGAGATCTACTTAACGGCTTTTTGGACTGCAGCCCAGGGCCCCGTGGATAAAAGAGGCCTCAAGCCCAAACCATAGGCATTGTTTGGAATAAAAAAATGTAACATATCAAAAAACCTACCATAAGTTTTACAACCCTAAGATCAATCATAGGCATTGTTTGGAATAAAAAATGTAACATATCTAAAAACCTACCATAAGTTTTGCAACCCTAAGATCAATCATAGGCATTATTTGGAATAAAAAATGTAACATATCAAAAAACCTTTTTTTTTTTTTTTGACTTGGAGAAAATCCCTCATGGAGACCCGCCGGCCCCGGGGGAAGCCCGCGGGTACTGTGAGACTCCTACTCACTAAAAACTCCAAGATGTCCCTCACCCAACGCCTAAGCCGGAGTCGCGGGATCGATGACATTCTACCGCAACTCCGGCGGCGGTGGCCCACTCTAGTAGCAGGCCCCATCTCTGCGGGTTCCCTAAAGGAACCCACTACTTCCCCTCCTCTTCCATGGGGAAGGCGCGCGGGGACATGCGCGCGACTTCTTCGGGCCTAGTTCGGTGGGGTGGGACCGCCCCCGCGGTCTTCACCCCGGCCCGGTAGCGATCGAGAGACGGCTATGTTGCCGCCCCTACCTCCCTGATCGCCAGGAGGGGGACTGGGCTCACGGTCAGTCTCCATCCTCTCCTCCTGTTCGCTCCTTCGGCCTGGGGCCTGAGTGGCTGGCCTTTTCCCTTTCTTATTTTTGGGCGGGGTGCAAGATTTCGCACCCACCCAATGGTTCGCTGGGCGACCCAGTGTGGCACATATAACACACCGCGGATCGGCTGTACAGGTTGCCGCACGGTGGCCTGCTTCCCCACAACGGTAGCAAAGGCCGCTACGATCCTGGGTTTGTGAGCACTGAGTGCTCACATGTCCTTCTTCCAGGCACCGGAAGCATCGCAGCGGCCTTTGCCGCAGCAATTCCGTCCGTGCCGACACCCACCCGATGCGAATGTGTTTCGCAGTAGTCGCCTTCTTGATGGCCAGCAATGGGCCGCGAACCCAGCAGGTCCCCATTCCGAAGGAGTTGCGGCGAATCTCCCCGACCCGTACTGCGTCCGCTTGGCACTCTCCAGCTCGCGCGACTGCCGCTGCAACCTCGTCTGTAGTCGCAGAGTCGTCGAGGCCCATCACGCGCATTTCTGCGGTTTTGATGGGTCTTGCCACTTTTGCCATATTCTCCGGGATGAATTCCCGGAGCTTCGACGCCAAGGCGTCGGCTTTTTCGCCGCTGTCGGCCCCAGGAATCTCGAGGATCCTACCTCCGGTGATAGCTTGGCGCAGTTTAAGCGCCTCTATGCCTAGAGGTCGGAGGTCTACTCTACTTTTTGCCTCCAGCAAGATGTTTGCGTATGTAACGCCTTCTCTCTCGGCGGCCGGATCAATGGTTATTACCACCGCCGCAGAGCGGGGCGGTTTTAACTTCGACGGGGCCGGTGTGCTGGGCTTGGTCGGTTTCGACGAGCTCGGCTTAGTTCCCTGGCGGCTCGTTGAAGCTGCCGCCTGTCCTTCGGTGACATTCACCAATTTGCCCCGCTTTCCCTTGACAACAGTGGCCCAGGAGGCTTCTGTTGGCGGGGGTGGCTGTGTTGCCGGGGGTGGACTTCTTTCCGCCTGTTGGGAGGCCGTTTTGGCTGCCTTCTTGGGCTTCTTTTTGCTGCCCTTGGCCTGAGGTTGTAACCCCTGAGCGTCAGTCCGTGAGCCACCCGCTTTAGCCTGGGGGAATGAACCCCGGCTTCCGTCCTCGTTAGCGGGTGGACGTTCTTCGGTCGAGGCATGGGGAGCTGGGAGGAGACGATCTTCGATGCTCGCCAGTCGTCCATCGATTATCTCGCTCATCCGCCTCACCAGTCTCTCCTCCATGCTGTGGAACACCCGTGGAGATCCAACGGATGCCTCTGTCAGTGCCGGTTCTTGTCGGCCAGCCGTAGCTCGCGAACGGGCCACCTCCTCGCGGAGGGCTGCCATTTCGGCGTCGAGGCGCGCAAACTCCTGTCTGAAGCTGGCGATCTTCGCCTTTCCTTCTGTCACCTCTTTTTCGAGACGGGAGTTCGCTGCACGTAGTCGTGCGCACTCGACCGTGTCCGACCGCGCCTTGAGGACCTCCGCCGCCCTACAAATTGAGGCAACGGAGTCTTTCACGTCCTTTACCACCGTTCCTTTTAAATTGGCCGATTTCCGGATGGCATCCAACACCCGGCTCGCCTCCCTCTCTATTTGTGACCCAAGCTCGTCTGCAGCCCGTGTCTCCTCATTAAATGAGGGTCTGCGAGAAGCAGTACGTGCTGGGGCCTTTTTCGTCCGTTTGGCCGGTTCCACCACAGCCACTGTCTTTTGTGCCTCTTCTAGGGCCAATTGTGCCTCTCTGATTCCGTAATCGTGCACCGACTCTTCAACATGAGCCGCATTATTATCGGATTCGGTGGCCGTTATCCGCGCGAGGCAGATTCTGGCTTCCTTTAAACCCGAGGTGGTCTCCGTCCTTGTATCTGTTGCCGCCACAGGGGCAGGCTTCTTTTTCGGCGGCATCGCTACCGGCTCCGAAAATTTGCCCTCTCCGTGGAAGCGGTACCCGAACTTCTTCCGGGCATCTTCGCCTGCCACAGGGCTCTGGTCGTCCTTTTTAGGGACCGGGGTCGAGCGCCCGCTCCAGTCCGACTCTGACTCAGCATCGGTACGACGCCTTTTCCTTCTCGATGACCTGCGGGGAACCTCAACTGAGGATCTCCCGTCATCGTCCAACGACATACAGGAGCTGGAGAGGTAATCCGACCCCAGCGCCAGCTCCCGTTCCGCCAATTCCAGCTCGCGAGCGAACTCGCTGAACGCCGCCGCATCCTCCGCGCTCATTCCTCCAACCGATCTACCCATCTCCTCTACGTCCTTATCGGACACCCTCTTCTCTCCGTCCTTCGCGGACTTCCTCATCTCACCGTCCTTCTCGGACCTTTCATCAAAGGGTTTTTTGTTGCTGCAATCCATTTTTGTTCCCACGAGTGTGGGGGAAAGGTTGCACAGCCGGCGTTGCCCCCTGCTACCGACTGCGGCCTAATACACTTTGGGTGCGGCTGGTGCCCAAAGGTTGGTGCCCTTGCGGCCGGAGTTACTCCTCCGACCCGGCCGCCCCGGGGAACACGCTAACTGAAACGAATTCCAGCAGCGTGCTTCGCGGGACGACCTGTCCCTCGCCAGGCACCGAGCTTAGACAAGAGGTTTTTTATAGAGGTTGACTCCTCGTGGCCCCGGGCAATTAAGCCAAGGGCCCCCGCTCCCACACTGGGCCGATAGACGTGATCACCGACACCCAGTGCAGGTTTACGGTTTGAAGCCAGTTGCACCGAAGTGCTGTCCGGCTGCGCAGTTAAGCACCCACCGGACCTGACTTGCCAGTAGGCAAAGTAGAAAAACGAAAAGAAAACAGAAAGAGAGTAAAGAAAAAGACAAAGTAAAGAAAAGACGAAGACAGACAAGTAGAAGAGAAAGATTTGCCTACTCCTACTCGCCGGACTATCGGCCGACATAGTAGCAGTATCCCGAAGGAACGTCTACTATCCCGCCCGGGGCGTACCAGAACCAAACCATTGCTCGGCCACCGTTCCCCGCGGACGTATCCACGAGGATGGGGAAGCCTCCCAATGGATGGCCCATACTTGGAGGTTGCCCGACACACGCCCCAACATATCAAAAAACCTACCATAACTTTTGCAACCCTGAGATCAATCATAGGCATTGTTTGGAATAAAAAATGTAACATATCAAAAAACCTACCATAAGTTTTGCAACCCTGAGATCAATCAACCCCTGACCCCTCTCGAACGGAACGGGGTCAATTCCCCGTCGTTTGTTTTTGGTCGATGTATTTTTTTGGGCTTTTTGGACTTTTTGGACCGTGGATAAAAGGGGCCTCCAGAAGAAAGACTGAAAACCTTAGGCAATGTTTGGAATAAAAATATCTAACATATAAAAAACCTACCATATGTTTTGTAATCCTGAGATCAATCAACCCATACATGCGTCTTTGGAACTGCTCGGGGTCTTTGGTCAGTGTATTTTTTTACTTTAATAATATAATTAGGGGCCTACCCCTAACACTTAGGGGCCGGGGGTAAAATTATTACACTTAGGGGCCTACCCCTAAGTGTAATAATTTTACCCCTGGGCCCCACAATTTCCTGATCCACCTCTGTCTCAGACAATCCAAACAGCGCAATCTAGTACAAAACTTAGCAACTAAGTACTAGACAACTGATATAAATACATAGATATATAGCATTGAAGGTAATGATGTATAATAAATAGATTGCCAAAAGAAATGGCCTATTTACATATTTTGAAATTTAGAAGAACTTTAAAGTCATTTTTTTTATTAATCTTAAAATAAATTAAAAAAAAATTACTTTATAGTTCAATGAATCAAATTTTAATTTACTATGAATGTTATAATGGCAGAGGAAGACCGAAAAACAGATGGATGGACTGTGTTAAAGATGATATGGTAAGAATGGAAGTAAATAACGAGATGACTGCGAACAGGGATGAATGGAAGAGAAAAACATATTACGATGACTACAAATAAATGGGATAAGGAAGCAGCAGATGATGTTAATTGACTATTGACTAATGATTTTGTAACTGACGAGGTAAATGTAACTTGTATTACATGGCAAAGAGATATAAAGAAAGCGAAGCTTATTTTTTCAAAGTTAAAAATGCAGTTGACGACACTGTCTATTTGCATATAAGCGAACAGATTACATTTTAAATTACACAATAAATTTTAATGCAGTTTTTAGCAATAGATAGAGCGATTCGAGAGGAAGGTTTATGTTTTTTTTTCAGACTACTCTAATGCTTTTGGCCGTAGCTGGCCTTTACAGCTTTACCGGACGATAGGGGAGTGCAGATAGCACTCCAAACCAAAGGAAGGACTTATGGAGCGGCTGAAGGCCAACTCCCGCCTGACGGATACGACTTTAGTCTGAGGTCACCGCTAGGGGTTCGAACCTCAGCTCAGGCCGTCGTAATATCGATCCTCGTTTGAATTGGACAGGAGATCGATCGAAGGGGCGGTTTATATGTATAATACATGCGTGTTATATATATATATAGTATAGAGCAAGCCGAGAAATTCAAAGATTTGTCATGCGTCCGTGTAAAGCCGGGGCGAGTCGCTAGTTCAATGATAAAATGACCAGAAACGTTTCAGCAACACAATGATTTAACCTCGCAGTTCATAAAGCGGAAGATTAGTACTATTTGGTAGATTAAATGCGACGAAATATTGCATTTTTCCATCTGTCTCACTAATTATACACTGCGACCTCGTGGGACAGTGTATTTTGCGCAGAAACATTTTATTCGCACACTTCCTAGTTGTCAACAAAGCGTGTTGAACAAAAGCTGAAGTATACGCCGCAGAACGTACGTCCTACCTATTGCCGTTTAAAGTCAGGCGCGCGGTAGGCGGGAAGCGACGAAATTTGCCGGCGAAAATAACACGCGCACATTTCACTACACCCCAACTACAAAAAAGCGTAAGTCTATGTATCATACAAGCGAAAATATACCTTAAAAGTTTAGCGTGAAGTAGGGTTAATGAAAACATTTGCGTGTCGACATCTGGCCACTATATTTGGTGCGGTGACGTCAGAGTAGACGGCGCGCGCAGTCCGTCCCGCAAACCCGCGCTGAAAGTACGGTGCGCGCCAAAACATGACTTGATTTTTTTTGGAAAATAACCATTATTATGGTATAATATAAATTTAGACCTAAAGTAGATTATTAGTGCAGTACCCTTGTGTTTGTCCGTTTAGGATAGACGCGAAGCACCGTACCCTAATCTGTGATTGGATATTCAGGATTGCGGTTTTACCCTTACCTATTTTAAGGTAAGTTGTATGCATATACACAATATTCTTTTTTTAAATTCTGTATGTACTTTAAGAATAAATTCTACAAGCGGCCAATGAGTAAAATTATTTACCTATTCGCATTTCGAAAAAAGAATAAGAATTTATTTTTAAATCTTTTGTTCGTTTTTCGAATCGGTCGTTGAATAATTATTATTTTTTTAATTAGATATAGAAATAATCTTTATTCAAATAAACCATAAGCACTTAGTCATATTTTTTTCTTTTATTCTACCTCGTTTTAAATTAAAAACAGAAATAATCTTTGAATAAAGATAAACGTAATATAAGCTCTTATAGTCATATACATATACTTTTTTATTCTACGTTCGGAAAGCAGACTCATCACAAGAAGAACGTGCAAGAAAATGGCGTGTTACTCTTTTAAATAAATATTCTTCAACATTACATATAGGATTTTGAGTGTTGTGTTATTTTTAAATTTCTTATTGAATGTATGAATAAAAATACAGAAGCTTAAAATTATTTTTAAGTCTCCGACTTAAACATTAAAATTTTAAATATCTATGCAAGATTAAACGTACATTTTTTTATCGTTATATCATAACTGTTTACTGATACATTTATCTTTACACTCGGCCATATCCTCAAGCTTGACATTGTCTGTCCAGTGAGTCAATTATCACTTCTCATTATCAAACTGAACATGTATTAAATTTTAATACCCAGCCCAATACGAGAATTTTCACATTTCGTACTGACACCATTTCATTCTCGTACAGAATTGTACGAGATTTTGATCTATGAAAACGTTCAAAATTCATAGTATACAGTAAGACCCCAATATTAACGTCTAACGATGCTTTATTTGAACCCGGGTATTTGGAACATAAAGGAAAGACGTCGAGGATATTCAATTGGTCAAGAAACAGTAGCTAGTCTTTATGATGAGCACAAGGAATGAATGGAACAAGAAGAGAACAAAAACATTGATAGTAGTGATTCCGAAGGAAAGAAAGAAAATCGGGTTTAACGCTGGAACTTATTGGAAAGTATATAACGCGTTTAGCGGAATCTTACTGTACTCTGATCTAGCCATGATCGATGCAACGATAAGAAAAATAAATCTGTGTCGACCAGATTCGTAATCATAACCGTGTACATAGTAAGTCGGGGCATTAAACCACTGGGCCACACGGTCTCACACTAAACGAGACACTGTCACTATAAATAACGTAAAAACTATAAAATAAGCAAATAACGATTACTCAATAGTAAAATACATTCTCGTATTTTTACGACCCATACATTTAATGTCTGACAGGAATGCGAACAGAAACGAATTTATTTATACGCATCTAAAATATTGTCAAGATATTTTATTGGATGATAATGGTGCACCCGCCTGCGCTGACGGTATACCCTGGCGGATACCAGTGGAGGATCTTGGGTTGAGTATGAGGTTGGGTCAGTTTGATTTGATTCACTAGGATTTAACCATGATGGTGGACAACCTCTAGGGTTGACACAAGCTACTGACTGCAAAAAGTTATGCATTTTTTTTTAGCTAAAATAAGCTGTTCTGTGCTCGTGATCAGAATCATATATGGTTATGTTTTTAAGTATATTAACGTTAAAAACGTTTATTTACTATGTACAATGCGCAGAGTCAATATCTAAATCAAAAACATCTTTATTCATGTAGTTCTATTACAGACTCTTATGATATGTCAAATCTACCGTCAGTTCGGCGTGCTTTCGAACAGGACTCAGCACATTTCATATGAGCTTGTAGTACATCCTTATAAAAATATAAATTCATTTCTAAATTCCAATTAGGGAGAATAGAGTGACCACCAGCATATGCTATTGCAATTCTGTCAAAAGAAAATAGTCTAATCACTAATCGTATTCCGAACAGGTCGTCGTTAGATAAATGGGTTGAAGCTGAAAATCAGTGTTTTGTTCCCTGAACAATGTACCACGCTGAGCTTCGACCTTTTTGTATTGCTACAGATCACACATAATAACACAATTTTATAAATCTTATGTTGTATTATGTATTGTCTATTCTTATGAACATGTTGTGTGTGATTAGTAACAAACTAATAAACGATATATCTATCTATCTATCTATAATCCAATATATACGATTTCATTAAGATCCATTCAAGCGATTAGTTGTGAAAATAAAACAAACAGACACTTTTATAATTTTAGTACGGATGTCCATTAAGTCTATCTCCGTACAATACTATTACTAAATTTTATTAAGACGTAACAAAAGAATTAAGCAATTATTCCCGCGTGTTGCCGCCTATAACAATTTATTGTTTAACAATTGTTACAAACGTTCGTCGTCACAGTGCCGGCCCCCGGCTCAATGGCAATCAATTATACATCGTCACATTATATTAAATTGGCCAACTTTCTAACCACGAGTCGTAATGCAACTTCTGTTATAAAGTCAATGAAATTAGTTGGCTCATTCACTGTGAACGATTCCGACGACCGAGATGTAGAAAAACAAAACATTCCGTCGCGACTATTGTCAATGAAATGGCCGCAGCATGCCTTTACAGCTTCACCGGACGATAGAGGGCGAGTGCAGATGGCACTCCAAACCAAAGCGGCTGAAGGCCAACTCCCGCCTGACGGGATCGATCGGAGGGAGCTTATCCGCTACAAATAAAACATCTACTATTATTTCAGAATGACATTTTCAATACAATGTATTCTTTATATTATGTACTCTCAATATTAAACCTTAAAGTTCTTTGAAGTGATAAACATGTAAATTATTCATACAATGAATATAAGTGTTGTCCCACAAAAAAACCGTAAAACATCTCGTAAATATCCTTTTGAAAGAGATCCCGGGTTGTGTAGACGCGCTGAGTTTTGCGGCGGCGTACTCACATGATTTATATTTCCTGCTGCTGCGATGTTATGATTTTCATGTACTATAAAGATGTAATTATAATCATGAACATAATATACACAAGGAAATCAGAGCGTACTACATGCGTGCTAGAAATCTGGCCGCTCAGACAACAGATCTCAATTCTCGGGTACTGCTTGTAGGGTCTGGTCTGCTCTGATAACTAGCTACATGCGTGCTAGAAATCTGGTCACTCAGACAACACATCTCAATTCTCGGGTACTGCTTGTAGGGTCTGGTCTGCTCTGATAACTAAATACATGCGTGCTAGAAATCTGGACGCTCAGACAACACATCTCAGTTCTCGGGTACTGCTTGTAGGGTCTGGTCTGCTCTGATAACTAGCTACATGCGTGCTAGAAATCTGGACGCTCAGACAACACATCTCAATTCTCGGGTACTGCTTGTAGGGTCTGGTCTGCTCTGATAACTAGCTACATGCGTCCTAGAAATCTGGATGCTCAGACAGCACATCTCAATTCTCGGGTACTGCTTGTAGGGTCTGGTCTGCTCTGAAAACTAGCTACATGCGTGCTAGAAATCTGGACGCTCAGACAACACATCTCAGTTCTTGGGTACTACTTGTAGGGTCTGGTCTGCTCTGAAAACGAGGAATGATTTATTTCGTTACTTAAGTAGCTATTTATTTATTTGTCAACTTACTATTTGGCTGTTTGTATTTACACAAAATTTTTAAAAGAGCAACACGCAAGTTTCTTGCTCGTTCTTCTTGTGATGAGTCTTTCGTTCTGAATGAGCTTTAAATAAAAAATATGACTATTCAAATAGTTTTGTGGGGTCGGTAACAATAAATATACAAATAAAATAGACCCTCAACTAATAATGAGTATACTGAAAGGAATATAGTATTAACAATAGATTGTCTTAAAGAAAATGTATATATGGAACAGAGCTGTATAAGGCTAGTGACGGGTGACCTGAGAATATTTTATATGTGAACTGTGGAACGTTCTAGAACTCTTGTCTGTTATCGGCCAGTTGTCAAGAAAAGAGGTAATGATGTGAAATGATTATTATACAAATATATACAGTACACTATAGTTTTTTGTAAATGCGTACAAAATTCACAGATACAAATAGTCGAACATGAATACAAAAGTCGACGACTGAATTACATCTCTCAAAATAACTCTGCAATCAGCTTTATTTTCAACCGAGCGATGTCCAAAATAAACATAGATACAAAACAATCTGAGAATAGAGTAGATAATGCAAGTAATCCTCAGTATTAAGCAATTAAATGTTATTGGCGTCTGATTGAATGGATGTGAGATTGTCGCCACAGACAGACACAGCTACGATCTCTATTACGATAGTAGGGCTGCCAACATTTCACATTTCGTGCTGACCACTCAGCAATGGCGGTTGAAAGGTGGTGTTTAACACATTAGCCCACCGGTGGGTAACTCCGCAATGAAAGTAAATTTACACGTCGAGACCGAGTTATCACCGGTGGGTAACTCCGCAATGGAAGTAAATTTACACATCGAGACCGGGTTATCACCGGTGGGTAACTCCGCAATAAAAGTAAATTTACACGTCGAGACCGGGTTATCACCGGTGGGTAACTCCGCAATAAAAGTAAATTTACACGTCGAGACCGGGTTATCACCGGTGGGTAACTCCGCAATGGAAGTAAATTTACACGTTTTGACCGGGTATTCACCGGTGGGTAACTCCGCAACGAAAGTAAATTTACACGTTTTGACCGGGTATTCACCGGTGGGTAACTCCGCAATGAAAGTAAATTTACACGTTTTGACCGGGTATTCACCGGTGGGTAACTCCGCAATGGAAGTAAATTTACACGTTGGGACCGGGTGATCACCGGTGGGTAACTCCGCAATAAAAGTAAATTTACGTTGGGACCGGGTGATCACCCGTGGGCACTTTAATTCAAATAAATCTAGGGATCAAATTATTGTACACTAAAAACATATAAAAAAAAATATTATACGTAATCTATACATATAAAATTGGAGTGTCTGTTTGTAATATTAAAATCACCGTTTTTTACTACACGCAACTGCATATAAATACAGTATCAAAATAACATTGTTTACAATTTTTGTCTGTCTGTCTATCTGTTTGTTTGTTCCGGCTAATCTCTGAAATGACTGGACCGATTTTGACAGAACTTTTTTTGGCAGATAGCTGATTTAATAAGGAGTACCTTAGGCTACTTTTATTTTAGGAAAAACAAATCATTTTTGAAAAATTCGATGACGCAGGTTAACAATAAAAAAAATACCGGTCCCTATGGAAATAAGATTTTTCAATGCAGTCTTCAACGTGCTAATAAATAAAACACCCTCATCTGCCCCCTCTCCGACGGATGGATAGTCTGTGCTAGATTTACCACAAATTAAATAAAAAAAGGGTAGCTAATTGTAACCTCTCACTATGGAACGCTGACTCAACTCCAGCAATGAAGGTTTGGAGGTAGAAAGTTTATACTCGGCACAAATTCAAACACATCATATTTGTGTATCCTTCAGTAAATTGATGGCCTTTGCAAGGTTTTCCACGTGTCAAAATAAAGAATAAGTTTCGTATCGTTGGCAACCCTGCACGACAGATTAGAAAGAAAGTCGCAGATGACACTATATTTTATAGTATTGGCCACTTGTACTGAAGAGTTGAGTGTTCTGTAGACTTTCTTTCATGCTCATTCGAAGAAACTTAGTCATGTTATTGCCGTCATACAATCATTGTTTGTATGTATTTATACATTCTTTTTGTTTTAACGAAACTACATCTGGTTACGCCAAACGCGATGCGTACCTGGTTTGTCTTGTGCATTGACACCCCTCCCGGCTAATTCAATAATCAGTGATGTCATAGCTTTCGCCGCGCGCGCACGTCGCACTCATATCGCACGCATGTCTTAATAGTTGTAATCAACCTGAGTGAACTCCTGAGATTCCTGTAACCGTGTGGGCCCACTGAAGAACAAGCACATTGAAGTAGGGTAAGTCATTCATATACGACCAGCCAGTTTCCTATACAACAATATAGTCCATCGAAGAAGGCTAGATCATAGCCACCGCCGCACCATTTATTGGCCTTCCGTCGCCGGATCACAATAGGAATCGCAATTTATTTATTTAAAATTTGTTTTAATTTTTTTCCTATTGTGAAAGTCGAGTGAATGACTCGCATGTAATATTGAACCTTATTGCGCATGTAATAGGATCTATTCAAATTGCATACCACGGTTGCACAAATATAACGATACATTGGTATTTTCGTTAATAAATAACGGTGTTATTCATAAAACTTAAGAAGCCTTTATAAGCCCACTATAACAGAGCTATAAAGGCTTTATAAAAATCTCTATTTATAAACGCTCTATAAAGCTCTTATAACTGTTCATTAGCAATCAGTTCTATAAACCCTCTATAAACCTATGATAAACCTCTGATAGTGAAAAACGTTATTCATAAACGCTCTATAGCGGTCCGATAAAGTTAAAACGTCAAATAGCGAGCCTATAAAGTTAACAGAGCCGACTCCCTACTTTAGCGGCATTTTAACCTAAAAATTGTGAAATAATTATTCCGTTAATTAATAAAATGGAAGCAATTACGACCATTTCTACAATTAATTTAATTGATATATCAAGAATTCGTCAAAAAAAAACATTTAAAAAAAAAGTCAATCCATTTCTTTTACCAGATAAGTGCTTTAAATATAAATACCGATTCAATAAAAGTACTGCTCGATATATAATTTCCTTGGTGTACGATCAACTAAAACAAGATCCCAGAGGTGGTGCCGTTTCTCCAGAGTTGCAAGTATTAACTGCTTTGAGGTGTTGGGGACGAAGAGAGGTAAGTTTTTTTTACAATACATTCATCAATCATATATTTATATATATATAGGATAATGTAAGTTTTTATATGTAAGTTTTCATACAATTCAAACTCATAATTAATCTTGATATCTTTCATTTCATAGGTTCAGGATGATTGTGCTGATCTTCATGGACTCAGTCAACCCACAGTTAGTAGGATATGTAGTAGGGTGGCAAAGGCAATTGCTCAGCTTGCTTCCACTTTTATAAAAATGCCAGTAACTGTCACAGAGGAACGGTCTTGTATGACAAATTTTGAAAGTCTGGCTGGTTTTCCAGGGGTTACAGGGGCTATAGACTGTACCCATATTAAAATTAAAAAAACAGGTGGTGATGCAGCCCAATATTACATAAATAGGAAAGGATATTATTCTTTGAATGTGCAGGTGATAAAATTATGTATTATGTGTAAAACATATCTATATTGTTTGATTAACTAATTCTCATTACATAGTATAAAACAAAGTCACATTAAAACTATACAATGCTTGTTGAAGGGGGGTTACAATAGATTCAAGAGGAAGGTTTATATATATATATATATATTTACTAGTAATGTATAAAGTACTTAATTATTTTGATTTTAGGTTGTCTGTGATGCAAAACTTGTAATAAGAGATGTTGTAGCAAGATGGAGGGGCAGTACTCATGACAGTAGAATATTTACTGAGTCAATTATAAAAGAAAGGTTTAATAATGGTCACTTTAGAGGACGTTTACTTGGTGACTCAGGGTATCCACTTCTGCCCTACCTTTTTACACCAATTTTGCATCCTGTATGTAGAAAGGAAGAAGGGTATAACTCTGCCCATATCAAAACACGGAATAGTGTGGAAAGATGTTTTGGAGTGTGGAAACAGAGATTCCAATGTTTACTACATGGATTAAGTGTATCGCTGGAAAATGGAAAGGCAGTTATAGTGGCTTTAGCTGTGCTCCACAATATCGCTATGAGTAGGAATGACGATATATTAGGTAATTCTTTTAATGAAACACTACTTTATTTATTTCAATATTATTTAATAAACACAATTTTTACAAAAAAATTACAATACAAGTTTTTGTACAAACACTAATTTGTTTACTATGAAATGATTATCAACTTCAGTGCATTCATAATTTGCACTGTTACACAATTATTACAACTAGCGGTTGCCTGTGACTTCATATGAAAATGTATTTTTGTAAAAATCTTCCAGAATTAATTATTTTTGAAGCCTCACAGGTCTGTTATGAATATGTAACTTTCAAACTATTTATCCAGATTATGTGTAAAGGACAAAGTTTTAATGTAGTTTATACATTGTTGTTATTTATATCTTCTGATATATGATGCAGTCACAGTCATCCATTGAATATAGTTATACAGACATGTTTCTAATCCTTGTTGTTTAAGCTGTGTTTTGATAAGTATCAATACATTATATTTTTCAATAAATTATGGGCCTGTAAAGTAATAATATTATTAATTTCAGAATATGAGAATCTTGAAGAGGTTACCATTCAATCACAACATCAAATTGATGAAGGAATGGGCAATGGTGCTGTAAGAAGACACTCTTGATATATTTTGGATACATTTATACAAAATAATTTTTAATAAAATAAATTATGTTAATTTACTTTGTTTACTATATTTTATATTTAACTTGTTACAAGTTGTCTACATACTTGGATTGTTTTTCTTTCTAGAAAATATCAATTTTTGTTGGAGAATTTCATACTCCAAGTCTAAATTTCTTGCTTTCTTTCTTTCATTATCCATTTGTATATTATGTAATTCATTTTTGTTCTTGATCTCTGTATCAGCTATTTTTTGTATATAATTGTTTGTATTTGTGAGCTGTATAATAATAAAAAAACAATTTTTTAATTATAAAAAATATTTGTATTTTATTGTGTATAAATTTATTTGGGTACCTTTCTTTTTTTATTACATTTCTTTCCTTCATTTGAAATATATTCTTTGGTGCTGCCACTTTGAGACTACAAAAGAAATAACAAAATTTATGTATATTAAACACCATATTATACCAACCAATTTAATCAATCATATCAAACATCTCTTTATAATCTTTGTTCCCCGTCATTTAGCACACAAAAATATATTCAAAAGTTCTATATTACTTACATTTTCAATAATTTCATCAATCTCCAAAATAATTTCTGGCATCTCCGGTGCTTTTTCATTCAGTTTTGGTTCTCTAGGTTTGTCTGGAATCTTTTAATTACAACATGTACTTTTATAAAAATAATATATATATGTTATATAATATACATTATGCTGAGTTCATTGATGTCATGATATAATAGATACTACATATTATATATTACTTACAGCGCTAACAGGTACATTATCTGAAATATGAACACAATGATTAATGAACCTACACTTACTACCTTTACTTTTTATATTATATGCAATGAAAAAATAAAAAATAGGTTACATGATCATCTGGAATTCCTGTTTTAGCGTCAGAGTCATATAGATTGGTGTCCACGTAAAACTCCTGCGGTAACCATGCCAATATGTCTGTACTGTCCACTGGAACAGTCACAGTAGGTGGTCCTCCACCAGTTTTATTCAGAGATCGCCTCTGGTCTGCTAAATTTTTCTTTTTACTTATTTTGATGACTCCCCACTGAGTTTTTATTTGTTGCAATGTGCGTCTGCTACCTTTGCACATTGCATTAAAACTGAAAAATATATTGAAGTGTAAGTACATGAGCAATAACAATTCACATATAAAATTATACTAAGCATGCAAGTTACTCTAATCTACGGGCTAGCTTCTACAAATAATAAATAACCTATCCATAACTTCCAGCCATCCTTTCTTTTTACAGTTGTTGGTATTCGTATCCGTATTCTTATTCTCTAGTACGGCGACACGATCGCGGATCAATTCTAACAATAAATTCTATCAAAAATAAGGTATGCATTAAATGAATGTAATAAAAAGTTAAAACAAGTGAAATTCAAAGTCGTACATAAAAAATAATTTACTTGATCCAAAACTGGACAAATTAACAAATATTGATAAGTAAACACAATCTTACCTTGTCGTCTTCCAACCATTTTTCGCTTCGTGCTCTCTTTTGTTTATCCATTTTAAAATTTACTAGACAATGAAAATCCGTAATATGTAATAAATCCGTTAATTCTAATTCTAACGAATTGTAACTATATTAAAACAATCGTAAATTATAACATGCAATTTTAAATAAAACAATCGTTTTGACAGAACCAGTGTTGCCAACGATGTTTTATTGAATCCACTATATAGCAAAGAAACCTCGAGTTTTACAAAATATTTAAATCAATATTAATGAATTAATAAAACTACTTGAAACCATTATATTAAAAATTTGCATAAAAATACATGCATATTTAAACCAAAAATCATTGTAATATTTAAAAACTATGTAAAAATACTTCTATCTTCCCTTAACTTTATTAAATAGAAATACAATTACAATAATAAAATACAATTTTATATATATTCAATAGGAAAATGTATAAAAATGTATTAATTTACATAATTTGTTCAATACTGGAGGAGTTAATTCTGCTAGATTTAGTGGTGAAGCAACTAAAATAGCAACACTGATTACGTCACCTGCGTATATGGTAAAACAGTCCAACGTCAAGATTGCAACATAATGATAAAAACAGTCCTATAAACCTCTATTAGTTAGCGAGGCTTTATAATAGGTTTATGAATAACGCACTTCTATAAACCTTCAATAGCGCTAATGAATGTTTTAACTAATGAGCTCTATAAACCTTCAATAAGTTTTTTTATGAATAAGACCGTAAGTTTATATTTATGTCGCTTATGAATTGTTCATAACTCGCAGCTCAATTCTTCAATTTCGCTTTATATCTGTTTGCGTTGTTTCGTTCATTTAATTTCACATTCACCCGCATTATATCGATATTGTTCGATCGATCGAAGCTTCTAGAAATATTATAATTGTCGTTATACTATTTGACGAAACAATATTACCTGTCGAATATTATGTATGATGATTGTAGTGTTTGAATGTTAAGATTGTTAGTATTTTAGTGTATGCACTTTAGAATACTCCCGCGTAAAATAATAGTTGTGAACATAGTTATTTTATATCTTTTTAGTTATAGTTATAGATATATTATCTGATTTTCTATGACATCACTCACTTCGATTTCGCTTTATGTATAGTTTATGTTTCGCTCGCATATTTTTTTATATATAAATTTATTTGTCACGCGCTTTAGTGTTTAAAACGTTATTGTGATTTACTTCTCGCACCGCATATTTAAAATATTGCTTTTATGCATTATTTTATTTTTCTCGCATATAGGTATATATAGATAATAGTTGTACCTATTTTTCGCATTATTAATTAGTAGTTTTATAGCATAGTAAGCATATATTTTTTATGTATGCTAGTTTATATCGCGCATCATTTCTCGCATTTGTGTACTTATTTTCGCTACAAGTACATCTGTCTGTCTTGTAGGTATTTAGTACATTAAATACCTATTATACGTTATTATTGTTTATCGCTCGCACTTTTACGGTAGTACAGGTATAGTTGTACGTTATTACCGCACATAGTTTTATATATCGCATTTATTGGTTTTCCTTTGTTATTTTTTAAAAAGTATATATATAAATAATAATAATGGCTAACACAAACGCAAAATTAAAAATGTATGAAGCAAAACGTGCACAATATTTTTCGCAACTTCAGTCTATTTATGAATTATCTTCGAAAACTAAAATGGAGAAACATCGTAATGTTTTTATTGCAAAAGTTAGCCTGATCGATCAAATGCGCACCGAGTATGTTAAAATTGTCGATGAAATTATTCTCCTTAATTTGGAACTAAACCCTGATTATGTAGTTAATTATCAATCTCTCACCGCTTTTGACGAAATGTTTTATTCTATAAGGATGATGGCGGTCTCGTTACAACCTCAATCTTCGCGAACTCCAGCTCCCGCTTGTCAGTCTGCTTTACCAGACAACAAACAGGGATCAGTAAGGATCCCCCAAATTGTGTTACCAGTCTTCTCAGGTGATATTTTAGAATTTCCTTTCTTTTACGAAACATTCAAACAGGTTATTCATGACAATGAATCCTTTTCGGACTCAGAACGTTTTCATTATCTTATGAGTCACCTGTCAGGAAAGGCTAGAAATCTGTGTGCTGGCTTAGTACCAGCAGCCGAAAATTATCCTATATTGTGGCAAGCTTTAATCGACAAGTATCAAGATAAACGCTCTCTTGCAACGTCATATTTAGATAAATTATTTTCTTTAAAATCAATTAACGGTCCTTCGGCAATAAACTTAGAAAAATTTATTGATACTTTCTCGTCAACTATCGCAGCATTAAAGCAACTTAAAATTGAAAAGCTGGATGATTTTATATTTATTTATATGGGATTAAAGGCATTAGATCAGGCTACCGCGCAGTCGTATGAGTCATCAATTAGAGGAGAAGATGACATACCGCAGTTTGAAAATTTTATAAAATTTATACGTCAACACGTAAAAATATTACAACGCACGTGTAACCGCACCGCCGGCGCCGCTGCCGCTACCAAGTTGGACGGTCCCGCCGCCGCGTCCGCCAGTGGTCGTGCACAGTCGCATCAACGATCGATCGCTCGATCGCCACGTACATTTTTAGGTACTAATCCTACGCAACGCATTTATTGTTCCTTATGTAAAGGTGATTCACATTCTCAATTATATAAATGCAAACAATTTTCAACTTTCACAATTAATGATCGATTTAATTATATTAAAACTAACCGTATGTGTACTAGATGTCTAAGTAGTCAACATAACTCTTTCAGTTGTCAATCAACTTCCGCCTGTCGAAATTGTAACAATCCGAGACATCATACGTTGCTTTGTTTTAAAAATAATAATTCCGCACCTACGCAAGTATCTCAGGGTACGAAAAACGCACAGACATCTTCCACGCACGGTCGCCAATTACCACCATCTTCTTCGTCGCAATTGCCTCCGCTTGCGCACACACAACCCACACAACAGACACGATTAGAACCAACTCCCGTTCCTATTGGAACCACCACTGGTGGAGACAAGGAGTCGTTATGCACGCTTTCATCGTCCATTCATGAGCAGCCGTATGTGACTGAAGTACTTGCTACTGCCAAGGTATTTGCTACTGCTCGTAATGGGAGTGATGTTGTCATTCGCTGCTTATTGGACCCCGGGTCACAAAAGCATTATATTACTTCTAAGTGTTGTTTAAAATTGGGTTTAACCATGCAGCCGGACGCACATACCACCGTTAAGGGTATAGGTGGCGCCACTGAACCAGTTAAGGGTGCAGTTGATCTCTCTTTCCGATCGAGATTTAATCATGAGCAATATTATAATATTCGCGCTTTAGTTTTGAATAAAATAACAGGTAACTTACCAACATGTCAAATTGATGTTGGCGCGCTCAGTTACTTAACTAATATTCCACTCGCAGATGATACGTGGGGAACACCATCAGAAATTGACCTTTTGATTGGTGTCAACCTATTCGCGACCCTTTTGTCTGGAGGTAAAATTATAAATTCACCTGGTACTCCAAACGCGTTGGAGACTGTTCTCGGTTATCTTATTTTAGGTGAAGCTCCCACCTTAACTTCTACGTCTTCTTCATTCTCGTTCTGTTCCACCACTTCGTGCGAGGTTTCAGTATTAATTCGCAAATTTTGGGAGATTGAAGAAGTAGATCGCAAACCAATAACAAGTATAGACGATAAATACTGTGAAGATTTTTATACCACAACGACCACTCGTAACGAATCAGGTCACTACGAAGTCGCTTTACCATTTAAGTATAGTTCTAAGTCTTTAGGGAACTCTTTCGATATCGCTAAACGCAGATTTTATCATTTGGAACGTAAATTCGCATCGCAACCGCAACTGAAATACCTTTATGATGAGGTAATTCACGAATATATAAAAAACCAATATATTTCTCCCGTAGACGTAATTGAAAATAACAGCCCTAGTTATTTTATACCGCATCACGCAGTCTTACGTGAGGACAAAGTGTCCACGAAAATAAGGCCGGTACTAGACGCAAGCGCGAAGTCTAGTACTGGATTTTCGCTTAATGATATTCTACATACAGGTCCTTCCTTACAACAGGATTTATTTATCATTCTCTTGAATATGAGATTGTTCGCAGTCGCCATCTCAGCTGATGTGCGACAAATGTATTTACGAATAAAAGTTCGCCCGCAAGATCGTTGTTTTCAACGTATTGTATATAGATTTAGTCTTAATAAACCGCTCCAAGTCTTTGAATTTAATAAAGTTGCATTTGGCTTACGTTGCAGCCCGTACTTAGCGTTACGTACTGTAGCTCAGTTAGCTTCCGATGAAGGAAATAAAAACCCTATCGCACTGGTTACCATTGAAGATTCTATGGAACCTTATTTATATTCGCTCGCTCGCAAATTTTCGTCATGGATGAAATTACTTCGTGTAATTTGTTATATTTATAAGTTCGCTAACATTCTTCCACGCGGCGTCATATCCAGTTCCGATTTGGATTTCGCCGAACGTATAATTATTCGCGCTGTGCCCGCTGCACACACACATTTTAAAAACGATATTAGCAAGTTAAATAATAAAAAACCTTGTACCGCATCAATAATTAAATTAAATCCATTTTTATCAGACAATCTCTTACGAGTTGGCGGTCGTGGTATAACCACTCGCAAAGCATACGTTTGCTTATTCACGTGCTTAACCACTCGGGCTGTTCATATTGAGCTCGCAAGTGAATTGAGTACAGTTTGTTTTCTCGCCGCGTTAAAACGTTTTCTCGCTCGCCGCGGTCCTATTCAATGCATGTATACGGATCATGGTACTAATTTTATAGGGGCACGATCCTACCTACGTGAACTTTATTTGTTTTTATCGCAAGAATGTAGATCTGTTTGGGATAAGGAATTAGCTAACAATGGAATTAAATGGATCCTTATCCCTCCTAACGCACCGCATTTTGGAGGATGCTGGGAAAGTAATATAAAATGTGTCAAAAGCCATCTAAGTAAAGTCATTGGGCTACAAATTTTAACCTTTGAAGAACTTACGACTGTTCTTACACAAATAGAATCGCTATTAAACTCTCGCCCATTGACCGTCTTAAGTTCAGATCCGTCGGACCTGGAAGCATTGACACCTGCTCATTTTCTTAACACTATACCGCTAAAACACTTCCCAGCACATGACGTAAGTGACGCTATTCCTCATCCTTTGAAACGACACGAGCTTTTAGACCAACTCGTTCAATCGTTTTGGAAGAGGTGGCATCGGGAATATTTGCATACGTTGCAATTGAGACGCAAATGGAACACGCCGGCCTTTCCTGTCCAGGAAGGCACGATAGTAGTTGTTATGCAGGAGAATTTAACTCCATTACATTGGCCTCTTGGTCTTATAACACGAGTTTATAAGGGTAAGGACGGCATTATTCGCGTTGCCTCAGTCAAAACAAAGGCTGGTATTTTTCAAAGGCCAGTGGTAAAATTATGTCCATTGCCTTTGCAATAATATGTATTCTATAAGATAGGTAGTACGCATTTATAATAGGTTAATAAGTTAAGTTAAAATCCTTTGCATTTTTCTTATTTAGTAAATTCCGCATTTGATATTTTTTGTATTTTTTCTTTCTTGTTTTTTGCATTTGTCGCATTCGCAATAAGGTTCAATTATGTAGTTCCTTTATTTTTTTGTTAATTTTACTTTGACATTATGTCAAGGCGGGGGGCATGGTTACGCCAAACGCGATGCGTACCTGGTTTGTCTTGTGCATTGACACCCCTCCCGGCTAATTCAATAATCAGTGATGTCATAGCTTTCGCCGCGCGCGCACGTCGCACGCATATCGCACGCATGTCTTAATAGTTGTAATCAACCTGAGTGAATTCCTGAGATTCCCGTAACCGTGTGGGCCCACTGAAGAACAAGCACATTGAAGTAAGGGTAAGTCATTCATATTTGACCAGCCAGTTTCCTATACAATAATATAGTCCATCGAAGAAGGCTAGATCATAGCCACCGCCGCACCAACATCCGTATCATTACATAGTATAAAACAAAGTCGCTGCCGCTGTCTGTCCCTATGTATGCTTAAATCTTTAAAACTACGCAACGGATTTTGAAGCGGTTTTTTTTAATAGATAGAGTGATTCAAGAGGAAGGTTTATATGTATAATACATGTACACCTAGGCGAGTAGCAAGCTATATTATAAATGCGAGAGTATATCTGTTCATTTGCTTCATTTCCAATGTTACTAACAGTCCTCTTTCCTCCTAAAGAGTCCATCAATTTGGCAATTTTTTATTATCTGGTAAAGTTATTGTTACTTAACTTTTAGTATTATTTAATTCTTTAAATAACATTGAAATATTAAGTTTTGTTACGAAAGAAAATATTCAAATCAAATCAAAATATCTTTATTCATGTAGATCTATTACAGACTCTTATGATATGCAAACATACCGTCAGTTCCAAAGGATTTCTAAAGGAGAAGTACTGACAAGAAACTCAACTCGTATTCTTTTCAAACGAACTTGTACATGATTATGATGATGTAATTATTTTTTTAATACATTTAGAGAGAATATTTAGTGGTGCATATGCCATTGTATTTTTGTTAAAATAAAATAATTTAATCTGTAGCCGTAATCCGATCAGACAAGTCCCCATAAACAAATATTTAAAAACTCGTATCAAAAACAGAAAAAAAAAATTTAATAGAATAAAACAGAATAGAATAGAACATTATTTATTACAATAGGCTTACATTGAAGCACTTATGAATAGTGATCACACACTTTATGATTTTCCGCTTATTCGAAATGCTTTCTCGTCACACGAAGAGCAAGTAAGAAACTTGCGTGTTGCTCTTTTGAATAATTTAGTTGCAACTTTACATACGTTAAATGAATTGATATATATTGTCAAAACGGACAAATAGAAGGGAGTGCGAGGTCAGAACGAGTCGTTAGGTTCCAATATTAGTAAGGTTTTAACTACTAATGATAAAAACTCTTCCGTCTGAATGTCGGTCGCGTGCTGCAGGTCATGATGAACGTAACCCGAGGCGAATCAGTTCGTTCACTTGCTCGTGATCTAATTATATCTCGATACTTGCGCCAAATATATCCACAACTGAACTGGGTCGATTGTTCCACTAGCTCTATATAGTTCGCGGTTCCCATCACTACGCATTTAGATATTGCTTGTCTGAACTTAGAAATTGATAAATACTGCCTATTTTGGGAAGGATGGAAAGAATTTGCTGGAAAGATTAAATAAGGAATGAAGAAGTGTTTGAAGGGGTTAAAGAAAACAGACAGATTATAGATATTATTGAGAATAGGCGGGGAAAATGTTGTGGCACTTGATACGACACGACGAATAGAATAGAATAGAAAATCATTTATTCAAATAAACTTACATTGAAGCAGAATATTTGAGTGAGAATATTAATTCTTCCACAAATATTAGTGTCCCGTCATGTATATTAAATAGCGAGGATGATACGCATTTATAACTTTAATTATAACTTAAATAAAACTATATAAAACAACTTAAATCATTACATAGTATAAAACAAAGTCGCTGTCACTGTCTGTCCTTATATATGCTTAAATCTTTAAAACTATGCAACGGATTTTGAAGCGGTTTTTTTAATAGATAGAGTGATTCAAGAGGAAGGTTTATATATATAATACATGTACACCCATGCGAAGCCGAGCCGAGTAGTAAAACTGTATATAGTGATCAAAATCCCGGAATTACTTAATCTATCCATTGTTGTCGCCGCAAATATTTGCGTAGGTGAAACAAACTGTGTATGACGAGATGGTCGTCATATTACTGTGCTAATTTGAGATGACCATTGCCTAGTTAAAGGTTTTATTTACAAAACAAACAGTCAAATTATATAACTTCCTTAACGTTTCATATTGTGTGTGTATCGCGTCGCCCACTTATACATTCGAATAGTAGAATTTGGCAAAGAGAATAAGTGAGAATGTTTGTTATTTACTCTAGGATTACGCTAAAATTATTTTGTTTATTTTTATATAATAAAATTACACCTTTTTGCGTATTCATATGAAATTAAAACAAAATGTCTTTATTCATGTAGGTCTAATTACGAGAAGTTAGATCTGCCGTCAGTTTTAAAAGTAGTTCGAGCCAAGAGCAACTGTCAAGAAACTCTGGCCTCACTGTTTTCAATTATTATACATCATTATAGTCTTATCTTCTTAATATTTCTTAATATGTAAAATTCTCAAGTCATATGTTTGTAACAAAACTCCTCCGAAACGGCTTGACCCATTCGTATGAAATTTTGTAGCTAAGCATTCTTATCCTTAGCTACAAAATTTAGAGCTAAACAATTTCTCATGACCATACCCCTAAATGATAAGGGTGGTCCATACCAATTTTTTTTAATATTTTTTATCATTAAGAATTAAAATATCACAGTGTTTGTAACAAAACTCCTCCGAAACGGATTGACCGATTCTTATAAAATTTTGTAACTGTAGATCTGAGAATAAGACCTAAACAATTTTTTATACCCCAAAATTATAACCCCCAATAAAGAAACTTATTCTAAATTGACATATTAATGATATATTGTAATTTAAATAATGTAAATTAAATATTGTAATGGGTGAAAACTGTGATTGGTACAGTTTATGCTGTAAATAATATAAATGACGTAGTGGAGTCACTTGAAACAGTCATGCTCGCTATAAAGTTCAAACTTGTGGCGGCGTGGTGGGCCGGGTCGATGTGCTCCCTCTAATATGGTTGAGTGCAATGATGGCTGGCTCATCCGTCATACTCGTGTACGGGTGCTGCTTGTGGGGACTGGTCTGTTCAGGTTGCGAACACTGATTAGATTTTTTGATTTTTTTATATAGCATATGCTGGTGGTCACTCTATTCTCCCAAATTTGAATTTAAATAAAATAGTATTATTGTAAATATGTACAACATTAAAAAAAAAATACGAGCTGAGTTTCTTGTCAGTTCTTCTCATCTCGATATCATTCCGAACTGACGGTAGATTTGACATATCATAAGAGTCTGTAATAGACCTACATGAATAAAGATATTTTGAATTTGAATTTGAATTTGAATTTGATAGGGGTGGTCGTACCCAACTTTTTAATATTTTTTATCATTCAGATTTAAAAAAAATATATTTGTGATAGTTACCTCAGTCTCACTTATTGCAGCCGCTATTGCTTTATCTATGATAGTGTTAAAGGATGAACAAGTAAAATTATAAGATACGGAAGCATGATACCGTCCGTAATAACAACCTATAACTATCACATGATAACATGATGATCATTCCGCTTGCCACTTACCGCCAACTAGTCCATCAACTTGTTTCGCACTCCAGTTACATTAAAAATGGCGAACGAAGTCGTGCAAATAGTTAGGAAATAAATGTTTGCAACGAGAATGTTTATTCTGCTTCGTTGTACGTCATTATTTATAATACGGTTTGCGTCAATCATTTAATATTAATACATGAGTAGTGCTCATAGATAGATACCTACAGCAAGCCGAAACTCAATCGTTTTATATACATTACTAAATGTGGTGCTATAAAGAAGTAATCAGACTAATGTTTTATAAAATAATTAATTCCTCTTTATCTATACATTATTTACGTAAGTTAATATAATACCTACTTTTTACTGTCTATTGTTATCAAAATTAAATTATAAGTTCTTGACTTGACCACGACTATGTGACCTCCTCCTGGCGCCAAAACTGGATCCGCTCTTGATCCCAGGCACCTTGACTCCACACTAACATCACTGGTTAAACGGCCTTATGACCTGTGTGATAAGAAACAAATTAAAGAATAGAATATAATAGAATAGAAAATCATTTATTCAAATAAACTTACATTGAAGCACTTTTGAATAGTCATTACATTTTTTTTAATCTACCGCTCGTTCGGAAAGCTGTCTCATCACAAAAAGAACGAGCAAGAAACTTGCGTGTTGCTCTTTTAAATAATTTTATTCTTACTTTACATTTTTAAGTTTAAGTGTGTGAATACAAACTACCAATTAGCACTAATTCAAACCCTCAATAAAAAAAATAAATAGTGTCTCTGGTCGATCAAAGGTTGGGAACCAATAAGAATAAAATTATTTCAAAGAGCAACACACTGTTGCTCTTTTAAATAATTTTATTCTTACTTTACAATTTAAGTTTAAGTGTATAAATACAAACTACCGATTACCACTAATTCAATTAAATAATCAAATAGAAAAAATATTAAATACACAACAACTGGTTAAACAATTAATAAGAGGAAATCAGTCATAGTGATAAGAGCAGACCAGTCCGTACAAGCAGCACCCGTTCACGAGTATGACGGATGAGCCAGCCATCAGTGCGCTCGACCATATTTTAGGGAGCCCAATGACCCGGCCCACCAAAAAAGAACTTATACATGTAGAAGGTGTACTACAGAAATAATGGGTATAACATAGATATTGCTAGATGGCGCCGTAATAGCAGCAAAAGCAGTCGTCCCAAACCATGCAAGGTGGCACGTCAAAAGACCTTGCCATATTTTGACCTCGGTGGTCCAGCGGTCTAGCTTTACGTCCGGTGGTCGCGGGTTCAATTCCTCGCACGGCACAAACATTTGTATTCATGAGTATGATTGTTTGTATTAGTCTGGGTGTTTTCTATGTATAATATGTATGTATATACAAAAAAAATTGCTATGTATTTGTATCAGTTATCTAGTACCCATAACACAGGCTTTAGCTAGCTTAACTTGGGTCTAGATGGCGCTGTGTGAATTGTCCTGAGATTATTATTATATATTAGAGGAGTGACCGATAAAATAACTGCATACATTTTAGACTGAGTTAGGTTAGGTTAGTAAATGATATTATTATTAGAATTATTACTAGGAGTGAATATTATTTAAAAACATGACAAAATGTTTTTATCACTATTGTTTCATAATATTTTAATTATAATTTTAATAAGCAAATTTAAATAATTCTCAAAAAAATAAGATAAATATGAGATCTTCACAGATGACTTCTCAAATGAAGGCATCTCAGATGAAGACAGACAGATGGACGACAGTCATCATTGCCTTGCCTTTATCCCATTATTTGGGGTCGGCGCAGTATGTCATTCTCTTCCACTGCTCTCTATCAGTCGTCATATCTAAACATACTCTTCTTTTATTAATATCATCTTTCACACAATCCATCCATCTTTTCTTAGGGCGTCCCCTCCCTTTACATCCATCCACATTCATATTATACACTTTCCATAAGTACAGTGTCCATTTAATATAAATCAGGGAGTCCAAGATCTTCATCTGGGATGCCTTCATTTGAGAAGTCATCTGTGAAGAACATCCTCATATGAACAATCAAACTGAGCCAGAATTGCCCCTTTGTATGCGACGCAAAACTCATGCGCAGCGTCAGTAGGAAATCTTGTGGATCCCCAGCGGACTCCCCGCGAGCGTCGTTGGTCCAACGCCAAACTACGCATCTAGCGAGATGAACGACCTCACTACCCTCTTCCTTCACCGCTACATTTGGCAAGACTTCGCAAGGCAGATATTCCATGAACTCGCGCGCATGATGTGTACTTTAAAAAAAAGTACGCGTGGATTATATATAGTATACTGTATATATACACATATATTATGTACACATATACATATGTGTGTACTGTGTAGTCTTTCAAACAAAGAACGTTTGCTAAAAAATATACAGTACAAAATTAGTCTGTATATAAATGTCTATAGGACATGTTTTTGTTTGTTAACACACTAAGTGCATACTGTGGACTCTCCCGGGCTGCCACGAGTCCAAATATTGTGGGAGTATCTAATTTTTTTTTTAAATCTCTTGTTACTTTCTAATGTTGAAGCTTGCTGATGTGGAGGGGATGGTTCTTAATGAGAATTTGCTCCATTGATAGCTCCATTGATGAATCATAATATTATAACTACTAGCCCCGGCATCGCACGGGTGTATATGTATTATATATTTATTTATATATTTACAAAACTGATTACAATCAATATAATAATATAATTAGGAGCGTGTAATTCGGTACATAACTGGATTGTAATCCAACACTATATAAACCTAAAAGCTAAATTATATAGACGCATTCAATATACGCTAGATAGCTAGATAAGGATATATAATGAAAAGTAAACTAAACAGAAAATATATAACTACGTAATGCAATGAATTATTATGTTAAGAGAATTTTACTTATATTAAAGAAAAATTTATTATATCTAACTCAAAGGTGACTGACGTAGTGATCTATCAACGCACAGCCCAAACCACTGGACGGATCGGGCTGAAATTTGGCATGCAGGTAGATGTTATGACGTAGGCATCCGCTAAGAAACGATTTTGATTAATTCTACCCCCAAGGGGATAAAATAGGGGATGAAAGTTTGTATGAAACTTCAACTTTAAATCGATCGGACTGAGATTTTGCATGCATAAAGCTACTATGACGTAGGCATCCCCTAAGAAAGGATTTTGATAAATTCCACCCCTAAACGGATAATTTAACGAGCGAAGCCGCGAGCAAAAGCTAGTTATATATAAACCTTCCTCTTGAATCAATCTATCTATTAAAAACCGTTTGAAAATCCGTTGCGTAGTTTTAAAGATTTAAGCATACATAGGGACGGACAGATAGCAACTTTGTTTTATACTATGTAGTGATGATAATTTTTTTTTTTATTTTGAAAACCAACAGCGAAATACAAATAATAACAAATAATATGTACTTAAAAAAGGTTTTCTAACAATTACAATATTCAGTATTACAACACTAAAGTATTAACATATTATTGTTCTGTTTATCCACAAGTCTAATTTATACAATATAATGATTATACCATCTAATTTATGCAAATTTTACTAGTTTCTTACTACGAAGTGAGTAATGATTATAATGATTCACAAACATAATTATATCTCTTCGTGGTATAAAATTGAAATCGAGTACATATCGAAATGAACATCCATACAGAGAACATGAAATAAAAAACTATAATTAAATCATACACCGATTCGTCCGACTACACGACGTCACGACAACAAACATTTGTGGGTCTCTCGGTTTAATTACATATCGCAATTGCTAATGATTCATTTGAAACAGATTTTGGATTACAATCCAGTTTAGTAGCCATTTATTTATTACTAGCTGTTCCCGCGACTTCGTCCGCGTGGAATTTAACTTTATTTTCTAAAATAAAAGTAGCCTAAGTTACTCCTTACATCAGCTATCTGCCAAAAAAAGTCCCGTTAAAATCGGTCCAGCCATTTCAGAGATTAGCCGGAACAAACAGACCGACAGACAGACAGACAAAAATTGTACAAAATGGTTTTTTTGGTGTATGTGCCGTATTTATATTCATATGCATGTAGTAAAATATGGTTATTTCAATATTACAAACAGACACTCCAATTTTATTTATATGTATATAGATTTATTTATTTAATTCAGGCTACATGGCCCATATTATAAATACCTTATAGACTAACATACATAAGAAATAATAATAAAATGTGTAAAATAAAATTGTCTCTATGGTCTCGGCACCGACGATGGCAATCTGCCACGGTAGCGCCGGTACACCACACCCTTCGGCCAGTAGTCCTCCTTCATGAAGGTGGGCAGCATGTTGGGGACCCGGGCCACGAGCGCTTTGGAACCCTCGTTGTGACTCCATTACACGCTAAACAATAATAATAATAATAATAATAATATCAGGACACTTCACACAGCACCATCTAGACCCAAGATAAGCTAGCTAAAGCTTGTGTTATGGGTACTAGATAACTGATACATATACATAGATTATTTTTTTTTTGTAAATAAATACATATTATACATAGAAAACACCCAGACCGATACAAACAATCATACTCATGAATACAAATGTTTGTGCCGTGCGAGGAATCGAACCCGCGACCATCGGTCGTAAAGCGGTAGACTAGAACCGCTAGACCACCGAGGTCGTCAAATTCAAATTGCTTGTAAAGTGTGCTAAATCTATACATATAAATAAAATTGGAGTGTCTCATCATCTGCTTCATCCTTATCCCATTTATTTGTGGTCGTCGTAATATGTTTTTCGTTTCCATTCATCCCTGTTCGCAGTCATCGCGTTATTTACTTCCTTTCTTACCATATCATCTTTCAGTGTCTGTTTGTAATATAAAAATAAACATTTTTTACTACAGGCATATGAATATAAATACGGTACATATACCAAAATATCATTTTTTACCATTTTTGTCCGTCTGTCTGTTCGTTCCGGCTAATCTCTGTAGCTGGACCGATTTTGACGGGACTTTTATTAGCAGATAGCTGATATAAACCAAAATAATTTTTTTTACAATTTTTGTCTGTCTATTTGTTCCGGCTAATCTCTGAAATGGCTGGACCGATTTTGACGGGACTTTTATTGCCAGATAGCTGATATAATAAGGAGTAACTTAGGTTATTTTTATTTTAGAAAATAAAGATAAATTCCACGCGGACGTAGTCGCGGGAACAGCTAAGCTAAATAAATTGAGACTTAATAACTGAGTTACATAATACGACAGCAGGTCACCAGTGACTGCAACGTTTGGTCGAATGGTTTCTAACCACTGGAGGTAATCATGACATTTTCAAATCGTCATCTAATTGTAGCTATATTATGGTCATTGTCCACCTGTATTTGTCTATAATTATTTAAAGTGGAACCAGCTGTAGGCCGGCTTAAGGGAAAGTGTTTACCATGACATATCTATACATGTGAATAAAATTGGAGTGTCTGTTTATATATACTTTTGCTAAATTATCTTCTAGTTACTTATTGGTTTTCGTTAATATAATAGAAAATATTTCATCTCATTGGTTTTTAAGATTATATCTAGATACCGAATGTATATCTATACATATAAATAAAATTAGAGTGTCTGTTTGTAATATTGAAATAACCGTTTTTACTACATGCATATGAATATAAATACGGTACATACACCAAAATAACATTTTTTACTATTTTTGTCTGTTGCTCCGGCTAATCTCTGAAATGGCGGGGCCGATTTTGAAGGGACTTTTATTGGCAGGTAGCTGATGCAATAAAGAGTAACTTAGGCTTCTTTTATGCTAGAAAAATGAAGTTAAATTCCATGCGGACGTAGTCGCGGGTACAGCTAGTATAATAATAATAATCCTGGACAACTCCCACAGCGCCATCTAGTCCCAAGCTAAGCAGAGCTTGTGTTATGGGTATATATAGACAACTGATATAAATACATGCATACATTTTTTTTGTAAATAAATACATAATATACATAGAAAACACCCAGACCGATCCAAACAATCATACTCATGAATACAAATGTTTGTACCGTGCTAGGAATCGAACCCACGACCATCGGATAGTAAAGCGGTGTGCTAAACCACTAGACCACCGAGGCTGAAGTTACACCTTCAGCCTAGGCAGTTATTATGTGTAATATTCACTATTTCATGGGATAGTGATTATTTTTTGTCAATTATGTAGTTGCGTTGGAGATTACGCGCGTCCGGTCGAGACGCCACGCGCCGGACCGCTGGGTCATTTTTTGTCTTCAATTGCTTTCACTTTGTTGTGTATTTTACTTTATCTTTACATAAAATAAAATCGTACAATCAATAAAAACTGAATGGTTGTGTTTTGGTGTTCAAATTCTTTCAAAATCTTACGACCTCGGTGGTCCAAATCTTTATTTATTCACAAACATTTGCATTCATGATGATTGTTTGTATCGGTCTGGGTGTTTTCTATATATAATATGTATGTATTTACAAAAAAAAAATTATCTATGTATTTGTATCAGTTATCTAGTACCCATAACACAAGTTTAGTTAGCTTGCGTGTGAATTGTCCTGAGATTATTATTATTATATTATTATTATTTATTCATGTACGATTGTTACAGACTCTTATGATATGTCAAATTTACTGTTGTTGCGGGTAAACGATACGATGGTATTGGTCGAGACGATGGTAATAGACTGGCAATATGTAAATTTTTTTTCGGACTACTCTAATGCTGTTTGCCGCAGCTGGCATTTACAGCTTCACCGGACGTTAGGGGCGAGTGCAGATGGCACTCCAAACCCGCGGACGGACTTATGGAGCGGCTGAAGGCCAACTCCTGCGCGACGGATACGACTTTAGTCTGAGGGCACCACTAGGTGTTCGAAACTCGGCTCAGGCCGTCGTAATTTCGATCCCCGTTTGAATTGAACGGGGGATCGATCGGAGGGGTATATGTACATAGAAATAATGATCTTATATACTAAATAATAATAGGAAAATGTACGGTGGGGTGACACAGTTTAGACACGGCAGTTCTTAGTACACAATATTGGATTTGTCTTACTAGACATTTTAAATGCAATTATTATTTTGATGTATGTGTCTAACTGTGTCCCATAACTGACAAATTCAATTTCAAATTCAAAATATCTTTATTCATGTAGGTCCATTACAGACTCTTATGATATGTCAAATCTACAGTCAGTTCGGAATGACTTCGAGATGAGAAGAACTGACAAGAAACTCAGCTCGTATTCTTTTCAAATAAATATTGTACATGTTTACAATAATACAGATTCATTTAAAGTCAAATTTGGAAGTATAGAGCGATCACCAGCATATGCTATTGCAAAAGGAAAAAATCTAATCAGTGTTCACCACTTGATCAAAACCACACCACACCACAAACAGCACCCGTTCACGAGTATGACGGATGAGCCAGCCATCATTGCACTCAACCATATTAGATTAAAATATAACCAGTTACAAAACTAGCTCAATAAACACACAACGAGATATTAAGATATCACGTTAGGAAGATTCCGTCACGGATTTGTGAAATCCAGTGCTTTTGTGGATATTGCGCTCTGGTGATTACTGCGGCTTTATGTGACAAGTTTATGACTGTTTGTCACAGCGATAAGTACGAAACAGCGCGGGAAAACAAAGTAAACGACATATAGTGGAACATTGTGAAATTATACGAGTATGACCGTACCAAGACGATTCAGATTCAAATTAAAGAAACATTTATTCATGTAGGACATTTTAGCCGCTTATGAACGTCAAATTTTTTATACTCTAATTTTCTCCCTACCGTCCATTTAATAATAATAATAATAATAGAAACTTTATTGCCTCACAAATTATCAGCTTTTCATTATATACATATGAAAGTATATATTGTATTTACACCACAAAATAATTTTAGAAATTTTTGATCTCCTTGCTAATTCAAATTCAAATTAAAAAATCATGTAGGATATTTCAGCCGCTTATGAACGTCAAGTTTTTACATCATAATTTTTTTCCCTACCGTAATCTCTGAACAGAAACAACAGCTAGACCGATTTTGACGGGACTTTCACTTGCAAATAGCTAATGTTGTAAGGAGTAACATAGACCATTTTGAATTTACAATTCTTAGTTGCACGCAAACAAAATACGACTAACAGCTAGTTACAATACAGAACAAAAAACAGTATGTTGAAAGTGATTTACAAAAGGTCATAAAAGCAATCTCTTACAGACAACCTGCCAGTTTCATATTTATGATTATAAAATGGACATCTCGCTCGTAAATTAACTTAGAAGTTTGTTTAATATCCCATTATTAATTCACAAATAATAAAATTTAAAAATGTGTTAATATTTTTAATCAACATAGCTCTTGTATAATATTCCGTTGCCTGCAAAGCTTCTATTAAAAAAGTAAAACATATTTAACGCCAACACTCTGACAAGAAATAAAAAAAAAATTATTATAGATAGATTACACCATATAGGCGACAAAAAACGCCTATCTGTTACCTGCAAAGTTCTTATTAAAAAAGTAAAACATTTTTGGCGCCAACACGCAGACAAGTAATTTAAAAAAAGAAATTATTATAGATAGATTAGACCATATAGGCTACAATTAACGCTTATCCGTTGCCTGCATTATTAAAAAAGTAAAACATTTTGGCGCCAACACACTGACATGTAATTAAAAAAAGAAATTATTATTATAGACAGATTAGCAACGGTCACCGTTTACCAGCTTGTTTGCTATTACAATTACATAAAAAGTTAATAATTCAACACACTTGCTCGCAAAGTGGATCTAATTTCACCGATTTTCGTTATATGAAGCATGTCATAAAACACGCGTGCGTTATAAACGCAAATAGTGAAGTTATATTCCAAAACCACACTATTTGCTATTTTTTTTCAAATTTAGAACTTATCGCGGCGCGGCCTTAGCCATTAGTCAGCGCGCTGATTTAAAAAAGTAAAACGGCGGGAAAGCAACATTGTGCATCACAGTTTTATAGTTGAGTTTATATAATGAAGTGTGTTGAAAAACGTCGTACGTACTATAGTGCGTATATAAAACACTCGGCTCTATTACGCCCACGGTTCAAACTGAAATTCCGCCTCGTGTGTATATTCCATCATAACGCACTTATCGATACAAGTGTGCTATAATATACTATTATTTAAGTAGTAAAATAATTCAATGACATTTCCAGAAGTTTCTCACGCCTCTACCATTTTTATCCGGGTGCATTACCATTTAACTGCCGGCACTTGCACAGTCTGTGGTCGGGTGCGCGCGCGCATGGGGAGCTATTTTTACCCAACGGTTGATTATCGGTGACCTGCCAAAAATCTGGCCCACTGATCTTCTCAGCTTCGTCGAATCGACAACGTTTGCTATTAATATTAACTTGGTACCTGTCCATTTTTGTACGAATGTACAAGCAAGTGTTAGTAATATTATAAACTCGAAAGTTTGTCTGCATGGATGGATATATGTAATTTCAGCGCTTAATCTGGATTCTACAACTGAATCACATCTTACAACGCAAACTGTTTGGCAGCTGGAATAGGTGATACTAAGATACACACGCAAAAGACTTTTTACAGTCTATTTCTACCTACGCGATAAGGGATTATATATACATTAATATTATAAAAAAAGTTTGTGACTATGGATGGTTGTTTGTTACTCTTTCACGCAAAAACTACTGAACGGTTTTTTATGGTCATATAAATATGGGTATAATTTCATATATAGCATAAGAAAAAATGCACGTAAATATTAATTTAATTTAATAATTGTAGCAGAGACTGTGTTATGTGACGAAGTCACTGACTACTATGTATAAATAAATATTGATTTAATTTAGTAATTCAACAGTGGACTGTGTTGTGACGAAGTCATGAGTGCGAGTCAAATAAATATTAATTTAATTTAATAATTGAGCAGTAGACTGTGTTGTGACGAAGTCATGAATTGGAGTCAAATAAATATTGATTTAATTTAGTAATTCAACAGTGGACTGTGTTGTGACAATCATATTCATGAATAAATAAATATTGCATTTAATTTAATAATTCAGCAGTAAACTGTGTTGTGACGAAGTCATGAATGGGAGTCAAATAAATATTGGTTTAATTTAATAATTCAGCAGTGGACTGTGTTGTGACGAAGTCATGAATGGGAGTCAAATAAATATTGATTTAATTTAGTAATTCAGCAGTAGACTGTGTTGTGACGAAGTCATGAATGGGAGTCAAATAAATATTGATTTAATTTAGTAATTCAGCAGTGGACTGTGTTGTGACGAAGTCATGAGTGCCACTCAAATAAATATTGATTTAATTTAATAATTCAGCAGTGGACTGTATTGTGACGAAGTCATGAGGGCGAGTCAAATAAATATTTATTTAATTTAATAATTTACCAGTTGTGTTGTTGTTGTTGTGACGCAGTGCGAAGTAGGTGATGACCGACACCATCGATCATCGATACATATACCATGCTCTACACATGTATACACTATAATGTAAACATCGCCGCCTGTGCCAACACGCATCGTGAAGCACATGCGCTTCCTAAATTGTCTATTTTATAAAGGTTTAAGTTTATTTTTGCTCACAAAGAATTCTGTTACGATTTTTTTTTTTTGTTTCGAATTGTAATGAACGACAGAAAGGATGACTTTCGTTTTGATTTACATGATGACTCTAAACAATTGTTTTCGAGAAATGATTTTTGAGAATAGCATAAGTTATAATAATGATGTCCCAGGATATAAATTTTCCTCACACAGCACCATCAGCAGAGATTGTATCATAGGTACTAGACATCATCATCATCATCTGCTTCTTCCTTATCCCATTTATTTGTGGTCGTCGTAATATGTTTTTCTCTTCCATTCATCCCTGTTCGCAGTCATCTCGTCATTTACTCCCTTTCTTACCATATCTTTCACACAGTCCATCCATCTTTTTTTCGGTCTTCCTCTGCCCTAGTTACTAGACAATTGATAGAAATTTTATGTTATGTCTGCGGTTATTCTGATGTATAAGCTATATTACTGAAAACTTTCATCAAAATCCATTCAGTAGGTTTTGCGTGAAAGAGTAATAAATATCCCTCTAGACTGACAAACAGTCGTTAAGATTAAGATTTCTTAAGTAAAAGTAGCATATTTTTTTTGTAAATACATACATTAAATATATAGAAAATACCCAGACCATATACCACAAAATCAATTATACTCATCCGAAACAAACGTTTGTACCGTACGAGGAAGCGAACCCGCGACCATCGCGAGTAAGGCGGTGTGCTAAACCAATGATTTCAAAGTAAAGTCATATCAAACAAGAGTTGGCCTTCAGCTACTCCATAAGTTCTTCCTTGGTTTGGAGTGCCATCTGCACTCGCCCCCTATCATCCGGTGAAGATGTCCATACTGCGGCATTAGAGAAGTTAGATACAAATTCAACAAGATGGACCAGGTGCATAATAAATGCGCTATTTTGGTGCTTTCTTCCGCGCAAGTCTATATATGGATATACAAACCTTGTATATGGATGATCAAAATAAGAATAGATCGAAATGAGTAATGTACTATATACACCTGTCATGGTGACGACAGGATGTAATTGCGCATATTTTAGTGAACCATCTCATCTTCTGGCTGTGATAGGCAACTGACCTGATGGTATGCGCTCCCCTCGAATCTGTATTTATAGCAGCCGGAGATCGTGTGTTTATTAATAGAAATAAATTCATTAACACTAATTCCAAATTTTATTCGAAGTCGCAGCTGGCCTTCATCGGACTATAAGGGGTGAGTGCAGGTGGAACTCCAAACCAAGGAAGGACTTATGGAACGGCTGAAACCCATTCATGGATAAGACTTTTGCCTGAAAGAGCATCGCTAAATATCCATCTAGACCGTCAAACAGATCGTAAAGAAATATCGAAATATTTATATCAGTAAAGTACCCATAACACAAACTTTTTTGTAAGATTATGTTGGATGATATATATAGAAAAAAACACCTATCCATATACCTACAATATCAATTAGTACTACAAATATACTCGTTACGGATTCACATAGTCCTGGTATTCACCTGCTATTTCCCTGGTATTGCAGGTGCTCATGAGTAACGGTAATCACTTATCACCTTGTTGTTTGACAATTTATATTCACACAAAATCCTAAATATGTATTATTGGACCATATTTATTTAAAAGAGCAACACTCAAGTTTTTGGCTCCTTCTTGAGATAAGTCTGCTTTTCGAATGAGTGGTAGAGTAAAAAAGAAAATTATATGACTATCTAAAATGTTTGTATTATTTGAATAAAGGTTATTTCTATTTCTTATCAGACATGACCCAAACTTCTTTACCACATATGTAGTACCGTACTGAATAGGAACGCTAAGGTTTTGAAGCGGAATTAACCAGCCACCTTTTTGAGTCTTTTAACATTTGGCCCTAGCGGAGAATTTAATGAATAACCCTTCTATCGCCCAGTAAACGTTGTTTTCTTCCGCGCAACTCCGATCTAATCTATGGATTATACACCTTAAGCCTTTTATTTTTTGATGATCAAAATAAGAAAACCCCTCTAGCGTCAAGTTCTATTTAAACGTTGTTTTCTCGTCTTTAAATGGGTACTCCGATCTAACCTGTCATTAGCCACGACCTTGAGTAATTTGGCCATAATTTAATGAAAAATCCAGTTCTCTCTAAAATGTTGTTTTCTAGTCTTTAAATAAGTACTCCGATCTAACCTGTGGAATTAGCCAGCCACCTGGAGTCTTTTAACATTTGGCCGGAGATCGTGTGTTTATTAATGAAAAAATTCCATTAACACTCCAAATTTTATTCGAAAATGTTGTTTTCTAGTCTTTAAATAAGTACTCCGATCTAACCTGTGGAATTAGCCAGCCACCTTGAGTCTTTTAACATTTGGCCCTAGTGGGGAATTTAATGAAAAACACTTACATTGTCCAGTTCTATTTAAAATGTTGTTTTCTAGTCTTTAAATAAGTACTCCGATCTAACCTGTGGAATTAGCCAGCCACCTTGAGTCTTTTAACATTTGGCCCTAGTGGGGAATTTAATGAAAAACACTTCCATCGTCCAGTTCTATTTAAACGTTGTTTTCTCATCTTTAAATGAGTACTCCGATCTAATCTGTGGAATTAGCCAGCCATCTTAAGCCTTTTTGAGTCTTTTAACATTTGGCCCTAGTGGAGAATTTAATGAAAACCCCTTCCATCGTCCAGTTCTATTTAAAATGTTTTCTCGTACTTTAAATGAGTACTCCGATCTAACCTGTCCACATTACGACCATTAACGACCATGAGAAACTGATGCAGTTTTCACTACCAAGTTTTAATGTTGCACCGGTTTTAGTAATATTGCAGCAGTAGAGTTACCACAGTTATGTGTTCATTAAATATTAAAGTTAATAATAGCATCATGGCTTGGTAGTTTAGTAACGTAACTACAAAAAGGAGAGTACTAAGTTCGAATTTAAAAAATTGTGTTACTGGTGATGGAATTGCAACCTTGACAACCTTGTTATAGCCTAGTGTTTGGTTCAATAACTTAACTCCGAAAAAGAGAGTCCTAAGTTCAAATTTGGCTGACGTAAAAAATTGTGTTACTGGTGATGGAATTGCAACCTTGACAACCTTGTTATAGCCTAGTGGTTTGGTTCAATAACTTAACTCCGAAAAAGGGTGTCCTAAGTTCGAATTTGGGTGACGCAAAAAATTGTGTTACGGGTAATGGAATTGCAACCTTGATAACCATGGCAATGACACACCCCTTCTTTCTAAATTTGTCGTTCTTTAAGAACCTCTTTTATATTGTAATTTGGGTCCGTGTTGTGGGCTCAACAGAAAATCAGCTCTGGAAACTATGTTTCTAGTATCGTAATATTGAATAGTGAATTGTGGTCTACATTGTAAGGTCGTATTGTAAGATCTATAAACCGCCAATTCCGATCTGACGGTAGATTTGACATATCATAAGAGTCTGTAATAGACCTACATGAATAAAGACATTTTGCACTAGCTGTACCCACGACTTCGTCCACGTGGTTATTAACTTTATTTTTCTAAAATAAAAGTAGCCTAAGTTACTCCTTATTACATCAGCTACTTGCCAAAAAAAGTCCCGTCAAAATCGGTCCAGCCATTTCAGAGATTAGCCGGATCAAACAGACAGACAGACAAAAATTGTAAAAAATGTTATTTTGGGTGTATTTACCGTATTTATATCCATATGCATGTAGTAAAAAACGGTTATTTCAATATTACAAACAGATACTCCAATTTTATTTATATGTATAGAAGTCTCTTTAGTCTCCAGCGTGGACTGGGCGTGGATCCAACCCGGAATGACAAATACATTCTACCTGTTTCCTTATAATACGTGTGAGCAGTTTGTAGCAACTTATTACTATATCATCAACGTAAATAGATTGGCTCTAGAACATGCACTTTATTAACTACTAGCTGTTACCCGCTACTTTGTCCGCGTAGAGTCAAAATAAACAATTTTTTTTAAATAAAATGACCTACATGACTTCTTATAGCATAAACGCCTTTGTTCGCGGAGAATCTAATAGTGATTTTTTTAATAAAATAACCTAAATTACTTCTTATGACATTAGTTTATGGCTCTACCCAAGTCGCCGCCGCTATCTGTTCGTTTATATCTTTTAAATTAACTCATTTTAATGCAGTTTTCAGCAATAGATAGAGTGAATCAAGAGGAAGGTTTATATCTTAATAATATTATAAACGCGAAAGTTTGTGAATATGGATGTTTGTTACTCTTTCACGCAAAAACTACTGTATGTATTTGGATGAAATATTACAGGAATATAGCTTCTGCATTAGAATAACATATAGGCTATATTTTATATTGAAATATGACGCGGGTGAAACCGAGGGGATGGCTAGTGTATTAATTTATAATACATGCATGTTATAGTCTAGAATAAGCCGATAAATTCAAAGATTTGTAATGCATTCGTCCGAAGCCGGGACGGATCGCTAGTATAGTATTACCACCAAACAGACTAGCTGTATGTTTGTTTTTATCTTATTGTTAATTCACTATAACCATCCATCTACCACTTTCGATCTTCTCTCCTCTACCTTTTCTACCTCTACCTCTACAACTCTACAAAAAGTTGTCGGAAAAGATTGCGTACTCGATAAGACCGCCTTTTGTACCTTATTACTTACTCTCTGTTTATGTTCTTTGTATTATCTCTGGTGCAATAAAAAGCAAATAAATAAATATAATAAATCTATTTCTTTATTATAATAATCAAAATGAAACGTCAAAAATGTATATAGTTTTTTATTGTAGCTATATTACTCGTATATATAGATACTAGCTGATCCCGCAAATATTGTTTTGCCATATAAATTAAAATCGCTATTAAAAAAAGGGGTTGCTAATAGAAGGGTGAAAATTTAGGGTAGTATGTAATTTTTAATGTCACATAAAAACAATAAAAAAAATGTGGTCATAATATTAAAAATAAAATTTTTGGTGTTGAGCGACCCTTAACACTTATGGGTATAAAAATTAGTTATAAACCTATTCTCAGACCTACTGAATATACAGATAAAATTTCGTCAAAACCGGTCAAGCCGTTTCAGAGGAGTATAAGTATATACACGAAATCTGTGACACGAGAATTTTATATATTTGTACATATATATATATATATATCGAATCCACCCAATAGCAATATCCTCCACTAAAAACACATTAAAATGCTGATGTAGAGCTCACTAAATAGTGCTATCAACAGCTTGTAATATTGCAACTGAATAACACTATCCAATATACACAATTAACCCAGTTCTGACCACACCAGCCGCAGGGTTGCGAAGTATCCCACATATTTAGTTCACCACGAACTACACAATAGGGATGGGGAAACATAATCGATCCTGAAAATATCGATTAATCTATCGATCTTTACGGCTTTCATTTCAATAAAGAATATCTAGCTTATCGATTCTCGTATCTCACATAAACTAAAATCGTTTCTTTTCACACACGATTTTTTTATTTAATCTGTCTAAAAGATCAAAATCAAGTCGTGATGTAAAATAAACAAGAAGGTAAAAAAATGTGATTACACTTGAAAATGCATTATTAAAATAAACTTAAATTTCTTCACTTATGTACAGTATACTATTCTATCGCTCATTCGGGAAGCTGTCTCGTCACAAGAAAAAGAAGGAACAAGAAACTCGCGTGTTGCTCTTTTAAATAATCGTTGTAACTTTACATTTTTAAGTTTTAATGTGTGAATACAAACCAACAACTAGCACTAATACCGTAGAGTCAACAATAAACTGGTTAACTATTATAAACTGGTTTATTAACTAAATAAGATTTAATCTTATTAACCAGTTCATTGTGTATTTGATAATTAAAAATTAAATTATTGAAAAGTATTTTTATATGTAATATAGATTTTTATTTATTCGAATGTTAATTTATCGATATATTTTCATATTATATATGAAAATTTATCGATAAATTTTCATTTTCGTATTATATATGAAAATGTATCGATAAATTAACAATCGATATATTTTATACAGTATGTCACATCCCTAGTATAGAATTGTTTATAACGTTTTTAACTATTGAGTTCAGATTGCTGTTGCGTTAAGAATGTGAAATAAAAATAGAAGTACGAAGGGCGCCCTCTGCCATTTCCGCAAGGTCTTTTTCACTACGATAGTTTTTCAGTACCAGAATAGAACTGAACGATCCGGTGAACGGTCTTTGATCGTTTTTCAGTGTAGTTGTAACACTGTTCACCCAGATCGTAACGGTATTTTTTTATACTACTATGGTGGGTAACAGGCATACGGCCCATCTGATGGTAAATGGTTACCGTAGCCTATGGACGCCTGAAACACCAGGGGTGTTACGTGCGCGTTGCCGACTCTTAAGAAACCTTAACCCTTCTCCAAAAACCCCATGCTGTAGTCTCGTGAGAAAACCTCGGCAGGTAGTTCATTCCACAACCTAAGTGTACGCGGGAGGAAGCTCCTCTGAAACCGCACTGTTCGAGTGTAGTGATGTGATTTTAAATGGAGTTACTAATTTTTATGAGAGATATTGAAATGTTGCTCCAGCCTGACGCTGACGGTATACGCTGTCAGGGCACCAGTCGAGGATGATATCAAGTGATGTCAGTATACTGATCGTGGCTAATTCACTAGGAATTAACTACGACAGTTTCCCCGTGGACTGGAGATCAACCTGATATGGTACCTACATTGTTAGTCATAATAATGGGGTCACTGGTCCCCTTTGTAAATAAATCGTAACTGTAGAATAGAATAGAAAATCATTTATTCAAATAAACTTAATTTAAGCACTTTTGAATAGTCATAACAATTTTTTGTAATCTACCACTCGTTCGGAAAGCTGTCTCATCACAAGAAGAACGAGCGAGAAACTTGTGTGTACCTCTTTTAAATAATCCTTGTATGTTCACATATTACAAGTCCAAACGTGTGAATACAAACTACCAACCAGCACTAATTTATTAGGGTTGTTGCGGGTGAATATTACGATGTTGCTGGTCGAGACGATGTATTATTACAGATGATAATAAACTGACAATATATACATAGAAATAATGATCTTATATACTAAATAAAAATAGGAAAATGTAAGGTGGGGTGACACAGTTTAGATACAGCAGTGCCTAGTAGACAATATTGAATTTGTCTTACTAGACATTATTAAATGCAATTATTATTTTGATGTATCTAGGTGACTGTGTCCCATAGATATTCCCCCCTTGAGAGAAAAAAATATATATATTACACACAAAAAAATTATAAAAGTTAATTATGAACAATATAAATTCATAAAATATTTTTTTTTTACAAATTAAATCTCACTGTAGGATAAGATGTGCGTCCATAACGTGTCACTTTCAAAGGTTGGATGTCAGCTGTTGACGAGCGGTGTCCTGTTTCTGCCTCGCCAGCAATTGCTTCGTTGTTTATTATGAATGCTGGCTTGAGTCTATCTATTGACACATTTGTTTCTTTTTCGTCACGCTTGATTGTGAATACTTTTCCTTTGCGTTTGACAACCAAAAAGTCCTTCGTATTATTATTTTGATGTATCTAGGTGACTGTGTCCCATAAGGGTCAAATATATATACAATAAGATTAAATGAGTCGTAGTGATAAGTCTGTATTGTGTATTGCGCAGGAGACAGTCTGCAGCGGCGGTGGTAAGGTGACCAGTGAGCGCAGCGTGCAGCACATCGACCTAGACCAGTGCTGGGACGAGCGCGTGCTCCGGAAACTTGTAAGTCCATCTGTAGTAGCCCACTCATGTATAAACGAAATATCTCCTTTGTAAAGTTTACACTTTTTCCCGAGGAGATAAAAACCATCGCTCCTAAGAATATCCTTCAATTCTTGTCCCTGACGGGTCTTGGTAGCGAACTTTGAAAAGGGCGAGCACAATAGATCTATGTAGGTCGCAGCGCTACAGGTCCATGCACCTGACAATAGCCAATACAAGCCAATAAGAAAAAGTCTATTTGTAATACATACAAATATTAAAACATTCAAATAGACTTAATTATAATAATAATAATAATCTAAACACCTAGACACGTTGCACATCCCCTCCTCTACAATAGACCTATTACAAAAAGCCGTCATACTAAACACATGCCGAATAGTCAGAAAATTTCTATCTTCATCACATAACTCATCCATGCTTGGCTAAGGCCCGCGTGTTTGACTATATTACCCCCGTAAAAAGGGAGATATAATAAATATATATATATGTAATAATAATCTTAGGACAATTCACACAGCGCCATCTAGACCCAAGTTAAGCTAGCTAAAGCTTGTGTTATGGGTACTAGATAACTGATACAAATACATAGATATTTTTTTTTAATTTTAAATACATACATACATATTATATATAGAAAACACCCAGACCGATACAAACAATCATACTCAGGAATACAAATGTTTGTGCCATGCGAGGAATCGAACCCGCGACCATCGGTCGTAAAGCGGTGTACTAGACCGCTGGACCACCAAGGTCGTTAATTTTATGTACATATTAATATATAATATTATAAATACGAAAGTGTGTGAGTATGAATGTTTATTATTCTTTCATGCAAAAACTACTGAACGGATTGTGATGAAACTTTACAGGAATATAGCTTCCGCATCAGATTAACACATAGTCTATGTTTTTTATTGAAATTTAACGCGGGTGAAATCGCGGCACAGTTAGTATATTTTTCAGAACCCTATCTAAATAACGCTATTGGCCGGTTGATGCAGATAGTACTCGCCCCTATCGGATTTCAAACCAGCGGAAGGACTTATGGAGCGGCTGAAGGCCAACTCCCGTCTGACGGATACGACTTTAGTCTGAGGGCACCACTAGGGGTTCGAACCTCGGCTCAGACTGTCGTAATTTCGATCCCCGTTTGGATTGGACGGGGGATCGATCAGAGGGGTGCTGTTATGGAATATAACTTCACTATTCGGGTTTATAACGCACGTGTGTTTTATTTTATAAGCTACTTTGTATAATGAAAACCCGTGCAATTATATAGAATTTACGAGCAAATGTGCAGAATATTCTATTATTCCATAATAGCTTTTTAAACTACTTGTATTACGCTATACTCGTAAAGCACATATCATTCTCGTTATGCAATTTACACATACATAATTATAATCCTCGCCCGGCATACAAAGCAAACATCCGGCTTGACAGAAGGCTGAATAATGTATTACTAATTATAAAACCGCTTTTTTGTCAAATATTAATCTAGACAATTCACACAATGCTATCTAGTGACAAGTTAAGCAGAACTTGTGTTTTTGGGTACAAGACAACTGATATAAATACATACATATATATTTTTTGTAAATATCTACATTATATATATATATATAAAATTCTCGTGTCACAATGTTAGTTACCGTACTCCTCCGAAACGGCTTGACCGATTTTTATGAAATTTTAAATGCATATACAGTAGGTCTGAGAATCGGCTACTATCTATTTTTATACCCCTAAGTGGTAAGGGCTTTCCACCCCTAACATTATATTTTTATTTTTTGGCCAAAAATTTTTGTTTTATATTTTTTTTTGTTATGTGTCATTAAAAATACTTACAACCCTATATTTTCACCTTCTATCACCAACCCCTATTTTTATAGCGTTATTAATTTATATGGCAAAACAACGTTTGCCGGGACAGCTTTAAAAATACGCCTATAATAGGGCTGTAAAAAAAATTTCACCCTTCTATCACCAACCTCTATTTTTAAATAGCGATTTTAGTTTATATGGCAAAACAAAAATCAATCATACTAATATATACAAATGTTAATACCATGCGAGTAATTGAACCCACAACCAACGAAAGTAAACCGGTGTGCTAAACCACTACACCACCGAGTCCGACACACTGTTTGTCACACCATTTTCAATAATTCCTAATGATGCAATATGCAGAAAATATCTTATAAATTAACAAGCGCACCCGCGGGGCACAACCAGTCATCGGTCTGTGTCTAAACCGCTAATTATTTGCTATTACGTCGCCGAGACTTATTATCAAAGAAAGCTTCGCTAAGCTCTCACTTTCGTTGCCACTCGGACGGCGGACGGCGGACGGCGGACGGCGGACGGCGGACGGCGGACGGTGAAACTGGTCGAAATTGGCCGACTCATGCGCAGGGATCATCGACCATTGCGTAAGTCCTCGACAAGTCGCATGATTACATACTATTATTAGAAAAAATTGCGCGCAAACACTGTCTCTAATCATAGGTTTTAAACAACTTATCTTACACTCAACTTCGTCTGCGTTTCATCTCTCCACCTAGACGACCTCGGTAGTCTAGTGGTCTAGCACACCGCTTTACGACCGATGGTCGCGGGTTCGATTCCTCGCACGGCACACATTTGCATTCATAAGTATGATTGTTTGTATCGATCTGGATGTTTTCTATTTATAATATGTATGTATTTACAAAAAATATATATCTATGTATATGTATCAGTTATCTAGTACCCATAATACAAGCTTTAGCTAGTTTAACTTGGGTATAGATGGCGCTGTGTGAATTGTCCTGAGATTATTATTATTACCTTTTACAATAATTATCACTGCAACTCCGCTCCTATTGGTCGTAGCGTAATGTTATATAGCTTAACTAGCTACTCGCCCCGCCTTTGCACGGGTGTACATGTAATATATATATAAACATTCCTCTTGAATCACTCTATCTATTAAATACATACATAGGGCCGACAGACAGCGACAGCGACTTTGTTTTATACTATATAAGGAAACCTTCCTCGACAAATGGTCTGTCCAAAAAAGGAATTTTTCAATTCGACCCAGTAGTTTCCTGAGATTAGCGCGTTCAAACAAACAAACTCTTCAGCTTTATAATATTAGCATAGATTGAGAGACATCAATTGAATCTGTCAGTACACAGAACTGGACGGTAGAAAAAAATTGTTAATAGAAAAAAAAATTACGGCTCAAATGTCCTATATGAATAAATTATTTTTGATTTCATTTGATATGATAATTGTATACAAATTTTACTTATCATCCTTTACCAGCATTTTATGAGCAGTCTACACGACTGCTCATAAAATGCTCGTAAATGGCGAACCCTTTTTACCCGACTGCTCATGTGAAGCAGGGTACTGTGTTTATCAGCATATGTACAAGTATGTTTGTGGACCCTAACCAATCAATTGATCTAGTCAATCGATTTGTTAGGCTCCTGGAAATGTCTCAGATGCTTTATAGTACTCATAAATACTAATATTTGTACCGTGCGAGGACTCGAACCGAGCCCATGCGGTAACGCGTCTATCTTAATCCTGCGAGTCTCTACGGTATACACAGTAATTAAAATAAGTTCACAGGACACTTTGTACGAAGTCAGGTTTTATATTTAGTTTGTCGTTTGATTTTATATTTGCTTGTTAGTCGGCGTTTGTTTCACTGCAGAATCGGTCACAAAGTTTAATGTCGAATTTAAACTTGCGACATAAATTACAAGACTTATAACTAGTAATCTACGATGCACTTATGGATATATACAAACATTTCAAAAGTGTATCTGTATGTTCGTATAGTTGGTACCTGTTCACCACTTTTTATTTTTAAAGGACGATAATGTTATGCCTGCACTAAGGAATTGCGCTGGTGGGGCTCTAGTAGGATAATAGGATGAGCATGAGGTTAGGCCAGTCAGTCCATTGTGGCAAATTCACCAGAAATTTATCATGATGGTTTCCAGGGGAACTCGCGTGGAGGTCAGCCTGACATTGCTAGCAATGGGGTCAACAGTCCACATTACTGACAATCCCGTTTCTTGCCTACCTTTTCACCCCTGCAATATTGAACAGTTTCTATGAAATTTCCTAAGAATGTATCACGAGGATGTACATAGGCTATTTCTTATTCAGAAATTGTTATAGTAACATTTAAAAAAACATCCAAACGAATAGGAACATAAACTCAGAATTTAGGGAACATTCCAGTCTTTGATCAAAGTGTATTCTATACTCGCAAACAAGATAAACCATAAACAAATCATAAAATCTGTAATCAAACATAGATAACTGACGTATCTGTAACTCTGCATTGAGATCAATAGAGCTATTCTGTAAGCCTCACTTAGAAATTCTAAAGCGAGATCTATGGTGAGATTTCATTACTCACTTTATAAATGATAATAATGTTTTTGTAGAAAATATCTAACTTAAAATTCATAGCGCTGACAATGTTATCTGATTGAACAGAGATTAAGTGCGTAGCGGTTTCTATGTTGATTGTCGCATGCCTAATCCTTGTTGTTAATTAAATATAAGTAAATCAATATTTATTTAAAAGAGCAACACACAAGTTTCTTGCTTATTCTTCTTGTGATGAATCTGCATTCCGAATAAGCGGTAGATTAAAAAAACTTGACTATTCAAAAGTGCTTATATTAAGTTCGTTTGAATAAAGATTATTTGTATTTTGTATTTGTACTAAACGATTACTTGAATGACGAGCGTGCATGGCTATAGTTGTTCATGCACGGGATTTTCATTTAATCTTAGACATAGACACCTATATATATATTGTAAATTAACTGGCTTTAAAAAAAACTAATTCAATTGAGTTTCTTGCCAGTTCAATTGGATCTATATACTGAACTGGACGGTAGAGAAACAATATAATATAAAAAATTTTACGTTCGCTGCTAAAATGTCCTACATGAATAAATGATTTTGAATTTTGAATTTATAAAACTTGATAGCGACTGCAGCGCCACACGCTCGAGAGCGGGATGGAAGTAAAACAGGCAATAGTGATTTTTTTAGAAATATAGCTAAACTCGATAGCTCTGTAGGAACTTTATATTTGACAAATGGATACGAGTGAGTGTAAGTGAAGCTATGAGTGAAGTGAAATGAGTGGATAAAACACTTCAGAATGCCAATACAGGTCGTGTAGAACTGTAATGAGTAATTAGGGCAGACCCACTTCCGCTTTCCACTCCCGGCCCCTTCCGGTGCGTGGACAATGCGAACGTTGGACAGTTACAGTTTCCGGCAGGGTTGCCAACCTTAAAATTAACTATCTATAATATAAAAATGAATCGCTAAATGTGTTGGTAAGCGCTAATCTCGAGAACTACTTAACCGATTTCGATAATTCTTTTTTTAGAATATTCCTGGAGGTACGAGGATGGTTCTTACGGAGAGAAAAATTTTAAAAATTACCTAAAAATGCCTAAAAACAACGCTTTTCTGTAATCCCATACAAACGATTCTTAATGATACTTAGAAGTCAATTTGAACTTTAATACCATACCATATAGTTCAAGTGTAAGTAGAGAGGTTCCGGGAAGGCATGTCACTTGAAATGTACATATCTCATTGATGTGCATCTATATAATATTACTACAAATCCCGGCGCTCTTAATAGCAGAATAAGTATTAAATAAATTAAAAAATTAAAGAATCTGTTAGGCGTTACGAAGTACGCCGGATCCGCTAGTTTCTTATAAAACTAAATTCATATTTTTATGATCTCCGTAAAATCTCCGGTCGAGCGCAGTGATGGCTGGCTCATCCGTCATACTCGTGAACGGGTGCTGCTTGTAGGGACTGGTCTGCTCTAATCACTATGACTGATTTCCTCTTATTAATTGTTTAACCAGTTGGTTATGTATTCAATACTTTTTCTTTTTGAGTATTTAATTGAATTAGTGCTAATTGGTGGTTTGTATTCACACACTTAAACTTAAAAATGTAAAGTAATAATAAAATTATTTAAAAGAGCAACACGCAAGTTTCTTGCTCGTTTTTCTTGTGATGAGACAGCTTTCCGAACGAGCGGTAGTTTAAAAAAAATGTAATGACTATTCAAAAGTGCTTCAATGTAAGTTTATTTGAATAAATGATTTTCTATTCTATTCTATTCTAATTGACAAGTGTTGATAAAAAAAAAACGGACGTAGCTAGAGTCATTGCTATTCTAACACAACTAGGGTTCTTACTCGTTAGGCAGCGACTCAACCAAATAGACCCGGAGGTTAAGCGTGTAGGTCTTCAGCCTAAATAGGGCGGAATAGGTCGCCCTACACCGTTTACAAGGCTAAAGGGCCAGACCGCGGTAGAATGCTAATGCAACCTCGCGACTTTGGCAGTGGCGGTCTTAGGTAAACTGTGTGGATTTTTAGTGGGTAAGAATCCCACAAACCCCTCATTACCCCTCTGGCGAGGGGGAAAGTATTTTAAAAATTTGTAGACATGATAAAATAAAAAAAAACATTACTTATTTTTTAAATTTCGCGAATTTTAAATGATAACAAATTTAGATTAATTTACCTAAAGTATATTTTATGTACATTTGGTCGGGGGCCTGGTGATCTGTATTACAGGTCATATCTATTTCAAACACCACCTTGTCACAACAATTGATTGTAATCTATACATCTATACATATAAATAAAATTGGAGTGTCAGTTTGTCATATTGAAATAACAGTTTTTTACTACATGCATATGAATATAAATACGGTATATACACCAAAATAACATTTTTTACCATTTTTGTCTGTCTGTCTCTTTGTTCCGGCTAATCTCTGTAATGGCTGGACCGATTATGACAGGACTTTTTTTGGCAGGTAGCTGATGTAATAAGGAGTAACTTAGGCTACTTTTATTTTAGAAATATAAAGTTAAATTCCACACAGACGAAATCGGGTACAGCTAGTTATTAATATAATTAAACAGATTAAAACACAAATAATTTTATGGTAAATAAAGGTATATAAATAAAATTGAATTGTCTGTTTGTAATATTAAAGCTAAAGATAAAAATAAAAAGATAATATTAAAAAAAAGTCAACTCCACGCGGACGAAGTCGAGGAAACAACTAGTAAATAAATAAACGGATATTATTATGACAGACAGTCCTACAACAGATATTCGTAGTGACAACCCTGGTTTCCAAGCGTGATCCGTGGACCGTAGAGATGGAAGCTGCGCAGGCGCGAGTCACTGTACCACAGCCGCTCGCGACAATCACACGCGATCTCATCTCAAATTACATACATACTAATAAAAAGTGAATAAGTGATAATAATCAACATAGTGCTAAGATGTTGACGAGTCTACAGTCGCTACATGTAAGTTAAGGATTCCAATGAATTCGTTTTATAAATAAACTAGTTACCAACCCCGGCTTCGCATAGGTACATATATTATACATATAAACCTTCCTCTTGAATCACTCTATCTATATACTGTTTTAAACTTGACGCGGTCATTATTTATACATATAATTAGTAAAAATCACGGGATCTTACCACGTTTTATATCTATTTGCTGAGTTCCCGATATTTCGGTAGTGTTTCAACCACCATGATCACGGGTAAACTGAAGAGCAGCGGGTAGATGGAAAATGAAATCTTTTTATGGGCAGACATATGCCTCTACCTTTACACTTCGTTTGTTGCTACTACTGGAACTCAGCAAATAAATATAAAACGTGGTAAGATCCCGTGATTTTTACTAATTACACTCTATCTATAAAAGAAAACCGCTTCAAACTCCGTTGCGTAGTTTTATAGATTTAAGCATACATAGGGAACGGACAGACAGCGACAGCGACTTTGTTTTATACTATGTAATGATGTATAATTAGTTTCATATATAAATTGTGACTTTTTGACGAGAAATCCAGGAGCATTTTATTGTATAATAGTTGTATAATAGCAGTTTTCTATTTATACATATAAATAAAATTGGAGTGTCTGTTTGTAATATTGAAATAACAGTTTTTTACTACATGCATATGAATATAATTACGGTAGCAAAATAACATTTTTTACAATTTTTGTCTGTCTATTTTTTTTTAAACCCTAAATTTTCAACCTTCTGTCATGAACCCCTATTTTTAATATTATTTATTTCATTTATATACCAAAACAACGTTTGCATGGTCAGCTAGTATTGTTATATATGTTTACGACCATTAATAATTACTCTGCTTATTAAATAAATTAAATCAAATTTATATATTTGCAAAATACCATAGTAATTTACAAAATAGATAAACAGAAAGGTCACTTACCGGACCACAGACAATCTAGTGATACTGATACCAGTATCTACGTCATGTGAAATCAGATCTCTTATCATAAATGCTAATCCAGCATCAGATAGGATGCAGTCGAGTGCACGTATATATTATCTCTATTTAGATATAACTCTCATATCAGATAGACTTCATTTCTCATATCAGTTACATCACATTGCATTTGTATATATGACAATATTGCTGCTACCAATAACAATACATCAGATCAGTTTTATTTCTAACAATAGATTGGTTTTATTTCAGAAATTCAGAAACAATTGACTTTGTGTTTGAAATTATTATATGTGTTTATTTTTGTTTGAAAGGATTATTATATACTAGCTGTGCTCTCGACTTCATCTGCGTGGAATAGTGACCTTGACCAAATATAGAAAAAATATTTAATAATCTAACCCAAAAAAGGCAAAAAAAAAGATACCTCGTTACATCTTCAAAAGTAACAATTTTCTATACAAATTTTCATCCCCTGTTTTTTACCCCTTTATGGGTAACAATTTTAGAAACTTAGTCATATTTATTTATATTTAATGAACAGCCTAAAAAATAAGTTTCAAGATCCTAGTTTTAAAAATGACGATACTTCTATAGAACCCTTCATCTTCCCTTTCAACCCCTTACGGGTTGTAAGGGGTTGAAAGTTTATTCGCATTAAAAAGTAGCCTATGTCCTTTCTACCTATGTACCAACTTTCATTTAAATCGGTTGAGTAGTTTTGGCGTGAAAGCGAGACAGACAGACAGAGATACTTTCGCATTTATAATATGATGTTACACAATTTTTACTGGTCTAAAATAAATCAATATTATAAAACACTCTTCCAACAGAAAAGAACCTACCCTTCAAGAGTCAAATTTTATAAACTGTATCTCGGGTTTCACTTTTTTTAGTATTAACATTATTTGGCTGTAATGGAATTTCCAGGGCCATAAAACTACTTAGTAAACATCAGTTGATAGTATTAATATGTATAGGCGTGGTGTCAAAATTCTATATTCTTTCATTCATTCATAACTTATGAGCGACGCTCTTGTCGGTGGAGCTCTTGCCACGTTCCACGATCTTCCATCATGCTCTTTAAATACGACACGACTCCAATTTTGTCTTTATTTTGCTCGACGAATCTCTGCCTTGGTCTTTCTCTGTATTCTTTATAATTGTATTTTTAAATGTGATGTATTTAATACCATCATTTTGTTTGATGTTTCCACCATCTAAATTAAATCATCAGTTAATTTATTACTATAGCATCTATAGGTCTAACTTCCTTTTTTCTTTTTTTTTACTACGTTTGTGGCAAACAAGCATCTGCTGGTAAACGGTTACCATAGCCTATGGACGCCGGAAAAACCAGGGGATTCACGTGCTGTTGCTGACCCTTAAGAAACCTTAATATACCCTTCTTGGAAATCCCCATGCTGTCTCCCAAGAAAATCTTGGCAGGTAGTTCGTAACACAATCTAAGTGTACGAGGGGGAAAGGGGATTGGAAATCCCCATGCTGTCTCCCAAGAAAATCTTGGCAGGTAGTTCGTAACACAATCTAAGTGTACGTAGTAAATAAGTAATTAAGGTAACAAGCCTGGAATGTAATATCGAGGTATATTGTATTATTCTCTATTGCCAATCAACAATATTTTTTTTTTCAGTTGGACGAGTGCAGTGATTACGAGCAGCGTCGTCGTCTGCGCGCGCGTCTCCGCACACTGATGGCTGAGCAAGAAGGTGAGTCTATTTATGTTAGGATGAAGAAGGAGAATAACGACTTAGGAGTTTGCTTGCTGAATTACATTTTTACCAATTTGTGTGAATACAAACTGCCAAATGCCAAATGTTACATAAATATATAGAAACTTAAGTAACAAAATAAATCAGTCGTAGTTATTAAGAAATCGTGTCAATTTAATAGCAATATTCTCTACATTTAAAGTCATTACACTATGTCCATAGCATGCGCGAGCGCCGTAACGGAGGCGTTGGCGGCGGCCGGCGAGGAGGGCGACAGCGCGGAGAGCAGCTCGGCACGCGGTGAGTCTCTCCTCCTCCCGCTGCTGCAGGGGCTGCTGGGCAGCGGCGGCGAGCGCCTGCTGGCCGGGCTCGGGGCCGCCGGCGCTGACGTGGTCGCCGACGTGCGCCGCTCGCTGGCGCGCCTCCGAGCCGCCCTGGCGCCCCCGGCCGACCATCCCCAGGCGCGGGCGCTCCTCACGCTGGCAGACCGTCTCGAGGACGCCCTCGACACGGCCGACCGACTCGACGGCTGCCGCAGAAAACCACGCCGTCGCAATCGAGCCAACCGTCATACTGTTGGTGTCACGCACGAGGAGCTAGCCGAAGCACGGCGACTGGTGGACCGGGACCAGCTATCGATGAACGCTGAGAACGTAGAACCACCGACGTCTTCGTCCGGCGCACCATCTGTTGTGTCCACAGCCAATAGTATCGAGGAGCCTTCTACGCCCGAGCGTAAACCTAGCATAGATGAGGAAATGGTCAGTTACCATAATGCAGTGACTCCGCGACAGAAGCAGGCACCAATTCAGCACTCTGCCAGTTTTGTGGCTCCCAAAGTGAACCATGATGCACACATAGTGGAGAGACGAGCTTCGGGGCCCAAAAGACCTGACTTTTTCCGTCACTCGCTTGCTGACGGAGTACAGCCCCCGCAGGCCCGTGAGGCACCGACCCGACGACCGCACGACTCTAGGAGTGGGATAGCTGCCATAGCTAATAAGTTCGATGCCAAAGCAAAAGATGCACGAGAAATAATGCCGACGAGACGCGCTCCTATCGCTCGATCTCCTCCACCAGTTAGTGCTCCAACTGTACCAAAGAAGCAAATAATACGCGAAGAACCTAAACGAGCACCGCTATATAAACCACTACCGCCAACATACAATTTTGCTGCACCTCCGACAGTAGAAGATTTCTCTAAACCTCTTAATCGCTTCAATAACAACAAACGTAGTCGCATGAAACGCGCAAATACTATAGACATAGGACGGCCTCTCGGAGGTTATAAAATAGACAGCGACACTGACGACGAAGGTGGAAATCGTCACGCGCCACTTGTGCCCGAGTTCACTCCGCAAACGGAGAACGATAGGAAGTTTGTAGCTTTTATGCGTAAAAATCAGGAAAATGATCGCACCATCGTTAACGGGCAATCAAATTGGAGTAATCGATTTGGTAACATAAAACATACATTTGAAACCCGTGAACGTGACGATCAAAGTAGGTCTTCTAGTGCTTCGTCAGCTAAAAGATTTTGGCGTACAACGGAGGAAACTCCGGTTTCTGCTCCTCGTCCGCGCAAGTTCCTTGCGGATGTTAGTAATACGGAGGTAGTCAAGCCGCCGTGGGTCAACGAACGCCGGGAACCACCTCGTGTGACCATTCCTCCGCAGGCACAATTTCCACCACAAGTGCAGTTACAATCACCACAAATACAGCTACCGCCTACTCTACCATCTACGCCTTTGTCGCCCCACACTCACCCGCCAGTGCCGCAATCACCAACAAGGCCGATAGCTGTAAAACAATTCGTCGCTAAACCAATTCCAGTGAATCAGTTTTCACATGCACCGATGTCAGCATTCAAACCACCGGCGAAAATTGTATCTCCCACAAGTGCACCATCTCACGTTTGGAGCCCCCCATCACTCAGTAGTGCAGTATCTCCAACGACAGAGATTCCCCCTACTTATCCTGTTGCTCCGAAGCCTATCGCTCCCAGTTCTCCAGTTCCTAGTGTACCATGGGCGACTGCTGATTTTGATAAACCTAGACGAGTGGTCGGCCTCGCAGCTGCAAGGTTTGAAAATGCAAATATTGAACCTCCACAACCGCCTGCAGCATTGCCATTTAGAGAGCGACCATTCGTTTCTAACCCTCCCACTCCACCGACTCACGCGCCAGCACATATACAAAATTACCCAGTAAAATCAATACCGAGTCAAAATAATCTCTCTGCTCCAGAATTGGTCAAAAAAGTCGACGGCGAAAACCAAAATTATAATCCTGAGCAGTTTTCTCAAAAAATGGATTCACAAAATTACGGGTCCACTCCGTTCCCGGGAAAAGTGGATGCGCAGAAACTGCAAATTGAATTTTATGAGAAACAGATTCGTCAGCGAAGTAGACCCGAGCTACTAACGAACGGACATCGTTCGGTTAAAGAGCGCAAGCCACCTGCGCCTCCGTCTTATACGGTCACTGACTACACGCCAAATAACGTAGTATCGACTTTCGTACCTCTCCAACAGACGCCAGATATCGAGAAAGCTCGAGCCCATAAAGTAGATTATCTTCCGGATGTGGTCATGAATGAGAACGATCGAAACAATTATACACATTCGCCAAATAATCATACACACACGCGGACACCCAACCACTCATATTCCCCTAGAAATAAAGGTCCGCACGTACACCAGAACGGGGACTCGTACGTAAACGGTAGTGACGACGGACCGACTACGGAGCACGGAAGCGTCGTAACTAAAGTGATGCGGGGCCCCGTGCGGGGAGCGGCCACCATCACCGCCGGCGTCCGCACGCGGCACGACGACGAGCGCCGCGGCGCGGACAACCTCAAGGGAGTACTCGACAAGCTGTCGCTGCCGAAGCGCGAGGCGGGCGCGCACGGCGACCGCAAGAAGAACGTCGCGCGGAACCAGGTACGGGCCCCCGCACAGAACGGCCCCTCTCCCCTCTCCCCGCTCGAACCCCTGCACGCCCGCGCGGCCCCGCCCCCGGGCGGGCGCAGCCCCGCGCTCGCCGCGTCCCGCGAGTCCGTGTCGTCGAGCGAGTCCCCCGCCAGCGGCTCCAGCCCGCTCAGCAGATCCGGATCCTGGCACCAGATCGCGGACCGAGCGCCCAAGTCGTCGTCTCCGAGACGCGTGGTGTCGCGCGCCAAGTCGATGCACCTGCTGGCCGTGCCCAAGCTTTACGAGGGCGGCATCGCCCGGGACGACGTCGGCGAGAAAAAGAGGACTGTGGAAGCTTACTTCGGCGGGCAGACGGCGGCGAACAAGTCGCAGGCGGCGCACGTGCGCGCGCGGGCCGGGCGCGCGTCTCACGGCCAGCCGTACTCGCTGGGCCGCAGCCGCACCATGCCCGCGGTGTCGGAGCTGCAGTTCCTCGACGAGAGCAACGCGGACGACGCGTTCGAGGACCTGGTGTCGGCGCTCGCGTAGCGCCGCGCGCACATTCCACTAGTTAGGAGCGGGAGACGAGCGAGACGCGCGTGAGTCGTGTGTGTGTGGGCTGCCTGCCGCTTGCCTGCGCCCGTGTCCGCCGCATGACCCCCACCCTGACCCCCGACCCCCGACCCCCGACCCCCGACCCCCGACCCCCGTGACCCCGGCACCGACACCCGCCTCACGTCGTTGTATATACTCGTTGTAATTGTAACATCTGCAATAATCTGAATTCATTTCATCTAGCCCTGTAACCGTGTTATTTTGACTAATAGCTTATAAGTATCTCTGTACTGTCTTGCTGATTGTGTTGAAGTGTTTCGACTTAGTGTTAGACTGTGTAGCGGGGGCGGCCGACGAACTAAAGAGGTGTTTGTTTTAATTTCCAGAGGAAGAAAAAGTAACCACTGTGACATCGAGCGTGAGGAGGAACTCATCCGAGAAAACCGTTAGCAGTAGCACCACCACTAAAACATCCAAAGGTAATACAAAACTTAGGTGCTACAGCAGAATCAATACCTTTCCACTCGCGATAAAACTGATAACCGGTCAGAATCGGTTACCACTCACTATCAGGCTATGTAGAGAATGGTAACCGACGCCTATATACACAGACAGTAGCACGCACATTATTATATGGTAACCATGATACCACTCATGCGTTGCCATTCCAGACTGCTAAGAAGTCATGCCTTCAAATCCTATAATATCACTTCGTTATATTACCTGTGGACGGCTCGTTTTAGGAAAAGAAAATACTAATAGAAAAGCTGAATAGAAAAAATATGTTTATTGCAAAAATTTCTAAATATTTAATTTGACACAAAAAAATACGACATTCTCTCTTTTTTAAAATATTGACATAAAAAAGAATTGTACATAAAACCTCAACATTACCCTTCAACTCAACATATCTTACTTTCCTTGGTAGCCACAGTTGGAGAAATAGAAGTTTTCACGTAGACGACTTTTTACAAAGTCTATCTAAATCTAAATACAAATCCTAGTCTTGTAAAGAGATAGGTTTGTTATATATTATTTTTAACAATGATAATGGAATAGTGCACCTATGTACGCTAAAGAACCACCAGTGGAGGATGATAAGGTAAGCATGAAGTCCAGACAGCTTATCGTGACAAATTCGCCAGGAATCAAACATTACGTGTCACGTTGTTTGTCCACGATGGACTCCTAAACTACAGAACCGCTTCCAAATATGATTTGCACATTGTGTCCAATTTGATCCAACTTGAAAGTTTGGGTAACTTACATCTCAATTTATAGTCGCAATGTACTTAACCTTAGTCACATCACGCGTGGCCTAGTCTACTAGTTTAATATATAAAATGTTGTAATAATTTAGTACATTTGTTATTATTTATTTGGCCCTATTCAAAACTGATTTTGATGCCTCTGCCTTATGGTGTTGTATATGGGACACAGTCACCTAGATACATCAAAATAATAATTGCATTTAATAATGTCTAGTAAGACAAATCCAATATTGTCTACTAGGCACTGCTGTGTCTAAACTGTGTCACCCCACCTTACATTTTCCTATTGTTATTTCGTATATAAGGTCATTATTTCTATGTACATATTGTCAGTTTATTATCATCTGTAATATACATCGCCTCGACCAACAACATCGTATCATTCACCCGCAACATTGTACACCAGAACTACATGACTTTATTGTTCTCCGCAGTGCTGGAGAACGTGAGCCGGCCGGCGCCCAAGGTGTCCCCCTTTGCCAAATTCCGCCAGCTCGAGAAACAAAATTCAGTTAACAGTCCCAGGTGAGTACCACACCAGACCCCTCATCCTGACCACGGAACAACATCTCCGTACATACAGACCTATTTATTATCTATAACTTATTATGAAAAATATATAAGAGACGTTTATCTGTATATTTAGTATAAAATCTATTCGCTTGGTATTTATTTAATATATTTATTTATGTTGGCAGCCATATCTGTGGATACCAATAAGGAACACGTAAATATTCAATATGATATATGAATTAACATTTTACCTACAGTAGCCGCTTTATTACAAATTATACCTTATATAATCATGACAAGCATCATTTTAGAATAAGTACATAATACATAAAAAACAATCGTGTGTACTTATCCCATTAATTGGTTAATTCAATCGGCAATCGCTTAACATAGTAGATAATGAATCACACGCGATAAACATGTAAATAACATGCGATTCGCTAGCTAATGGCACAGCGCGTTCGAGCACGTGATTGTCAACGCACGGTCTGGGGTTGCCAGATAGAAAATAAAATCCTGGACAATTCTACGACAATGATGTCGGCTCGTGGCCGTAGTAAACAGTATCTTAGTTTTTTTTTTATTTCGAAACGATTTATATTTGTATTTGAAAAGGTAATTAACGCCAGTTATAATTTTAAGATATTAAAACTTTGTTAGTAAATCAACATATTAAATTTAAATAAAATTGAACAAGCTAAGTGCTTATCAATAAATTTAAACTTAGGTAGAAAATGAAAACTGTAAATAAACTGAAAAAAATAACAATATCTTCCTTTCATGAATTTAGTTTTGTTGGTGCGTAAAATAAAAACAAATCGAGCACATTTGTATTCTACCTATCTAAATCTAAATTTGTCGTTAGTTATTGTTTGGTTACAAATCAAGTAGGTTTTCTGATTCGGGACAGTAAAATCTAAGGACACGGGACAAGACGCAAAATTCCGGGACAATCTCAGATTTCCCGGCCATCTGGCAACCCCGGCACAGACTAATACCGATCGGCAGTACGTCGAGCGCCGCGAACTAGAGTCGCGAGCGAGACTAACGTGAGCCCCCGTTGTAGCTCGCCCAAGACGCCGCAGAGCCCGGGCTCTCCGTCGCAGCCTTACTTCAAGTTCACGGACCCCACGGTGGCCTGCAGCGCGCTCACGATTAAAGAGCGGCTGCTGCAATGGTGTCGCGACAAGACTCGAGACTACGAGGTACACCCCGCACCGACCCCCCGCCCCACGACCCACGACCCACGCCCACGACCCACTACGTTTCGCAACCACTTGCCTGATCCCCACTAAGTGTCTGTTTCTTATACGTGGCATGTTTAGTAAACAATTTTGGCGTTTGTTTCCATAGAAATAACAGTGCGTAATATAATATAAACAAATAGACGAAAATAATTTTATTTACTCATTAAAAATTAATTTTGAATTAAGTATTTTTTATAGGATACGCTAAAATTGTTTACTAAATATAAAACAATAAAATATCTAACTCAGAGTTGTAAGTTGTCACATTAAAAGTAGATAGATTGTGTTGTAATGTTTCAATGTAACTCTTAAATAAAACGTACTGGGACGTTACCACGTAACGGATGTATATTTAACAGATTATATTAAAAAGAATATATACAGGGTGTCCCAGAACTCAACGTCAAGCCGAAACGAGGTAATAGGATTGATTGTAAAGATCATGAAAAAAATCCAATGCAGTTTGGAAATTATGGACATTTACAATCCACCCTATAACCACATTTCGGCTTGATGTTGAGTTCTGGAACACCCTGTATATATATAATTTGGGAAATTGCATCTATGATGAGCGAGGGCGTAAGGGCGCACGTAACGGTACCATCTACCGCGTGATGTTTTTACCCTGTGGCATGCCGCGATTAGCACACTTAACACCCGCGACACCGACCTACCACCAACAATTACCACCGACTACCGTCCACCACAGTGGAAACTAACGTCAGTATGTTCAAATCCAACCAAATTATTTTATAGCTGTATACGCATAAACATCAGTGCCAGATTTATATTTTTTACTAGCTGTTCCCGCGACTTCGTCCGCGTGGAATTTAACTTTTAGATAATAAAAGAATTTCAATTTTATACTCCTTATTACATCAGCTACCTGCCAAATAAAGTCCCGTCAATATCGGCCCAGTCATTCCAGAGATTAGCCGAAACAAACAAACAGACAGACAAAAATTGTAAAAAATATTATTTTGATGTCTGTACCGTATTTATATATATATATGTGTAACCGTTTTTTCTTACAATGAATATATTATTTATATTCATTGTAAGAAAAAACGGTTATTTCAATATTACAAACAGACACTCCAATTTTATTTATATGTATAGATAGGCAAAATTAATTTAATAATGACTATATAAAACGCTATACAGCATTTCAACTTGTTCGTTGATAAATTGGTTTTGAACTACTGCGTGAGTTACACTGTGTCACCGCTCACTACACGACTCATGCTTCTTCTGATGCTTCGTGTTCGCTGTACTTCTGTTATGTACATATATATATGTTTATACTTAATTAATGTATGTACTATACTTCAATACTATAAACTACCAAATAATACGACTTTGGTTACATATAATATACATTTAACTTACATATATAGTGAAATTATTATATAATATAAAAATGTGTGAAAAAAAGTTAACAATAAAAATTAAAAACTAACAAATTTTGAATATTATGAGCATGGTTTTAAACTTTCCGTGTTTATTATACATTATTTATATTATTAACCGGGTCTTAACACAAATAATTTTATGGTAAATAAAAGGTATTACCTCTCGACGTTTCGACTAGGTTGCACTAGCCGTGGTGACGAGCTGTCTGAGCTGAAGAAATACCTTTATTTGCCATAAAATTATTCAAGTTAAGACCTGGTTAATAATAGGTAAATAAAGGTATTTACCTCTCTCGACGTTTCGACTAGGTTGCACTAGCCGTGGTCACGAGCTGTCTAAGCTGAATAAATACCTTTATTTGCCATAAAATTATTCATGTCAAGATCTGGTTAATGCTAGGTAAACAAAGGTATTTACCTCTATCGACGTTTCAATGAGCCGTGGTCACGAGCTGACTAAGCTAAATATCTTTAATTGCCATATAATTATTCAAGTCAAGACCTAGTTAATAATAGGTAAATAAAGGTATTTACCTCTATCGACGTTTCGACGAGCCGTGGTCACGAGCTGACTAAGCTAAATATCTTTATTTGCCATAAAATTATTCAAGTCAAGACCTGGTTAATAATAGGTAAATAAAGGTATTTACCTCTCTCGACGTTTGGACTAGGTTGCACTAGCCGTGGTCACGAGCTGTCTAAGCTAAATAAATACCTTTATTTACCATAAAATTATTCAAGTAAGACACGGTTAATAATATAAATAATGTATTATGAGCATGACTTGAATATTATTATAAATTGTGTGCAGAAAATAGAGACATTTGCATGGAATGTGTTGATTAAAATAATTCTTGAAGGTGAAATTAACGAGACTATTTCCACTTGAGTCAATATTAAATATAGACACTTCGCACACTTATTATAATACTGGCTTAACTCAAAAATTACAAATTTTGGAAAGTCCACTTTATAACTGTGGTATTTAAGACTAATTTCTAAAATTTCTAATTTCTGAATTACGCCATTATTGTACTAGACATGCGATTTGTATAATGATATCTACTGCATACATTTTGTAGATATCACTAATTTCTAGAATACTAGCGCATTCTGATTTGAGCTAGAAATGCAGTGGCGTAACTACAGGATAACAAGTCGGCAAAATACCGCGTACCCCCAGCCGAAAAGGGAAATTAGTGGAGAATTCTAACTCCCAACTTTTTTCATTACAGTCTAGCTGTTCCCGAATTTATATTCATATGCATGTAGTAAAAAACGGTTATTTCTATATTACAAACAGACACTCCAATTTTATTTATATGTATAAAAAATAATTATTTTTAACACAAACTTCGTTTTTTTTAACTTTATTTTTCTAAAATAAAAGTAACCTAAGTTACATCAGCTTCCTGCCAATAAAAGTCCCGTCAAAATCGGTCCAGCCATTTCAGAGATTAGCCGGAACAAACAGACAGACAGACAAAAATTGTAAAAAATGTTATTTTGGTATATGTACCGTATTTATATTCATATGCATGTAGTAAAAAACTGTTATTTCAATATTACAAACAGACGCTCCAATTTTATTTATATAGTGTGTACAGATTACGTGTATTATTTTTTAAATATGTTTTTAGTGTACAATAATTTGAGGTAGACATTACTTAATCCCTAGATTTATTTCATTTTTCAATTATTTAAAGTGCCCACGGGTGATAACCCGATCGCAACGTGTAAATCACTTTCGTTGCGGAGTGATCCACCGGCGGGCATGCGGTCCTTAACGTTTTAAGTGCTTCTTAATATTAGGAGAAGGGGTTCCGGTGAATTCGCCACGGGCCCAACGATATAGTTACGCCACTGTACACACAAATTCTTCGAAAGCATTATTTAATTAATATTGTTTTCAAATGTTTTTATTTCAATAACTTTCACAATTGTAAATGCAATATAAACTATTATTATACAATATAAGAAAATGTATAAAATCTAAGATTCATACAAGTCTGTTTACACAGGAAATTCGTAACTACCAACATATAAAATTGAACTGTATAATACTTACATTAGAGCTGTTATTGGATAACCAGTCAGTTAAAAAATCACGAATGTCAATCACAATCAGTATAGTCAGTGTTGCCTGTCCAAAAATGAACAAAACGGTTTAATAATATAAGATTCCTTCCGGTCTGTTTATACAGGAAATTCGTTACAAATAAAGACCATGTAACTACCAACATATGATTTGAACTGTATATTACTTACATTAGAACTGTTATCCAAAAATATAAAATAAAATCACTGTCATTCACAATCAGTATAGTAGTGTTGTCTGTTCGAAAAATGGACAAAACGGTTTAATAATCTAAGATTCCTTCAGGTCTGTTTACACAGGAAATTCGTTACAAATAAAGACCATGTAACTACCAAGATATAATTTGAACTGTATATTACTTACATTAGAGCTGATATCCAAAAATATAAAATAAAATCACTGTCATTCACAATCAGTATAGTAGTGTTGCCTGTTCGAAAAATGTACAAAACTGTTTAATAATCTAAGATTCCTTCAGGTCTGTTTACACAGGAAATTCGTTACAAATAAAGACCATGTAACAACCAACATATAAAATTGAACTGCATATTACTTACATTAGAGCTGTTATCCAAATGTATAAATAAAAAAAAATCACAACTGTCATTCACAATCAGTATAGTCAGTGTTGCCTGTCCGAAAAATGTACAAAACGGTTTCATAACTAAAATATGTTTAGCTTTTCATGAAGAACTCTTTACATAGTACAAAATGAAGTTGCGTCACTTAGATCTTTTATACTACACGATAGATTTTAATACAGTTTTCAGCAATAGATAGAGTGATTCAAGAGGAAGGTTTATATGTATAAAACTTGCGTGTTATAGTATAGAACAGAGCTTCCCAAACTTTTTTGTGTTGTAACACCTTACCATATTTTTAGGTTTTGGATACACCCTCCATTTTTACCTGATATTGTTTTTTTTTTTGTAAATTTCTAACTGTAGTAAAGTTTAGTGTTAAAAACATAAAGTAAAAACAACAAGATGACCTCTGTCGTAGACCCGTCGCAGTTTATCATAGACCACTGCTCGATATAGACTACTTTAGGTATAACTGGTATAGAACAAGCCGATAAATTTAAAGATTTGTAACGCATCCGTGCTAAGCCGGAAATTAAATCACTAGATACATCATTTAATAATGTTGTTTACCGTTCGGATAATAAAAATGTTTCCGTAATGACAAGTAGTTACACTTTAGATTATATAATTTCCACATTACCTATCAACACTGAGAGACAATGTTAAGGAGATCTAGATAACAAACACGTAAACGGTAATCTAATAAAAAATCTCGTATTTTTCTCACAAGAGATAATTCAAGTGCATTAGGAAATAGATTAAAAATGTATGACTATTCAAAAGTGCTTAAAATTTTTGTTATTTGAATAAAAAAAAAATGTATTCTATTCTATTCTAAAACTTTATAATTTACTAGACCAGTCCTTACTGTCTGATAAAACAATATTATATGCTAAATATATCTATAGGTGTTTTTTTAATTAGATCATTTTTTTTATTAAATATCTTTATTGCATCATTAAAAGTATATTTCAAATTCAAAGTCTTTATTAATCGACACAAAATTATACAATCTAACAAAAATTTTTAATTAAAAGTTTAAAATATAAAAGAAATATTAATGTGAAGGATGGAGATCAAGATGACGAGCAAAAAGTAAAACGGCACCGTTGTAGTTGATAGAATATTTTTGTATTAAATTGACTTATGTCATATAAAAACAATATAATATTATAAAAAATCAAACAATAAAAAAGGTATAAAAATAGTTTGCAACAATTAATGTAGGATATATAGTATTTGGCATCATTAATATTGTTCATAACGTACTCTGTGCAGTTGACAGAGCCTGATTGTAGAAATGGCGGGAACGGCCTAATTAAATGTGAAACGCAATGTAGCATTTTATTTATTTAAATATTTAAATACAGTACAATTAGTTATGTTACTTTCAATTCTGCACGTCAATCTCTGAGTCAACAAGTCCTTTAGACACAAAGGCCTCCTCCAGCGTTTAATTTATAAATAAAAGATTATAAAAAACTAAAGGCCCTCTTATCTCTAATGCAATCTCTTCTAGATAACGTTTGGAAAGAGAAAATATTAAATTTCGTAATATTTCCGTACACTTTTCTTTTCTGGACAGCATAAAATCACCTTAAAAAGAACGCTAGTCAGTCGCTCTTGTCGTCAAAACCATATAATAATTATTTGTGATTAAAGTAAGTAAATTTAAGCTTAATAGAAGTACTTTTGAATGATTAATTTTTTATTCATTCGAAATAGAAAATCAACTAAGAATGAGCTACTTACAGTTTTATGATTTTTATGACTAGTGGGCCCGGCAAATGTTGTTTAGCCCACTAGTCATATAAGTCATGATTAGCTATCAGAGCTATCTGCAAACAACTTTGTAGCCAAATGTTGTGTCTTTGAATGCACGTGCGGATTGTATGTTTGTATGACACTTGTATGTGTGTATGAACAGAATGTGAAGTTGGAGAACTTCTCGACGAGCTGGGCGGACGGGCTGGCGTTCTGCGCGCTGGTGCACCACTTCCTGCCAAACACGTTTGACTACTCCAAGCTGACGCCGGAGCGGCGCCGCGCCAACTTCACGCTCGCCTTCAAAGTTGCTGAGTAAGATCTATACCATCTACCTACATATATACATTTGTGGCTAATTTACTATCATCGTGCGGCAACACCGTTAGCCGCTAAACATTTTATATTTATCTACTAGCTGTACACGCTACTTCGTCCGCGTGGAATTTAACTGTATTTTTCTAAAATAAAGGTAGTCTAATTTACTCCTTATTACATCAGCTACCTGCTAATAAAAGTCCCGTCAAAATCGGTCCAGCCATTTCAGAGATTAGTCGAAACAGACAGACAAAAATTGTAAAAAATGTTATATTGGTGTATGTACCGTTATTCATATGCATCTAGAAAAAAAACGGTTATTTCAATATTACAAACAGACACTCCAATTTTATTTATATGTACAGATATGTTCCAAAGTTAGTGTGATTAATGATAATTCTGTTGCTATTTAGTTATAAAATGGAAATTTGTTCTTTATTCTTGAATGAAATTTGGTAACTATACACGGATTTTTTTCTGTTACTAAAATATTTTTTATTCCTATCAACCTCGGATTGATTCTTTGGTCCTTCGAGCCGGATCGACTTTGTGCAAAGTTGTGTTTTTTTAGTTCCTCTCAAACATCTGTGTCCAGACTTTAAGAATAGCTTAAAATTCAGGCTTTGCTGTTATTGATGCAACTTGTTTATACTGTTACAGTGAGAAGGCGGGCATCTACCCACTACTGGACGTGGACGACATGGTGGCCATGCGCAAGCCCGACTGGAAGTGCGTGTTCACGTACGTGCAGTCCATACACCGCAGGTTCAAGGACCAGGACTGACCGCCGCCGCCCACCCACACCTGCTCTGTTCAGCTCTCTCAACGACACTAGCAAAACCCAGTGGTAGCACTCATATACTATACTGATTCTAAATGTTTCGAGTTCAAAATTAAATTAACAGTTTGAAATATTAATACAAAAACTTGCAAAATTTATATTCAAACCAAAACCAAGTCTAGAGAAACCAATCGCAGTCTAATTTAAAAGAAATGGATCTAGTTTTTGGACCTAGATCTAATGCAATTTTATTTAATTCGGATTACATCCATATTGTGTTAGTACCTAAACAACTTATAAACTGTGTTAGTAAACTATAATATACAGATATACTTAATTCATATATCTGTGTCCACGTCCAGAAGCACTAGGTCCGCAATGCAACGATATCCAGTGCCTCTAGAGCGGACAATCAGATATATTCGCAATAGTTGTTAGGATGCTGTTTGCGCTCCCCCGAATTCTAGACATCAGTGATGCAGCTCTTTTTCGCATTATGACTTTGAAACCTGTCTACCCTCGCTGCTGCAAACATCTCTGATGCGCTACAGACGATTCTGTAGCGCATCAGAGATGTCAAATATGTTCATCGGATTCATCAGATGATCAGAGATGTTCCTCGATAGGTACCCCAATAAGTCTCACACCATCTGCTATTGTTTGCTTGACATATCGTCAGCTTTGTTATTTTGCTCAGCTCCTAAAAGTCTTAGCGTGATGTTAAATAAAGTATAACCTTCTTTATGAATTAGGTCAAATAGAAAAGTCATTTAATCCAGTAGTTCTTAGGGTTCCCTTTCTAACAAACTCTTCAGCTATTTTATAGCTATCTATACTAATATATATATCTGAAGAGTTTGGTTATTTAAACGCGCTAATATCAGGAACTACTGGATGGAATTGTAAAATTTTAGTGTCAGATAGCCCATAATCAAGGTTATACAATATCACGCTACAATGAATAGGACCGGAGCAATTAATATTGTTGTAAAAGTTGGGAAAATTTAACGCAGAAAACTTAGTAATAGACAACTTCGTATAATCTATAGCAGTATGAACGTTATCACTGAGTTTTCCTTAGCCTTAACCTGTTCTATCAGTTAAGAAGTCTAGTGTATAGTTTGCTGAACATAGCAAGTTCACGACCAAAAATGGCATCGGATCGAAGTAGTCAAACGCCGAAGTCACAAAAATTGTGTGTTGTTTCTATAATTGTTGAGTCCAAAGAGAGGATGTTGTTGATTTGTTTTATTATTATGTTTTGTCAGATGTTTATTGTCCGCCCAACTCGTTTCTCCAAGCGCTGTCTCGAGCAGTCCTCCTATTTATTATATAATCTCAAGATACATGTGATTTTTTATATTAGCCACGTAAGTTTCACTAACATTTATATTACGTTAGGTCATAGTCATTAGCTCTTGTAATTGTTTATCGAGAGTCGCGGATCGCGAGGATCGCTTTGCCTTATTCATTTACATAAGACAGTTGAATCCTTGTGCCTTAGTGTACGGTCGGATGAACCATACCCCCGCACTTAAATTTTAACCGTATATGCTATACATTTTGACATTAACTATATAACGGCGGCTTGAAATAATCGCGTACTGATATTATCAAATTATAATTAAATATATTTATGTTATTTTATATTGATAATTAAATAAATATTATTAACAATTAAACTGTATTTATTATTTCAAGTGTAACTTTATCCATTTTGGAACTGTCGTGTTAGGACTACGATGAATAATATGAAAATGATAGCGCAAGTGCTGGCGACCAGGTACACAGAGATTATGGACATCTTAATTGCTTCATCTGATCTGTATTCTCCTTCTGAAATGCAGATGTTAGTTACATGTACAATATAATGTTAGGAAATTTGTGTATATGGATGGCTGGATGTTTATTACTCTTTCACGCAAAAACTACTGAGTGGATTTTGATGAAACTTTACAGTAATATAGCTTATACACCAGAATAACACATAGGCTATTATTTAAATAGATATTCTGTAAATTGGGCGATATAGTAAGAAAGTATGATGCAGACAAAATTGCGCAAGTCAGATAGCCTGAAAGTACTTTTTTTATGTGGATCTGAATGGTAAACCAGTTGAGTAAACAGCCCATTTTACAGTTAATGGTAACTGTCGCTTACCTTATAGTTAATGGTAACCGTTGCATATACATGTACATGTTTGGAACCATGATAACGTGATGTCCATCATCACGTCATCACGTGACATCCGCGATACTACATACATTGTCAATGTCATAGCGTTTATAATTCTGATGCTGTCGATGTGGTGATGATGTCAGTGATAGTGATTTTGATGAGATATCATCATCATCATCGATGCTCATAATCAATCATACAGGACCATAAATTAATTTTAATCAAGTCTTAATAAGCGAATGAATTAATTATTAGATTAGAAGCCAATTCCACTACTACACTATAGGATTATTTAAATGACGAGCGTGCATGTCAATAGTTGTTCATGCACAGGATTTTCATTTACTGTTAGACATAGACACCTACATAAGTATAACATGTAAATTAACTGACTTTTAAAACAAAAGAAATTCATCACGAGTGGAATGAGTAGTCATGCTCACTAAAATGTCCAGACGTGGCGGCGTGGTGGGCCGGGTCATTGGCCTCCCTAAAATATGGTCGAGCGCAGTGATGGCTGGCTCATCCGTCATACTCGTGAACAAGCTTGTAGGAACTGGTCTGCTCTTATTAAGAACTGATTTAATCTTATAGTATATTTATATTTGACCCAAAAAATTTGTGCTGGTTGGTAGTTTGTATTCACACGTTTCGACTTGTAAATGTAAATTTACAAGGATTATTTAAAAGAACAACACATAAGTTTCTTGCTCGTTCTTCTTGTGATGTGACAGCTTTCCGAACGAGTGGTAGATAAAAAACTAATTGTTATGACTATTCAAAAGTGTTTAAATGAAGTTTATTTGAATAAATGATTTTCTATTCTGTTCTAATCAGGTGAGTTTCTTGGCTTCTTCTGAATTGAATCTGTATACTGAACTGGACGGTAGGGAAAAAAATCACTAGGAATTCTACTATGACAGTTTTCAAAACATACTCGACCTTCTATATGTTATATAATACCATTAATAGTAATAGAGCACTCGTAGCATGTCATTTGATGCCCTCGGTAGTCCAGGGGATTAGCACTCACTACCTATGGTCACGGGTTCGATTCCTCGCACGCTAACATTTTGGTTAACGTAACGTCTGGGTGCTTTCAACGCCTTATTGATGATCATGGAATGGTGCACCCGCCTAAGCTGACGCTTGCGGAGCACTAGTGGAGGATGATAAAATGAATATGTAGTCAGGTCAGTTAGCCCATCGTGAGAAATTCACCACAAATTTATCACGACGATTACCAGGGGGAACCGCGTGAAGATCAATCTGACATGGTACATTGTTAGCAATGAGATCATCGGTCCATATTACCAATAATACCCCCAATTACGATCTGGGTGTTTTCCATGTATTTATAAAAAATGTATGTATTTATATCAGTTGTCTAGTACTCATAACACAAGCTCTGCTTAGCTTGGGACTAGATGGCGCTGTGGGAACTGTCCTGGGTTATTATTATTATTATGTCAATAACGAAATTAAACTGCCTCGCATGTTTAGTGGTTTAGCACACCGCCTTACTTCCGATGGTCGCGGGTTCGATTCCTCGCGCGGCACAATCATTTGTATTCATGAGTATGATTGTTTCTATCGGTCTGGGTGTTTTCTATGCATATATATGTATTTACAAAAAAAAATATCTATGTATATGTATATCAGTTATCTAGTACCCACAACACAAGCTAACCAAAGCTTAACTTGGGTCTAGATGGCGCTGTGTGATTAAAAAAAATATGATCTCTGTGTGAATAACTTACGGTTTACTTTCTAATAACTGTTCTGCTCTCTTCCAATTTAACAAACCGTCCCACCTTGACTTCATGGATCTGTTAAACTAAATGGCAGTGCCACCATAAAAGGATCAGCTATGTTGGTACTCCGGTCTGCGGTATCACTGTCTCCAGCCACGATGGTCACGTCCGAAGAGCGCGGCGTGAGGGTCTGCTCCTCCTCAGCGAGAGTCACGTGTACATTGAGGGTGCTATCTCTCCAAGCCTGCCACGACAGCTGGTGCTCTTGTATCTTGAGCAGCATCCATGTGGTCAGCAGCCCGTTGAGAGCACCTCCAGTGGCGTAAAGTAGCAAAATTATTATTACAATTAAATATCTATCTAAATATATATTACTCAAAGGTGACTGACATAGTGATCTATCAACGCACCACCCAAACCACTGGACGGATCGGGCTGAAATTTGGCATGCAGGTAGATGTTATGACGTAGGCATCCGCTAAGAAAGGATTTTGATTAATTCTACCCCTAAGGGGATAAAATAGAGAATGAAAGTTTGTATGAAACTTTGTCAATTTTAAACCGATCGTGCTGAGACTACTGAATACATAAAGCTACTATGACGTAGGCACCCCCTAAGAAAGGATTTTGTTACTTCGACCCCTAAGGGGATAAAATAGGTGATGAAAGTTTGTATGAAAGTACTGTAAAGCAGCAAAAACTATACCTAATAATAATACTTCTAAACGCGAGCGAAGCCGCGGGCAAAAGCTAGTGTCTAATAAGACAAACTCAATATTATGTAGTAAGCACTGCCGTGTCTAAACTGTGTCACCCCACCTTACATTTTCCTATTGTTATTTAGTATATAAGATCAATATTTTTATGTACATACATATTGTTAGTCTATTATCATCTGTAATACACATCATCTCAACCAACAACATCCATATACCGTTACCCCGCAACAGTGCACCCGCCTACGGTATACGCTGGCGGGACACCAGTGGAGGATGATAAGACAACGTGAGTATTGGATTGGATTGGATTGGATTGGATTGGATTGGATTGGATTGGATTGGATTGGATTGGATTGGATTGGATTGGATTGGATTGGATTGGATTGGATTGGATTGGATTGGATTGGATTGGATTGGATTGGATTGGATTGGATTGGATTGGATTGGATTGGATTGGATTGGATTGGATTGGATTGGATTGGATTGGGTTGGGTTGGGTTGGGTTGGGTTGGGTTGGGTTGGGTTGGGTTGGGTTGGGGCGTGGCAGAAACCTCTTGGGCCACCGTCGTTAAGGGGAAACGGGGAAAATGGTGAACGTCACGGAGGGCCAGGCGACACCATCAACGAGCCGTCAGGGGCCAAAGCCAGGCACATCAAAGCCGGCGAAGGCCACTGCGCCAGTCCCGTCGAAGTTAAAACCGCCCCGCTCTGCGGCGGTGGTAATAACCATCGACCCGGCTGCGGAAAAGGAAGGCGTGACGTACGCCAACATCTTGTTGGAGGCGAAAAACCGAGTCGATCTTCGGCCACTCGGTATTGAAGCGCTCAGATTGCGCCAGGCCATTACCGGAGCCAGAATTCTGGAAATCCCTGGCGCAGAGAGTAGTGGGAAAGCCGACGCCCTGGCGTCGAAGCTCCGGGAATTTATCCCGGAGAATATGGCAAAGGTGGCCAGGCCCGTCAAAACTGCGGAAATGCGCGTGATGGGCCTGGACGACTCTGCTACGACAGAGGAGGTGGCGGCGGCAGTTGCCCAAGCTGGGGATTGCCAGCCGGAAGCGGTGAGAGTGGGTGACATCCGCCGCAACTCCTTCGGGATGGGGACCTGCTGGGTTCGCGGCCCAGTAACGGCCATTAAGAAGGCGACCACCGCGAAGCACATTCGCATCGGGTGGGTGTCAGCACGGACGGAGCTCCTGCGGCAAAGGCCGCTGCGATGCTTCCGATGCCTGGAAGGAGGACATGTGAGCAATCAGTGCTCACACACCCAGGATCGCAGCGGTCTTTGCTACCGTTGCGGGGAAGAAGGTCACCGTGCGGCAACCTGCACAGCTGATCCGCGGTGCGTCGTCTGTGCCGCGCTGGGTCGTCCGGCGAACCATTGGGTGGGTGCGAAATCATGCACCCCGCCCAAAAACAAGAAGGCGAAACGGCCAGCCACTCAGGCCCCAGGCCGAAGGAGCGTTCAGGAGGAGGGGATGGAGACGGGCCACGAGCCCAGTCCCCCTCCTGGCGATCAGAGAGGTAGGGGCGGTAACTAGCCGCTCCTCGATCGCTACCGGGCCGGGGTGACGACCGCGGGGGCGGTCCCACCCCACCACACTAGGCCCGAAGAAGTCGCGCGCATGTCCCCGCGCGCCTTCCCCAGGGAAGAGGAGGGGAAGTAGTGGGTTCCGCTATGGAACCCGCAGAGATGGGGCCCGCTGCTAGAGTGGGCCACCGCCGCCGGAGTTGCGGTAGAATGTCATCGATCCCGCGACTCCGGCTTAGGCGTTGGGTGAGGGACATCTTGGAGTTTAGTGAGTAGGAGTCTCACAGTACCCGCGGGCTTCCCCCGGGGCCGGCGGGTCTCCATGACGGATTTTCTCCAAGTGAAAAAAAAAAAAAAAAAAAAAAAAAAAAAAAAGGGTTAGGTGGGGCGTGAGTCGGGCAACCTCCAAGTATGGGCCTGCCATTGGGAGGCTTCCCCATCCTCGTGGATACTTCCTCGGGGAACGGTGGCCGAGCAATGGTTTGGTTCTGGTACGCCCTGGGCGGGATAGTAGACGTTCCTTCGGGATACTGCTACTATGTCGGCCGATAGTCCGGCGAGTAGGTAGGAGTGTATATAGTGTATATAGTTAGGTTAAGTTATTTATTTGTAAATAGTTAGGTTTAGTTTGTATATTTGTAAATAGTTTTCTTCTTCGTTTTGTGTTCTCTTCGTTTTTATATTTTGTTCTTTTTGTTGTTTTTGTCTGTCCTTTTCTGTCCTTTCTTCCTTTCTATAGTTTTGTTTTGTTCTTCTTTTTCCTTTTCTGTTTTGATGCGGGACCAAACCCGGGTAAAAAAGGAACAAAGATGAGTATGGCCAGCAGAAAAAACTTAATACTCCAGGGAGGTACCACCCGTAAATCGGGTGGAGAATCCTCCACCGTCGCACCGGGCAAGCCGGGGGCGGTCAGCCCCATGTATCTGGAGGGGGCAACTGAGGCCAGAGGAAGGAGAGTTGTGGAGGGAGAGATGAAAGTGGTGGTCGTGAGGGATTTGGAGTTGGATAGGAGAAGTAGGAGTGAGTGCGACGAGGAGGAGTACTACATGGAGCGCTCCGACTCGTCGCTCTCACTATACTCGGAAGATGGCGCTGCAGGAGGAAGCGGGCCCAGCACATCTCGGGCTTCGCTGCGCAAAAGAAGGATGGTCGAAGTCGAATCAGACCCCGATTTGGAGTTTGACAAGGAGGTAGATGTTGTCGAAGTCATTGCGACTCCAACTGGTAAAAAAGGAAAGACGCCCACAAAGGGCAAATTCACGGATTTGACGCAGGCGAAGGCCGAATTGGCAGCCGCCACGGAACGCGATATGAAGATGGCAACAGCTGCAGTAGCTGTACCGAAACCGGCGGCGCGCCCTACCACCCGCAGGCCCTCTACTGAGGACTCGAAGCGCGCCGACGTGTTAGGATCGGACATTCGGGAGAGTGCCCTTAAAGTCCTCGAAGCCGTGAGGAAATCCGGCCACTTGAAGGGCACAGTTGTCAAAGAGATTAAGGACGCCGTCGCTACCATCCGCGCGGCGTCTGAATCACTGGTAGATAGGACCGCATCGTCAGAATGTGCAGCGTTGCGCCGGGAAAATTCCCGTTTGGCCAACGAACTGGCGGACATGCGGGAAATGCTGACGGGTATGAGGCAAGAAACCGCCAAATACTATTTAGAGCTTAAGACCCTCAAGAACACCATGGGGGCTTCCGCCAAGGGCATGGATGAGCTGGCAATGCTCAAGGCGGAAAGGGCGGAATGGGAGAAGGAAATGGCCGCGACACGGAGTTCCTTCCAAGACCTCCTAAAGAGGAGTACGGAAGATCGCTTAGCGCTTGCCACAGCGCAAAGGGAGTTGGCAGATGCCAAAGCCGCATTGGCGAAATCGCCGGAATGTGTGGCCATGGAAATGGCGCCCGATACTCAAGCTACTGGTCCGAGTGAAACACCGACCAATAGTGAGAGCGTCGAGGCACGAATTGTCAGGCAAATCGGGGACATATTTAATGCCCGTTTTGAAAAGATTGAGGAGCTCGTGGGTAGGCAAAACATCGCGCCACTTAAACGAGCCACGGCCGCACCCCGAACACCTGGAGCGGCTAAACAAGGAGGTTCCTCGGCGCCTGTAGCCAGCACTAGTGGGGCGGGATTGAGTGTTTCTCAGCCGCTTCCCACTACCAAGGAGCAATGGACGACAGTCGTCCGGCGTGGAAAGCGCGCCAAGGGGGCGAAGGGCAAGGAGTCAGCCCCAGCCACCCAGGCACCCACTGGAGGGGCGAGATCAGCCCAAAAAGAGGCCACACAGACGGCGCCTAACGAGGCCGCCAAGAAAAGGAATGCGAGAAGGAGGCAGTTCCGACCTCCGCGATCCTCGGCGATAGTGCTGACGCTACAGCCGGGGGCCGCGGAGGCAGGATCAAGTTACAGCTCGGTGCTCCGAGAGGCGCAACAAAACATCCGGTTGGATGCCCTCGGAATCACCGAGCTGGGCTTTAGACTGGCGGTCACAGGGTCCCGCATACTTGAAGTGCCGGGACCAGTGGAGGAAAGCGGCGGAAAGGCGGATGCCCTCGCCGCCAAGCTGTCGGAGATCCTGCCGGCAGATGTAGTTGCCGTCACCAGGCCGGTCAAGTCCGCGGAGTTCCGTGTCTTGGACCTGGACGACGCCACTGCCACAGCAGACGTGGTGGCAGCCGTAGTGCGTGAGGGAGACTGCGCCGAGGCCTCCGTAAAAACGGGGGAGATCCGGCGCTCTCCCTCAGGGAGTGGCTCCGTCTGGGTCCGAGCCCCGATAGGAGCGGTGAAGCGGCTGGTGGATGCCGGCAAACTCAAGGTGGGGTGGACGATGGCACGGGTGCGGTCCTTGGATCCCCGGCCGATGCGGTGCTACCGCTGCCTGCTCACGGGTCACGTGGGCCAGCGGTGCACCGCCAAGGAGAACCGCGGCGGAGCTTGCTTCCGTTGCGGACAAGACGGCCATAAGGCCGCAACGTGCACCGCCCCTTCGCCGCATTGCCCGTATTGTGCAGCGGCGAAGAGGAAAGCGGACCACAAAATTGGGAGCACCAAAGGGTGCCGTCCGCCCAAACAAGCGGCGAGAGTGGAGGTGATGGAGGCCGAGTCCGGCCCGTCACCTCCCACCACGGGCCTCGCGGCAGCTGATGCGGGGGCGTCGGCTGTCACCTAAGGCGGGATGAGGCCAGGAGTAGGCGTGCGTGGTGTCCGCGCGCGCCACTCAGGAGTTGGGCTGAAGAGCCCGCGCTGCCGGGGTTTACGGTTGAATGTCTCGATCCCGTAACCCCGGCACCATAGCGCTCGGAGGACACCAAGGGGTTTTAGCCGGTAGGAGTCCGGCAGTACCCCCACGCTTCCCCAGGGCGTGCGGGTCTCCATGATGGATTTCCCCTTGTAAAAAAAAAAAAAAAGGGTTGGGTTGGGTTGGATTGGATTGGATTGGATTGGATTGGATTGGATTGGATTGGATTGGATTGGATTGGATTGGATTGGATTGGATTGGATTGGATTGGATTGGATTGGATTGGATTGGATTGGATTGGATTGGATTGGATTGGATTGGATTGGATTGGATTGGATTGGATTGGATTGGATTGGGTTGGGTTGGGTTGGGTTGGGTTGGGTTGGGTTGGGTTGGGTTGGGTTGGGTTCAATCCGAAGCTCACCGGGGAGGCATTAGGGTCTGGAGGTGGCGTGCAGAGACTGTTCCCTGCACGCCTAGATGGAGGTCCCTTCGATGGGAACCATGCCGGTGGTCTTGGTGAATGCTTATGCGTATCCCATGGCCACGGCGATTATGTCGAGGAGGAACAGTCGTCAGGTTTTTAGCAGGTAGGAGTCCGGCAGTATCCATTCTTCCCTAAGGGAATGGTTCTCCATGATGGATTTTCCTGACGTGAAAAAAAAAAAAAAAAAAAAAAAAAAAGGGTTGGTTAGGTTGGGGCGTGGGTCGGGCAACCTCCTAGTATGGGCCTGCCATTGGGAGGCTTCCCCATCCTCGTGGATACGTCCGCGGGGAACGGTGGCCGAGCAATGGTTTGGTTCTGGTACGCCCCGGGCGGGATAGTAGTCGTTCCTTCGGGATACGGCTACTATGTCGGCCGATAGTCCGGCGAGTAGGAGTAGGCACTTCTTTTGTCTTTTTCTGTTTTCATCTTTTTCTTTTCTTTCTCTTTCAATCTTTTCTGTTATTCTGTTTTCTTTTCTTCTTTTTCTTCTTTGTCTACTGGCAAGTCAGGTCCGGTGGGTGCTTAACTGCGCAGCCGGACAGCACTTCGGTGCAACTGACTTCAAACCGTAAACTTGCACTGGGTGTCGGTGATCACGTCTATCGGCCCAGTGTAGGAGCGGGGCTCTTGGCTTAATTGCCCGGGGCCGCGAGGAGTCAACCTCTATAAAAAACCTCTTGTCTAAGCTCGGTGCCTGGCGAGGGACAGGTCGTCACGCGGAGCACGCTGCTGGAATTCGTTTCAGTTAGCGTGTTCTCCGGGGCGGCCGGGTCGGAGGAGTAACTCCGGCCGCAAGGGCACCAACCTTTGGGCACCAGCCGCACCCAAAGAGTATTAGGCCGCAGTCGGTAGCAGGGGGCAACGCCGGCTGTGCAACCTTTCCCCCATACTCGTGGGAACAAATATGGAAAGACAACACAAAAAATCCGATGTTGGGTCCGTGAAGGACGGCGAACGAAGTGGGTCCGCGAAGGACGGCGAACGAAGAGTGTCCGCGAAGGACGGAGCACCGAGTGGGTCCGCGAAGGACGTAGTGATGAAAGAGTGCGCAGTCAGGCTGACTCGCAACAGGAGTGCGTCGATAGGTGGCGCCACAGGGACAGGACAAAGCGCCAAAGGGCCGGGACCTAGTGTCCCTCGGTCGTTAAGCGCATACCCGGACACGGAATTCGACTCTGAGCTCACGGCTTCATCTCTGTCGCTGTACTCAGAGCTCGAAGCGGCACTAAGTGTGGAGACGCCGAAACACGGCCAAAGGAAGCGGAAGCGGGCCACGCCCGTAAACGCGAAGACGGATTCGGACGACGGTTCGGATGTGTCGGCGAAGAAACCGGCGGCGCGCCCGGTATTCCGTCGGCCATCGCAGGAGGAGGAGTTGCGCCATGCAGAAGACCTAGGGAAGCAGGTCGATGTGGAAGCGCATCAGATATTGGAGGCGGTTCGCCGATCCGGCAACCTTAAAGGGAGTGTCATCCGGGAGATAAAGGACGCTGTTGCCTCGATCCGTCGGGCTTCAGACGTCCTAGTGACAAGGTCAGCAACGGCGGAATGCGCTCGTCTTAGGGCGGCCAATTCCCGCCTGGAAAAGGAGGTCTTTGACCTGAAAGAAATGATGGCCGGATTCCGCGTCGAGTTCGCCCAAATGGATAAGGAGATGGCCGAACTCCGCGGAATCAAGAAAAGAGGGTTAACACCTGGGCCGGATCCGACAGAAGTCGCCCGGCTCAAGCAGGAAAACGCCGAACTGGAGGCACAGCTTGACCGATACGTCAAGGACAACGTGGAGCTACGACAGAAAGTCCTGGCGGGTAATGTGGCGCTGCGGAAGGCACAACGGAGTGCTTCCCAGAACTCCGCGGAGCCGAGTCCTGCACCCGCACCGCCGATCCCGGAAAAGATGGAGGTGACGTCATGCGACCCACCGGTGCTCCCGACACCGAGTGACGACATGGAGGGTCGCATAGTGAGGCAAATCGGGGAGATGTTCAACGCCCGATTTGCCAAACTAGAGGAGGCACTTCCCCAAAAAGGGAAAAAGAAGGAGAAGAAGAAGACGCCTCCCAAGCAAGACGTCCAGAAGACTGTGCAGCCGCCGCCCAAAACTCCAGCAGCTAGGGCCGCGGCGAACAAAAAGGAGGCCACGGATCGACCAGGTCCGGTTGCCAAAATGAGCCCTGGCCTCTCCCAGCAACCGTCGACAAGCACAGCAGAGGAGGGGTGGTCGACGGTCGTACGGCGGGGCAAGAAGGGCTCTGCGGCGACAAAAACCCAGAAGGCGCCGGCTGCACAGGCGGCCCCCACACAGGCGGAAAAAGAATCGGCCAAGCCGAAGAAGAGAAGGCTGCGTCCCCCCCGCTCATCGGCGATTGTTCTTACAATTCAGCCGGAAGCCGAAAAGGGGGGGATGACATATAGTTCGGTGCTCCGCGAGGCGAAAGATAAGATTTCCCTCGCGGAGCTCGGGATAACCGAGCTAAAATTCAAGCCGGCCATCACCGGAGCGCGCATCCTTGAGGTGCCAGGCGACTCCGGTGAGAAAGCAGACTTGCTGGCCGATAAGCTGGCCTCCGTACTGCCAGATGGGTCCGTCCGGGTCTCCAGGCCGACGAAATCGGCCGAATTACGAATCGGAGACCTGGACGACTCGGCCACAGTGGCCGAAGTTGTTGCCGCGGTCGCGCGGGAGGGGAAGTGCGCGGTGGAAACCGTTAAGTCGGGAGAAATCCGTCGCACTTCCTCAGGAGCGGGCACCCTGTGGGTGCGCTGCCCAGTAGCGGCGGCGAAGGCCCTCACCGAAACCGGTAAGGTAAAGATAGGGTGGACCATGGCGCGGGTGTTCGCACTAGACCCGAGGCCACTGCGGTGCTACCGCTGCCTTCTCACGGGGCATGTGGGACAGCGGTGCACCGCGAGAGAGGACTGCGGCGGCATGTGCTTCCGCTGCGGACAGGCCGGTCACAAGGCCGCGTCGTGCGTCGCGCCAAAGCCGCATTGTCGGTACTGCGCGGCGGCTGGTCGTGACGCCGACCACCGGATAGGCAGCGGCAAGCAATGCCGCGCTCCTAAGGCCCGTGCACCTGCGCCGGCCGGCGGAAGTGGAGGGGAGAGGATGGACACGTAGTCCGTCCAATCCAACTTGGGTCACAGAGCGGCGGATGGGTAGGGCCATCCAAAGCTCCATGAAGGTTAGTGGCCCGAGCGGAGGCGCCCGGCGTATACCCCGCGGCGCCTTCCGGGAGTGTCCATCCGAGCCCAGGGCGGGGAAGCGGAAGAATGTGACTCTGTTCCCGCGACCTCGCTCGACACGGGCTGAGAGGTATACCATCAGGTTTTTAGCCGGTAGGAGTCCGGCAGTACCCATTCGCTCCCTATGGCGAATGGGTCTCCATGACGGATTTTCCTGATGTAAAAAAAAAAAAAAAAAAAAAAAAAAAAAAAAAAAAAAAAAAAAAAGGGTTGGGTTGGGTTTGGGTTGGGTTGGGTTGGAGTAGACGTTCCTTCGGGATACTGCTACTATGTCGGCCGATAGTCCGGCGAGTAGGTAGGAGTGTAAATAGTGTGTGTATATAGTTAGGTTAAGTTATTTATTTGTAAATAGTTAGGTTTAGGTTGTAAATATGTACATAGTTTCTTCTTGGTTTTTGTTTTTGTTTTCTTCGTTTTGTTTTATGTTTTGTTTCCTTTCCTGTCCTATATCCTTTCTGTCCCCTTATTCTTCGTTTTCGTTTTCTTCTTCTGCGGGACCTCACCCGGGTAAAAAAGGAAACACAGCGACATGGCAGAAGCTAAAAAAGACGTAGTACCCCAGGAAGGTACCAGCCGTGCTGGAGAATCCTTCCCCACCGCACCGGATTCGCCGGGGGTGGGCTGTCCCACGTATTCTGGGGGGGACAACTTAGGCCATGAGTGGGAGGATGAGGAGGAGGTAGATGCAGCGAGGAGGGAGTTTGTGGAGAGGCTGCTGGACCAAATGGAGGCAGAAGCAATGGAGGGATTAGATTCGGATTTCTCCGGATCGAGTCTCTCCTTGGATTCTGAAGTAGGAAGCGATGTTGCCGGCACATCAACACCTTTGCCGCAACGAAGATCTCAGCGCAAGAGGCGGATCGTTGAGAAGTCGAAACCGGAAGATGACGCACCCGAGATCGTTTTTAAAACACCGGTGCAAAAACCCGCAACACCATCTGCGGCAAGGAGGACGCCCGTCACAAAAGTGGGTGGCAGTAGGGGGCTGACAAAAAAGACGACAGGAGGAGAAAGTGACCCCGATTTGGTGCAGGCGAAGGCCGACTTGGCTGCCGCTACCCAGAGAGATATGGAGTTGGAGGCGGCAGCTGCAGTAAAAGTGGCTACCCCGAAACCGGCGAAGCGCCCTACCACCCGCAGACCCTCAGACGAGGATGCGAAGCGCTCCGACGTCCTGGTTTCGGACATCCAGGATTGTGCCCTGAAGGTGCTTGATGCCGTGAAGAAGTCCGGCCACTTGAAGGGCACAATAGTGAAGGAAATTAAAGACGCCGTCGCTACCATCCGCGCGGCGTCTGAATCTCTGGCGGGAAGGACCGCATCAACCGAGTGCGCTGCGCTGCGCCGGGAGAATTCCCGGTTGGCACGCGACATGGCGGATATGCGCGAATTGATGACGGGCATCAGAGAGGAATCCGCAAAATATTATGTGGAGCTAAGGGACCTCAAGAAGAAGACCATGGGGTCCGCCGGCCAGGACATGAACGAGCTAGCGATGCTCAAGGCCGAGAGGGCGGAGTGGGAGCGGGAGATTGCCGCGACCCGAAACTCCTACCAGGAGGCACTAAAAAGGAGTAACGAGGACCGCCTGGCGCTCACTACAGCGCTTGATGAATTGGCGGCAGCCAAAGCTGCACTGGCGAATCAGCCACATAGTGCGGCCATGGATATGACATCCGGCGCCCAAAGTGCTGAGCCGTGCGAAACGCCGGTAATCACCGAGGGTGTCGAAGCGAGAATAGTCCGCCAAATCGGGGACATTTTTAATGCCCGGTTTGAGCGGATTGAGGAGCTTGTCGGCAGGTCTCAAAACCCGCCGCCAAAAAGGACCACGGCTGCACCCCGAACACCTGGGGCAGCCAAGAAAGGAGTAAGTACGGCCCCTGTAGCCAGTACTAGTAGAGCAGGGGTGAGCGCTTCTCAGCCGGCGCCATCTACATCGGAGCAATGGACGACCGTAGTCCGGCGAGGAAAACGGGCCAGTGCAGCGAAGGGTCAGAAGTCGGCCCCAGCTACACAGGCAACCACAGGCGGGGCTAATACAGGCCAGAAGAAGGCCACCACGGAGGCCCAGAGTGAGGCCACCAGGAGGAAAAGGGCACGGAAGCGTCAATTCCGTTCCCCGCGATCCTCGGCGGTAGTTCTGACACTGCAGCCGGGAGCTGCGGAGGCGGGATCGAGCTACAGCTCGGTGCTCCGAGAGGCCCAACAGAAGATCAAGTTGGACGCCCTCGGAATCACCGAGCTGGGCTTTAGGCTGGCCATAACGGGGTCCCGCATACTCGAAGTGCCGGGACCAGTGGAGGAGAGTGGCGGGAAGGCTGATGCTCTTGCCGCTAAACTGGCCGAAGTCATACCGGCGGGTGTGGTCAGCGTGTCCAGACCAGTGAAGTCTGCGGAAATCCGCATCCTGGATCTGGACGACGCCACAACGGCAGCTGAAGTGGTGGCAGCTGTTGCGCGCGAGGGAGACTGCGCCGAGGCCTCTGTGAAAACGGGGGAGATCCGGCGCTCTCCCTCAGGAAGTGGCTCCATCTGGGCGCGGTGCCCTATTGGAGCTGTCAAGCGGCTGGTTGACGCCGTCAAGCTGAGAGTGGGGTGGACAATGGCACGGGTGCGGTCTTTGGACCCCCGGCCGATGCGGTGTTACCGCTGCCTGCTCACAGGTCATGTGGGCCAGCGGTGCACCGCCAAGGAGGACCGCGGCGGAGCTTGTTTCCGCTGCGGACAAGACGGCCACAAGGCCGCATCGTGCACCGCCCCCTCGCCGCACTGCCCCTATTGCGCGGCGGCGAAGAAGAAGGCGGACCACCGTATGGGCAGCACCAAAGGGTGTCGCCCGCCGAAAATGGCGAGAGTGGAGGAGATGGAGGCCGAGACCGGCCCGTCACCTCCCACCACGGGCCTTGCGGCAGCTGACGCGGGGGCGTCAGCTGTCACCTAAGGAGGTATGAGGCCAGGAGTAGGCGCGCGTGGTGTCCGCGCGTGCCACTCAGGAGTTGGGCTGAAGAGCCCGCGCTGCCGGGGTTTACGGTTGAATATCATTTGATCCCGTAACCCCGGCACCAAAGCGCTCGGAGGACACCAAGGGGTTTTAGCCGGTAGGAGTCCGGCAGTACCCCCACGCTTCCCCCGGGGCGTGCGGGTCTCCATGACGGATTTCCCCTTGTAAAAAAAAAAAAAAAAAAAAAGGGTTAGGTTAGGTTAGGTTAGGTTAGGTTGAGTCGCGTTCGAGCCGCCGTGGCGTGCGGACGTGCGCACGGTGGCTCCGGAGCGGTGCCGGGTCGCTCCGCGGCCGCTGCCGTCCGCTCCGCGGGCGCCCGGCGTCCGTCGGCGGGGCCCGGCGCCGCTCTGGCGGCTCCGGGAGTCGCGCTGCGAACACGTCGAGACTTGTTCTCCGTGTTTCGTACGCCATCGCGAGTGAGGTCACGGAAGTAGGTCAAGTGATGTGTCATTTGGCGGTCGTGTCTCAGTCAGTCGAGGTCGTCCGCTGGTCCTTACGGACCGCCGGGTGCGGGCCTCGAGCATAAGCTCTTTGCCCGGGCGTACTGCTGGGGTGTGCCACCCCAGCGTCGTTCGTTTACCGGCCGGCCTGCCGGCCGGCCGGAAGCCGGCTGCTTCCCAGCAGCCGGCTGAGGGAGTCATGTGGGAGGACTTTTTAAGTCGCTCGCCGAGCCGGCTTAACGCCGCCACGTCACGTAAATGACGTGATCACTCGGTGGAGAGTAAGTCGCGCGGGAGCGCGCGAGTGGCGTCCGGTGGGCGCGCGTGGAGAGGGGCGAGGTCGCGCAGGTGCGCTTCGCGCCCGCTGTCCGCGCGCGAGAACATCGCGCGCGTCAACCGGACGACGAACTGCTCCACCGATGGGACCTTGAGGTCTCGGGCGATCACGTCATTACGGACGTACCGTCCGGCATTTGTGCACAGACGGAGGGCGGCGTTCTGTTGGACCTGCAGTCTCCGCCGCTGTGAGGCCGAGCACAGTGCGTACCATGCGGGGGCGGCATATGTGAGCCGCGAACGAATGTAGGTCTTATAAATGCCTACCTTCGTCCGCAGCTGCAGCCTGGATTGCAAGACCGGTCGCAGCATAGCGCGCGCAGCCTTGGCTTGGGTAACGGCCCGGTCTACCTGCGGCGTCATACGCAGCGACCGGTCGATTTCCACCCCTAGGTAACGCACTGTGCGTTCCCACTGGATGGGCTGGCCTCTCAAAACGAGGGGCGGCGGATATTTGCCCCCGGGGCGGGTAAGCAGCGCCACCGTTTTACCCACGTTAACGGTGGTACGCCACTTATCCAGCCACTCGGGGAGCAGGTCCAACAGCCGCTGCATTTTGCGAGCGGCTGCGTAGGCTCGGCGAGACGACGTGAGGAAGGCACTGTCGTCGGCAAATAGAGCGAGGACGACATCCCTCTCTCCCTCTCGGAGCTCATCCCTCAAGGTGGGGATGTCGTCTGTGTACGTCGCGTAGAGCGCTGGCGAGATGCAGCTGCCCTGCGGGACTCCGGCGGCGATTGGGCGTGTGGTAGAGTCACAGTTCTCGACCGAAACGTAAAAGCTCCGGCCCGAGAGGAAAGCGTCCACTACTCGCACGTATGCTGACGGCGTGTTGGTGTCGAGCAATTTCGACACCAAACCGTCGTGCCACACACGGTCGAACGCCTTCTCTATATCGAGAAATACGCCGACCGTGTAGTGGCCGCGGTTGTGCTCGACAGCCATGTGGTGGAGCACGCGCGTCAGCTGCAAAGTCGTCGAGTGTCCGCCTCTGAAACCGAACTGTTCGTCGCGAGGCGACAGGGTCGGTTTCAAGCGGCGGAGCAGAAGGCGCTCGAACGACTTTGCTACATGCGAGAGCAGAGTGATGGGCCGGTAGCTTGCCGGCAGACGTTTGTCCTTGCCGGCTTTCGGGAGGACTATGACTCTACCCAACTTCCAGCTGTTGGGGAAGTGGCCGGTCCGGAGTATGCCGTTGTAGAGCCTCACTAGACATACTAGGGCTCTACGGGGCAGCTGTGCGAGCGCTGCGGTGCTGATCCCGTCCGCTCCGGGCGCTTTGCGCTTCGGCAGGCGGCTGACGAGCCGCCTTACCTCGCCGGGCGAAACGAAGCTCACCTCGTTTACGTCCGGCGACGGAGCGGTACGGAACTCGCATACGCGACGTACGACTCGCTCGTGGTGCTCGACGACAGTGCGTGGTGCGTCGGCGGCGACGGGATTGGCCGTAAATTGCCTCTCCAGGTGCTGTGCCAGGATTTCTGCCCGGTCCTGAGCTGCGTAACAACGTCTGCCCGTCTCGTCCAGCAACGGGCAGACGGGGGGTCGTGCGTTGGTGAGCTGTCGGTTGAGTGCGTGCAGGGTGGTGGCGTGTTCGTCCGCCCGGGAGATGACGGCCTCCCAGGAGGAGCCACGCCAGTCCCGCATCCCTTCCGACAGCTCCGCAGCCAGGCAGTTGAGCTCACGCTTGACCCGCGGGCAGCGGGTGCGAGCCCATAGGCGGCGGAGATCTCTCTTTCGCGCCAGTTTTTCGCGCAGATGGTATGGCAGCTCCTCTCGACGGCGAGAAGCCACGTTTACGGTGGTAGTGGCCGCCTCAGTGGCGGAGCGAATTCGCTCCGTCATGAAGACGGAGGCGGCCTCTATGCCCTCGGGCGTTGATAGGTCGCCGTCGAGGTGCAAGTGCTCCAGTTCTGCGCGAAAAACGCGCCAATCCATCCGCCGCCTCGACGGTCTCGTCGATGTGGTGGTGGTGGAGAGGTCAAGCGTGGCTAGGACAGGGAGGTGCTGCGTATCGAGGTCGTACAGCACCTCCAATGTCACCGGGCAGGGCACAGCCTGTACCAGGGCTATATCCAGAACGTCTGGGTTGTGTCTCGGGTTCGTGGGTACGTGGGTGGGGTGTGCAGGGCCCAACACCTCGTACCCGTGGATTTGGGAATCCTGGAGGAGCCTTCGACCTACCCGCGAAACAAGACGGGAACCCCAAGCCGTGTGTTTCGCGTTGAGGTCGCCCATTAGCAGGGTAGGGCTCCTCCCATCCAGTACGTTCCGGATATCGGAGGGGCAAAATTCAGGCACCGGGGGGCGATACGCTGCCAGGACCTTCAGTTCCGCGCCGTCGACATTGATGCGCACGCCTATGGTGCGCATGACGCGGAACTCGGGGCGCTCTAATTCCACGTGTACTACGTCGCGGCGGACTAGTACCGCTGTGCCGCGGTACCCCTTGCCCGCCGGTGACCTTTCGTCGCGTCTGTACACGTGGTAATTAGGCACCCTCAACGTCTCCTTTTCTGTCAGCTTCGTTTCACCCAGGAGTATAATGTGTACGTCCTGGGTGTGAGCTAGGAGACGGAGGTCCTGGATCTTGTCTCTCACTCCCCCGGGGTTCCAATACACGATGCGTAGCTCCCTACTGGCCATTCGTGTATTGGTTTATTTTGGCCAATCCTTTTGTCGCCGCCGACTTTATGTCCACGCCGGCTGCGAGCGCGAGCAGCAGCTCCGTCAACAGGCTAATAAGCATATCTAATGCACTGTTGACGGGCGCTTGTGTGTTGGGCGCGGGCGCAGGCACTCTACGTGCCGGTCGCGTCACAGAGGGTGCGGGGGGCGCATTTCGCGCGTCCACCGCTCGCGAATCGGCGGCTACTGTCGGCACTGTTTGTGCCGGTAGCGCCGCCTGACGGCGGCGCGGTGCAGCTCGCGGGCCCCTTGTTTGTACCGTGGGTGCGGGTGGGGGGGGAGGCGCTTTGTCCGCCTCTGGGATGCGGTGGGAAGGGACCGGCGTCGATGCCAAGACAGGCTCATCCCCGGTCCTCTTCTTACCACGCCTACGGCGGCGACGCTTCTTGGTGCCGGCTCCGACGCCGCGTTGCGTCGGTTCGTTTGCCGGCGCCATTAGGTTGGCGTCTGTGGCTTCCTCGACCGTAATAACGGGAGGGGGGGCCTGGGCGACAAATGTGCGCGGTTTCGCGGAGGGCTTGCCGCGCCGCTGTTGCGCCCTAGGCACAATTGTATTCGTCTGGGGGAGCGGGGGGCGGGGTTTGATACCCCTCTGCCTGGCCTCTCTTTTGTAGACCGCACACTTGCGGTCATTGGCAGTGTGCGGCTTGGCACAGTTGGCGCAGGTCGGTTTGTGGTCCCGCGGGCGGTCGCAGTCCGCTGCCAGGTGGTCACCCGCGCAGCGGACGCATTTGAGTGGACGGTGGCAATTTGTCGAGGCGTGCCCGAACGCCTGGCATCGGTGGCATTGCGCGAGCACCGATGCCGGCTTCCACGCCTCGATGACCACACCTCGCATGCAGAGGAGCTCTGTGACGGCATATAGCCGAGCGAGCTCCTCTTTCGCCATGGGGTCCAGCTGTGCGTGGAATATGCATCCGGGTCGGCCGCGGCGCGCCGGAATGCCGCGCACCAAACGCACGCCGAACCCCCTGTGCTCCAGGGCCTCCACTATGCTATCAATTGGGGTGTCCGCTGGGAGGCCCCTTATGGCTACCTTGGTCGGTAGCTCCGAGGCCAAGCTGTAGTAGTACCAGCTTATGGTGGGGTCCCTCTCGCTAGCCTCCACCAGGTACTTTTGTATAGCACGGAATTCCGCATCCGACTTAGGGAGAAATCGGAATCCCGTGCTGAAGGGGCGGGCGTTGGGTGCCTCGCCCAGGACTCTCGCCAGATTCGCAAAGTGGCGGGTCCAGTTCGGCAACCTCTCAGCCACTATAGGCGGATATTTAGCCGCCGCAGTGGCTGGCCCTTCGCTTCCCGAGAGTTGGGGGGGGGGGGGCTGGCACGACCGGTGCTGCCGCCGGTGTGGCGGTTGAGGACGACGGTCCTGCTGCTATCGCCGCAAACGACGAAGGAGTCCTCGTCCTTGGTGAGGGGACGGGCGGCGGGACTGACTCCATTGTCGGGTCACTGGCAATGCCCGCGTATGACGTTACGTCAAAGTCACCCCGGTTCAATGTGAACGAGCGGGGTGAGGCGCGGGGCGAGGCGCGGGGTGTGGGGACAGGGGACTGCGGTGACGAGTGGGCGTCGCCGTAGTAGCACCCGTCTGTCTCTTCTTCCCCGCTTCCAGATGAGGGAGAAGATGAGCGCGGGGGCAGCAGCGGCGATCGCCGCATTGCACCTGTCTGGGGGAGGGGCTGGTTGCTCCTGTCCACCAGACGGAACTGGGGCCTCGGAGGCGACCTCTCTAGGTCGATGTCGGACGGGGGGACTCCTCCATGTCCCTCCTCTTGTCACCTCGAGCCGGCGACGACGGCGACGGCGGCGTGCGCCTTTTCGAGGGGCCAGGTTGTGCTCCCGTTACCCCCCCGCCTTGTTCCCGGTCGGCGGCATCATTGCCGCTTCCCGCGAGGGCAGGGGGGTACCTTTGGTTCCCGGGCGAGCGTGGAATGTCCCCAACTCGGTGGTGGGGACGAGCTTGGTCGGGTCCGAGAGCTCCCGACGCACTACTGTGCGTGGGTTACCCCTATCGGGGGGTTTCCTAGGGGCTTTTCCCCGTTGGGACATGCTCTTGGGTCTGCTCCTGCGTTGGGGACACGACACGACCTGAAAAATCCAGGCCGCGCCCTAACCAATCTAACGCAGGTGCACTTGTCCTCCCCGTGAGGCGACACCTGCGGGATTGGAGAGGGTTGTGTGGGGGTTGGAACCCCACTGCGAACCTTCTAAGAAGAAGGTGGGTTGTGGCCCTGAAGGGCAGCAGTCACTTTGGTGACAATCGCAGTTGGATTGCAGCGACGAATTTGCACCAACAAATTCGGTCTACAATCCTAGCGCGTTCTCTCACTAAACAAAGTACACTTTGTGTAGTTGGATTACGCACTGTATCGCTCTCGACAATTTGCGCAAGTGGGCACCAGTTGCGGGGCTCACTCTGGAGACTCGACGGCGAACCGGAGTCTCACAGAGGATCACACGACCAACGGTAGACTCAACAAGCAACAAACTGGAAAGCGACCTATCGTGTCTGTGACCCTGTCAGATGGCACACCGTGTGACTGAAAAAGTGACTTTGTGCGAAGTGACAGTGACACTATAGCAACAGCGGGCAGGCGGCCCCTGTTGCTATCGGAGTGGACCTTTCTGTGTGGACTGCGGGTGTGGCTTGCCCCCGCCTCCGCGCAGTAAACGGACTAGAGGTGAGTCGTATAGCAACAGCGAGGCGGTGCCCTGTTGCTATGCGAGACGGACTGTCGCGGCGCGGCCGGTGCCGCCTCGGTGGCGCCTCGGTGTCGCCGCGGGGCCGCTCGGTGCCCGCGGGGCCGCTCGGTGCCGCTCGGCGGGTCGGTGTGTCGCGGCGGACTGTGTGTGGTGGCGCCGGCGGGCGTGGCTCGTCCCCCGCCGGTGCGGGACCGCGGGACCCGGCGGAGCCGCGTGGGCACCGCCGGGTAAAAAAGGAACAAAAGATGATGGCCGAAAGTAAAAAACTAATACTCCAGGGAGGTACCACCCGGAAATCGGGTGGAGAATCCTCCACCGTCGCACCGGGCAAGCCGGGGGCGGTCAGCCCCATGTATCTGGAGGGGGCAACTGAGGCCAGAGTAGGGGGTGATGCTCGAAGTGGAAGAGAGGCAATGGTGGTTTTACTGAGGGACGTTGAGCTGGATAGGAGGACTAGGAGTGAGTGTGACGAGGCGGAGTACTACATGGAGCGCTCCGACTCGTCGCTCTCACTGTATTCTGAGGATGGCGCTGCAGGAGGAAGCGAGCCCAGCACATCTAGGGCTTCGCTGCGCAAAAGAAGATTAGTAGAGGTAGGCAAGACTCGGACTTGGAATTCGATAAGGAGGTGGAGGTCGTGGAAGTGGTCGCGACTCCAAGGCCTAAACAGAGGCCGTCACAGATTGACACATACTCGGATTTGGAACAGGCGAAGGCTGATTTGGCCGCCGCCACTAGACGGGATATGAAATGGAGGCAGCAGCCCCAACTAAGAAGGCGAGTGCTCCGAAACCGCCGGCGCGCCCTACCACCCGCAGACCCTCAGCTGAGGATGCGCAGCGCGCCGACGTGTTGGTATCGGATATACAGGAGAGTGCCCTCAAGGTATTAGATGCCGTGAGGAAGTCCGGCCACTTGAAGGGCACTGTCGTAAAGGAGATTAAGGACGCCATCGCTACCATCCGCGCGGCGTCCGAATCACTGGAGGGTCGGACCTCGACAACCGAGTGCGCAGCTTTGCGCCGGGAGAATTCTCGGTTGTCGCGTGACTTGGCGGACATGCGGGAGATGATGACCGCAATGAGGGAAGAGTCCGCCAAGTATTACGTGGAACTGAGGGACCTGAAAAGGAAGACCATGGGGTCTGCCGCCCAGAGCTCAGACGAACTGGCGATGCTCAAGGCGGAGAGGGCGGAGTGGGAGCGCGAGATTGCCGCAACCCGCAACTCCTTCCAGGAGTTACTGAAAAAGAGTTCGGAGGACCGCTTGGCGTTGTCCAAGGCGCAAAGCGAATTGGCGGCAGCCAAAGCCGCGCTGGCGAACCAGTCACAAAGTGCGGCCATGGACGTGACATCCGGCGCTCAAAGTGTTGGGTCGAGCGAAACGCCACCCATCACCGAGAGCGCCGAGGCAAGAATAGTCCGTCAAATCGGGGACATTTTTAATGCCCGGTTTGAGAGGATAGAGGAGCTCGTGGGCAGGCCACATCAACCGCCGCCTAGAAAGACAACGGCTGCACCCCGAACACCTGGGGCAGCCAAGAAAGGAGGAGCAAGTACGGCCCCTGTAGCCAGTACTAGCAGAGCAGGGGTGAGCGCCTCTCAGCCGCCGCCCTCGACACAGGAGCAGTGGACGACGGTCGTCCGTCGTGGGAATCGCGCCAGGGGGGCGAAGGGCAAGGAGTCGGCCCCAGCCACCCAGATGCCCACTGGAGGGACGGGACCATCCCAGAAGGAGGCCCAAAGTGAGGACGCCCGGAAGAAGGCACGCAGGAGGCAGTTCCGCCCACCGCGCTCCTCGGCGATAGTGTTAACACTAAAGCCGGGAGCTGCGGAGGCGGGAACTAGCTACAGCTCGGTGCTTCGAGAGGCCCAACAGAAGATCCAGTTGGGGGCCCTCGGAATCACCGAGCTGGGCTTCAGGCTGGGAGTAACGGGGTCCCGTATCCTCGAGGTGCCGGGCCCAGTGGAGGAGAGCGGCGGAAAGGCAGATGCCCTCGCCGCGAAACTTGCCGAGGTCCTACCGGCAGGAGTAGTCGGCGTAACCAGGCCAGTAAAGTGCGCGGAAATCCGCATACTGGACCTGGACGACGCTACAACCGTAGCTGACGTGGTGGCAGCCATAACGCGAGAGGGAGACTGCGCCGAGGCCTCCGTGAAAACGGGGGAGATCCGGCGCTCTCCCTCAGGGAGCGGTTCGGTTTGGGCCCGATGCCCGGTCGGGACTGTGAAGCGGCTGGTCGACGCCGGCCGTCTCAAAGTGGGGTGGACGATGGCGCGGGTGCGGTCCTTAGACCCCCGGCCGATGCGGTGCTACCGCTGCCTGCTCACGGGTCACGTGGGCCAGCGGTGCACCGCCAAGGAGGACCGCGGCGGAGTCTGTTTCCGCTGCGGTCAAGACGGCCATAAGGCCGCATCGTGCACCGCCCCTTCGCCGCACTGCCCATACTGTGCAGCGGCCAAGAAGAAGGCGGACCACAGGATGGGCAGCACCAAGGGGTGCCGTCCGCCCAAACAGGCGGCGAGAGTGGAGGCGATGGAGGCCGAGTCCGGCCCGTCACCTCCCACCACGGGCCTCGCGGCAGCCGATGCGGGGGCGTCGGCTGTCACCTAAGACGGAATGAGGCCAGGAGTTGGCGCGCGTGGTGTCCGCGCGCGCCACTCAGGAGTTGGGCTGAAGAGCCCGCGCTGCCGGGGTCTACGGTTGAATATCATCATGATCCCGTAACCCCGGCACCAAAGCGCTCGGAGGACACCAAGGGGTTTTAGCCGGTAGGAGTCCGGCAGTACCCCCACGCTTCCCCCGGGGCGTGCGGGTCTCCATGATGGATTTCCCCTTGTAAAAAAAAAAAAAAAAAAAAGGGTTGGGTTGGGTTGGATTGGATTGGATTGGATTGGATTGGATTGGATTGGATTGGATTGGATTGGATTGGATTGGATTGGATTGGATTGGATTGGATTGGATTGGATTGGATTGGATTGGATTGGATTGGATTGGAATGGATTGGATTGGATTGGATTGGATTGGATTGGATTGGATTGGATTGGATTGGATTGGATTGGATTGGATTGGATTGGATTGGTTTGGATTGGATTGGATTGGATTGGATTGGATTGGATTGGATTGGATTGGATTGGATTGGATTGGATTGGATTGGATTGGATTGGATTGGATTGGATTGGATTGGATTGGATTGGATTGGATTGGATTGGATTGGATTGGATTGGATTGGATTGGATTGGATTGGATTGGATTGGATTGGATTGGATTGGATTGGATTGGATTGGATTGGATTGGATTGGATTGGATTGGATTGGATTGGATTGGATTGGATTGGATTGGATTGGATTGGATTGGATTGGATTGGATTGGATTGGATTGGATTGGATTGGATTGGATTGGATTGGATTGGATTGGATTGGATTGGATTGGATTGGATTGGATTGGATTGGATTGGATTGGATTGGATTGGATTGGATTGGATTGGATTGGATTGGATTGGATTGGATTGGATTGGATTGGATTGGATTGGATTGGATTGGATTGGATTGGATTGGATTGGATTGGATTGGATTGGATTGGATTGGATTGGATTGGATTGGATTGGATTGGATTGGATTGGATTGGATTGGATTGGATTGGATTGGATTGGATTGGATTGGATTGGATTGGATTGGATTGGATTGGATTGGATTGGATTGGATTGGATTGGATTGGATTGGATTGGATTGGATTGGATTGGATTGGATTGGATTGGATTGGATTGGATTGGATTGGATACCTGGACATATTATATTATATCCGCAGGGGTGGAAAATAAAAAAACAAATTGTTATCACTGTTCAAAAGTGCCTAACTAAGTTTATTTGAATAAATGATTTTCTATTCTATTCTATTGAATATCCCAAACCATCGATGGGAGCCGATAGGACGGATGGGATTGGATGTGGATATTCGATAATATGTCCAGGTAATAATATTATTGGCAACTGTCTCATTGCCCCAATTTACGGGCAGAATTGAAAGAATTAATAAAATCGGTTTGGTATTTTTTGAGTTTACCAAATAAGAAACAATAGGCAACAAGATATCTACAATACATGCCAGAACTTGCAGCAACACTGCACTGTGTTGTATGGGTAACGCTATGTCCATTAGGCAATAGGCAAGAGATATCTTCCTTTCTTTTTCACATATCAAAGCTCAGAATGGGCACACATAGATTGACGAAATAAATTTATATTAAACCGAATCATGTCACTCTATGTACATTGACAATGTTCGAATAATAGTTTCGAATCGAAATGATATCCAATAAGTGCTTTATTGGATATCATTTCGATATAATGTCTAATTTTGGGACTAAATAGACATGCAAACAACATGTACTTGCTAACTCTGTCTGTATTCAATCTTTGATGAGCACTCACCAATTACTCCGATGAGCAATGAAGAGAACAGGTTGGCAGCAAGCGCTGCGCTGCCTCCGCGTCGTGCTCCGGCCTGCAGCACGGCGTCGCACGCGTGCAGCGCACGTGCAGTGCCGAGCACGCTGGCTGCGCCCAGCGCTGCCCCGCGCCATACGTCTGCTGCCAGCGCTGCGCCGCGCCCCGACACCGCCCACTCCGCCACCGAGCGCACCCACGACCACCTGTGACCACCACCATCACCATCATCATCACCACGACCACACAGTGCACGTGCCATGCCACAACCACCTGCATACGGCACTACGCAGCACCTTCCCGTCACGTCTAACAATTCCTGATCTACTAGTCCTCATGACAATACAGTTTGCATATTAATTGTAAAGATAATTATGGAATGAGAGGGGGAGAGGGCGGGGGGCATTGTTAATCGTACTTCTTGTTAGTCATGTAGACCTTCACGCGGTAGTCAACCATTGTAGTTAAATTCTAGTAAATTCGCCACCATGGGCAAACTGACCTGACTTTACGCTCATTCTGTTATCTGCTATACTCCACTGGTGCCCTGCCAGTGGCGCAAGCCCGTGTACCATTCCATTATCATCCCTTACAAAAAAAAATGGAACAACAACATTTTTTTTGCAAACCATCGTTCATCTAAATTTCTAAATAAACGAACAAGTGGCCCGTGGTAGCCCCAATGTTTGCCATTCCATATCATATCTCTATACTCTGTAATTTCACTACCTTATACCATCTATCAAATGAACAGTTTAAAAAACTTGGCAGATATAATAGTATTAAAATCAACGACGTCCACCAAACATTATAGCACTCACTTGTGACTCCTGGTGACGATGTAGTGGTGCCGACACAGCTCGCAGTATGACGTGGCAGCTTGGAGCAGCCACCGCTCTAAACACGAGCGGTGAACGGCAGCGATGGTACCTCGGCAGGAACACGGCCGCACCAGCCGTTCTGCAGACTCACCGCCGAAGCAAATCCGGCAAATGTTGTCTGAGTGAATGCTAGCGCTAAAACTTAACACCTCTTTCGGAGCGACACCTCTTGACGAGCCCTGAGTGGAAGAGAAATGGATATAACAATAGATTTGTATTTTCGAATAAACTGAGGGTTTGAATAAACTTGACTTGCCCTGTGGGCGGAGGCAGGGGAACTGGGAAGAGTTCCCCCACGCGTTAAGTAGAACTCGTTTGCGGGAAACCGCCGCTGGGGTCACGGTGGATTGCGAACTCGATCCCGCGACCCCGGCACTGGCGGCGAGGAGGAATGCCGTGGCGTTTTTGGTGAGTAGGAATCTCACAGTACCCGTCCGTCCAACCCCTAAGACGGCCGGGTCTCCATAAAGGAATTCCCCCACGTAAAAAAAAGTAAGCCCAAAATGACAAATTCATTGAGAATTTTTCGAGATGTTTTCCAGGGGTAACCCTGTGAAGGTCAACCTGGCCTGGTACAATAGTCCATATTATTAACAATCCCTATCACAGCGTTACATGATGACGTAAGTTATATGGTGCTGTTCTGATTGTTATATATCTTATATATAAAATTCTCGTGTCACAGTTTTCGTTCCCATACTCCTCCGAAACAGCTTGACCGATTCTCATGAAATTTTGTGAGCGTATTGAGTAGGTCTGAGAATAGGCCAACATCTATTTTTCATCCCCCTAAATGTTAGGGGTAGTCCACCCCTACATTTTTTTTTTATTTTAAGGTAACACAACGTTTGCCCTGACAGCTAGTGCCACTGTAAGCGAACTGACTTAATGCTAACATTATACACACGAAAGTGTGTGTGTTGATGTTTAGATGGATGGATGGATGGATGTTTGTTACTCTTTCACGCAAAAACTACTGGACGCATTTTAATGAAACTTTACAATAATATAGTTTATACATCAGATTAACGACATAGGCTATAAAATTTATGCGGTAAAAACCGCGGGTAGAGCTAGTACGTAATATAAATATATATTACACTAGCTGACCCCCGCGACTTCGACCGCGTGGAATTTAACATTATTGTTCTAAAATAAAAGTAGCCTAAGTTACTCCTGATTACATCAGCTACCTGCCAAAAAAAGGTCCTGTTAAAATCGGTCCAGCCATTTCAGAGATTAGCCGGAACAAACAAACCGACAGACAGACAGACAGACAGACAGACAAAAATGATAAAAAATGTTATTTTGGTATATGTACCGTATATATTCATATGCGTGTAGTAAAAAACGGTTATTTCAATATTACAAACAGACACTCCAATTTTATTCGTCTAGTACTCATAACACAAGTTCTACTTATGGTGACACTAGATGGCGCTGTGTTAATTGTCCAATTATATTTAAAATGAAAGAAACCCACTTGTTTGTTGAGCAGCAGTGCGCATACAGAGCCTAATATGGACATGGAGCGACCTGCGGGCTGCAGCAGCGAGGACGCCGGCGATGAGAACGTCAAGGAGTCAGCTATACGGGCACGCAGCATACGCTGCTCCTCAGACTCTGGTGTGCTCACTGATAACAAATTGTGACTTACTATTTTTTGATTATATTTACTGAGCAAAGCCTATTACTCACTAAACGATTACTTGAATCACAGTTGTTCATGCACGGGATTTTCATTTAATGTTAGACATAGACACCTATATAAATACCTATACTTCACTTCACTTCACTTCACTTCACTTCACTTCACTTCACTTCACTTCACTTCACTTCACTTCACTTCACTTCACTTCACTTCACTTCACTTCACTTCACTTCACTTCACTTCACTTCACTTCACTTCACTTCACTTCACTTCACTTCACTTCACTTCACTTCACTTCACTTCACTTCACTTCACTTCACTTCACTTCACTTCACTTCACTGCACTTCACTTCACTTCACTTCACTTCGCTTCGCTTCGCTTCGCTTCACTTCACTTCACTTCACTTCGCTTCGCTTCGCTTCGCTTCGCTTCGCTTCGCTTCACTTCACTTCACTTCACTTCACTTCACTTCACTTCACTTCACTTCACTTCACTTCACTTCACTTCACTTCACTTCACTTCACTTCACTTCACTTCACTTCACTTCACTTCACTTCACTTCACTTCACTTCACTTCACTTCACTTCACTTCACTTTACTAAATCAGTCGTAGTGATAAGAGCAGACCAGTCAAGCCATAAGTCAATGACTGGACTGGTGGAGCCCATTGCTAGCAATGTAACATGTCAGGTTGACCTCCACGCGGTTCCCCCTGGAAACCATCGGGATAAATTCCTGGTGAATATGTCACGATGGGCTAACCTGACACCTGACTGGTGCCACGCCAGCGTATACCGATAGCGCAGGCGGGAGCACCATTCCATTATCATCCTAAAAGGAATCCTCCTATCTATGGTAGGTAAAACTATAAAAACCCTCACAAAATATCACGTGTATTACGCACCAGGTGAGGACGGCAGCGACCTGCAGCTAATATCAGTCTGCTGGCCGATGGTACGCAATTCCTTCTCCCGCTGGGTATTCCCACTTGGCTGCATCAAACAACATAATACTATACACTGACGTACACAAACCAGAGGGAGACTTCGAACAAAGATTGAACTGGAGTTTTATTTTATTTATATATTTTTTTTATTTAATTTTTCGGAAAATTAAGGCTATACAAAGATAGTTATAAACATAATTAAATGTGAACGGCCACTTATAGGTTTTCACGGATAGAAACGTAATATAAAATAAATTACAGTACTAACACGAGAGGCGTGTTTGTGTCATAAATACTCATAAAATCATATATCAAACAATAACAATCTACTAAATTAAAACATATGCTGAAATTAACAAACAAACATTTTTAAATAATAGTAATGCATATAAGTAACATTAAATTCGATACTTAAAACTCAAAGAATTGCCTGCTCATCACGGCCCTCGCTAAAGATATTCTATCGGAAAACAAATCAATATCTACTACCCTGCTTAATCTATTGAATATATAACTGTTTTGGCTATAGTTAGATGACAGTTTTGACATAGATTTGTTTCAAGTGTATACGAGACGAATGTACATTAAATAGAATGGAATAAAATTAAAGAGTACAGAAGTCATGACTTTGTAATTCTTTGTAACATCTCTCATTTCTAACTTCGGTCGATCTCCATTCCTATTCATAATTGATCGAAATTACGACTGCTTGAACTGAGGATTGAACTCCTAGCTGTGCCCTCGTACTAAAGTCATATGCGTTAGGCAGAAGTTGGCATTCAACCGCTCCAAAGTCCCTTCGCGGGTTTGGAGTGCCATCTGCACTCGCCCTCTATCGTTCAATGAAGCTTTAAAGGCCAACTGCAGCATTAAATAATTCGAAAAATACTATTTAATAATAATAATAATAATCTCAGGACAATTCACACAGCGCCATCTAGACCCAAGTTAAGCTAGCTAAATCTTGTGTTATGGGCACTAAATAACTGATACAAATACATAGATAATTTTTTTTCGTAAATACATACATAATATAAATAGAAAACATTCAGACCGATACAAACAATCATACTCATGAATACAAATGTTTATGCCGTGCGAGAAATCGAACCCGCGACCATCGGACGTAAAACGGTGTGCTAGACCGCTAGACCACCGAGGTCGTCTATTTACATATTCTATACTTAAAAATGTTTTATAAAAGCCATTAATATAAATCAGTCCTTCACGATTCAAATTACTCCTTGTAATTGAACGCCTTACCAAACTCTGATGGCAAATTCATCAGCCTGCGTGATTAGTCTTGTATTACAAACGCAAAAGATTGTGAGTGTGGATGTAATTAGATAGATAAAATTTTTATTCACGTTTAAGGCACACACACAAAACACTGTATAATTCAAATTCAAATTCAAAATATCTTTATTCATGTAGGTCTATTACAGACTCTTATGATATGTCAAATCTACCGTCAGTTCGGAATGATATCGAGATGAGAAGAACTGACAAGAAACTCAACTATTTTTTTTTTTTTAATAAAAACAGATATACAATTACATCAGTAAAGTCAAACAAAATACAATACACAACACATATACAGATAAAATAAAATGCAATACAGATAACAAAAAACGGTATGAGTAACGTAGTGTGTGCATAGCCCATACGCAAAAAGGCAGCACCTCAGTGTATTGTTTGCTGCATACAAGCAGCAAACCACTGATATTCAGGCACTGCCCAGAGACATACGCGAGGACGCATGTAACAAGACCACAGCTTCTAATCAGCCCTATTACATTATAATAAATAGTAATAATTATAAAAAAAATATTATTTAATTACGGTTGGTGGTTATTCTTTTACGCAAAATCTGAATGGATTTTAATGAAACTTTACAATAGTATAGCTTATATATCAGACTAACGTATAGACTATAAAGGTCACGAAGGTGAAACCGCAAGCGCACCTAGTGAATCATAAACATGAATGAATTACATTTATTTATGTATAAGTATAGATACTCATATAATTTTACCGGCATATGTATGGATGAACAACTTGATGACGTCATATTTATAGTGAGCCTACTATCTGATCGTTCGCAGCCCCAGAACATCAGCAGTGTTTCGCTTTCGCAAGCATTACATTCCTGTACCAAAGAAACAAATTTAATTAAATCTGGACATATCTCCCAGTGGGTCCCACAGGAGGGCAAATTGTTATTCGAAAATAGACTCTTTATTAAAATTATATAGAATGTGAATTTCAATTAACCTTACCGATTTGAAAATTATACTTACTGTTTCATTAACAATTTCCTAGAGTTTTCTTCCTAAAACCTACTGTTTAAGTTTATTAAGTGAAGAACAATCCAATTTTTGTTGTTATAGGTAAATTACGAATGTTATGGGGAATTTTAGAAAGGTTAAGGTGGCACTAAATAGGTTGGGAAACATACAGGTTGTATTAGACAATCAATAGAAATACTTAAATATATGTTTTCTCAAATCGTTCTTAATAAAGAGTAGAATAAGCATTCTGCAATAAGCTTGCTTTGTTATCTGAGTTACAGCTAGAAGGAAGCCAAAACAGCTTAGTCCTCAGATATAGTAACTTACTTAATAGCATGATCGTTACCTAATTACGAATACCATATTCCATCAGGTGGGCCCCCAGTTTGAGAACCATTGTAATTACATAAATTAAATATTCTGAGAACACACCCATACCTATAGCACCTATGTATACACGTGAATAAATTTGTATTTCGCTAGAAAAAGATGTAGAATTCAATTACCCGTAGTATATTGGTGTAGCTACAAGTTCTATGAAATCTGAAATTAATGCTCTCTAACGCTTGTGGTATATGGGGCCTGTAGATCGCGGGGGCAAGTACTGCCTGCCTCAAGTTTTGTATGGCATCACTGGGAAACTGCTCAATATCAGTGAAGTCTATCAGACGCTGAATTAGCGTTACAAATTTTCGCATTTTTCATTTTGTTTTCATGTACAAATTATGATATTTTTATATTTGTAATACATTTTGTAAATTTTTATTTGTACGACATTTTAGTTGACGTTAAATTTTTATGTCAATTTATGACATAAAAATTTACAATCTATATGCATAAATTGTATAATCTATACTTTAACGAATTTATTTGTTTTTTAATAAACTGTCAATATACAGTTTAATTATATCTTCCCATTTCAACGCAATAAAATATAAGAGACGCGAACGCATCCTAACAACACGCCAGATACATTTTTTTAGTTTTATTTATCCTTATTGGAAAGATAAAGAGCACGCCAACGAGAAAGAGACAAACATAAAGAAACATGACAGTGACATTAAAAGATTTTTAGTGCTGTCTGTATTTAATGTCGATATAAAATCATGTATCGATGAATATGCAAATTTACGAAGTATAATTGCTCTTTAGCCCAAACCGTATATTAAATGATGCTGATTTTCATTTATGTTGAGTAACATATGTATTAGAAATCTCACTCAATATTTTGCTTATATTTAATAGATTGTTTGCGATAGGGTGTTGCCCGATACATAATACATGATATATTTGCCCATGACTATTTGACGAAATCTGTCATTTGATCGCTGAACCAACATTCATTGATATACCTAAGAGTTTGGTTATCTATCAATTGGTTATTATTGTGAAATAGTTGGAAATTAAATAAAGGTTTGAATTTTTAATAAAATCATGGCGGTTCGCGTACAATTCGAGAATAATAATGAAGTAGGGGTGTTTAGTAAATTGACGAACGCGTACTGCCTAGTTGCTATCGGTGGGTCTGAGAACTTCTACAGCGTGTTCGAGGCGGAGCTGGCGGAGACGATTCCTGTAGTGCATGTGAGCATCGCCGGGTGCCGCATCATCGGCCGCATGACCGTCGCTAACAAAAACGGCCTACTGGTACCTTCGTCCACAACAGACACAGAACTGCAACACATTAGAAACAGTTTGCCGGACAACGTCAAAGTGCAGCGCGTAGAGGAGCGTTTGAGTGCGCTGGGTAACGTCATCACATGTAACGACTACATAGCTCTTGTGCATCCTGATTTGGATCGGGACACTGAAGAAATTCTAGCCGACACATTGAATGTGGAAGTGTTCAGGCAGACAGTCGCGGGAAACACTCTAGTTGGCACGTACGCGGCACTCAGCAATCGCGGCGGCTTGGTGCATCCCAAAACGAGCATACAGGATCAGGATGAGCTGTCGTCGCTGTTACAAGTACCGTTAGTGGCGGGCACAGTGAACAGAGGCAGTGACGTCATTGGCGCAGGACTGGTGGTGAATGACTGGTGTGCTTTTTGTGGAATGGACACTACATCGACAGAAATTTCAGTTATAGAGAGTGTATTCAAATTAAACGATGCTAAACCCACAGCGATCACATCCACAATGCGTGCATCACTCATTGACAGCATGTCATAACGTTGGTTCGGCCAAATTTGTACCTAAATGTGATATAATAAAGATGTCGTTTAATTGCACCTTGTACTTTTAAATTGTTAATATGTAAGTGCGTCTGTTGGACAGACTGCATAATGACAACCAATGAGTCTTTGATCTAATGTTTTATTATAAATATAGATTAAAACCATTACCATGTATTTTAATTATCACTAGTAAATTGTCAGCCTTGCTTGTGAAGATTTAGTTATATACAACTGTCTCTTGTGAAGGGACAGACTTCCAGACTTCCAAGGAAAATAATGTTGATATAATATTACAAAGTATAGAAATTTCTCAAACCTCTATCATTATATGCAATACAGATGTGTATAAGCTTAGACATCAACAGCACTTGGTACTCACTGCATACCCCTTAAAGAAACTGGCATGAATATACCATCGGTTAAATAGAAAAATGGCAGTATTCAAAATGTACATTTTTGTCTTGTCTTGTATTGCATTTAAAGTTTTTAAATTTATTTTAATTAGTTTTTACATTCAAAGTTTTAAATTTACACTATATCATTTTAAAAGTATCTAGATAATGATTAAGACGGCGTGGTTAATTTAATTGACTTATTAAAAGGAGGCAATTCTAGCTTCTAATTTTGATAAATGTCATTTTTCTATTTAATCAACGATATACAAATATATCATTTTCAGTACATCCACAGTCATACCCAAAAAGTATTCCTGAAGAATCCTGAAGAAGAAACCTTTTGATTGAATCAAATCAGGTTCAAGAGCATCAAGAAGAACCTATTTACTTGATATTGAGTGTGTATTTCAGATGCATGAAGATACTACTGAATGTGATGGAATGTTATGTGTCGCAAAGGTTTGGTGCAAATATGTTTAAGTCTCCATTGACTCAGAATAAGATTGTTTATACACCATTTTGTGTTTATCTCCATAAATGTAAAACAGATATTCAGTCAATTTTTCTTTTTTAATGCACATAATTCTACAATAGAGAAATTACCAAATGTTTAATATTACATATACAATATACTTTATTAATTTATTTTACATTAACTTTATTTATATTCTGTAATATTTACACATTTTAGATTACAGTTTATTTTTTTTGTATTCAATAATGCAGATTTTTTATAACACAGAAATTAAACTGAAATCTGAATATCTACTCTTGCATAAGAGGTCTGCAATCTGAAAAATCATACTTGTGGTCAAATAATACCTTAAAATGTAGGTAACTGTAAGGGTAACACGAAATAAATAGAAACAATTATCTTACTTAATAATACTTTATTTATAATAATTATAAACACATTTGTTATAACACAAACAATCTATCTACAATTGCCACATGCGTTGCTCTGGAAGTACGTACTTTTGCCATTCAACCATGGATCAGAGAGACTATGTCCACATCCAACCTATATTAATTCTCAAAGCAATATATTCATTATAATTACACAACATATACCTAATGACTAATAAGAAATCGTTGCAATTAGTAAAACAAATAAACATTGTGTACAATTATCTTTACTAATGAAGAAGTTTAAACGTAGACTAGGCTGTACGGTTTGAGGATCTTTGCTTGTTCCATCATTGAAAAGGAGACGGACGAATATGGGAAAAAAATCTCTTTACTACGAGGGACCTTAGAAGAGTCCTTTGCATAAAAAATTAATTACTTAATCTAGTTTTAAAAAATGCTGGTAAGATATTAATATAATCTGTCGCTACTCGGTGCATATTTTTGTATGTAACATGCAAATAAGTCGACGGTAAATGGTAATTCGACCACATTATGTGAAGGCAAAAACAAAACTCATGCGTTATCGTCCTGGTGCACAGAGTAATTTTACTACTTTATAAAATCTTGACAGATGAATAGGTGAAACAGAGATGCCAATGCAGATTACTTTATACAAAGTCTATCTCGGAATATCGTACCCCAGCCTAAAAGAAATTGATTGTATAACTAAATTTTAAAGGCTTCATCCCCATCCTTCGTTCTTGCGATGAGTCTGCTTTCCAAATGAGTGGTAGATTCAACAAATATATAATTTCAAAACTGCTTATATTAAGTTTATTTGAATAAATATTATTTCTATTAATAAGCTGACCAATATTCAGATATATAAAACAATTTGTTTACACACTTTTTTATAATAATTAAAACAGCATTAATGCAGTGTCTGACTTAAAATATTTTTACATGAATTGTGTACAAGCTCTGAAACATAATAGTATCTTAAAATAACGTCAACTGAAGCCTGTATGGTCATCACAGCAACTAGTCCACGGAATAGTAAAACTTGTTAAAAAAATTGCGCAACCTACTTTTAAACAATGTAATACAGTAAACAGTGACGGTTTTAGGGGGTGGCGAACGGGGCGCCCGTGGCCTCGCACTTCCAGGGCCCTCGCGTAACAACCAAAGCAAATTCCAAACAACCAGTGAATAACATTATGCCTAATGACAAGTTGCGAAAACTTCCTCATTAGGTATTTAATCGCCAATTAATAAATTACCAACACTAAAATATACAATTAAAAGAATATAAAATACGGCATAATCATTTTGAATCAGCGGAAAATTTTCGCATCATTTTTCACAAAGGGGCTCGTAAAGCACAGGGCCTTGCAATGGGTAAGGCTGCTGACTGTGAACATAGTTATTCTTTGCTCCGTAGCTGTACCCAAGTCCCCAACAAGCCCATCCTTTACTACATTATGACATAATGATTCATATGTAGAATGATTTTTATCATATCAGTGAGTACTCGTAATTACTATTACCTAATCGACACAATTGTTAGTTGCATAAAATAATGAAATAAATTGATTTAGTATATCCTTGTAGTACTGAATAAAATACACATTGATAACGTAAGTGAATACTTAAAACACTAGTTGACCCGCGCAACTTCGTCTGCGTTTCATTTCCTCACCTTTTGCAATATTTTTCATTGCAGCTCCGCTCCTATTGGTCGTAGCGTAATGTTATATAGATTATAGCCTTCCTCGACGAATGGACTATCCAATACAAAAAGAATTATTCAATTCGAACCAGTAGTTCCCGAGATTAGCGGGTTCAAACAAACAAACAAACTCTTCAGGTTTATAATATTAATATAGATTAAATCTTGTCCCTGAATGGGCTGAACCGAGGTTAAAACCTTAAGGTTAAAAGCCTCGGATTAAATTCGTATTGTCGGACAGGATTTGGACCCCAGACGCTCGACAAGACCACGGGTTTTAAAGCCCTCAACATTTCACCCCACTTTCATCCGACATATAACCTATAAAAGCCAGCTGCTGCAAGAAACTAGAAGCCCCCTCCGATCGATCCCCCGTCCAATTCAAACGGGGATCGATAATACGTCGGCCCGAGGTTCGAAGCCTTAGCGGTGCCCTCAGACTAAAGTCGTATCCGTCAGGCGGGAGTTGGCCTTCAGCCGCTCCATAAGTCCTTCCGCTGATTTGGAGTGCCATCTGCACACGCCCCGGTTTTGTCCGGTGAACCAGTAGAGGCCAGCCGCGGCCAACAGCATTAGAGTAGTTCGAGAAAAAAAGAAACTATAGGTGGCTGACATAGTGATCTATGGACGCACAGCCCAAACCACTGGACGGATCGGGCTGAAATTTGGCATGCAGGTAGATGATATGACATAGGCATCCGCTAAGAAAGGATTTTGATTAATTCTACCCCCAAGGGGATAAAATAGGAGATGAAAGTTTGTATGAAATTTTGTCAGTTTTAAACCGATCGGGCTGAGACTTTGCATGCATAAAGCTACTATGACGTAGGCATCCCCGAAGAAAGGATTTTGATTAAATCTACCCCCAAGGGAAAAATTAACGCGAGCGAAGCCGCGGGCAAAAGCTAGTCGTATATATATAACTACTGTATTTTTACTGTTCACACAAAATTGATCGAGATATCGTGGACGTTGATTATTATTTTTAATTATATCATATGGTCCTATCCTATAAGTGTGCGTTTTCATAATACAACATACATATATGGTGATGGAAACACCGATAACAAATCTAATTCATGCGTGAGACGTCAGTTAGTTTTTAGAAAGACTTAGTTTGCTATTATAGTACGTTTGACATACAAATTTGACAGTTAAATTACATACAAGTGTGTCCAGGGGCGGACTAAGGTCTAGGCACTCTATACGTGCCTAAGTTCTGTAGTTTTTAAAACTACCAACCGCATAGTTATTATTATGACTGAAAAATAGGCCTGGAATGTTGCCTAGGGCCCGCTTTAGCCTTAGTCCGCCACTGAGTTTGTCTTATCTATTTATATAAATATCGGACTCTTAAAATGAAGAGCCAGCATATGGCACATACATTCATTGACCTTAAAAATCTACAATACAGTTTTCGCAATTTTTATGCTTAAGATATGTACTTCTAGAAATGGGATAAGAAAATATTTACTGTATTAAAATAGTGCAATTATTACACATTTCGTCAGTTAAATAGAAAAATGACATTATTCGAAAAGTACATTTTTTACAAGACAAGCTCGTATCATAATCGTAATGATTTAAAGTTTTTAAATGTATTTAAATTATTATAAAAGTTTTAAATTTACACACAAGTATTATATATCATTAAAAAGTATTTCGATAATGATTAAGACGGCGTGGTTAATTTAATTGACTTATATAAAAAGCGGCAATTCTAGTTTCTAATTTTGGAAATGTGATTTTTCTATTTAATCGACGATTTGTATTAATAGTATATTACGATATAAGTGCGTTATAGGTTATAACACACGAGGCCGAATTTCAGCCGAAAGCGAGAGCGTAATAGAGTCCAGTGTGTTATACAGTAACGTACGACGTTTTTCAACACTTAAAATGAAGTCATTTTAAATAAACTCTAGAGCCGAGTGTGTTATATCGTACGACGTTTTTCAACACACTTGATTTTAAACTCAACTTATAAAACTGTGATTACACACTGTTTCCTTCCCGCTGTTTTACTTTTTTAAATCAGAGCGCTGCCTATTGGCTATGGCCGCGCGGTAGTGACTTCGAAAATTGTTAAATAAATAGCAAATAGTGCTCTGTTATGGAATATAACATCACTATTTGCGTTTATAAAACCCATGCGTGTTTTATGAGCTACTTTATTATATCGAAATCCGGTGAAATTAGATTCACTTTACAAGCAAATGTGTTGAAATGAAACTTCATCATACTCGTGAACGTGAAGTATATAGATAAATAGAGACAGCTCAAGAGTAATACACACTGTTAGTATTTTATTAAATACATATTATATTATTTAGTAAAACTTTAATTTGTCAATCTGTTGGTATACTATATACACCATGTCACTTAATATTTGTAATATACAGGAAAAAAATAATTATAGCGAGTTTTAGAACACCATAAAGTTACAGATAAATATTTACAACGCCATCTAGTGAGTTTGTAAATAAATTAATGTGTCATGTAACAGTCGATGAAGTGACAGTTTGTTCTAATTTAAATAATATAGTTTTTAAGTACAAATAAATATTAATATTATTATATTGTGCGTATTAACGTTGTGTATATTTAAAATATATATTTTACATATTATTTTATTATTCAATGTAATTATATCTTATATATAAAATTCTCGTGTCACAATGTTAGTTACCATACTCCACCGAAACGGCCTGACCGATTCTTTTAAATTTTATATGCCTATTCAGCAGATCTAAAAATCGGCTACTATCTATTTTTCATACCCCTAACTGATAAGGGTTGTCCACCCCTAACATTTTATTTTATTCTTTGGACAATTTTTTATAATTTTTATAATGTGGCATTAAAAATACATACAACCCTACATTTTCACCCTTCTATCACCAACCCCCATATTTTTTAACAGCGATTTTAATTTATATGGCAAAACAACATTTGCTAGATCAGCTCTACATATATAAAATATTATATACATAAATCAAAATATATCAATTAGTTAACTTAATAATAAAAATCATATTATATATATATGCTAGCTGTGCCTGCGACTTCGTTCGCAAGGAATAGAGGACGAATGAGGAATTTCATCCCCTATTTTATTTTAGCCCCTTAAGGGTAAAATTCGTACAAACTTGGATGTCATATTGATAGTCAAAAGCTTAAAAAATAAGTTGGAAGCTTCTAGCTTTAAAAACGATGATACTTCAATAGACCGTTTCATCTCCTCTTTCAACCCTTTACAACCCTTACATCGCGTTTAAAAGTAGCCTATGTCCTTTCTCAGGTTCTAGACCGATGATGATATGATGATAGATGATGATGACTATTCAGACTTCTATCAGTGTTATAATCGTGTAAACAAACACACAAACCAACCAATGAGCAATAAATGGACAGACATAAATGCAAGTATCTTACTAATATTATAAACGCGGAAGTTTGTGAGTAAATATATAATAAATATATATATCTTTACATATAAATAAAATTTGTGTGTCTGTTTGTAATATTGAAATAACAGTTTTTTACTACATGCATATGAATATAAATACGGTACATACACCAAAATAATATTGATCTCAGGGTTGCCAACCCTATGATAGGTTTTTTCACTTTGGACATTCTAGATATTTTTTTATATTCAAAATATCGTTTCAGTGGGGACTGACAGCCCTTTATATCCTCGGGGCCCTGGGCTGCAGCCCCAAAAGCCCTTATGTAGTTCCGCGCCTGCGCAGATAGCTAATATTATATGGCGTGACTTAGACTAGTTTTATTTTTAGATGTTTTCATTTATTTTAATTCCACGCGAACGAAGTCGCTATTTATATATATATTTACCCACAGCCAAGGTACAACTACATTAAGAAAGAAAAAAATCTGAATTTACAACAGGAAACATACAGAATGAATTAAAACAGTATAAAGACAAATATGTAGCCGTTCCGGCTGAAAATGCAGCGGACGGAAACAACAAAGTACATACGACGGGACATATGCTAAAAAATACCAAAATAATAATATATCAATTAGGATCACATGCCAACGTTGAAGGTAGCCTCTTTTAGAATCTTAATAATAATAACTACAGTTCGGTCGCTCAGTTTCTTTCCCAGAAGATTTCGCGTGTCGCCTTTAAAATATTAATTTTTTCATCATCACATCATCATCGCAGCCCGGAAGACGTCCACTGCTGGACATAGGCCTCATCCAAAGATATCCACGACGATCGGTCCTGCGCTGCTCGCATCCAATGCTTTCCAGCGATCGTGACCAGATCGTCGGTCCACCTTGCTGGAGGCCCACGCTTCGTCTTCGTCTTTTTTATTGCTACATATTTCACAATGTGCCGCACCCATCCTTCCACCCCTCGCCTTCACCCCTTGCCAGACCATACCCAAAACAAGAGAATTTATACAGACGTGTACGCCTATTTTAAGCTAAAGTGGTTAGTTTTCTTCAATGTTTGACACAGGGAGACATTTGTTATCCTTACTTCTTTGCTAATATTGTAAATGCGAAAATAACTCTGTCTGTCTGTCTGTCTCGCTTCCACGCCTAAACTACTGAACCGATATAATTGAAATTTGGTACACAGATAGTCTAGATCTTGAGAAAGGACATAGGCTACTTATTGAAGCGAAAAAAGGGTTGTAAGGGGTTGAAAGAGGAGATGAAAGATTGTATCGAAGTATCGCCATTTTTAGAAGTTTGAAAATTATTATTTGAGCTGTTGATTAAATATAAGTAAATATGACAGTGTGTAAAAATTTTACTCTTAAATAAAATAGGGGATGAAAATTTGTATGAAAATTCGTTATTTTTGTAGGTAGAACGATGGAACTTTTTTCTTTAGCTTTTCTGGGTTAGATTATGAAACATTTTTTGGCCAAGGTCGTTATTTCACGCGGATGAAGTCGCGGGCACAGCTATACTAGCTGTACAGCTGTGCCCCCTATATAAATGTCGCTTTAAACTCACAATATTAATATAGCTTCAATTATCAAAATAATATTCACATTACTAAATTCTCCCTCTAAACATATATTATGTACATGCTAACAAAATTTAATATATATAATAAATATTACAATAACTCCAAACGATTTTTTTAACTACTGTGATTTGATTTAAAACCGTTTAACAATACCATCTTTCAACTAATTGCAATACAATAATGACTCTTATATTGTAGTTGCTAAAAGTACATTTTACAACGAAACTATTTCCCACCAAAACCTCAAAATCAGTCAGCCATTAATATATTATTATATAATATAAATATGAGAATGGTTTCTCGCCTGTAAAACTGCCTTTACACGACACGTTCTTTCATGGGTAATCAAGAGCGCATATGATTTAGCGCGGGAAAGTCAGCGCGCGCAATCGCCAGTGATTGCATTAAAAAAAATATATGTTCATTATTACGGACTGTTAAATATAATTTTATATGGCAACATTTATTTCACTAGATCAATTTCAAAAATTCATATTCAAATTCAAAATATCTTTAGTCTATTACAGACTCTTATGATATGTCAAATCTACCGTCAATTTAGTTTTCTTATAATGACCATACTTAAAACTGTATAACAGAGATGGCACTATATAAGTCTCTCTACTGCACTCGGCCGATCGATCCTCCGTCCAATTCAAACGGGGATCGATATTACGACGGCCTGAGCCGTGGTTCGAACTCCTAGTGGTGCCATCAGACTAAAGTCGTATACGTCAGGCGGGAGTTGGCCTTCAGCCGCTCCATAAGTCCTTCCTTTGGTTTGGAGTGCCATCTGCTCTCGCCCCCTATCGTCCGGTGAAGCTATAAAGGCCAGCTGTGGCCAACAGCATTAGAGTAGTCCGAAAAAAAAACAAAACTGCTTCGCTATAGAAAGATATCCTTATATTCTATCACGCTGTAATTAAAAATAAACAACGTCTTATTTACCAACCCAGACTTATATTTTCTTATAAAAAATCCCTTTACGGGTGTGATAACTAGTATCTTTCATGTCATTTCACTTTCTTTTAAAACATTATTTTTTTATTCACAGATTTTATTTTCCAGAGACACGTTTAAGATTTATAAATTATCTATAACTCTATAATTATACTCTGTAGTCAGATATCCGCCATTTTGGAATGATAATTAACTATTACAAAATGGCGCTAAACACGCACTAACACGGGGGTGCGGTTCTCTATTTGCGCGCGCGGTTTTCCTCGTTCTCTTTCTCTACATTTACATATACATTCTTCCTTGCGTGAAAGAAAGAGAGTACGTATAAAGGCAGCTATATACTATAATAGAACAACTCTATTTCTAACCGATCATGACATGAAAATGCAACACAATTGAGCAATGAAAGAATCCTTTCAACCATCTATAAATATATTACAAGTATTACTTGGACGAAGAAGGAAGGATCAGCTCAACTTGTACCTTCAGCAGCTGAAGAGGAGTTTAGAAGAGTTGCACGTACTACTTGGACGAAGAGGGAATGATCAGCTCAACTTGTGCCTTCAGCAGCTGGAAAGGAGTTTATAAGAATTACCAGTGCTACTTGGACGAAGAAGGAAGGATCAGCTCAACTGGTATCTTCAGCAGCTGAAGAGGAGTTTATAAGAATTACCAGTGCTACTTGGACGAAGAAGGAAGGATCAGCTCAACTGGTATCTTCAGCAGCTGAAGAGGAGTTTAGAAGAGTTGCACGTACTACTTGGACGAAGAGGGAAGGATCAGCTCAACTGGTATCTTCAGCAGCTGAAGAGGAGTTTAGAAGAATTACCAATGCTACTTGGACGAAGAAGGAAGGATCAGCTCAACTGGTATCTTCAGCAGCTGAAGAGGAGTTTAGAAGAATTACCAGTGCTACTTGGACGTAGAAGGAAGGATCAGCTCAACTGGTGTCTTCAGCAGCTGAAGAGGAGTTTAGAAGAATTACCAGTGCTACTTGGACGTAGAAGGAAGGATCAGCTCAACTGGTATCTTCAGCAGCTGAAGAGGACTTTACGAGAGTTGCACGTACTTCTTGGACGAAGAAGGAAGGATCAGCTCAACTGGTATCTTCAGCAGCTGAAGAGGAGTTTAGAAGAATTACCAGTGCTATTTGGACGAAGAAGGAAGGATCAGCTCAACTGGTATCTTCAGCAGGTGAAGAGGAGTTTAGAAGAGTTGCACGTACTACTTGGCGAAGAGGGAAGGATCAGCTCAACTGGTATCTTCAGCAGCTGAAGAGGTGGGGATTAGAAGAGTTATATGTACTACTTGGACGAAGAAGGCAAGATCAGCTCAACTGGTAGTACCTTCAGCAGCTGAAGTATTTAGAAGAGTTGCGAGTGCGCGGGCGAGTGTCCGACGGAGAGGTCCGGCCGGGCGCGCTCGTAGAACAGCATGTAGGCGGAACACCGTAACACTTCCTGCAGGGACACCTCGTGCACCAGGGTGTCTGATGTGTACCACCATCTGTGCATCAACCAATATTTAGGTCACAAATACAAGTAGTTTTTATGGTATACTAGCAGACCCGACCACGCGTTGCTGTGGCTCAATTTTTTTATATATAATATAAAAACTTTAATTGAAATAAATCTAGAAGTTAGTAATATATATAACTAGCTGTACGCTCGACTTCGTCTGCGTGGAATTTTACAACATTACTTTATTTTTCTAAAATAAAAGTAGCCTAAGTTACTCCTTATTATATCAGCTATCTGCCAATAAAAGTCCCGTCAAAATCGGTCCAACCATTTCTGAGATTAGCCGAAACAAACAGACAGCTAGACAGACAAAAATTCTAGACAATGTTATTTTGGTGTGTGTACTGTATTTATATTCATATAAATGTAGTAAAAACGGTTATTTCAATATTACAAACAGACACTCCAATTTTATTTATATGTATAGTATTTACAGATAAAATATATCTAAATATTTATATCAGTTGTCTAGTACCTATAACATAAATAATATACATAGAAAACACACATACCGATACAAACAATCATACTCATGAATAATTACAAATGTTTGTACCATGCAAAGAATCGAACCCGCGACAATAGCAAGTGAAGCGGTGTGCTGAACCGCTAGACCACAGGCCGTAACGGCATCAGTTTTAAGTATGTGATGAATAATAATAATATAATCGTCACATATTAACATATTTACAACATAAATAGAATAAAAAAATTACCTTTTAGCCTCAAATCCGTTCCCCCTGCGGTAGGTAGCGAAGTGTCCGGACCTGGGGCCGCCCACGTGCACCACGACGGCCACCAGCCGGTACAGCGCGCGGTCCTCGCCGCCTGCTGCTGCACCAGCTCCAGGGTTGCCAGCATTCAATGCTGACAGACCACTGCGCAGACGCCCGTCGACCAGCGACACTAACTCCGGCTGCACACGAACATGTCTTAATCATTACATAGTATAAAAAAAAGTCGCTGTCGCTGTCGCTGTCTGTCCCCATGTATGCTTAAATCTTTAAAAACTACGCAACGGATTCTTAGTACTCTGATTCAAGAGTAAGGATTATCATCATCATCATCTGCTTCTTCCTTATCCCATTTATTTGAGGTCGGCGTAATATGTTTTTCGCTTCCATTCATCCCTGTTCGCAGTCATCGCGTTATTTACTCCCTTTCTTACCAAGAGTAAGGATTATATATATAATAAATGTACACCCGTGCGAAGCCGGGGCGAATAGCTAATAAAATATAAATTAAAGAAAGTAAAATGACGCGGGAAAGAGTGGAGACAAATGTGTATCACTCACGATTGCGCGATGTCTTTCCTGCGCTAAAAAGCGCACACTGATAGCGCGAGAGAGAACGTGTCGTATGATGACAGCTATAGGAGTCAGGCAGTATTCGAAAGGGTTTCTATACAAAAGGCGTGTGACCTTGTTTGGGATATTTGTGAAGGTACAAAAGGCGTGTGACCTTGTCCGGGATGTTTGTGAAGGTACAAAAGACGTGTGACCTTGTCCGGCATGTTTGTGAGGATACAAAAGGCGTGTGACCTTGTCCGGGATATTTGTGAAGATACAAAAGGCGTGTGACCTTGTCCGGGATGTTTGTGAAGATACCAAAGGAGTGTGACCTTGTTTGGGACATTTGTGAAGATACAAAGGCGTGTGACCTTGTCCGGCATGTTTGTGAGGATACAAAAGGCGTGTGACCTTGTCCGGCATGTTTGTGAATATACAAAAGGCGTGTAACCTTGTCCGGGATATTTGTGAATATACAAAAGGCGTGTGACCTTGTTCTGCGGCAGGGCGGCGTAGGGCGCCATGGAGAGCGTCTCCGGGAAGGCCACGTGGTCTGGTCGCTTGGTGAGGGCGCCGCCCGCCCACTCCACGCGCGACACGTGCACGCACAGGCAGCACGGCAACTACCACACACACACAGTTACCACACTCATATATTTCATAGTTATTTCATAGTCATCATAACATATCGGGAAAAACATCATATATATTTTTAAGGGATGATAATGGAACGGTGACTGAAGACAGTGTTCAATGGAGATCGCTGGTGGAAGCCTAAAAGGCACACCGAGTTGCAGGTGACTTTATAAACCACACAATGTTCTCCAACTTTGGGAGAAAAGGCTATATTATTATTAATGGAATGGTACACTGACCTGCGCTAACGGTACACACGAGGCACCGGTAGGATATGAGGTCAGGTCAGTTGGACCATCGTGATAAATTCACCAGGAATTTAATAATAATAATAATAATAATTTGTTTGAATATATTAGCCCCTAAGAAGGGAGATATAATATATATATATAATAATATCTCAGGACAATTCACACAGCGCCATCTAGTCCCAAGCTAAGCAGAGCTTGTGTTATGGGTACTAGACAACTGATATAAATACATGGATACATTTTTTTTGTAAATACATACATATTATACATAGAAAACATCAAGACCGATACAAACAAGCATACTCATGAATACAATGTTTGTATACCTCGCACGGTACAATGTTTGTACCGTGCGAGGAGTCGACGACCATCGGATATTAAAGCGGTGTGCTAAACCACTAGACCACCGAGTTTGTCAATTTAACATGATGGTTCCCAGGAGGAACCTGGAAATGGTGATCAACTTGACATGGTTCATTGCTAGCTATGGGGGTTATTAATCCACAGTACTAACCATCACCTTTCCTATAAAATATCACATAAGCCCTCACTAAATGGATACAATAAAATAGATTAAACTCTTGTGAGTTTTAACTACATATTACGTCAGCACTTTTATATACTAACATTAATTTTTTATTTTGTTTTCTAAATTGTATTTCAAATATATCATTTGAAACGCACTAGACTATGGGGCTGTCATTCATGCACGGAATTTTCATTTAATTTTTTATTTTTATAACACAGGAGACCAACGAGCATGCGGCTCACCTGATGATAAGTGATTACCGCCGCCCATGAGCACCCGCAACACCAGGGGAATTGCAAGTACGTACGATACGATTCCACAATGTGGTTGTGCGAGGCAAAAAGTTTCTAGAAAACCGCACTGTGGAGGACCGCCATTCATCCAGATGATCAGGATGGTATTTCAGTTTCTGACTGGTACGGTGGTGAAACTCAGCAGCTGGTATTAATCCGAACCTCACCGAACCGAAGTCCTCAGAACACCGTGATATTTAATGTTAGACATAGATACTTATATAAGTGAATAATGTAAATAAACAGACTTTTACAAACAAAAGAAATTCAGTTGAATTTGTTGCCAGTTCTTCTCAATTGAATCTGTATACTGAACTGGACGGTAGGGAAAAAATATTAATAACAAATCTTGACGTTCATAAGCTGCTAAAATGTCCTACTTGAATAAATGATTTGATACAATTATTGCCATTTTAGGTAATGTTAATTTTTATACCTTTCCAAAGCTGAGCGTGCGGATGTGCTTGGTGGGGAGCCCGGTGGTGGCGGCCGCGGTGGGGTCGTCGGGGGGTCGCTCGGGACAACATTTGCTGCAGCGGACGCCCTTCACCATCTCAGGCGCAGTGAACGCTCGCAACAGACCTATAAAGACATCACATTATATAGATATATAGAAATCGAGAGTTGGAAAATAAGTAAAGTAACACTGTACTCTTATGAGTTTTCATATTACGCGACAAACCCCCGTATAACAAGGGTATTCCCCCATGTGACGCGGGGATACCCCACATTATATTTCTGTACTGTGAAATTTATAATGATTTGTACAGTTTATAATTACTTAGGTGCGCGCGTGTGTCTGTGTGTGTACATGTGTCAATTGTGTTATTATATATAATATAAAATGATTTTGTCAAATTGTTTGTATTAAAAGGCGTAGACATACATTTTCGTTTACAATATAATAATATCGCACCTCTAGATCTAAAGGGAACTAAATCAAAACTCTTAATTTTTGTGTTCTGGACATCTTCGACTTTGTCATTTCAATACCTATCGACCAATAAAGCAGGTACAAAATTATTTCCCATATTCAACGTTAGGTGACGTTGTATACCTATTTTGTTGAACGAGCGATCCCACCTCCCACGCATCGAAAACAGCGACAATATACACTCATTGATATGCTATAAAGAAACAACTATAAAAATTCAATATTAAGCTGCAACCCTTTATTAAAACCCAAGAATCTTGATATTTATCATATCCAACTGTAACTAACGTTCACACATCTATACAAAAAAACTTCTGCAAAGCACAGGGACTTGGCAATCAGTTTTTTGCCTTTCCTGTAAAATGAGTTTTTTTGAGTTTATACCTGTTTAGATCTAGAGGTGCGATATTGCCCTTTTTCCCAAAGTTGTGGTAGATGTGGTCTTTTGGCATAGGCCTCCTCCAGCTCTCTCCATTGAACTCTGTTTCTGCAACCCTATACCAGAACGGTCCCAGAGTCTGGTTGACGTCGACTTTCCAACGTATTCTTTGACGACTCTGTCTTCTGGTCCCGTCTCTGGGATACCGGACACTCACTTGCTTGCTCCATTTATTTATTTTGCACCTTTAGCATATGTCCAACTCCATTTTAAACTTTTGTTCTCTGTCAGATAACAAAGTTCGTGATTTTGCCACTTAGTCTGATCCCATCATACTCACACGCTCACATAACTCACAATAAAGTTTTTTCTTAATATTAAATTTAAACCCCCTATAGAGAGAAAAATTAAACATTAATAATTTCTACGTAACGCGTTATATGTATAAGAAATCAGGTGGCAATAATAAAAACAGTGAATCTATATGCAAGCCGTTTATTCAAAGTTTCTCTTTGTTCTAACTCCAGCGCGTAACTAACCAACTTTCTGAACCGATTACCCCTTTTTAAGAAGAAGGGTAGTCGTTTCATTCCTTTCCTCTATCTATCATTACACTACAATTATACAAAATAGTGGAACATATAATACTTAAAATAGTTTTAGAAAATAACATAATTAATTATCATTTCCTTGCTGTTTTTTTTGTATCATTATTCGATTTTTATTATATAAATAAGTTATGAAATAAACACGAATGTCTCTAATCTAACTAATTGTAAGATGGCGGTGTATAGTCAGTACAATACTTGATAGTTTCCTATTTAATCAATTCATAAAGATATTATATAGACATATAAATTATTTCTTACATATGGGTCGTAAAATCGCGTTATACGGGACTTTTTTTTTACAAGAGGAAATCCATCATGGAGATCCGCACGTCTCCCCCAAGACGTGCGGATCTCCATACTGCCGGACTCCTGCCGGCTAAAACACCTTGGTGTCCTCCGGCGCCTTGGTGCCGGGGATGCGGGGGCAGATGCTATTCAACCGCAAACCCGGCACCGCGGGCTCTTCAGCCGCTTACTCCTGGCCTCATTCATTAGGTGACGCGGGGGCGTCGGCTGATACTGGATTACCCCTACAACGCATTTTCCTATAATATTATAGGAATATCAATCTACCGTGTTATAGGGGAATATTACTATATAATCTTAGATAAATAATTATCAGCACTGACCAGGTAAACTGTAGGAGCCGGTGAGTCCAACGCTGGCGTTAGACATCGACAGTGAGATGCTGTCGAACTTGTCGTACCGGACCGGGCTCTGTCAAAGTAACCAGCGATCATTATAATTTTACATTTTCAAGTATTTGTTCAAGACAGTGGAAATTGGTACTTAACACCTACACGCGGGGATGACCCAATCCAAGTTTGTTTTTTGATTCCCTTTTTTACACAACAAAATTTGTATACAAAAAACGTATTAAGTATAATGAACTCATATTGAGTATGGTATTGTAATTTGATACTGGTTTTCATCCTCTAGGGGGTGAAGGTTGGGTCTCGGTGCGAGCCCCTTTTGCCCCGGTATCAACTCCAGGGGTAATAGCCCTCAGGTAACTGGATGGCCAGCCTTTTGCGGCGGGTTCTTAAAACTAACTTAAATTCTAATATCTAAGCTAGGGATTTGTTATACTTAAAAATATTTACATTAACTTAGTTACTCCTAAGTTATAACCAGCCCCAAGTCACTTACTATCTTTGAGCGAGTACCACACTTGGGGACTGGTGTTATTTCTTTATGTTTTGTTTTTTTTTATTGTAGCCCTCCAAGTATAGCACAGTACATATTTACTAAATCTACTTAGGTCTCCTCTATCGTTAACTGTCGACGTCGTCCCGAACGCATCGCTTGGTGTTGGTTACCTTGGCGTTGCAGACTGTGCAGTGGAGGCGCGAGGCGAGCGTGCCGCGGAAGGGGGCGGCGGGGGGCGGCGGGGGCCGCGCGGGGGGCAGCCCCCAGCGCCGCCCCACGGAGCTCAGGTGGCAGAACGAGCGAGACACGCCCTTCGTGAGCCGCGCCGGCTCGGGGGGGTCTGCGATATATATCACATATTTGACCATACCTAGTCTATTTTTTCTCTTTTTTTTCTTTTTTTTCATTCTGGTCTTTATTTTACATGACTGTCACCAACTTTGATCGGTGATTTCGCCAGCGTCTGACTGTTTTTTAATCACAGAGACTGAATTGACAGGTGTAAATGTAAAATTTTCAGTGTTACCAGCTGTAATGAGGTAATGGTATGATATTGATTTGTTGAATCATAATTTTTTTGTCATTTAGCTAGTTTTTAAATCATCACAATATATTTAAATAAAATTAATTATTTTTAATTAAATAACATTACACTTTTGTGGTTTTGGTGGATGTAGTAAGTTTTGCTGTATTAAACTGATTATTTTTTTTTTCAAGCAAGTACCTATGAGTATATTTTATGAAATATTTATTTCATATGTATGTATATCTAAAAAAATCTGTTTTGAAAATCGTATATTTATTAATATCTATTCTTTCATTTATAAAACATACCTGGATCGACAAGGTCTGGCTCGTCGGGCGGCGCGGCGGACGCCGGGCGCGCGACTAGCGCGGAGGGCGTGGGCGGCGTGGAGCCGGCGCGGGCGGCGCCCCCGGGGGCGGGGCCCGCGGGGCCCGCGGGGCCCGGGGGCGCGGGGCCCGGGGGCGCGGGGCCCGCGGGGGGAGACGCGGGGGACGCCAGCGCCGACCACGCGCGCGCACCGTTCAGCCCCAACGCATCCGACAGGCAACCCGGCTGTAATAATTGGTATTCAATATATACTTTCCTAATCCTTTTAGTTTGTTTTATTTCTAATTCTATACTCTTTTGTGTTTCTCTTTGACAAAAAGATACATTTGTTGTATAAACTTGCAATTTAAAATATTTAATTTTAAATAACACTGAAGCTTATTTTCCTTTCTCAACTATTAAAGCTCTATTGGAGTTTGGACATGTTAAAATTATTTTTTTCTTGAATCTCGCAATCAGTCAATGACTATGAGCAGATGTGGTAAAAATTACATCATAGGTAGAGTGATATTCTATAGAATAACTGTCTCTTCAGACAGTTCTGAACCCATAACTTCTAAGAATATCCTTAAATTCTTGTCCCTGATGGGTCTATTTTAGTAAACTTTGAAACAAGGCAAGCACAATAGATCTATGTAGACCACCTGACAATAGCCCAAACCCCCAAAAAAACCCATTGATCGTTCTGTTTACCAAGAGACAGTTTTCTAAATGAGCTTAAAGAAAATTAGACAGTTAAATAATAGTAATGACTATTAAAAAAATACTTCAATGTAAATTATTAAATAAATAATTTTTATTCAATTCAAATACCTTACGAGCCATAGCAGTAGTCTCCTCCTCAATGCAGGAGAGCAGCACATGCATCAGTTCATGTGCATCTTGCTGGTCGGCAGGCACCACCCAGCCTGCTGCCCTCAGGGCCTGCAACACTCCCAGGGGACACACAGGAGTGCCGCGTGCAGACTCATGTGTACCATTCACAACTGTAAACAAAATTATAACTTTGGTATGAATTATATTGCATTTACTAGGTGTACTTGTGACCTCATCCACATGGAATTTAACTTTATTTTTCTAAAATAAAAGTAGCCTAAGTTAAGTACTCCTTATTACATCAGCTACCTGCCAAAAAAGTCCCATCAAAATTGATCCATCCATTTCAATGGTTAGCCAGAACAAAAGAACAGTCAAACAAAAATTATAAAAATTGTTATTTTGGTGTATGTAAGATAAAGAAGCCTTTATTTCTGTACACACATTTTTTTTTTTTTACATTCCTGTTCATTCATATAATATAGTAATATTATACTATAAATTTATTATTTTTATATATATTTTTTGCTATTATTGTTTGTTAAGTAGTTTAATTTTTATTTTTTTTTCTAATGTTTAATTATTAATTCCATTTTCTATATTATGCCTAGAGTGCCTTATGGCAAAGGCCTCCTCTAATTCCTTCCAGTGTACTCTATTTTGGGCTGCTCTTCTCCAGTAGGGGCCTGCTGTCAGCTTGATTTCATCCTCCCAGCGTCTCTGTGGTCTACCTCTTTTTCTTTTTGTTTCCCTTGGATACCATTCAGTTACATAAGTATTCCATTTTTCAGGTTTGCTTCGAATCATGTGCCCAGTCCATCTCCATTTTTGTTGGTCTATCTGCACAAGAATGTCTGTCAAGTTAGTTTTTGCTCTTATATCCTCACATCTGTGTCTGTCTTTTCTGTTTATCCCTAACATACTTCTCTCCATGGCTCTTTGACATCTTTGCAATTTGTCCCGCTGTTCTTTGTTTAAGGCCCATGTTTCGCATCCGTATGTCAGACACGGCAGAATGCAAGTATTAAATGTCTTTCTTTTTGTTGACAGTTGTATGTTCTTGTTTTTCATTGTCTCTCTCAGAGACCAGTATCTCTTCCATCCACTGGCTATTCTTTTGTTTATTTCTTTATCTGTCTGATCTCTAAAAGACACCACTTGTCCCAGGTAAACATACTCTTCCACATACTCCAAGCACCCACCGTCCAAACCAACGTCAATCTCCATTGAGTTGGTTTGGATCTTGGTTTTTGCAGTATTCATTGACAGACCCACTGTTTTGCTTTCGTTTGACAGACTTTGAATCATAGTTTCAAGGTGTATAGGACTTTCTTCGAAGAGTACAATGTCGTCTGCAAAACGTAGGTGAGTCAAATAGGATCCATTTATATTGAGTCCAAAGCCTTCCCAGTTCAGTTTACGGCAAATGCTTTCCAACACAGCTGAGAATAGTTTGGGAGATAATGGGTCTCCCTGTCGTACTCCTTTATTTATTGGGAATGAACCACCCAAGGTTTCTAATTTTATTTTGGCTTTGCTTTCTGAATATATATTTAGTATTATTTGTATATAAGAGTAGTGTATGCCTTGTTGTTGTAGAGCTTTCCATATATAGCTATGTTTCAGACTATCAAATGCCTTTCTGTAATCAATAAAAGCGATATACAGAGGTTTGTTATATTCATTGTATTTTTTCCGTAGCCATATTTTCCAATTGTAAATTCTTCCTCTGTTTGTTTTTCTCCTACTTGAGCATTAAAATCTCCCATTACTACAATATGATTGTTAGAGTACATTCCAATTGTTTCTGAGAGGTCATTATAAAAGGAGTCCACTACTAACTGTTCGGCCTGTTCGGTAGGTGCATATACTTGTATTATTACCCATTCTTTCAAATATGTAGGAATTTTGAGGCGAACGACAGCTATTCTATCTGTGACACCAATAAATTCGATTATGTCTCTCTTATAATTATTTTTAATGAGAAATCCTACTCCCCTATGGCCACTGACTTCGCCTTTGTAGTACATGACATAATCTGAATTTTCTACTATTCCTTCCCCCACGCGTCGCATTTCACTGATACCCAATAAATCCCAGTTGAGATCTTCTAATGCTAGTTCCAATTCTTGTAAGCTTTCTATTGTCCTCAAAGTTCTAGTATTTAGAGTACATATGTTGAACTTTAAGCTACTTTGTTGAAGAATTAGAGGGTGTTGGTCGCACACCCCACGGTGACCAGCCGGAGTGGGGTTTTTGTATTTTTTATTTATTTTTATGTTTGTTTTATTTTGAAATCTTGCACTTTGGTAGGGATCTTTTACTAATTGCTATTGCTTGTTTTCTGATATTGATTTTGGTTTCTTGTTAAAATAATCCATGACTTTATTTATTTTTTTTGAGGATTATGGGAAATACTGGTAGATGGAGCATTTGGTGAGCATGATTCTGAACGTTTCCGCTTGTCTTTCTGTGTCTCGTTTACGACAAGTTTATCGTAAGATATATATGCTTTCTTTCCTTTGGCAATTTCTTCTTTCATTTTGATTTTTAACTCTTTACGTTTTAACAAGATATCCTTTGGGAAGTCTTCTGTTACATATATGTTTTTCGGGAACTTACTTTTATTTTTAAGAATTTCAGTTCTTCTCCATGTGAGGGTTAATGTTATCAAGATAGGTCTAATTTTTGACTCCTTCTTTTTACCCAGCCTCTGTACTCTGCTTAGCTCCCACTTGTCCCATTCCTGTAGGGCTGTTTCTACGCTCAGCTTGTTAAGAGTTTCCACAACTAATTCTTGAAGCTCTGTATAGTTCTCTTCCTTTTCAGTAACGCCATGCAGTATTATATTGTTTTTTCTAGTTTGTTTTTCCATTTCAAGAATCTTCACCATCAATGATTGTACCTCCTGCTTCAATTCTTTATTTTCTATTATCAATGGTTGTATTTTTTCATCAATTGTTTTTGATATTTCAGTGGTCTGTTTATGTAGTTCTTCTCTCAGTTGGTCTAATGTGATCACCGCGGTATTTTGGCTGGCCATTATGGATTTCTACTATTTGGTAGTTTAGCTTTTATGTTGGAAACACTATGACGTATTTCGGACTAATAGTTTGACGTTTAATGTCTCTTTCAATGTCAGTTGTCAGACTGGTCAGTGATCGTTTCCTTGTGATAGTTGTCAATTTATGAATTTTGGTCGTTAAATATTTTGTTTTCGTATATGTGTTGTTATATATATATTTAGTCGTCTTACTTGATTTTGAAGTTTTTTGCTTGGTCGCAGTGTTTATTCTTTTGTTTTAACCACAATAGAGTTGGAGTAGTTTCAAGCTTCTATTTTGCACCACAATAAACCACTAATTTGCGCGATAAATCACTATATTTTGGTGTATGTACATACTTATATTCATATGCATGTAGTAAAAACTGGTGATTTCAATATTACAAACAGACACTGCAATTGATGATGATGATGATGATGTCGGTTGGACTCCATTTTCCGCAATTAGCCTCTCATTCGGGCCGTTGTGCGTGTAGTGATGATGATGATATTGGATGATGAATGCGGAAAAAACCATGGGCATAGCTAGTAAACTGTAAGTGTGTGAAATTTCATACTACTCAGTCCATATAAATTATATAATAAGAGGTTTAAATCATAACCAATGCACCTTGGTACATAAAAAACAAGAAGGTACATGACTACACAGAGATTTAACGTCACACAAAGACATAAAATGCTCCTGTAAGGCTTACTGGCAAAGATTCAACACCATACCAACCCTTTAGCAGCAACTCTCTTGGACTGTAGGAATTATGTATTCAGGCCGAAAGGTCACATCTGACTACGATTTAAAACAGCAATGTATATAAAAGGAGGATCACATTACTGGATGTGGTAACTCAAAGTGACAGATAATGAAAGCTATAAAATCTGATAAAAGATAATTGGCTGATCCCAGATAAGGAAAACAAAGGAAAAAAAGGGTTTAAATTAAAAAAGTTAGGCATGACATATTAATATAATAATAACAAAAATACTTATGTACAACTTTGGAAGATATTTGTTATGTTGGCCAACATACATTTACATACATTTACATTTACATATTCTGTAAAAATTTCATCCCAATTCCTACAACCATATTTAATATACAATTTTAATAGACTGTTTTTGATTCATTACAATGTTATTTGTGGTTTTTTCTTATAACACAGGGGACAAAGGAGCATGCGGCTCATCTGATGGTATGTGATTAACATTGCTCATGAGCACCCACAACAACAGGGGAATTACAAGTATATTGTCGGCCTTTTATATAAGAATGAGCTCTCTTCTTGAACGTGTCAATATTGTATTGGTTTAACCAATACCATTGCTGGAAGGTGATTCCACAATGTAGTTGTGTGTGGCAAAAAGTTTCTAGAAAACAGCACTGTGGAGGACCGCCATTCATCCAGATGATCAAGATGGTATTTTATTTTTATTTGTAAAGAAAGTATAAAAACTACACTATTTTATATTCCTGACTTTGTCTTTTTTGAGATTATGCATAGGCTATATCTGTTTCTACGATACAATTTATCTTAATGTCAAATTTCATTAAATATTGTACAGCTATTTAGTCAAGAAAAAGTCACAGACAAGACTCTTTTTAATTAATAATACTTTTATGGAAAAATCGATAATAAATGTACGACAAACCTTCAATAACTGTGTATAATGTAGTGATCATACTGTTGTGAGCATCCATTTTTGCGTACTTCTTCAACCATTCTATGAAAGTGGGACAAGCGGCCAGTGCTTGTAGGAGTGTGTTGAGAAAACACGTTCGACCCAAGTTCTGCAAGCCTGCAATCTGTCCCCGGCGCTTGCGGACGCGAGGCGCACCCCCAGGACCCCACAGAACGAAGGCACCGACCACCACTGCGGCGGTAAGTCCTGCAGCCACCAAAATTCTGTCGCCACTTTCCATTGTCTTAAAATAGTAATAACGGGTTAATATCAAGGAACTTTGTTAGACATATTAACTGTAACCCAATCTATTTTTCACTTTAATTCGAATAAATAATATATTATGTTTTACTATTTCTTCAAAGATTTAAATGAAAAAATGGAAATGTACAATATATATTCGGATTTGACGTTTAAACTGACGTTTCACGCAGTGTTGCAAGATTTGATTTCAATTTTTCATTGCTTTAAGTGCGTTTCCCTCTGTGACACCCAATATATTATTTTACGAAATATAAGTGTACATCGCCTATAGCACTTTATAATGCTTTGTAATATAGCCATTTACATTTTTTTAATTATTTTAATGTTATGTCGGTCATAGAATATACTTTATACACCTCTTACATAAACTTCAACGGTGAAAATTCGTCTAAGGTTTCCAATATTAAACGTCAAAAATGTCAAAACAACAATAACAACAACAATTCACAAATGTCAAATTCATTCGAATCGGTATCGTGAAATAAATTCATTCATAACAAAATTTCTGACTGTCGTTTCGATATTGTAATAATTGTATTCTATTTTGCTTTGTGCTACAAATTAAAAATAAACATTTTACGTAATGAAGTTTTGATTCGAATTGTGTGTATTTATTTTAAACAATGATTCCGTCTAACACTATCTGCGTCTCACAAGAGGGCCCGGCGAATGCTCTAGCCCTCAACAAGGATTGTACCCAAGTGGTAATTGCTGGAAGAAATGGTAATATATCTATATTACATTACTTCTAAGTTTTTATCTTACTACGCTCTTTTATTTATATAATTTAAATATCTATTCAAACAGCTTCAAAACCTCTTTGCTTATATACTACTATAATTTATTTTATTTTTATAAATATCTATATATGAGGTTTATAATATGATGTAAAAATAAATTATTTTTCAGTATTCAAAGTATTTTCAATTGGTGATAATGAATTTGCTGAGCTGTGCAATCTACGAGTCGGCAAAAACTTGAATCTTAATTTTTCATCGATTGATGTCGCCTGGAGCACCATTGAAGGTATATAATATTCTTCGATTCAGTAATTTATATTTTTTATGCATAGGCATTTAATACATATTAAAAATACTTTACAAATCAATATTAATAAATAAATGTATACTCAAAATTCCAACAATTTGGAAGTATGTACTTTTATATAGTACTTTTTGTTAATTATATTCCTAATATTTGTTTTTATTAGTAAATATAAAATGACTAAGGGCAGTGTGGGTGAGTGTTATTTTATTTTACAGCAAATAAAAGAAGAAAAAAGAGTTGTTAAAATATAATAATACTATTATTATAGTCTATTACTATTAGTATATGTTACACCCGATGCACTGGTGGCCGGTCCACGTTGAGATTCCATAGATTGGGTATTAGGTTGAAGCATGTTTGCCCATAACCAGTAAAAATTAATGAAAATAGTTAGATGTTTTAACAGACGTCCTTTATTGCAGAGCGCAGTGACAGAAGTATTATAAAATAAAAATTATATAAAGATCATCATATTTTGAATATGGATAAAAGAATATAAAAACTGCCAGTGACTCTCATTGTAGGTCTAACAGTTAAAATATAATAATACTATTATTATAGTCTATTACTATTAGTATATGTTTATTTACCAAATATTAATAATGTTTATATTTATTACAAATAGCTTTTATTTAGATCAGTGTTTCCCAATTAATTGTATGTGAAGATGCATTAAGGGGTATGTGCGGCTATCAGTAAAACAAACATACACACACACTCACAAACTTTCACATTTAGAATATTAGTGTGATTGCTACAATAAGAGGTACGCAAGGTTTCGGGTCTTTTTTGAAGTGGTATGCAGCAAAAACTATTTGGGAACTGGTCTAGATTAAATTGGCAGAATGTATATATGTATATACACATACATAAACATACAGATAACTACAAATTAATATACATGTTTACAATAATACAGATTAATTTTTAAATTCAAACTTGGGAGAATAGAGTGATCATCAGCATATGCTATTGCAAAAGCAAATAGTCTAATCAGTGTTCGCAACCCAAACAAACCTTTGTTAGTGGAGTTCTTGCCAGTTTCCATGATCTTCTATCATAATCTTTAAATGTTGATACATTTAAAGAGTATGATAGAAGATTGTGGAAAATGTTGATACTACTCCAATTCCACCTTCAATTTGTTTGATGTAGCTGTTAGCCAATTCATCTTTAATTTGCGTGAGGTGCGCACACAAATAAACTAATTAATTTCTAATGTAGTTCATATACAGTTACATAGAAATTCAAGTGAATAAAAAATATAATAATTTTTTTATGTTTTAGAGAACACATTAGCAACAGCAGCTACAAATGGAGCAGTGGTTGTGTGGAACCTCGGCCGCTCTGGTCGATCCAAACAGGAACATGTATTCTCAGACCACAAGAGGACAGTCAATAAGGTGCAATATAGATAGATAAATGGCAACAGCACAAACATTTGTATTCTTGAGTATGATTGTTTGTCGGTCTGGGTGTTTTTTTATGTATAATATGTATATATTTTAAAAAAAAATATCTACGTATTTGTATTAGTTCTCTAGTATCTACAATATAAACTTTAGCTAGCTTAACATGGTTCTTGATGGCGCTGTATGAATTGCCCTGAGATTATTATTAATATTTGTTGGAAATTGTAAATGCCAAATCAACATGTAACATGTTAGAAAGTGACAGTGTGTATATCTGTACTGCTTATACAACTCACAAAGCTGAGAGAGAAAATCTATGAGATTTTCTCTATACCAGAAAGAATGGTTGAATTGAAGTGATTTTTTTCTTTGTTCACTCCCTCACTTCTCATATGAATATATATGAATGTGGATGGATGTAAAGGGAGGAGACGCCCTAAGAAAAGATAGATGGATTGTGCGAAAGATGATATGAATAAAATAAGAGTATGCTCAGATATGACGACCGATAGAGAGCAGTGGAAGAGAATGACATACTGCGCCGACCACAAATAATGGGTTAAGGCAAGGCAATGATGACTCCCTCATTTCTAAATAAGCTGATACTATGTTAATTTTATGGCAGGTCAGCTTCCACCTCACAGAGCCAGCGCTGCTCATCTCCGGCTCGCAGGATGGTATGATGAAATGCTTCGACCTGCGTATGAAGGAGGTGGCGCGTACATTTATCAGGTCAGATGGGTTCAGCTTCTATTAGTTGGCTTCTATACTTGTTTGTTAGTAGTAGTGTTAATACTTTATGTGGTCATGACTAGCTATAATAATGTAAACCGATAGATAGATAAATTCTTTATTCACAATTACAGACACATAACATACATGAGATACAGAAAAACACGAATTAATAAAAGAAATGTAGGTGGCTGTACGACATTTGATAGGAACGCAAATATTAGTTACAGTGCGTTTTTTTTTGTTGTCATTTGTATTGTATGGAGTTATGTTATACTGTTTTAAAGTCAGATGAAATATATATAGTTGTCTAATTGTTAGTATCTGACATTTTTCGTATAAGGCCTTTGTAGGGAATCTATAGTGACTGAAAGTCATTGTCTTTAGAAGAGATCTTTGAGCTCGCTCTAATGATATCATATGTGTTTTACAAGCTCCACCCCAAACTGTAACACAGTAACCGAATACTGACTGAGCCAGGGAGTAATATATTGTTCAAATCATATTATATATAGCTATATATAATCATATTATATATGTGAGCTATAGTATCTCAAAAAAATTAATACAGCTCTCAAAACAAGCTAGTTAACGGCTGACATATCATGAATCTTTGTCAATTAATATCCAGCAACACGGAGTCCATCCGCGACGTGCAGTTCAGCCCGCACCAGGCCCACACCTTCGCGGCCGTCTCTGAGAATGGCAACGTCCAACTGTGGGATGTACGCAAGCACGAGCGGTGCCTGCAGCAGTTCACCGCTCACTCCGGACCTGTGTTCGCCTGCGACTGGCACCCGGAGATACCCTGGTTAGCCACCGCCTCCAGGGACAAGACTATTAAGGTATGGTTAAACTTGTATAATATTTATTAACTAGCTGTTCACGCGTGGAATTTAACTTTATTTTTCTAAAATAAAAGTTACTTAGGCTAAGTTACTCCTTATTATATCAGCTACCTGCCAGTAAAAGTCACGTCAAAATCGGTCCAGCCATTTCAGAGATTTGCCGGAACAAACAGACAGACAAAAATGGTAAAAAATGTTATTTTGGTGTATGTACCGTATTTATATATATATATGCATGTAGTAAAAAACGGTCATTTCAATATTACAAACAGACACTGCAATTTTATTTATATGTATAGATCAGTTTGATGGTGTAGTGGTTTGGTACTGCGCTTTATTTTCGATGCTTGCGGGTTCAAATCGTCGCATGGTGCAAATATTTCTATTCTTGAGCATCATACTGTTTGTATCAGTCTGAGTGTTTTGTATGTATATTATATATGTATTTACAAAGAAAAATTATTTATATCAGTTGTCTAGTATCCATAATTCAAACTCAGCTTAGCTTTGAATTAGATGTTGTTGAGTAAATCGTCATGGTATAAAATTAAGTAATTTTTACCGCCTCTTCGAATGCAGTGATTACTTGAATATCCGTAACGTTTGTATGTGGGTCAGCTGATAACACTGTCCGTCTGTCTAGACGTGCGTGCAGTCGTGTTTTCCTTATCACGACAATTAGATAAATATTAAATACCAGCTGACCAGCGATTGCTCCATATTTTCCCTGTTTTTCCAATATTTTTAACTTTATAGCTTCGCTCCTATTGGTCGTAGCGCAATGTTACAGCCTATAGTCTGTAAATTGGGTACCCAACACTAAATTACCACTTTATAATATTAGTATAGACTAGTTTCTCGCGAGTTCGTCTGTTTGTTTTGGGATGGAAGGTAGACCAGTATCTGTCCTGGTGATACGATATATCTTTAAATTTCATTATGATCCGTCGTTTAGTTAGTTAGGTTACAAACAGCTTTGACCTTTCTAATTTATAATATTAGTATAGGTAGATAGTATGATGCCTAAAGATGGGCTATCTCATACTCATAACAAAAGCAGTAAACCCTAAACCACTGTCAGAAAATGCAAGAATACAAAAGCTCTAATAATATTCAACTATCGCAATTCAACTATTCGATATCACATCAATCGCAAAAAGCAAGAGCTACAGCTAAAGTACAATAGTCTATATTGGATGCTAGGAAGGAACTCTAGACTGTCCATGGACAACAAACTCCTCATCTATAAAGTTATTTTGAAACCTGTTTGGACGTATGGTCTGCAACTATGGGGCAGCGCAAGTGATACCAACATAAATATTCTCCAGCGCCAATAAAACAAAATCTTAAGAACCATTGCACAAATACCATGGTACATAACCAACACTGAAGTCCATGATCACCTTCAAATAAGAACAGTGAAGGAGGAAATTCGGAATTTGGCAGCCAAATATAAAGAACGGTTGATTCATCACCCCAACAAACTTGCTCGACAACTCACCATAGAACAACATGTGAGACGACTAAAACGCTATCATATCCTGGAGCTAGAAGATCGGCAGTAGCTCTGGGATGCAGATGAGTAAGGTTTCCAATGGGAAGCCGCTCTACATGATAGCATCACAGAACATATTCGCTTATAGTCCTGGGACTGATCGCAAATGTACTCGGAGAAAAAAAAAAATTCAACTAGAATCAATACTACAATGGACTACATCAATTTTTCATCCCCCTATTTAGGGGGATGAAAAATAGATGTTGGCCGATTCTCAAACCTACTCAATACGCTCGCAAAATTTCATGAGAATCGGTCAAGCTGTTTCGGAGGAGTATGGGAACGAAAACTGTGACACGAGAATTTTATATATAAGATTTATCTATTTCTATGGCTTTAAATAAACAGTTCATCAATGCATTTGTTTGTTAGGTGTGGGACGTCCATGCAAAACCAAATCTGGAGCACACAATATACACCATAGCATCAGTGGGGCACGTGAAATGGAGACCGCAGAGGAAGTAAGTTCAGTTCTGTTCAAAAGTTATTTGATCGCATACTACAGTTTTATTTAAATTAACATCCAAGAGTTCATAATAGACCTAATTATCGATTTGTATCTTTAGTCGAATATCCGCCATTTTGCCTTGATAGTTATTGGAAAAAAACACATTCGATTTATGTACGCGAGAAGACAGCACACGTATCTTCTTCGTTCTCTTTGTGTACTCACTCTTTCCCGAATATTCCAATTGAATGATCAACGCCATTGCGTACGAATATATTCTTTTAATTCTAAATATTGTTTTACGGCTTCATGCAGCGATACATTCACTCACACGATTTATGTACGCTGGAGTGCGCGAGAAGACACAAAGAGAACGAGTAAGAAGACAAGCACGCGTGTCTTCTTACTCGTTCTCTTTGTGTACTCACTCTTTCCCGAATATTCCAATTGAATGATCAACGCCATTGCGTACGAATATATTCTTTTAATTCTAAATATTGTTTTACGGCTTCATGCAGCGATACATTCACTCACACGATTTATGTACGCTGGAGTGCGCGAGAAGACACAAAGAGAACGAGTAAGAAGACAAGCACGCGTGTCTTCTTACTCGTTCTCTTTGTGTACTCACTTTTTCTCGAATATTCCAATTGAATGATCAACGTCATTGCGTACGAATATATTCTTTTAATTCTAAATATTGTTTTACGGCTTCATGCAGCGATACATTCACTCACACGATTTATGTACGCTGGAGTGCGCGAGAAGACACAAAGAGAACGAGTAAGAAGACAAGCACGCGTGTCTTCTTACTCGTTCTCTTTGTGTACTCACTCTTTCCCGAATATTCCAATTGAATGATCAACGCCATTGCGTACGAATATATTCTTTTAATTCTAAATATTGTTTTACGGCTTCATGCAGCGATACATTCACTCACACGATTTATGTACGCTGGAGTGCCATGCAAACCAAAGAGAACGAGTAAGAAGACAAGCACGCGTGTCTTCTTACTCGTTCTCTTTTTGTACTCACTCTTTCCCGAATATTCCAATTGAATGATCAACGCCATTGCGTACGAATATATTCTTTTAATTCTAAATATTGTTTTACGGCTTCATGCAGCGATACATTCACTCACACGATTTATGTACGCTGGAGTGCGCGAGAAGACACAAAGAGAACGAGTAAGAAGACATGCGTGCTTGTCTTCTTACTCGTTCTCTTTGTGTACTCACTTTTTCTCGAATATTCCAATTGAATGATCAACGTCATTGCGTACGAATATATTCTTTCCATTCTAAATATTGTTTTACGGCTTCATGCAGCGATACATTCACTCACACGATTTATGTACGCTGGAGTGCGCGAGAAGACACAAAGAGAACGAGTAAGAAGACACGCGTGCTTGTCTTCTTACTCGTTCTCTTTGTGTACTCACTTTTTCTCGAATATTCCAATTGAATGATCAACGTCATTGCGTACGATTATATTCTTTTCATTTAAATATTGCTTTACGGGTTCATACAGCGACACATTCACGCAACAATCTTAATCACACCAAATAAAAAAATGTAAAGAATCGATAATGATAATAAAAAAAAATCTTATAATTATATTATATTGTAGCAGCGTACTTTCTATACGTGCCACCTTTAGCTCCTTAACCTGTATCATCACAAGCTCCCAAGTTCTTGACGAAGTAGCTCATAGACCTAAACCTTTAAAGGGACGTGTACACACTCCCGCTCTAAAATGTCATAGACACTTCATGTATATTGTACGTAAGTCCGTTTAGCTTGTTTGATGTTCTGATTTCTGTACGTGTGCGGGTGCTTGTGCAGGTACCAGGTGGCGTCGTGCGCGCTGGTGCTGGACTGCGCGGTGCACGTGTGGGACGTGCGCCGCCCGCACGTGCCGCTGGCCACCTTCGCAGAGCACCGGGACGTCACCACCGCCATCGCCTGGCTCGCCTCGCCGCACGCCTTCCTCTCCACCAGCAGGGTACTACACTCATGATGTATATAGTGATGGTTATGGTAGTGATGATGAGTTATTGTGACAGGACGTCAAAATTTATTTAATATTTAGTTTCTTCTTTTTATATTTGAGAAACAATTGATAGTAGCGTAAAAACGTGTCGTTAAAGGATTGCAGCCTGTACCGGCATCGGTTCACGGAGGCGGCGCATCCAGTGTTGTGGGCGAACCCGCAGGGCGTGTGTGTGTCGGCGCGGGGAGAAGTAGCGCATGCAGCGCCCGAAAGGCCATTGCCGCCGCCGCTACTGCATGCGCGCCCACCCGCGCCGCCCGGACTGGGGTGAGTGAGGGGGGAGAGGGGGGCTGATGGGGGAACATGGGGGCTTTTTTTATGGATGATAATGGAATGATGCTTCCGCCTACGCTAATGGTTTGCGCTGGCGGGGTACCAGTGGAGGATGATAAGATGAACATGAGGTCAGGTTAGTTAGCTCATCGTGACAAATTCACAAAGAATTTATTATGATGGTGGTTCTAGGGGGAACCGCGTGGAGGTCAAACTGACATGGTATATTGCTAGCAATGGAGTCAGGAGTTTACATTACTAACAATTCCTTTTCTCCCGGAACATGGGGGCTAGGTGGTGCCCGAGCGGTATTTGTCGCCGTTCGGTTTGGGATGAGCGGTGAGGGGGTGTGGGGGGGTGTAGGTGGGTGTAGGTGGTTGGGGACGGGGGCGGATACACGCGGGGCGAGATGGTGTACGCTGCGCCCGAGCGGTTTTTGCCGCCGCCGCTGTAGCACGCGCGAGGCCTGGGCTGAGCGGTGGGGGGATGAAGCGAGTAAACGCAGAACGACGTGGCCGTACGCGGCGCTCGCCGCTACCCGCGTCGAGAGTGGCGGTGTGGGGGAGTAGTAGAAGAGTGAGCTGAGGGGTGAGGGAAGGGGGCGAGTACACGCGGGACGACATGGTCGTACGCGGCGCCCGCCGCTACCCGCGTCGAGGGTGGCGGTGTGAGGGGGGTACCGTAGCGGAGGCGGGGCGGTGACGCGCGGCGCGTTGCAGGCGCAAGCAGCCGACGGCGGGCGCGCTGGGCGGCGCGGCGCAGGCGGAGCTGGAGGCGGCGTTCCCGGGCGGCGCGGCGTCGGGCGTGGCGCGGCACGCGGCGGCGCGCGCGCACGGCCCGCTGGTGGGCTGCGCGCGCGGCTACCGGCTGCGGGGCCGCGCGCCGCACGCGCTCGCCGCGCACAACGCGCTCGTCGCGCGCGCGCACCGCCGCCCGCTGGCCGCGCTCGTGTGGGACGTGGCGCGCGCCGCCTGCAGGCCGGCGCCGCACGTGCCCGCACGACGGTACGTACCACCCACCGCGCGCCGCACGCGCTCGCCGCGCACAACGCGCTCGTCGCGCGCGCGCACCGCCGCCCGCTGGCCGCGCTCGTGTGGGACGTGGCGCGCGCCGCCTGCAGGCCGGCGCCGCACGTGCCCGCACGACGGTACGTACCACCCACCGCGCGCCGCACGCGCTCGCCGCGCACAACGCGCTCGTCGCGCGCGCGCACCGCCGCCCGCTGGCCGCGCTCGTGTGGGACGTGGCGCGCGCCGCCTGCAGGCCGGCGCCGCACGTGCCCGCACGACGGTACGTACCACCCACCGCGCGCCGCACGTGCCCGCACGACGGTACGTACCACCCACCGCGCGCCGCACGTGCCCGCACGACGGTACGTACCACCCACCGCGCGCCGCACGTGCCCGCACGACGGTACGTACCACCCACCGCGCGCCGCACGCGCCCGCACGACGGTACGTACCACCCACCGCGCGCCGCACGCGCCCGCACGACGGTACGTACACACCGACTCGCATCTCACATAAACTAACCCACCGAACCGCCTGGAGGACTGGACGAACCGCTGGGCCTTTTGGAGGTGCGGGAGTTCGCGCATCGGTAGCACCGGAGGCGGAGCGAGTACGAGAAGACGGAGTACTACCCGGCACCGAAACTGTCAATGTTTCGTCCGCTACCCTAGAAGGGAGAGAGACGAGGGACAGGAGTGGAAATTATTTGTAGAGGTCAAGAGAATACATGCTTTTCAGCGCACATTCCCTTAAGATTCGGCCAGTATAACCGAGAAGTTGAAATGGTCATAGGTCATCACCATCATGATAATCATCGTCGTCATCATCGTAATCATTAGCATAATCATTATCCCCATCCACATCCACAAAAGTTACTTTCAATTAAATGATACTGATTACTGATTAAGATTTCCAATTAAAATAATTTCAACTTTTAATTATCTGATAAAAGCTAATTGGCTGATTGCAGATAGATATGAAAAAAAGAAAAAACCTTTCAATATGATTAATTGTTAAACAAACTTGATAATGATTTAGAATCATTAATGTTTCAATCGTGAATGTAACTAAGTTTCGGCCGCTTACTAAGAGTGTCGTGTGGGTGTATGTGGGCAGTGCGGCGGCGGCGGAGCCTGCGCCCGTGGTGGAGGAGGCGGGCGCGGAGGAGGCGGAGGAGGAGGCGGAGGCGGAGGAGTGGGCGGGCGCGCAGTTCCACAACTCGGGCGTGCTGGGCGTGCCCACGCTCACCGTCTACATCCCGCCCGCGCGCCGCCTCCGTGCTGCTGACGGTCTCTATACGTTCTCTTTGATTCTTAATTATCTTTTTATAACTTAGGTAATAAATGAGTTTAAAACTCACACCGCCACCCATGAGCAGAAGAACACCAGAAGATTTGCAAGTGCGTTGCCGGCCTTTTAAAGAAGGAATTAGCATTTTTTTTAATGAATTCATCTATGACAGAGATTCCCAAACTTCATTCGTCGTTAAACTCCTTGTCATATTTTGCCCCATTCTTACCTGGTATTGATTTTTTGTAAATTTATAACTGTAAAGTTTAGTGTTAAAAACATGAAGTAAAAACAACAAGACGACCGCTGTCGTTTATCATAAACCCCTAGAAGTCGATAGACCACTTTAGGAATTACTGATCTAGGATGTATTAATCACTATGGCAAATAAAAATGACATCCGTATATCCATATAGTGGCAATTAAATTAGGATGGATTCAGCCAAGTAAGCACAATTGAGTGGCAATTAAATTGGGATGGATACATCCATGTAAGCACAATAGAGTGGTTATTAAATTGGGATCCGTACAGCCATTTCATTGCAATTGAGTAATAATTAAATTGAGACACTTGATCGAAATCCCCTGTGTGTTCACGTGCGCAGAGAGCGCGGGCTGGGTGTCGGCCGCGTCCGCGCACTACGTGGACGTGGAGGCGGCCGACTGGACGCTGCCCGAGGAGGCGTTCCCGCTGCGCGCCGCGCATCCGCAACATCCGCCGCATCCGCAGCATCCGCAACATCCGCACCATCCGCACCACCCCCCGCCGCCGCCCGCCCGCGCCCCGCACCTCCCGCGCGACGACCGCGACCTGTGTGACGGTGAGTGTGTCTGATATCTTGTATTCATAGCAATCTACTTATGATGGAAACCTTAAATTTCTTTAATTTTATTAGAGTTGTTAGTACTCATAAATATAGATTTCCATGTATATATGAGGCGATGTTAGCATGTTTAATAGTTAGTGAGGTAGCTGTATGTGCAGGGTGGAGCGCGGGCACTATTTGCGAGCCCGGCTGCGGGCCGGGCTGCGGGCCGGGCTGCGGGCCGGGTTGCGGGCCGAGCTGCGGGCCGGGCTGCGGGCCGAGCTGCGGGCCCGGCTACGGACCAAGCTCGCCTGTCGCGGGCTCGTCCCCGGGCTCGTCGTCGCCGGGCAGCGAACCCGCACCGCCGCCCGCCCACCACTCATCCCTCAACATGGCAAGTTTATACCACACATATATTTTGTCGTTCATAAGCGGCTGAAATGTTCTACATGAATAAATTATTTTTTAATTTGAATTTGTACCGTGTATTAATTTAAACATACAGACCTATCTTTACCAATTGAATCGTTACGTAGAGAACTTGCAAATATGTACGCGTACTCAAAATTAAATAATATGAATACGTACATAAATTTTACTTGTCGTTTCTCAGGGATCGATGTTAGGTCCCGTTCTCGTAACTCTTATGGATACAGATGGAGGAGTCGTCGGAGGGCTCGTCGTCGGCGGCGGAGGCGGGGGTGGGTGCGGCGGGTGGTGCGGGTGGTGCGGGTGGTGCGGGGGGTGCGGGCGGTGCGGGGGGCGCGGGGCGCGTGCCGCTGGACGTGGCGCCGCTGCTGGCGGCGGCGCTGCGCCACCACGCCGACCTGGGGGACGTGCAGACCGCCGCCGCCGTCATGATCGTGCTGCAGGAGTACAGGTCCTGTCACACCTCCACTTAATACTACTTTACAGCAGACATTCATTACTAAATCATTTCCAGATGAGATATTTTGTAGAAATGTAAATGTTAGTGGAAGGTAAAGAAAAGGCGTGTATGAGACAGAAACATGGCAGTGCCGAAATATTGGATTTGAAATCGAAAGTATATTTGAATTGCAGAAGTGACTTGTTCCCGTACATCGACGAGAGTCTTCAGGAACAGTGGCTATTAGGATACATAGAGCTGTTACAACGGCATAAGCTGTGGAATGTCGCTACAGAGGTTAGTGATCATCAAATACTGTATGTCGTATTCGCTTTAAAGTTATGGAGAACACGATTTTAGTCTAATGTGAGCAAATGCTGCAACCAACAGACAGTTTCTCATGACAGTATTTTGATTTCTGTGACAGATACTTACTTTGGACATTTTCATTACCTCTTCTATCTCTGTCACTTTAACTCGGCGGTCGTCTAACATTATTTGGTGAACTTTGGCAATGTTATCGATGAACTTTCGGGAAGTCCAAAAACTGCAGATAGTATAGTTAATAACTATCAGTAGGTACAGTTTTTGGATGTCCCGAACGGTAATCGTCTCCTAAGCTATTACGGCCACGTTTAAATTCCGCTGCCCAAGATTTTACTGTAAATGATGGTGCAGAGTCTCCATAGAGAGAGTCCAAGTTATCTTTGATTTAAGGAGGCGTATAGCCTTTCAAAAACATAAATTTAATATAGTCGTTACTCAATTTTTCCAATTTTACAAAAACACATCGTCTCGTTCAAACGACTGTCAACTAAAAACTGCGCGTACAAAATAGCCGAAACTTTGGTTAGTAATAAAACTCTTTAGGTTGAAGTTTGAATTTTTAGATTATTCAAGTCTATGCTGAATTTTCTGGGTCTCGCCATCATTTCCCATCAGATAAGGTAAGACCAGGAGCAAACCCGTTAATAATACTAAAAAAGACCACCCAGGTATAAGGATTCTCATTTTTGTCGTTGGGAGGCAGGTGTGGGTCACCATGAATCGCAGTTGGGGGTTCATAATCCTCATATATGGCACCCGTAGATTACACATGTGTCTGTTTGCAGGTGATCCGGTGCGCGTGGCTGAGCAGCGTGTGGTCGATGTCGCAGCAGTCCACCAGCGTGGCCACGTGCTGCGGGGGCTGCGGACGACGCACGCGCCCCCGCCAGCCCTGCGACCGGTGCGCCCCCGGCGCCTCCCCCGACCTGTGCGCCGTCTGCCGCCAGGTACCGCCCCCCGCCCCCCGCCAGCCCTGCGACCGGTGCGCCCCCCGCGCCTCCCCCGACCTGTGCGCCGTCTGCCGCCAGGTTCCGCCCCCGCCCCCCGCCAGCCCTGCGACCGGTGCGCCCCCCGCGCCTCCCCCGACCTGTGCGCCGTCTGCCGCCAGGTACCGCCCCCCGCCCCCCGCCAGCCCTGCGACCGGTGCGCCCCCCGCGCCTCCCCCGACCTGTGCGCCGTCTGCCGCCAGGTACCGCCCCCCGCCCCCCGCCAGCCCTGCGACCGGTGCGCCCCCCGCGCCTCCCCCGACCTGTGCGCCGTCTGCCGCCAGGTACCGCCCCCCGCCCCCCGCCAGCCCTGCGACCGGTGCGCCCCCCGCGCCTCCCCCGACCTGTGCGCCGTCTGCCGCCAGGTACCGCCCCCCGACTTGGGCCCTGCGACCGGTGCGCCCCCCGCGCCTGCGTCGTCGTGGTCGGGTTCTGCGTCGTGGTATCGACCGCCGCCCCCCGCCAGCCCTGCGACCGGTGCGCCCCCCGCGCCTCCCCCGACCTGTGCGCCGTCTGCCGCCAGGTACCGCCCCTGGAGGTCAGCCCTGCGACCGGTGCGCCCCCCGCGCCTCCCCCGACCTGTGCGCCGTCTGCCGCCAGGTACCGCCCCCCGCCCCCCGCCAGCCCTGCGACCGGTGCGCCCCCCGCGCCTCCCCCGACCTGTGCGCCGTCTGCCGCCAGGTACCGCCCCCCGCCCCCCGCCAGCCCTGCGACCGGTGCGCCCCCCGCGCCTCCCCCGACCTGTGCGCCGTCTGCCGCCCGCCAAACAAGTCGCGACTTGTTTACACAAACGAGACGTCACAGCATGGAGCGAGGCAGGTAGTAGTCTGACTTCCAGACCAGGCACCGTACGCACGTCCGGACACCACCGCGACTCGGACGCGTCTCCACCACGACCATTACCTGCCATCACACCAAGCACGACGTTCTTTCACCATCATCTGTTGACAGGTGGTCCGCGGTCTGTACGCGTGGTGCCAGGGCTGCTCCCACGGCGGTCACCTGCAGCACATGAAGACCTGGCTCGAGCAGCACCAGCTCTGTCCAGCCGGCTGCGGCCACCAGTGCCAACTCGGCTGATTCCAAGACACGCTCCCACAAATATATGTGTAAGTACCAAGCGGGACCTTCGCTGCTCCATCATAAGAAGTACTGTTTATAAGACCTACCTGGAACAGCACCAGCTGAGTCCAGCTGTCTACGGCCACTAGTGTCAACTTGGCCGATTCCAAGACTCGCTTCTAGTACTACATGTGTAAATACCAGGACCTTCGCTGCTCCATCAAGAGATATTGTACTCTTTGAGTACTCGAGAGTGTCAAGAATTTTGTTAAAGTAATATATTCGTATTTTTAAAGGACAATTTTTACCACGTACGTACGATTTTTTTTGACACTGTACCGTCCGAGTTATGACATTGAAAGAAACAAAAATCTAAATATATTAAACTCAAAAGTGACTGACATAGTGATCTATCAACGCACAGCCCAAACCACTGGACGGATCGGGCTGAAATTTGGCATGCAGGTAGATGTTATGACGTAGGCATCCGCTAAGAAAGGATTTTGATTAATTCTACCCCCAAAGGGATAAAATAGGGGATGAAAGTTTATATGAAACTTTATCAATTTTAAACCGATCGGACTGACACTTTGCATGCATAAAGCTACTATGACGTAGACATCCCCTAAGAAAGGATTTTGCTAAATTCCACCCCTAAGGGGATAAATTAACGCGAGCGAAGCCGCGGGTAAAAGCTAGTAAAGGTATATATGTCTACACCGATTTGTACAAAAAAGCTATTTTGTATTGTAAATTTGTAATACAAATTATTTCTTATATGACCAATAGTGGATAACTGTTCTAGCGCCATATAGTTTTAATTTAAAAACTCGTATTTGGGTTCAATTGATGGATATACTTTTTTTATATAAATATACGCAGTCATGAATAAATAAATAATCAGGGATGTTATGGATATGAAATTACGGATACAGATAGGTTTCGGATATAGGAATGATTATTATACCGGATACGGATACGGATGCGGATATGAAATTATTTCGGATCATCCATTAGTTTCAGATAATTTCGGTTACTGATATTTGCCTTTTAAGGAATTTCAAAAGTAAAATAGAATGGTTTTATTTATATGTCATCATTTATTAGGAACTAGCTGTGACCCGGGACTGCGTCCGCGTGGAATTTAATTTTATTTGTCTGTCTGTCTGAAACAAGATTTTTTCTAAAATAAAAGTATAAGCCTAAGTTACTCCTTATTATATCAGCTACCTGCGAAAAATAGTCCCGTCAAAATCGGTCCAAACAGACAGACAGACAAAAACTGTTTTGTAAAAATGTGACTGGACTGTAAAATTATAGGATGTTTTTTATCTTGTGAAAAATTTGAATTATCAATACGACCTCCGACGCGCATTAATTTATTTTCGTCCATAAAGACGTTCAGTTTTAATAGTTGACTGTTTTTTGGCAAATTATCATTATTTAACAGTAACTTGTACTCGGGAAAGGATTCATATTGACTATTTGAAATAATTAAAACTAAGGCGTCGCGTAAGTCTACCTCTTCTAAAAAATTTGATACTACAAGTACCTTTTTACAATATTTGATAAATTTTAAAACATAGGCAACTGATCGCAATAGTCTTAAATAATTAGAAAAGCGACTAAATTCAATGAGCCCACAGGAATTGTTATTGTTAATAACAATAGCATTTAGAGATATGTCTGGTTTAATTTCTGGGAGAACTTCAACACACTTCAGTTGCGTAGGCCACTTCGACAAGTCATTCATGAGAAATTGCGGACCAGACCACCATAAGTTTAAACCTTGCAGATTACTAATATCCACACCACGAGATATTAGATCTGCTGAGTTTTCATCAGTTGGTACGTGTCGCCATGTACAATTTTCTGTCCTTTCTAAGACTTCAGCAACACGATTACGTACAAAAGGCTGAAGTCTAGAAGGCAGCATACGTAACCAACCTAAAACTATGGTGGAATCTGTCCAGCAGTAAGCTTGATCTATTCCCGATCTAAGCGACGTGATGACCTTATCATATAGCCGCGCTCCCATCAACGCACCGCACAGTTCCAACCTAGGTATTGTGGTAGGCTTAATAGGAGCTACTCGGCTCTTAGCCGTTAACAATCGAACCATAACTTCACCAGAAGTACTGACGCTACGCAAATAAATGCAAGCTCCATATGCACGCTCTGAAGCGTCCGAAAAAACATGCAACTCTAACGACTTACAGGAGTCGCAAATAACAATCCTCGGTACACGAAGATCGTTCAAAAGAGGCAAAGTTTTACGAATGTAATTCCAATGACGATTAATATCATCAGTTAATGGTTCGTCCCAAGCTAATTTTTAATCCAAAGCTGCTGTAACAATATTTTCATATTAATTATGCATGGAGCCAAAAGTCCCAATGGGTCAAAAATTCGAGCAATCATCGAAAGAATATCACGTTTTGTATTACCATTAGGAACTAGAGAACTTATTGGGAAACAGAGTTCATCAGAATCTGTGTGCCAACTAAGACCTAATAACTTATTTGGCTCATCACTCCCAATATTCAAATCGAATGATGATGCTTGAACGTCCTGAGGATCAATCATCAAAAGAGGATTATTCGATTTCCATTTTCTTAATGGCATACATGCAGAAGCAAGTACATTAGTAACTTGCTTACGTATAGCTTGAACTTCAGCCAAATCGTTACCGCCGTTAATAGATCATCAACGTAAAAATCATGTTGAATGATCTCGGAAATTTTATCATCCTTGCAGTCGATTCCTAACTGCTTTAGACAGCGTGTAGCCAGAAATGGAGCACTGGATGTTCCATATGTGACCGTGTTCAATATGAATTTTGTAATTGGCTCAGCTACATTACTACGCCACAGTATTTGCTGCAGATGTCTATCAGACGGGTGGACAATTATTTGTCTGTACATTTTTTCAACATCTGCAGACAAAACATATTTATGCTGCCTAAATCGAAGCAATATGGATATCAAATCATCTTGGACGGTGGGACCAATCATTTGAATGTCATTGTAAGAAACACCTGAGGTCGTAGGAGAACTGGCATTAAATACAACACGGAGTTTGGTGCTCGTGCTACTATCTCGCATAACACCGTGATGAGGAATGAAATATTCCTTTTCATCTACCTCAGGCTGTTTATATTCTGACATATGGCCAAGCGATTTATACTCTGTCATGAAGTTGCTATACATATCTCTCAATTCAAGATTGCTCGTCAACCTACGCTCTAAAGAAAATAAACAGTGTTCCGCTCGATGAAACGAATTACCTAAAACAGAAGAATCATGTTTAAGCGGTATACGGACGCAGAAACGACCGTCATCGAGGCGCGTTGTGTTCGCAACAAAATGTTCCTCACACATTCTTTCTTCCGGAAAATAATTTGATTTGGAGCATATCTCTTCCAGCTGCCAGAATCGTGTCAAGTCAGCTCGAATGTCGTCCAAATCATGACTTGCACTAGAATCAATTTTATTAAAATTACATTTTATATCATTTAAATGCATAATTGTGTCATGATGACTAAAGATAGGACCTGAAATTATCCACCCTAATCTGGTTTCGCACAATACAGGCTTTTTCTTACCTAATATTATTCTCCGCGTCCCTACCAAATCCCAAAAGAGATCGGCACCAATCAAGATATCAACATCTGCTGGTACAAAGAACGTAGGATCCGCCAAACTAATGTCAGTAGGGATGTCAATATTAGAAATATTAATTTCGTGACCGGGTACATTACTTGTGATTGATGGCAAAACATAACATTGAAGCTCAGAAGAGAAACTGTTATTCAACGACGTCATGTGCACATGACAAGTTTTGCCTACGCGTAAAGTTGCGTTATTTACACCCATGATTGACTTATCTACCTGACAGGTTTCCAAATTTAATTGTCGACACAATCTCTCAGTCATTAGACTTGATGTACTACCACTGTCTAATATTGCACGTACTATATGTTCGTGATTATTCTTGTCATATAATTTTACCAACGCAGTAGATAATAATACATCACATTGAATTTTATTATAACTAGACATATTTGCTGCTAAAGTTACATTGTCAGAAGCAGCAGTCGTTGAAGACGACGCTAAAGGTGTAGTTTCAGATACGACTCTATTTTCATTACGAATATGATGATCATTGGCTGCATGAATCAGAGTGTTGTGTCGACGCTTGCATATTTTGCAACCTGGCCTTTTGCATAGATTAGCAAAATGACCTACACGAAAGCAATTGAAACATACCTTAAAACTGGCTAGTACCTTTAGGCGCGCTTCAACGCTCAACGCAAGAAACTGGGGGCAACCGGTTAGACTATGGTCACCCTTACACTTAGGGCAGATTCGATTATGTGATTCTGCTGTATTGGAATTCTGATGTGGATGACTGCCATGAACTGAAACCATAGATTTTAATTTCATAGTCGATTTATGATTTAAATTGCCCTGATTGACACGTGAAAGCTCTAATGTTTCAATCAAATCTGCACGATTTCGGATAAATTCTAGAAAGGTGTCAAAGGTAATTGAAGTATCTTTATGTGAATGCCCCTTAAATTCCTCCCACTCTCTATAAGTTTTACTATCTAATTTATGGGTAATAATATGGATTAAAAGGGTATCCCAATGTTTGACAGGTTCACCTAATGATTCAAGTGCCCGCAAGTTTTTATTTACCTGATCAATTAACCGCTTTAAATTTGCTGATGACTCCCTTGTTATTGCTTCCACATTGAACAAGGAAGACACATGATTTTGTATCAACAGACGTTTGTTGTCAAATCTATCGCACAAAAGTTTCCACGCAACAGCATAATTACTAGATGAAAACTCAACTGATTGAATTACCACGGCAGCAGAACCCTCTAACGATGCACGCAAATAGTGAAATTTATTCACTTCGTCTATTTCATCATTGTTGTGTATAAGGCTAGTAAAGGTATCTCTAAATTCCAAATAATCATCGTATGAACCACTGAATCGCGGTAGCTGGATGGTCGGAAGACGCACCAGCTTATGATTATTGCTCGCTCGAGTACCTCCATCACTACCCATATTGCTCATAGTCTCAACATTAACATTTTGTAAACCTTGGGCTTTCGCGATTGCCTTGAAATATTGTGATTCAAAGTCGGAGCGCTCTTTAAATTGCTCTTCACTATTATCAACTATACATTCAAGGCGCAACTGTACCTGATCATACTGTTCATACAACGACTCAATTTTACCCATACGTAATTGTAATTCTCTGGCATCCGAGAGACTTAACGGTTCATCAGTTAGTGTATGCAAATAATTAATAAATGCAGTTAAACGGCCTTTAAAACTGCCTCGCTTTTTTATTAACTCCTTTTCTTCGGTCATTATGGGATTCGAGTGTTGTCGACCTGGAATTTATACAATTAAAAAATTAATTCTAATTAATGAAATAAAGATCTACGATCAATAGGTATGAATACAAAATATTAAGCTAACAATATGTTAATTCGATAAAGAAATATATTTATATGTATATTATATAAATCTAGTAAATGTACTGTAAATGTTGTGACATTACATATATTACATATGCACAAGCATAAGTACCGATTCAAATTGACATTAATAGAGAAAATACTAGATTGTTTCTTAACTTGCTGTCGTACATACGGCAAATTATTTGTTTAACATAAATGTACAGATTCCTTAAGTACCTAAATTTATAATATAATATAGAACCTGACAATAAAATTAAACACCAAACACCAAAGTAACATTTAACACAAAAGAATTAGTTATACCTACTTTACTTACATACAACTGACGTGAATAACTATTGAAATTTGCAATTATAAGGCATATATTTTGATAATTAACTCAAACAATGTAGCATTAGTGCTTACTATACTTAATTAAGTAGATTTGTAGTTAATTTTAGCAAATTATGAAAAAGTACTAATATTATTCACAATGCAGTAGGTAGGAAACCAATGAAGTTAAAATAATGTGATACAGATAAATAACGTAATTATCGTTTACTAACCTTAATAAAGTTTTTGATTTACTTATAACATTACCTGTAGAGTGTTGGGATAAATTTATTATATAGTAATTTATACTTAACACCACTATAAATTACACTCGATTCACATCCAATGGTAGGTAGTTCTGCCGGTCAACTTGCATCCAATTAATTTCTCTTTTATTTCTTGTATTTCTATTTAATTCCACAAAATAATAACTGATCCGCATTTAATTCACATCCGGCTTCGATATAGGACCATGTTCTGGAGTAATCACAGCGGATTTTCGGGAATAATGAAATTAAAGACGCAGAGTAACTTGTACGACTTCTATATTTTTAACTTAATAAAAACTACAAAATTGTATGAGCACAAATCGCAAAAGTGTAGTATTTGCGTAAATAAAATAAGTAAGCGCTTTGACTTCACAACAATAGGTACACTACCAACTAGGGCCATTCTACTTTTGTTCATTCTCGTGAAAAAACTAGTATACATATAAGTTACACGTACAATTTCAAAGGCTTATTTCTTCAAAACTACTGGCCATTCTGAAATAAAACTTTAGGGTTTGTATATGTAATGTTTGCATATAAAATATGATTAAAGGTTACCAGTGTATTTACACTTTTACTGAACAAACAGAGTTGTTTAGTACTGAAAATATTGTGTGGATATCAATCAATCAATCCATCCATCAATTACTTTCAGTGCACTTATAGCTTTGATCTTTTCCTAATTATTATTATTAAGTTTTAAAGTGGTTGAATTTTGTGTAGAGTGTTTTTATACGTTATTTCTAATTTACCATTTATTTTAAGTTTTTTAAACTCTATTCATCGAGACCAATCTAATGAGTCCAAACACGATATTTCTGCTGTAAGTTTTCGAAGAGTATGTTCATCATCTGATAATACTGGTGCCAGCATGAAGTCAATGTTAACAGATAACTAATTACTTTTATTTCGTCAAAATCTTTAGATTACGTATAATAAATTCATAATATCGCTACCTATTCGAATCAAAACAAGTATTTTAGGTACTTCATGTACTAGTATATAAATTCATCAACACACAAGTAAATAATTTTCTAAATATATTCAGAGCCAAAAAGTTCTTGCATTTAAAAAATTTTGCTGATACGGAGTCACTATTGCAGGAAATTGTTGAAAAAATATATATCGAGTACAGGTACTATCGACGAATACTTTATCTAGGGAACACGCGGGAACGCGGAACGGCAACAAGTTGCCGTTCCGCCACGATACCGTTATAGTGGTAGAAAGAGAGAGACAGTGGAGTCAGCAAATGTATCTACGGGTCGTGGCTGGATCAACATAAGTGTGCAACTATGTGCGCGTATATATATATATATATATATATATACACACTTGTCTTTAATTCAAAGGAAATTTAAATAATGAACGCATCACATTTAAAACAGTAATAAGTACGTAATATTATCACATTATCAAACAGTAAGTACGTAATATTATTACATGGTAACAGCACGTATTATGGCAAAAATAAACATCGGCTGATTTGAAAAGATTTATTATAGTAATAATAGTAATCTCAGGACAATTCACACAACTTCATCTAAACCCAAGTTAAGCTAGCTAAAGCTTGTGTTATGGGTACCAGACAACTGATACAAATACAAAGATTTTTTTCGTAAATTAATATATATTATCTATACATAGAAAACACCCAGACCGTTACAAACAATCATACTCATGAATACAAATGTTTGCAGCGTGCGAGGAATCGAACCCTCGACCATCAAGCTGGAATCAAAGCGGTAGGTGTCTCTAATATATTATGCACTAGCTATTCCGGCGACTTCGTCCACGTGGTTTTTAACTTTATTTTTTCTAAAATAAAAGTAGCCTAAGTTACTCCTTATTACATCAGCTATTTGTCAAAAAAGGTCCCATCAAAATCGGTCCAGCCATTTCAGAGATTAGCCGGAACAAACAGACAGACAGACAGACAAAAATTGTATAAAAATAAATTTTAGTATATGTACCGTATTTATATTCATATGCTCGTAGTCAAAAACTATTATTGCAATATTATAAACAACAGGCTTCAACATCCTCAAGTACCACAAAAAAGATGTTTTTTCTATCGAATAAACCGTTTTTATTAAAAACAAGCTGTTCCCGCGATTTCGTCCGCGTGGAATTTAACTTTCTTTTTCTAAAATAAAAGTAGCCTAAGTTACTCCTTATAAATCAGCTACCTGCCAAAAAAAGTACCGTCAAAATCGGTCCAGCCATTTCAGAGATTAGCCGGAACAAACAGACAGACAGACAGACAGACAAAAATTATAAAAATAGTTATTTTGGTATATGTACCTTATATATATTCATATGCATGTAGTAAAAAACGGTTATTTCAATATTACAAACAGACACTCCAATTTTATTTATATGTATAGATTATTATTTATTTATTTATTTATTCATCCAAAATAATACAAATTGTGTAGGATAGCGTAATAGTAACATTACAGTAAAATTTACATAATGGTAACTTAAACATTAAATCTCGGTATATCTATAGACTAGCTGGCCCCAGCGACTTCGTCCGCGTGAAATTTTATTTTATTTTTCTAAAATAACAGTAGCGTAAGTTACTCCTTATTACATCAGCTACTTGCCAAAAAAAGTCCCGTCAAAATCGGTCCAGCTATTTCAGAGATTAGCCGGAACAAACAGACAGACAGACAGACAAAACTTGTAAAATATGTTATTTTGGTGTATGTACCGTATTTATATTTATATGCAAGTAGTAAAAAACGGTTATTTCAATATTACAAACAGACACTCCAATTTTATTTACATGTATAGATGTACAGATTTAAAAAAGTAACAGTCATAAGGCTAGTCGTATGCCTAATATATATAATAATGTAATAAATTCATTTAAACAGAAATTGCGGCAACATTATTTAAATTTGTAACTTTTTTACTGTTCTTCTCCTTTTTCACATCTTTCTGTTATATCCCTATAGTTCTCTCTATATTTTCTGTTTTTCTTACTGTCAATTTGAGACTGTACTTATAATTTGATTATCGGATCATTATGTATTTACTTATATATAATATTTATACATTTATGGGTTATATTTACATATATATTTATGTATGTATATTGTTATTTTTTTATAGAAATGTATATTTTGCTTATCTTTATAAATCTTTTTTGACATTTCTTATTTATATTAGTGCACCGCCAATAATCTTTCTCTGCACCACTCATAGTTGCCTGGTAATTAACGCGGCAAGATATTAAGTCCGCCACATGTACAATTTTTTTTGTGCATTAAAGTTAAATAAATAAATAAAAATACACTACTGTTTAATGAAAATGCGTATTGTCTAGTGCTTTGAGATGTATCAATATAAGGTCAACAAAAAAGTCCGTGATGATATATGTCTATCTCTTAAGGATAACCAACAATAACCATTTTTTATCTTTTACATTTTACGGGAATTTTTTTTATCGTATGTTACCTTAACATCATGTAAACTATGTTATTACGTCATAATCTAAAGAAATAATAATATTTTATAGTGAAATATCCACTATAAAATACCAAAAAGTAGCAATGTAATTCGTTACGCGCGAATCAGCTATTATAAGGTCAAAGGTCGGTGCACCCCGCGTATTTAATAAATAGTGCTTCTCAGGATGTCTTTAAGAGAAAATAGCAGTATGTACGTGTATATGTACAAGTCCTTAAGTGTTAAGTTTTTCAAATGTACAATAAAGAATAAATATTTTTAAGTACAGTACTTACGTACATTAATATAATACCTACTTTTTACTTGTATCTATTGTTATCAAAATTAAATTATAAGTTCTTAACTTGACCACGACTATGTGACCCTCTCTTGGCGCCAAAACGAGTGAAAAAATGAACAGCATACGACGACGACGCAGTACCTATAGAGTGGAGCAACTGCTTATTCAGTTTTATTCAACTATTTAGTCCCTCCACCGTTACAATGAATGGAGGCGGATATTACAATGTATGTAGCATTGCGAATATAAAATATCTAGATTAGGTATAATAAATTCATAATTGATAGGCCGTTACGGTATCAGAGCCAAAAAGTCTTCTTTCTTTGTTTATGTACTGTTAGATGCGACAGCGACTTTGTTTTATACTACACTATGTAATGATTGATATACCTAAAATAAATAAAATATCTGAGGTTTGGACAAAAATTCAAAAGGTACTTTATTTTGAAAAAGTATTTTGAAAATACCTATTTTGCATTTAGTATTTGAAATACAAAACACAAAACTATTTTTGTTATTAGAGTGACATTTCTATGAATTCACTGTCGATAGCGAGCGGTGCGATGGAAAAAGATAACCGTTTATAAAAATATAATAAATAGCCCTGGACAATTAACACAGACTGATACTAAACTGATATAAATAGATATTTTTATTTTGTAAATACATATAAAACACCCAGACCGATGAAAACAATCGATGACCGATGAGTACAAATGTTTGCACCGTGCGAGAAATCGAACCCGCGACCATCGGATGTAAAGCGGTGTGACCACCGAGGCAGTCGAAATATATGAATAATCTTATGAATTTAATTTATTCTAATTTGTTTGTGTGCGCGGGGTGCGGTGTACGGTGCTCCCCCCTGCCTCCACCGTTGCTGGAGCTTGCATGTATGGAGCATTGCGAATATAAAATATCTAGATTAGTAAATTCATAATTGATAGACCGTTACGGTATCTATATATATTCGGATTAAAATAAGTATCGCAGTAAGGACCAGTATATAAAGTGATCAACACAATTAATTGATTTTGAAATATATACAGAGCCAAAAAGTCTTTGTGTATTCAAAAAATATCTAATTTGTTTGTGTGCGCGGGTGCGGTGTACGGTGCTCCCCCTGCTACGGTGGAGTTACTATGTATGGAGCATTGCGAATATAAAATATCTAGATTAGTAAATTAATAAATTCATAATTGATAGACCGTTACGGTATCTATATATATTCGGATGAAAATAAGTATCGCAGTAAGGACGAGTATATAAAGTGATCAACATAATTAATTGATTTTTGAAATATATTCAGAGCCAAAAAGTCTTTGTGTATACCAAAAATTTAGCCGTTCGGAGCCAGTCATGCACGAATTATTAGTAAAAAATGTGTCGAGTATATCGTACTATCGACGAATATATATGGCCACATCGCAAAATAGAATGCGACGTTGCCATACCGCCTGAGATATACGCGATAGGAGTCAAGTTATAGTAGTTTATATATATATATATATATATATATATATGTATATATATATATATATAAACACCTCTTTGGGCACTTTACATCCGATGGTCGCGGTGCAAACATTTGTACTCATCGGTCATCGATTGTTTTCATCGGTCTGGGTGTTTTATATGTATTTACAAAATAAAAATATCTATTTATATCAGTTCAGTATCAATCTGTGTTAATTGTCCAGGGCTATTTATTATATTTTTATAAACGGTTATCTTTTTCCATCGCACCGCTCGCTATCGACAGTGAATTCATAGAAATGTCACTCTAAAAACAAAAATAGTTTTGTGTTTTGTATTTCAAATACTAAATGCAAAATAGGTATTTTCAAAATACTTTTTCAAAATAAAGTACCTTTTGAATTTTTGTCCAAACCACAGATATTTTAGGTATATCAATCATTACATTTTTTTTTTTTTTTTTTTATTGGGTTGTTTGGGCTATTGTCAGATGTGTAGCACCTGTAGCACTGCGACCTACAAAGATCTATTGTGCTCGCCCTTTTCAGAGTTCGCTACCTAGACCCGTCAGGGACAAGAATTGAAGGATATTCTTAGGAGCGATCGTTTTTATCTCCTCGGGAAAGAGTGTAAACTTTCCAAAGGAGATATTTCGTTTATGCATGAGTGGGCTACAACCACATAGGATGTGAAGCGGCGTTTCCTCTTCAGTTTGGCAGAATCTGCAGATACTAGTCGTGCATAGGCCTAGCTTAGCCATATGCTTGTTCAATTTGCAGTGTCCTGTGAGGGCCCTAGTCATCATGCATATGTTGTTTTTACTCAATAGCAGTAATCGATTGGAGTATTTGGTCGAGAAGCCCGATATAAGGTCTTTTGAATGTATTAATCCTGGCATTTCTTGCCAGTGATTCAGTGCTTCTCGTTTGGTTATTAATTTGAGATGTCCCAGTTTTAGGTAACGAGGCACACCACAGAAGGGTTCGGGGCCCAGTTGGACGGTTTTTGCCCCTAACTTTGCCAGATGGTCGGCATTCTCATTGCCTTCAATATTTGAATGCCCGGGGACCCATCTCAGAATAATATTATTTCTGCTTCCTACTTCATTTAGTAGCAGGATACAGTTTCTAATAAGTTTAGAACGGATTTCGTACGAGTTAAGTGCTAGTAGAGCAGCTTGACTGTCCGAATAAATGTATATGTTCTGATTGATGTAGTTGAGGCTTAGGATTACTTCCAGACATCTAATTAAGGCGTAAGTCTCTGCCTGAAAGATTGAGGCGTATTTTCCTAAGCCTATATAGTTGCAGATTTTGGGTTTTACACCACATATTCCACATCCTACATCATCTCCTATTTTGGACCCGTCTGTAAACCAGACTAGGTCATGCTCTGAGTGAGACGGTGTATGGTTATTTTGCCATTCGTCTCTTCCAGATATTTCGATTTTGTAATATTGTACAAAGTTACACTCTGGTGCCATGTTGTCTTCAGGCATTCCCAGAATAGGATCACTCATAATCGAGTCTTGTATAGTTTTTATGGCCAGGGAATGCCAAGATATCCTCCTTTGGGAACTTATTCTGAGCATATTGGCTTTCGCCTTTTCCTGTATGAATAAAGGAAGGGGCGTCAAGTCCAATAATGCGTCTAGAGCTGCTCCCGGCGTGGTGCTCATGGCTCCTGTAATAATCAGACAAGCAATTCTCTGTAGGCTGTTTAGCTTGGTGGCGGCTGTGGATTGGAGGGTTTTCCTCCACCAGATAGCGCAGGCATAGGTGGTAAGCGGTCTCACCACTGCTGTGTAAAGCCATAGGGCAATTTTGGGGTTGATTCCCCATCTGGGCCCCGCTACCCGTCGGCTTATACCTAGGGATGTTTTCGCCTTTTGAGTTATGTTGTCTATGTGTGTGTTCCATGTCAGTTTTTGGTCGAAGGTTACGCCCAGGTACTTGACTTCTTTGAGCACTCTAATATTCTTCCATTTACTTTAGGCATGACAAGTTTGTCAAGTTTCTTCCTTTTTGTAAACGGAACAATTACTGTTTTATCAGGATTTACTGATAATTCATTTTCCTTACACCATTTAACTATGATGTTTAGTGCTCTTTGGATGCGGTCTGATATTGTTGTTGCACAGAACCCTCTGATCATGACTACTAAATCGTCTGCGTAGCCTTGTACCTCAAATTGGTTTTTGGTCATAACATCTAAGAGCTGGTCTACCGTTAGTAGCCACAGCAGTGGCGATAAAACGCCTCCTTGAGGGCATCCTTTGGTAGGTCGGATTTCTAACGTACTATTGTGAAGAGTAGTTTTAATGGTTCGATTTGAGAACATTGCTTTAATCCATTGAGTGGTGGTTTCATCCACTTTCTTGCGGATGAGTCCCTGTGAGATGGTCTCTATGGGCGTGTTATCAAAAGCACCCTCAATATCGAGAAATGCACATAGAGCTATTTGTTTGTCCTCAAAGGCCTTCTCGACCTTGTCGGTGAGTTCGAGCAAGGCGGTCTCTGTGGAATGTCCCTTGCGGTAGGCATGTTGATTCCTGTGCAGGGGAGCATTTTCGAGGATTGTAGCTCTAATGTGTTGGTCCAGAACCTTTTCCATGGTTTTTATTATGAAAGAGGTTAGGCTTATAGGTCTGTGAGACTTTGGCTGCGAGTAGTCTCTTCGACCGGTTTTCGGTACGTAGGTAACTTTGACCTTCGTTAATGGTTCTGGTATAAAACCCCAGGCAAAGCTGGCTCTAAATATTCTTACCAGATAGGGAGATAGGATGTCAAGCCCTTGTTGTAACAGGGCCGGGAAAATTCCATCTTCTCCCGATGATTTATATGGCTTGAAAGATTTTATAGCCCATCTAATTTGTTTTGGTCGAAATTCCTCGCAGCTCTGTTCCACGCCTCATGGTTGGGCTTTTGTAGATGTGAGCTTGGAGGATTCTCCTTATCTCTTGAGATATGAACCGAACCAGGGAAGTGGGTTGTAGATAGCAGCTGTAGAGTTTCTTCCTCTGATGTCGTATAGGTACCATTGGGCCTTTTCATAAGTCCAATTTGGTTATTTGGCGCCTTGGCAAGCATTTTGTGTAATCTGGATCCTTGGGGAGTCTGAGTTATCTCCTCGCAGAAAGCACGCCATGATGCTCTTTTGGCTTTCCTAATTTCGCAGTAGTATTCCGTTTGGGCTTTACTATATTGGGCCCATTCGAAAGGTCCCTTTTTAGCCCTGTTGGATAATTTGCGAGTTTTCTTCCTCAGCTTTTCTAGACTCTTATTCCACCAGGGTGTTTTACATTTGGCGGTTTTGGTTTTGATGGGACAGTTGTTCTGGTAGGCACTTATTATGCCACTTAGAAGTATGTCCACAGCGATTTCTAGTTCTAGAGGAGATTCGATACTCTTCGGAAGGTCCGCAATTAGGCTTGTAAGACTGTCTCTGTATTTAGGCCAATCTGTAGCCTTTGGGTTTCTGTAGAGTATGGGGTTTGAGTCTGTTGCAGCCTCAATTGTGAATCTGATGTGCTTGTGATCAGACATGGAGTTCTCATTGCTGACATGCCAATGAGTGATATATTCGGCCAGTTTGTCGGTCGCGAGTGTTATATCTAGTACCTCTTGTCTTGTGGCAGTGACGAACGTCGGTGTGCACCCTGTATTTAGGATTTGAAGACAGTTGGTTAGTATAAAATCATCAAGTGACTTACCTCTGGTGTTGATGTCAGAGCTTCCCCAGTTTGTGTGATGGGCGTTTGCATCGCAGCCCACGAGGAGTTCGGCCTTGTGCTTACGGGCGTATTCCACCACAGGCTGTAGGCCGGTTGTCGGGTCTTTGATGATTTTGTTGTTTTCATCATGTCCAGGTAGGTATGCAGAGCAGACCAGTACTTTTGACCCTGTGCATCCAGGGAAATTGACGAAGGCTGTCACTAGGTCATCTGTACATAGTTCTGGAACAGTCAGAAAATCTAGTTTCTTATTAAAAAGAATGCATGCTCTAGGTTTAGTGCCAGTGGTATTAAAAAGAATATTACCTGAGGCATTGAGGCCTAAAGGCGTGGCTTTGTTGAGCCATGGCTCTTGTATCAGAGCAAGGTCCAGGTCGTTTTGCGGAAGAGGTTTTCTATGACCGCTGTTGCTGCCATAGCATGATGTAAGTTGACCTGGACAATGTTGGCTCTGATACATTTCTTGCGTGTGGGCGTGTTAGCAGCTTCCTTTCGCCTTCCCTGTGGGACGTGGGCGTCCCTTTGGGTTGCGATTGGAAGCTGTGGCGCTCCTGCCGCGATCTTTCCGTCCCGTCTTGAAACTGGGGATCCTCGTCTGCGAGGTCCCCTTTGGCTGGGGAAAGCTGCCTCTGGCGGGTTTGGCGTTGGTGTCTACGCCCTTCACCGCTTCGGATGGTGTGGGTATTTCTGTGGCAGATCTTCCATTACCGTCCGAAGTAGGCTGCTGTGTAGGCGTGGAGATCCCATTGACCCGGAACAGGACCTTTTTAAAGCCAAGGTTGACTTTATAGTCCTGTGTTTTGAGGAAGTCAACCGAAGGCTCGTCCAGAGATACGGTCAGGACTGTACCGTTCTCTTCAGCCTTACGGTTGAGTATTCTCCACAGTTCGGAATTTAGGCAGTCATTTTGGGACTTCAGCATTCTGAGTGCCTCATCGACCGACCTTGTCTCCGAACTGGGGATGAAGGCCGTTCCAATGGCTGGTTTGGGCATCGCTCTCTCGTCCAACACAGAGAGTTCTGCGTCGGCCCAGGGTTTTAGGGAGGGCGTTATGCTCTCCAGCCATATTTTGGTCGGCTCATTCTGGCAGGTGATTAGCAGCCAACCAGGTTTGAAACTGCAACCTACAAATCGAGGGCCCTTCCCAGCTTCCGTGATCTTGCCAACTTCCCGGAGAACTGAGGAGCGCACCATGCTCATCATTTCGTCCGTCATTGGGGCCGTGTGTCGGATCCCCACTCGGAACGATTTGAGAGCGTCCTTATAGGTTGCAGTTTCCTCCTTTGCGTTTACGTTCGTCCCTGTAGTCGTTACGCGCTGCTTGGGTGCAGGCGTTCGCAACTGGTGGGCCGTATTCGTAGAGCGCTTAGTTGAGCTACTAGTGACACTTGTTGGTGCAAACACCATTGGGCTTGAAGAGCCACCTGGTGTCGCAAGTGCCTGGTATGTGACTCTAGGTGTCTGAGGTACAGTAGGCGCTGGTGACTTTGCAGTCTCCGCTGCCTGGGTACCTTTCCCGGTGGGCGTCGGCTGCGCCACGCGAGGCGCTTTGTGCGTATGCTCCTTTGGGGACACCTCCTCTGACCGTGGGCGCTTGATGGATCTTACCTCTGAGGGCTGGTCTCGCATTGGCTTCCGGCAGAGTTCTAAGGCTTCATCAGCCTTGATGTTGGCGGCTATTAACAGTTTTAGGCGTTTCCGCGCTGCTCCTGTTAACCTCCTTCGTTTTGGTTTTGGCTTTGAGTCCTTTTTGGGCGTTAGACCTAGGTCATCCGTCCCTGTAGGCTCAACAACCATCTCCAAACAGTTTCCGTCATCGGATGAAAGTTCTTGGCGTTCATTTTCGTCCAAGGTACTTCCTTCAAGCAGTTTCTCAATGTCATCGATGATGTCCATATTGTGAGAATATTTAAAAGTCGTCCACTCGATGTCCCACCCTCCTCGGAGCCCGCAAATGGGGATGCCGCAATGGCACCAGGATCTTCTCGAGTGGATCTAGGAGCAGAAAGGTGGCGTCTTTGCGCGACATCGGGAGTTCGGACAACTGCGGCTAGAGAACTTCCACAGTGCCTTACCCCGTCAGCATGGCCGACTACCTTCTCCGAAGAGACCTTCCCACTCCTCGCCGTGCTCCTGTGACGGTAAAGCACTGGACCATTTCCTGAGCAGTGGCTGGCTGCTCAGGCGACCGTTTCGCCAGAAATATGGGCCAAAGGAGGCGTGTTGTCGCCCGGAAGTAACTGCTCCGACCTCCGATTGACTCAACCTCCCAGGATCCCGTCTTCCCCGCTTACGGCGCTCAACTGCGCAGGCCTTAGCGCAGGTAGGTGCAGGAAGCTATTTAAATTTAATAGTATATAGGTAAATATATATAAGAAGGCTATAATTAGTTCTGGTGCTTGCCCAGGCACATTTTATTTATAAATACACTATTGATACAATATATATACATATGTGCTGCAGACTCACCTACTAGGTGCAGCTGATTGAAATAAATATGATAGTTTGAAAGAGAAGAAGGATATATTAATATAAATATGACACTACTTGTAAGTTATTTTATAATATACATACATATACTGTATACAAAGACCCTCGCTATTTATCCGGGCTTGGGAACGGCAACTTTGGAGGAGCGGATTTTGTGGTCCTCTCCAGCCGAAAGCAGGCTAGGTTAATCATTACATAGTGTAGTATAAAACAAAGTCGATGTCGCATCTAACAGTACATAAATAAAGAAAGAAGACTTTTTGGCTCTGATACCGTAACGGTCTATCAATTATGAACTAAATAGTTGAATAAAACTGAATAAGCAGTTGCTCCACTCTATAGGTACTGCGTCGTCGTCGTATGGTGTTCATTTTTTCACTCGTTTTGGCGCCAAGAGAGGGCCACATAGTCGTGGTCAAGTTAAGAACTTATAATTTAATTTTGATAACAATAGATACAAGTAAAAAGTATAATACCTACTTACTATGATACATTAATATATACATATTAATGTACGTAAGTACTGTACTTAAAAATATTTATTCTTTATTGTACATTTGAAAAACTTAACACTTAACACTAGTACACGTACATACTGCCATTTTCTCTTAAAGACATCCAGAGAAGCACTATTTATCAAATACGCGGGGTGCACCGACCTTTGACCTTATAACAGCCGATTCGCGCGTAACGAATTACATTGCTACTTTTTAGTATTTTATAGTGGATATTTCACTATAAAATATTATTATTTCTTTAGATTATGACATAATAACATAGTTTACATGATTTTAAGGGAAACATACGATAAAAAAAATTCCCGTTAAATGTAAAAGATAAAACATGGTTATTGTGGGTTATCCTTAAGAGATAGACATATACCATCACAGACTTCTTTGTTGACCTTATATTGATACATCTCAAAGCACTAGACAATACGCATTTTCATTAAACAGTAGTGTATTTTTATTTATTTATTTAACTTTAATGCACAAAAAAATTTGTACACGTGGCGGACTCAATATCTTGCCGCGTTAATTACTAGGCAACCATGAGTGGTGCAGAGAAAGATTATTGGCGGCGCACTAATATAAATAAGAAATGTCAAAAAAAGATATATAAATACAAAGCAAAATATAAATTTTTATAAAAAAGTAACAATATACATACATAAATATATATATATAAATATAACCCATAAATGTATAAATATTCTATATAAATAAATACATAATGATCCGATAATCAAATTATAAGTACAGTCTCAAATTGAAAGTAAGAAAAACAGAAAATATAGAGAGAACTATAGGGATATATCAGAAAGATGTGAAAAAAGGAGAAGGACAGTAAAAAAGTTAGAAATTTAAATAATGTTCCCGCAATTTCTGTTTAAATGAATTTATTACATTATTATATATATTAGGCATACGACTAGCCTTATGACTGTTACTTTTTTTTAATCTATACATTTATACATGTAAATAAAATTGGAGTGTCTGTTTGTAATATTGAAATAACCGTTTTTTACTACTTGCATATGAATATAAATACGGTACATACACCAAAATAACATATTTTACAAGTTTTGTATGTCTGTCTGTCTGTCTGTATGTTCCGGCTAATC